>NC_137958.1:26596708-27796708 GCF_963924665.1 Micromys minutus
CTAAAGCTGTATCTGACCTCTATACATGCACTAGGACACACATGCACCACATTCATACATCAATCACACAGCAACACCAACACTGATATAACCATTATTATCATCAAAATAAAATTTTAAATAAAATAAAATAAAATTCTTGCCTTCACAAGGCCAGGCAAGCATTTCACTACCTAAACCATCTCTCCAACCCTTAAATATCATCTAAGTTGTGATCCTTCTTCATGATATGACATAACTCAAGATACAAAAAAGAAAGAAGCATTTTGATCTAACTATAAAAATGTGATATACAAAAATAGATACAAAAGTAATGGAAGAAATGCATAGGGAGCAACAGTAGAAATACACAGTAATTCTTTGCCAACAATGGTAAAATTATTGCTCATATTGATATAGCAAATACACAGTCTCAGAGTTTTTCCAGCTGTCCAGTCTGGGGGGGGGGGGGCGCTCGGTCTTTATTAGTGCAGGACTAAGAATTAACAGCATGAATCCGCGTACTGCATTCAAAAGTCCATAATCAATATCTCTTCCCACCATTCTTGATTCTGACTCAGCTACATAGCATGGTATCTGGCTTTCCTAAGATGGCTTTTCCTCAATGGCATGACCCAAAATGATGGGAACAACAGCTGCACCCAGAGTCACCTTTAGTTATGTAGAGACTAGTTGTAAGAGAGCTAGTGGACAGATTCCTTTGTGTCTCTATAAGACGTTCTTTGAGTACTAATAAGCTTTCACACAATTAACCTCGCATAGCCGGAAGACTGCCTGTCCTCACCTATAGGATAACACTCGGCTTAGTACCAACCCGCCTTAATTTGCCTCTTTCACTTACATTTCACTCACTCTCAAAGTCCTGGATTCAGTTAACCAATAAAGCAGAAGACCTTGAGCTTTGCCCCAGGTTCTCTTTTCAACGTGTGCTAAAATGTCTTGTGAAACCTCATAATACACAAGATATACACCTGAGCATGTAATACATTTCTATTTAGCAAATGAGACAAACGCTTAGGTGATAAGCTGGAATCAGGCAGCTCTCTTACAGGTTTTGTTTTTACTCTGTAAATCAACAAAAGCCCATCTGCATTAGCATATTAATGGCATAATGTGGTGAAGTGCCTGCCTACATGAGGACATTTTCTCATCTTTGAAAAGAAGAAAATTCTGTAATTAATCACAACTCCATTTTATACCAATATTTTTTTCTCGTGAGGAAAAATAATGCAATCTATCATCCACAGTACCCATCTAAAATTTAATTACCATTATCAAATACAATCTAGTAAAATAGCAACAAAAGGCACTCCACATACCCAAAGATCTGCCAGAACCCAGATAAGTCTGGTCTTCGGCCAACTTCTTCCTGTTTTCTAGTTGCTAGTCTCCCAACTGAGAATAATCAGCTGTAAATTGTGAAATGGAATTATGCGAGTTTATTTGATTTCCTTGGTTTGCCTCTTATAGAAAGGCACAAAAATGAAAATGGATTGTTGGCAATAGTGGGAACAGGTGAACATGAAATACTGTCATTAATCTCATTGTTTCAGGGAGCATCAGACACGGTGAAAAGGCTTAATAGGAGGAAGGAGCAGTTCCAGGGGTGCACGAGGAGTAATTTGCCACCCTATACAACACAGTCCACAGAAAAACCTATAATTGCAAGCCCAAAGACTGAAAGGAGAGATGCTTAGAGACTTAACTTTTCTTCAATCACTCCAAAATTTCACAAGAACAAATTCTTCGGACCTTGAGGACTACAAGTACCAGGTAAAAGACCTCTTCAGTTAGAGCTTTATTCATTATTACAAAAATTAGGGGAAAGGGGAAGAGGAACTGAGCTAACCTTGTTGACCAGTTCTACCTACAGCTAGACAAAATCAAACGGGTTTAACTGCAGAAGTAATAAATGTGGCCTCAAAATTAGAAAGACACAAGCAAATCTCCCACTAAGATCTTTCTGATAGTTAAAGGCAAAATTCTTACTATCAAGACTGTGTGTTAGCATTATTAATACAAAGACTAATAGATAGTTGATTGCTAAAACACTGAAAGCAAAGGCAGAAACTAAATGGCATGGTATTTACCCACAATCTCAGCTATTTGGGGCTGAAGCAGGAGAATGACAAGTTCTAGGCAAGCCTTGACAGTTTAGTGAGACCTAGTCTCAAAATGAAAAAAAATGAAACTAAAGTTCTGAGATGGATCTCAGTGGGAGAGTGCTGACTTAGCATGTGAAAGGCCAGGAGTTCAGTTCTCAGAAAGGGAAGAAACCATCAAGAAGGAAAAAAAAAAAAATCTTAGGAGTTGTGCAATCCATTCATAGGGTTTTTTTGTTTGTTTGTTTGTTTGTTTGGGTTTTTTTGTTTTGTTTTGAATTTTTTTTTTGATGTTGCAAAGTCGCACCCACTTCAGTCCTGTGCTTCATTTGGGTGTTTCAGAGTACTTCTACTTCATGCTACTATCCCCCAACCAAGCACTCAATCTCTTGAATCTCACTAGAATGAAACTATACTTAATAAGCTACACCCACTCCAACTCCACCTCAAAGCCATACTAGCAAAGAGCTTTATGCCAGGGTCTGTCAGAATCTTCAGAGACCCACAGAGAAATTGTTTCTTGTGTTGTTATCTTTTGTTGATATTTTAAGAGAGTGTTTTTTAAGAAGTACCGGCTGCCAGACCCCTAACCATCCCAAAACTGTATATAAGAAGCCTATCCAAAAGAATTAAAGGTGTGCAGGAATTACTTCATTGTCTGAAAGCTTCTGTCATTAGAGTTGTAATACTGCTGCTTGGGAAGTGATCTACTCTCCGGAAATCACTGAACCTCTCCCCAGCTATCCAGTCTCCTGCTGGCTCAGCCTGGCAGCACTAGCAATGGAGGTAAAAGAAGCAATTCCCCCTCTAGACCTCATTCCTTCACCTGAGCCCGCACACCTAGCCAGACCATCGATCTCCTGTGAGGCCTCCAGAACACAGGTCCACACCTTGCAACCATGTAAGGTTCAAAAAGCAACACAACTGCACAAACAGATACTGCGGGAAGATGGACACATACCCCGGCCAACGCCAAATCTGCAGACAAGCAACCTATCCTTTGCTTCCAGTGCTATCCCATGGATTTGGGCAAGCTGAAGGAGCAACTGAAGCCTCCACAGCTACTCTCTGGTGTTGGATTAAAGTCCCTCTACCTCCTGTCTAAATCCCAACGAGGGCATTGGCAAAGACTCTCTATCTAAAGTCCCCTTAACACAAAAGGAAGACCTGGTAACGCAGCAGCCACTTAAAAGACACAGGGCTGCTATGAATTCTTAAATCTTAGAGAAGGCTTAGCGTTTTAGACCTCTGGGGAATCCCCCAAAGCCAATAGACCAAGGGAACATTCACATTGGACAAAGTATTTCTTCTCTTTTCTGTAATGGGCAATTCACCCTCACATAAAAACTTTCCTCGGGCCAGGGAGATACGTGCCTTACTAAAATCCCATAGAATAAAAATAGCCCAAAAAAACAAGCCTCCTTGTTTTGGGAGGAAGTCCTTCAGATAGCACCATGATATAGTCTTTATAGCACCAGTGGTGATATTTATATATAGCCCAGACTCATTGACCTGAGTAGCTTCTCTCATCAAAAACAGAAATACTCATGAAGGAAATTTACCTTCCTGTATTTTTTTTTTTTTTTTTTTTGCCACACTTAGTCGCAATTCGGCAATGCACAGGGCCATCTAAAACAGGACAGTTCCTTAGTCCCTTACCCCCAACCATCTACTACCCAACAACTTTGTAACTTATGGGATTCCCTTGCAAAACATGAATCCTGCCTCTTGTGTAACTCAGGAGTCTGATACGAAACTAGAAATCCCAAGTGCTCAAACATTCCGTTAATATTAATCCCAGTCAAAAGATACCATTCAACTGGTACCCATTGCAAGCTTCAGACTTAAAAGAACTCAGGCAGGTGGTGAAGGAAAATGGCGACTGTCAACTGATCCCTGGACCCCAGCTCCTAGGCACAGGGGGTACCTCTCACATCCATTAGCCTTTCTCCCGACACTCCTCCCTGCAAAAGGTTTCTAATCTCAGGCCTGCCCAGTAAAGTCAGGAAACCGTTTTACTCATCCGCCTTTCAGCACGACAGTAAACGCCCTAAACCCGTGGACCATTTCTATTCATCCAGACCTGCCACCAGGAGCTGTAGGGAAGCCTTTTTGCCTACAGAGCTGCTGTAGAAAGCCTCTCTGCATTCCCCTCTGTGGCCACCATTAAGCCCAAGCCTGCAGTCAACTGCTAAGCCAAGGACTCCTGCCAGGGGACCAGCCTCTTCCCCCTTGGCCCCAGGCAGGGTCCCACCCATGGGCCCTCACTTTGGTCTCAGCTCTTCTATGGCATCCAGTGGCGCATGGGTGTCTAAGAGCCTGGGAGCCTGATGCTTCTGGGTCTCATCACAGGCCTGAAGCCCACCCCCCTCCCGAGCCTGCTCTGGCTGTCCATCCCCACGCCTCAGACAGTGCTTCCCCACCCCCTGAGCAGTCTCCCTTCTCCTGCATCGGGCCTCCCAGAGCGGCCATGCCCTGTGACAGAGCAGACACAGGGACCACCCCCCACGATTAACCCAGCTCTCAGTCCCTCTAGCCCTGACTGCTATAAAGACTATTCTTCTTTGAGCTTTTCTTCAAAGTTGGCCTTTCCTCCCCTTCGGTTCTACATTCAGGATTACCAGCCAAGAAAAGTCAGGGTAAAAGCTGACCTGTCTGCTACAGTACACAGCCACTGTGCAGCAGAGCCGGTCCCTCCCCACCCCCACCCCTGGACCGCGGCAGGCCAGAGACAATGGAAAGACACACCTGAGAACCAAAAGTTTTCAGGCTTTGCTTAAATGCTTGTTCTTTGGTTAAATGCTTATTCTCTCTAACAGGAACACCTAAGACAATGTTCATGCTTCTCAACAGAAAATTTTCATGCCTCTTTATTTAAATGTTTATTTTCTCCCTAGCATTAGTGATTTATGTCCAAAAATATTTGTTTGTTTAAATTTCCTTTAAGGTTTAAAAGTCATCTAATCTACTCCCACAGGTCAAACCATCTATACTGATAAACATTGCTTAATCCTTAATTAACAACCAGTCTCCTTTTACAGACAAGCTGTTACTGCCTATCCCAGATACATATTTAACATAATTCCCTCCTCAGCAGTCCAAAGCAGACCTAAAGGATGTCTTCCAGGACAAAATTCCTCTAACACCCTTGCTTTTCTAGGATCATAACAGCAGACCATGTTGTACTCCCAAGCAAACCATCACGGGCTTAACACAGGCCGCCCACCCTATGCAGACACCCCCTGCTGGGGTTCTGCTCCACTATTGTGATCACCCTACATGTTTCTCTACAGTACTGCCCCCACAGACCCAGCCAGGGCTGAACACCATCTCCTCGGACCTGCCTGGGATGACAAAGTCCTCCAGACGCCCCATCTGACTGAAGACTCCTGAGATACAAGCTGAGAGTCACAGAGGACAGACTTGGGACCTTCCAGCTACAGATGAACTTTTGCCAAAGTCAAACTGCTACTGACTGAACTTGGGAAAGTTATATGATAGCAAGGAAAACATGATATCTAGCCAGATTAATCAAGTGTTGTTTAATACTGACGTTAATACTCTCAAACTCTATAACCCATGGAACAATTCCTTAGTTCAATGGTCCTCTATCCTCCCAACCCCCACCCTCATCCCTCCTTACCCCTCTGACTTAGTCATGCTACCCCTGTTTAGCGTTTTCTTTGATACTTCAACCCCACCCAAATTTTTCACTACAAATGACACATCCTTTTTTAAAAAGTAAAAGGGAGGAGTTGTGGAGCTGTGGGTGGTGAAGGGTACCCTGATTCTGGGTCAAAGCCCCCGGGACCCTACAGGACAGTAGGAAGCTTCCTAGTCTCCAGGGAGATGAGGCCCCTCTAATGTAGCTACAGTAACTCAGACTATCCTCAATCTCATGGTAATCCTCCTGCCTCACCCTCTTGGACTACTAGGTAGGAAGTGTGAATTGTTATATGCAACTGAGAAAAGAAATACATAGTCTTTCCCATAGACATGTTCTAACAATTTAAAAAAACAATCACTCTAATCACTGTGAAATACAAGGTGGAGCCCGGAAGTGGTGGTGCATGTCTCTAATGTCAGCACGTGAGAAGCAAAAGCAAACTCTGAGACTGAGGCTAGCATGGTCTACTGAGCAAGTTCCAGGAATCCAGGGCTGCACAGAGAAACTCTGTCTCAAAAACAAACAGGCAGATAAACAAATACAAGCAGGAAAAAAATTATCCAAGGACCATTAAATCATGGGAGGTGGCCTCATTGACCCGTGACCAGGGCCACGCCTCAGATAAAGAGGCAAATTAACTAATAGTATAGGTAAATACCATAACAATCTAAACAGCCCCATAATGGATTTATGGGGTCAGACCCTGAACCTCAAGTTTTCATGAAATTACAGACTGTACACTTGCAGCAAGGCTGCTTTTACTGCCAAGGTTTTTACACATAGATTTCAGTATTTATTTTGTCACCCCTCAAGTTGCCATCACATTGCTAAATAGAAAGAACATTCAGCCCAGAAAATTGAGTTATTTTTTATAAGGAAAGTTAAGTGGACAGCAGCTGCAGGATTAATACATTCCCTCGACTTATTTTTTATTTACAGATGCGCATTTTCATT
Organism: Micromys minutus; assembly: GCF_963924665.1. NCBI lineage: Eukaryota > Metazoa > Chordata > Mammalia > Rodentia > Muridae > Micromys > Micromys minutus. The sequence continues at coordinate 26,603,432 of NC_137958.1, forward strand.
AGCTGGGATTCGAATAGGATGGATTTTTATAACAAAAGCAAAGGCAGCCCCGTTTTGGCTTTTCTACATAGATGGGCCTCCTTCTGTCTCCTTGGACAGTTTTTGAGTGTATCTTCTTCCAACATAGCCCAGATGCATCTGTTTGTAAATGTTCAGCTCACACAGCCTCGAGGCAAAGGGCATAATTTCCCCCCTAATCTCTACAGCAAATCTCAGATGCAGGATGTTTTCAGTGTAGAGGCAAGGAAGCCCCAGAGAAGTGGGCTGGAAATGCAAACAAAATTGCTTCCTCTTCCTTAATGTAAATGAAGGCATTTCATGCCTCTGCAACGATTTCTTTTCTTATCTATCAATATTTGCTACAGTGCTTTCCCAAGTAGCCTTGGGCCATATTACTTCCTCTGGCTTTAGAAAACAATTGAATTTGTGCTGCAAGTGTCCCCAGCTGACTATTCTGTTTGATCACAGTTATTAGACTATCCTCTAATGTAGTGAAACCTTTACCATCTTTGAACTGGAGCCAGAGCGGTTGGAATAGCCAGAGATTCTCGGGTTTTCTTATATGTGCTACACTGGCCGATCTCATTTGTTTGGGTGCCCAAGAAATGTTCAGTAATTAACAACGGCACCATCCATGTGGCGGAATCTGGGAGGGATTCTGAGCACATACCTTGCTGTGGCTTTGGGGAAACTCTGGTTCTGAACCTTACTCAAGTTTCTGTGTGAAGGCATCAATACAGAGTCTCTGCAGTTAAAGAATATGTAGGGTCTGATGTTTTTGGACATCAAATGGGCTTCACAGGATCAATGACAGAAGAATGGGAATCCACACGGAGGTGGCAGTATCTCAAGTGATAGTGACTGCAGGATCACAAGTTGCAGAGGATGCCTGAGCTCAGATCCCAGAGTCTGAGCTCTGTGATTAACCTGTTTCTCTTCTTGGTCCTCAAGATACCCAAGATATCCACAGGGTCAGTATGGATAACAAGAAAACCTAATCTATTTTCTCTCTCTCTCTCTCTCTCTCTCTCTCTCTCTCTCTCTCTCTCTCTCTGTGTGTGTGTGTGTGTGTGTGTGTGTGTGTGTGTGTGTGTGTCTGTCTGTCTGTCTCTGTGTGTGTGTGTGTGTGTGTATGCATGTGTGTGTGTGTGTTTTTTTTTGGGGGGGAGGCAGTGGTTGAAACATAAGACAGGAATGGGAATATTTAAAGTAAATATAGAATCCTCACTGTAACCTCTTGCCTTGGGTCTTCTTCTCCCTTTCCCTTACCATGTACCTATCCATATTTATAGTTGTCTGGATTTTCTAAAGACTTTCTCTTCAACCCTGTGGGCTCTACCTTGGGTCTTGTGCATGTCAAACACAGGCTATGCCACTAAGCTAAAGTCAGAGTTCAATACAGATTGATTATTTTTACTTCTGAAATGTGAACTTGTTCACATTTAGAGCATTGAAGTGTCCCACTGTCTTTTTAAGTATTCATTTATTTTTATGTACATTATTTGTATGTATACTATCTTGCTTGTGTATTTGTCTGTGTACCACATGCATGCCTGGTGTCCACAGAGGCCAAAGGACGTGTCAGATTCCCCTGGAAGTGGAGGTGTAAACAGTTGTAAACCATAGTATTAGGAACTGAACACATCCTCTGTAAGTGCATCCAGCACTCTCTTTTTTTTTATTTTTATTTTTTGGTGAATTTTTATTAGATAGTTAATATATTTGAATGTTCAAATGTTTCCCAGTTCACCCCTCTCCCTTCCTCCCTCCCCCCTGCTTCTATGAGGATGTTCTCCCTCCCACCCACCAACTCTCATCTCAAAACACTGGCATTCCCCTACACTAGGAAAATGAGCCTTCAAGGACAGAGGCTTCTTCTCCTATTGATGCAGACACATGTGGGTGGAGCCATGGGTCCTCCCATGTGTACTCATTGGTTGGTGATATAGTCCCTCGGAGCTCTGGGGAGTCTGGTTGGTTTATATTGTTGTTCTTCCTATGAGGTTGCAAACCCATTTACTTCCTTTAGTCCTTTCTCTAACTCCTCCATTGGGGTCTACAGGCTCAGTCTGATGGTTAGCTGCAAGCATCTTAGTCTGTATCAGTATGGCTCTGGCAGAACCTCTCAGGAGACATCCATATCAGGCTCCTGTCAGCAAGCACTTCTTGGCATTAGCAATAATGACTGGGTTTGGTGGCTACATATGAGATGGATCCCAGGGTGGGGCAGTCTCTGGATGGCCTTTCCTTAAGTCTCTGCTCCACTCTGTCCCTGTATTCCTCCCATGAGTATTTTTCTCCCCCTTAAGGGGAAGCATGTAGCACTCTTAACCTCTGGGCCCTCTTTCCAGCCTGCTCAGTTGTTTTAAAAGAACAGTGACTTGTGCAAGTGAAACAGAGTCCTTCTTGTCCATGGAAACACACCCAAACATTAAAAAGATGCTTCCAAGCCGGAACGGTACTTTTTACCCCAGGAAAATGCAAATGAGCACACACATTCTAATCACAATGGTGAGTATACAAACCAACAAATAAAAATAATTTCCCAACCCAAGGTGTCTCGAACAGCTAGAAGGCCCATCCAGCAAGTTTCAATCCAGAGTGTAATCCTCGGCAGTTCGTGTTTCCGAATTCTTGAACCTCAGTCTAGGTTTCTAAAGTAAGTGATTAAGTCTCCTTATCCAAGCCCGGGGAAGTCGTTTCCCTGTGAACTCCACTCTCCCTTGGGTATAACATTTGCTGTATGGAATTTACTGGCAGTGTTTGGTGCTTTTGTTTTATTTGTGTGATTATTTTTTTTTTAACTTAACATGAGTTCTGAGATTCACCTCTGCTTAGCCAGGGCAATCGCAGAATAAAAACCAATGCACACATTAAAATGATCTTTTTTACTGGAAATACTGGTACAGCCTTAACTGGCATGGAGAGACATGGGGTAATGATGATAAAAGTAGCGAATGCTAGCAATCTGCTTCATAGCGTGAAATAAAATGCATTTTGGTTAAAAACATGAGTGCTGCCCCAACTGTAATTTTTCACACAGTTGTGATAAAAGAGCAATAAAAGTGATAACGCAGAGCAGTTCCCGGGGAGACACTCATACAGTAAAGTGGAAGGTTCAGATCTAACGTTTTTTTTGTTTGTTTGTTTTGTTTTGTTTTACTTGCAGATACTAAACGCACCGTGGCTGAAGCCTTGTTTTTTATAAGCTGCTATCAGTGCTGCTGACTCTTACCATTTAAAGAATGGCCAAGGCTTATGAAAACTGCACTGAATTAAGAGATGTTCCACTCAGGCCTATGTGTCTGACACCCTGTCACCCTGTGACGTTACCCACTTGTGAACAGATATCTCATCTACGGCGTCCTGATAGGGAAAAATAGCAAAAGCAGAGTCCGATGAATCCTTCCCAGGACAAATGCATTTCCTTAGAAATGATGAGATTCTGCCACTTTCTATTAAATATCTGAGTCTCAGCCAAGGGACTAGAACAGCTCTTTAATCATTGGAACAAATACATGTTTGGACAACAAGGAGAACAATTATTTTCAAAATAGAAACACATTTTAGCTGTTATCTGGACAGATAAATGATTTTAAGGCACTTAGAAGATAAAAATGTGTGAAGAAGAAAAGATAGCTCTGCATTTTTATAAGAATGCTCATATTTCTATAGCACACATTAATCCATGGATCATAGAATGATTGAAGGGACCTAGATCTGTCCCAAACTTCTCCCTTAAAACAAGTAATTATATTACCACACACACTGTGAGCCATCACATCCACAGACACGAAACATACACTAACTCATGTCTCTCACCTTCTAACAGCATTCTTTGCTGATGTGATACCAATTGTTTGTAGGTTAATTAACTACCAACTATTAATTAGCATTTAGTGTATATCAATTCTCTCTATGGCTCTCTATGGGCAGAATAGCTATGCAGACCTGTGGCAACCTTTGTAGTTGCAAGTTGCAATGACCACCTGTTCAACAAAAACATATGTTCCTTCTTATGTGCTCAAGGAAATGTTTTCTTAGGCATAGTCTGCATTTTCCTCTTCTGTCCTGCACCAAGATATGGCCAGGCCACTTTGGACAAATGTGAATAAAGAATCAATTATGCTCATCCCACATACTCTTGTAAGCCACATATTAAAGATGGCCCGGCCCCTGAGAAAAAAGAGCCAGGCTTCCTACAGCTAAACACTTTGAAGTCTTATAAAAGGGAGAATAATATCCAGTTGTGTAAACTATATCAACTCTGGCATTTATCTGTTATAATAATTAATATCACACACACATACACACATACCCACACACACACACACACACATATATATATATATATATATATGAATTTTGTTCCCAGTTGCCTGTCTCCAATAAGGATTTCCCCACAGGATTCTTCTACAGGGAGAACACTCAAAAATTATCATGTAAAATAAGGAAGATGCTAAGAGAAGTCATTGAAAACTCAGGCTTAGGATGGCAACTCTGTACTACAATTAAGGAACTTGGTAGGATAGGAGGTAGTCAAGGAGGGCTTCATGGAGGAAGAGCTCTCTTAGCTTAACATCAAAAGAAGGGTAGCAGAATGAGAAGTATAGATGAAGTTCAAATACTTAAAAGAAGAGGGAACTATGAGATCAAACAGGAGCAAAGCAAGTGCCATGATCTGGGAAGAGAACTGTCTGTGCAGAAGTAACATCATTAAACAGCCAGCTCCGGGTTGTGCTAGTTCTAAATGTATTGGTAACCCAATGTGTGAAGCCATGGCTTGAGTACTGTGAAGGGAGGCGGACATGTTTGATCATTTTCGCTGGAAAGCATTTTCTTCTTGCCAGGACTTCAAGAATGAGGAGCTACAGAATCTCTCTTGCTACTGCAGATAGTAAGAGAGTGACCCGGGATTCACAGATCTGAGACATCACAGAACACCCAGACAGGGTCTGAGTTCAGTATGACAAAAAGAACCTCTGGTTCCCAAAGTGCATGGGTCTGTGTGGTTATCAGTAAAGCAGGACAATGTTACATCCATCGGTTACAGAGGCTTTGACAAAATTAAAGTCTGAAATGGTCTACACAAGCCCATGACTGAGAAACTCACATAGTAAGACAGGGGATCATAAGTCTGAGGAATTCCCAGACTTCTCTTTAGAAGACTGGAAATCCAGAACAAAACCAATGGCCTAACAGTATGTTGCCAGAAATGAAGAGGATAAATGTATCTGAATGCAGTGAGTGTGTGTGTTTATGTGTGTGACTGGGGGCACAACATCCCATGCCATGCCTACAAAAGATGCCGTGAAGCACAAGCCTAATGACAGGCCTCACCCTGCTTCTTAAGAGGCAGGATCTTCCTGTCACTGTCACACAGGCCAGGCCATGCTTCAGGGGACTCTCCTGACTCTGCCTCCATCATGAGCTAGGAGCACAGGGTACACATGTTGCCAGGCCCAGCTTTTGTGTGGGTCATGGACATTCGAACTCTGATCTCCATGATTTTACAAGCAAACATTTAACACACGGAGCCATCTCTATAGTTCAATAATGCCTTCTGAATTTTTACCTAATCTCCAATTAGTAGTTTTTTAAAATTGTATTCATCCCATTTAAGACAGCATCCATGCTACACTGTCAATAGTATAATCACAATAGCATACAGGAATTATCATCTCAGGAATTCTGACGAACAACAATAAATTATTCAATAAACAGTCTCTAGAGCAGGATACTTTCATTTATATGTAAAATTATCCACTTCAACCTAAATATCTATTAACAAATAACTATTTATTTGCAAAAGGCCAAAACAGTCTTGACTGCTTTCGTCCAGACGAGTCTTTGGCAATGATGCAGAAAAGTCCAAACATAAACCCATTCTGAGTGCTGAGTTCCTAGAAGTGTGAAGAACAATAGAGAAAAATTGTGTAAAGACATAAAACATTTCCTTACTTTTGTGTCTTTTTAAAGACATGTAATTTTCAAACATTTTTTTTTCCTGCCAACATTAGTTATCCTAATATTCTGCCCTTTTTTTTTTCTTAACTTCTTTTGAGCTTGGAGAAAGAGATCAGAGGTTTATTTCTGTTTGAAATCAATGTGAGAGTTCTGTTTGAAATCAATGTGGAGAGAAGGTTTGTGGTGAGCAAAGGAAACCACACTACAGTTTCTCAAACAACTTGGTTGCAGGTTTCTAAGCATATGACCAGCAAGGCCAACCTTGGATCTTCTCATCAAATGTGTCCCCAGGGTGCCCACTCCACTTGCTATTAAGCAAAAAATTTCTCCCCAGCACTACAAGACAGGATGAGGAAAGTTAGGGATAGATTCATTGTGGGCTTTAAACTGATGCAAAATGGCAGAGAATGACAGAAAATCCCCTCTCTACACAGATTGTGAACTCCTTTTCCTCCTGTCCTTCTAAAAGAAAACCTAAAATAAACGAGCCTGGAGATTCTATTAAAAAGCAAAGGCGAGATGCACTGTGAGTCTAAACGAGAAAATTAATTTTGTGAAAGTTTAATTATTTCTATGGTAGAATACTATTAATAAAAGCAATACAATATATGTTCTTTTTAAAGATTTTCTATAAAATATTTAATTCAAAGGTCTAAACCTGCATTGGATTTTTCTCTCTATGGTGATCTTTTGCTCCACACACCTACCTGAACCCTTTCTTCCTAGTTCATCCTTCATGAAGCTCAAAGATGGGGCTACAATAGAATACAGCCTTAACACCATTCCCTGGCTTAGGTCTCTCAATGTCTAACTGATGTCAGCTGCGCAAAAGCAAACAGCTCACTTCATAATCCCTCTGATTTTTAGTTTGCCAGTCTCATTTCCTACCAATGCAGCCCCTCCCACTCCAGCAAAAAAAAAAAAAAAAAAAAAAAAAAAAAAAAAAAAAAGACTTACTTTGATACTTAGCATTATTTTTGTTTGTTCATTTGTTTCTATTGTTCGTTAGTTCTATTTGCTTTGGATAGTTTTCACACTTTTTCCTTCTCCATTAGGTGCAAGTCTGATCCTCTTTCAAATTCCTTCTACTAAGCGGGATTCCGTGCAATAAACAGAAGCCATTCTGGGTACCTCAAGCAGAACGGCAGTCAGAGCAGTCCATGAACTGTGACAAAGCTATTGAAGGGATCAGAGGAGCACAGGACAGGTACCATCATCAGCTCCCATACACCGTAGGCTGTAATTCAGAAAGCAGGGCAGCTCCTGACATGCAGAGATCAAACTGTTACAGGAGCTACTACCTATCTCATATCTCCACTACAGCTGAGGTTGGAGGCAGATTAACCTGAAGAGTTTGATCCGTACAAGAGACAGTGCTGGCTTCACCTTAGATTCTGAGGCTACCGAAGGGGGAAAGAGTTCTCCTTCCTTCCTGCCATGTGTGCTCTTCACTAGAGCATCTTGTTTTCTCCAGTCTTTATCTTTCCAACCTGTCCTAGTTTGCTTTCTGTTGCTGTGGTAAAATGTCATGATCAAAAGCAACTACAGAAAAGGGGTTTATTTTATCTCTCAATTCCATGTTACATGGTTTACACAGTGGAGAAATCAAGGAACAGGAACACGAGGGAGTCAAGAGCAGAGAGAATGGATAAATCCATACCCGGTACTCAGCACTAGATATATGCAGTTCATATTCCTGATTGGAAATGGTGCCTCCCATAAAAAGCTGTGTCTTCCCAAATAACTCAAAGAAATCAAAATAATCATAAACACACGCACTCAATCCCCTCATTGAGAGTTCTTTCCCACATGATTCTGGGTTTTGTCAAGTTGACAAAGCCATGGTGCAACCTATTTAAAGTTATAGGACGTTAATAAGTAAATATCTTCAGACGTTATATCCTCTGTCAAGGTCTTGGTGGGTCTTCCTTCTCCCAAGGGTTAATTATTCATGCATTGTATCAGCTCTGGATTTCAGTGAGCATTCAGTCATCCTATACAGTTCAATATTCATAGACACGTCTGTACTCCATACACTGTGCAAATGTGATTATTATTTTACTCAATTTTTTTCTTTTTATATTTTGTGAACAAAATGTTTTTTGGGAATTTCACAACACAACATGAACTTTGATCACACTTTCTAGTCTTCCAGACCCAAAGGAAGAGAAAGAGGAAGGGGGAAGAGGGAAAGGATGAAAAAAGAAGTACAATTTGTATTGCCAATATACTCACTCCAACATGATTAAACTCCCAGAGACAAGCCCCTTAAAGAAAACTGAGCCTTTCCCCACCTGTATCCCCTACAGAGCCATCAGTACTGTTATCTTAAAAGCTCTTTTCAGTGGCCTTCTGTCTAAGCTGTTACTTTTATAAGAGTGGGAAGAAGTTGTCATATAGACCTTCTGTGTTCCTCTTTCTTAACTGTGAGTGTGCAATCATCATGGCAAAAATTGCTTCCCTGCCCTTTACTGTCAGCAAGAGCATGGATCATAGAGTTCCACATGGTCTCAGACATCAATATGTGCCAAACAATGATCTCCACTGGCAGTAGAGAATGAGAATATCAACACACCACTCAGCCACGGCACGGGGGCGCCACAGACACCATTATAGTCCTTGGCATTGGCACAAACCAAGACATCAAATGGATTTAGGTGGTAATGCAGGCTTCACACATCAACATAACTTCAGGCAGCTATATAGACCACTAATATCCACATGGCCCTTGGTGGTAACACTGGCCATTGATGTCAACACAGTCCCTGACTGCAGTAGGACCACAAATAGTCATGGTCCTTGGTGTAGTACAGACCATAGACATCCACATGGCCTTTAGTGGTAACATTAGTCAAAGACATCAATTTGGCCCAAGGCTGCAGTAAGACCACAAACTTAGAAATAGCCCTTAACAGTAGCATAGACCATTGACATTAACATGACCTCACATAACAGCACAGGACATTCACATCAATATGTACCCATGGACATCTGCATGACCTTCAGTGGTAACGAGGGCCACAGACATCTATATGAACCTTGGGTTTCAACATGACCTGGGCAGCAGACCAAGGATAACAAATTGGCCTCCATGACCAGCAAGGATCACAGAGGGCTTTTGAGAAGGTCCAATCTAGAGAATGAAGCATTGTTCATCTCAAACATCTTGTCCTTGCTCAGAACTAGAGTGATGCTGAGGCTGGGCAGCTTGTTCAGTCAGGGGCTGAGGCTGTGCAACCTTCAAGCTACACTGTCGACTCCACTCAGCAACACCTTCTCCCCACCCCCATCTACCACAGCTGTCACGATTTTGTCTCTAAGTTTGACCCCTCTCTACCACAAACTTATGTTTCATCCTTCTATCTTTCTCACGTTTCCAACAGATATTTTTTATTTGTCATAGTGGCATTAGAAACTGCAGTGTGTTGCATAGGATAATTTTTGCCCAAACAGCTTTATATGCAAATATTTATAGTGACAAGATGTTAATCTGGTTCAAGGTTTCTGGATTTGGAAGCACTATAAATAATGGATCATTGTTGAGACTCATCTCAAATATCCTGCTGTTGCCCAGAGGTAGGGTGATGTTGCTGATAGGCAGGGCATCCTGGAGCAGCATCTGTGTGCACTGCTGGCTGCCATATACCTCCCTGCCCTGATGTCTACCACCCTAAGGTTCACTCTGCTTGCAGCCTGCAGGCGTTGCTGCTGCTTCACACTTCATCTCCCAGCAGAGCACACAGTACAGGCTGAGCTGCAGAGCTCTAATTTGGGGACCAACCTGCCTGGAGTTAAGGGCCAGCTCTGTTCAGTAAGAATATGTTTCTGTTGGAGCTACAGAACACTACACACCATCCTATCCTCTAAAAGATGCTGGGCACAACTATTTTGCTTGTAGGTAATACTACAGCCTGGTGTATTTTTGTCCAGCAAGGCTGGGCAGCAGAGGAGAGAGCTACATTCTGAGAGCTGACTGCTGGGCTTAAGGACCAGCCTTCTTCTGTATTAACTTGTTTCTGCAGGAGCTCCAGACTCCCTGTTGTTGGTGCTGGCTGCCCCATGATTCATGGGGCATGCATGACCTTTGTCCTTTCAGACTGCTGGCTGACATGTGCCAGCAAAGGGTATAGATTAGCCACACAGGACTCTGTTCCCACATCTTTTTTTCCAATTTCTTAAGTCCACTTCTTTAAAGCATCTTTCCAAATGACTTACATTTTTCCCCAGTTGTTCCAGAAATATCGTGGGCTCTGCAGACTTCTTTTCTGCTGTGCTGTCACCCTTCAAAGATTCCAGGGTTCTCTAAGACTCCTTGCAGAAATGCACAGTGGGTCTAAGCATCCACTGCCTTTTTTCTTTTCTCCTCAGTCTTTTTCCCCCTCAGATCATAGCTTAGATCCTGACATAAGGTATGAGCTATTGATTTTGTTTGAGCAAACTTACTGAGTGGTATTTTAATTTGCAAAATATATAAACTAAATTTCAAAAGTACAATTCCTAGTAAAATCTCTTCTTTCAACAAGTTTGAAAAACTATGCCACCAGGAAGTAATAACATTCAGGAGTCCTGAGATTTCAGTAAATCCCCTTCCCTTGAACAGTAGTGAGATGGTACTCAACCAAAAATATTAATTTGCAGTTCTTTGATTCTAGTCAACAATTTACTCATTATATTCTCTGGTGATCAATTTGATCTTCCCCCATTGAGAATATAAACTCGAGAATTCATTGCACTTATTGAAATTATAGTCCATTTATGAAATGTATTGAATAACCTCTGGACATGATTATACACCACAGAAGTAAAAGCAAAGCAAGTAATTTGAATTGGCATTTAAAGATAGAGAACAAATATCGAAAGAATATTCAAGTAAGGAGGAGAATGTATTTGTGTTTCTTTCATTTTCTCACCTGAGTAGGGCTGTATGCACACTCCACATCTCTAGCACGTGGTTTATCAACTTTCAGATATCACACCAAGCACATTACTATATAACCATCTTGTTATATATTCTTTAAAATTTCATAAGCACCCTACTATTCAAGACTCCATGCAGACATCATGGTGTCCATGGAAGTCAGCATTAGAAAAGAAATTGATGTTTAATAAATATAAAAATGATCTTTAAACACTGAAATAGAAGTGTTTTATCTACGGTTATGACTAGTACTAAGAGGATATTATATGACTAAAGATACATTCACATTTCTACTTGACCTGCACACTAATAAGACTTGCAGGTAAACTAGACATCACCAGAAAACGTGGGAGCAGATATCAGTAGAAAAGTTAACATAGGGGATTTATTTTATCATTATCTGCCATAAGAATTCCTCTTTAGTTTTATATAAAGAAACCAGAGTTACTCAATACTTATAACAAAGATATCAGAGGAGACTATCAGTATCATATTTTACACGCTTAAGTGCCTAACTTTCATATACTAACACATTGATTTTCAGTGTTGTTTTATTTGGGAAGGAGGTTCTAAAAATGAAATTAAATGCATTCATTCACATAAAAGCCAAACCTGATAAGGTTATTATCTTAAGAAAAAAAAGATCTTTCTCTCTCTCTCTCTCTCTCTCTCTCTCTCTCTCTCTCTCTCTCTCTCTCTCTCTCTCTCTCTCTCCCTCTCCCCCTCCCTCTCCCCCTCTCTCTCTCCCTTTCTCTCTCCCTCTTCTTCCTTCCCCTCTCTCCACCAAAAATCAGAACATAATGGATTCATAGTATTGAACTTCCACTTTCTAGAAAAATAAGAGTATTAATCTTTGTTGCTTAAGCTAACTAGTTTATATATACATATATATATATATATATATATATATATATATATATATATATATATATATATATAAATAAAACAGAGCTACAATTTTCTGGAGGTACCCTTCAGTATGATCTCTGGTCTGGTGCTGGTATAAAAACTGGTATCACACTGGTCTCCCTTTGTAGGAGGAACTATGGTGGTGACCATCTCTACGTAAACAAGCATGCATTCTATAATAAGGCTATCTACCAGGTGTAAAAATCTCTACTGAAGCCCCCCTAAGGAAGTGATGAAAGCATAAATGGCAGAGATCTCTGAGACCACAATGCAAGCTGTTTCTCATCTCCCCCTTGTGTGATGCAATGGCACCCCAGCAAAGGTAAAAATGTAGAAGGACGGCGGGCTGCCACCTCTGCATAAACACCAGGGCCACACAACCACAAAGGCATCTCCTGCAGCAGGACCCAATTGAAGACTGCCTGAGAGACCAAAGATTGCTCACACAGACAATGCCAGCCAATCAGGAACTGCTGTTCAGAAGAGATGCTTTCTTGGAACCAATGGGGAGCAGGTAGAGGGTGTTAAATTAGTGTGTAGTAACATTCAGATGAGCTTGCTGTGGCATTTCTCACCTGCTCCCAGAGTCTGTTGATTCTGTGCCACCTCACCTTCAAGCCCCGTGAAGAGGTAAGTTGGAAGTGTGTAATCCAGGGCGAAGGCATCATTCTCTTGCATGTCTACTTATGCTCAGCATACCTAGAAACACTTCACAGCAACTTAGCAGACTAACTTTCTATTGAGTGAGGAAAATAAGTTTAAACTATGGGTTTATAGTTTATGAGTGTCCATATTTTCTTTTCTGTCTTGGGGATGAAGATCCAATTCAGTACTATGGGTGATGATATTTTATCATAGCAACAGAAAATCAAACGAGAAACACATATATTTTGGACAGTCTGGAAAAGGAAGAAATTTAGTAGGCCCAGCCAGAATGCAAATGAGTAGAGGATAAATTCAATAATACTACATCCAAAAAAATAAAAGAATATTATACCAGACAGCTTACATTCGTCTATGTTCTTTACCTCTGTGTATGTTATATGCCTTCTGTCTCTGTGAATAGACTTCAAATGTTGGCCTCACAGCAGTGATGGCCCCTCTGAAGAAATGGTGTTTTCTTATAACTACCAAAGCAGAATGGATATTTTGAACTTTTATTGTGAGGAAACGTGCATTTATTTACAGCAATAGCTTCAATATGTGTGGCTCCCTAATCTTCTGTACAACTATTTCTACCTTATCTCCAGGTAAGAACAAAGTAGAGATGTTTTCACTAATGCATTTACCTTCAAAAGCTTGAAAGTTACATAGGCCAAATATACATGAACTTAAGAAACAAGTATATATAATTCATATTATGCTTAAAAATGTATCAGTATCCTAAAATTATGATACTTGCATTCAGTTTTCCTACAAAGAATAAAAAAGAGGGTAAAAGCAAACTTTTATTCTTCTATCACTGAAGTTTGAGATGATACGTGTGTATGTGTGTTTCTATGTGTGTGTTTGTGTATGTGTAAAATATCTTAGTTACATCAAGTAATAGATTTATAATTTAAAAGGAAGCATTAGCTATGGAAGTACTGTATATATAATAAGTATCATATCAAGTTGCATAATCATAACTATTTCAACACACATATATACCTTAAAAGACATTATACATCTGTACATAAAATTCAATCAAGAAAAACATAATAAAAAGGGGAAATGACTTCCACTATTCATAATTGTATGTATACAAATACAGTAAGTAAATACAGTAATATTAAGCGCACAATTTAGGTAGGCACTGGCTTCTCAGTTGTGACCCATGGAAAACTATATGGAATTCAGAGCCCTAGTAAGAATGCACATTCATAGGTACCGAAGACAAATAAGCAGCATCTATTCCGCAAGAAATGAGCAGGTCAAAAGAAAAAAAAAAAAAACAAAAAGAAACAAAAACAAAATGGCAAGAGGAGAAATTACAGCATAAAAGGAAATCACATCCAAGGTCCATACCTAAACATAATTAAAGCAATATACAGCAAACCAATAGCCAACATCAAACTTAACGGTGAGAAACTTGAAGCAATCTGACTAAAATCAGGGAATAGACAAGGATGCCCACTCTCCCTCTACTTATTCAAAATAGTACGGGAAGTTTTGGTGGAAGCAATTAGAGAACAAAAGGAAATCAATAAGATACAAACTGGAAAGGAAAAAGTAAAAACATCACTGTTTGCAGATGACATGATAGTGTACGTAAGTGACCCTAAACCTTCACCAGAACTCCTACAGCTGATAAACAATTCAGCAAAGTGGATGGATATAAAATTAACTCAAACAAATCAGCAGCCTTCCTCTACTCAAAGATCAAACCTGCAGAGAAAGAAAATAGGGAAAAGATACCCTTCACAATAGTCACAAACAATATGGAATACCTTGGTGTGACTCTAACTAAGCAAGTGAAGGACCTGTATGACAAGAACTTCAGATCTCTGAAGAAGGAAATCAAGGAAGATCTCAGAAAATGGAAAGACCTCCCATCCTCATGGATTGGAAGGATCAACATTATAAAAATGGCCACTTACCAAAAGCAATCTACAGATTTAACGCAATCCCCATCAAATATCCCAATTCTTCATAGAGTTAGAAAGAGCAATGTGCAATTTCATCTGGAATAACAAAAGACCTAAAGTAGTGAAATCCATCCTTTACAGCAAGAAAACATCTGTGAGAATTACTATCCCTGACCTCAAGCTATATTACAAGGCAATTGTGTTAAAAACTTCATGGTACTGGTACAGACATAGGCATATGGATCAATGGAATAGAATAGAAGATCCCTCACATATATGGTCACTTGATTTTTGACAAAGGAACTGTAAACATTCAATGGAAAAAGGACAGCCTCTTCAACAAATGGTGTTGGTACAACTGGCACTCAGCATGCAGAAGAATGAAAATTGACCCTTTCTTATCTCCTTGTACAAAGCTCAAGTGCAAGTGGATCAAAGATCTCCACATTAAACCAGGTACACTGAAACTATTAGAAGAGAAAGTAGGGAAAACCTTAGAACACACAGTCACAGGAGAAAATTTCCTGAATAGAACACCAGTAGCCCATGCACTAAAGTCAAATATCAACAAATGTGACTTAATGAGATTGCAAAGTTTCTGTAAGGCTAAAGACACTGTCAAGAAAACAAAATGGCAGCCAACTAATTGGGAAAAGATCTTTACCAACCCCACATCAGATAGAGGCCTAATATCCAAGGTATAGATCAAAGAACTCAAGAAGTTAGACACCAGATAATTAAACAATCCTGTTAAAAATGGGGTACAGAGCTAAACAAAAAGTTCTCAATTGAGGAATATCAAATGGCTGAGAAGCATCTAAGGAAGTGCTCAACATCCTTAGTCATCAGGAAAATGCAAATCAAAACAACCCTGAGATTCCATCTCACACCAGTCAGAATGGCTAACATCAAAGGTTCAGATGACAGCAGATGCTGGCAAGGATGTGGAGAAAGAGGAACACTTCTCCACTGTTGGTGGGGTTGTAAACTGATACAACCACTCTGGAAATCAGTCTGGTGATTCCTCAGAAAATTGGACATAGTACTACCTTAACACCCAGTTATTCTACTTCTGGGCATATACCACAGAGAAGCTCCAACATACAACAAAGACACATGTACCCCAATGTTCATAGCAGCCCTATTTATAATAGCCAGAAGCTTGAAAGAACTCAGATGTCCTTCAGTAGATGAATGGATACAAAAATTGTGGTATATTTACACAATGGAGTGCTTACTACTCAGCTATCAGAAACAATGACATTATGAAATTCTTAAGAAAATGGATGCAGCTAGAGAATATCATCCTGAGTGAGGTAACCCAGTCCCAATGAACAGACATAATATGCAGTCACTGATAATTGGAGACTAACCCCAGAAATCTCTGAACATCCCAGAAACAACTCACAGGCTATATGAAGTTCAAGAAAAACAAAGGCCAAAAAAGAAATGAAAATCATTATGCTTAATCTTTACACACCATGACAACTTTGGCTAATTCCAGGTTACATCTTGTTTTATATGTACTTTATGCACATTATAACTAGTAAGATTTTAATGCATACTATCAAACCTTTAAAAAAAATTCAAGTACTAACAAAAATGTATTCATATACATTTATGCAAAAATGCTTTTAAAATCTGTACATTTATCTCTGTTTTTAAAATAAAGTTGTTCAATTAAAGAAAATTGCTGAAGCTAACATTCTTGCTGCAAAGACACCTCAAAATGATGAGAAGAGCCCAGTGTCAATGAATTCCTTTGCCCATCTCAGCTAACATTTCCAGAGCATAAGATGTAATAGCTTTCTGGCATTTTACCACTCACTTCTATTGAAATAGTAATAGAACTCTCTTATCTCAAAGCAGATGAAAACTAATGTGTACACAAATCAAAATGATTACAGTCTGTTACTTCATCTCTCAACCTTGACACTGAATCTCTCCATTTAAGGGAAAAATAGGCATCACAGCTTCTTGAGACAATCTCATGCACTGAGTAATTCTTTTCTTTTTCATTTTTGGCTTGTTTTAATGTAGAAATCGCCTACAAAAAATTAATCATAGGGCACTACCCAGGTGTATTTCAAAGCTCTGTGAAAGATGAATAGCCATCCCATAATAAGGCTGTTCAAGGCCTAGCAATAACAACAAATGCTATGGCCCAGTTTGGAAGGCCGCCTCTGTCCTTATCATTGCTCACAGACAGCAGTAAAGGACAAAGGCGCTACTGTGTGAGTAATGGCCAGCTACTTCATCACTCTTTGCTAAAGAACATGGCCCTCCCTCAGTGCAATCCCCACATCAATTGGTTAGAATATAGGGCAAGTACTAAGTCGCATTGCTTTCTGATTCAATGTATTACAACCACTCTACTTGTCCATTTGTTTGTTTGCTCCACAACCTCCGCTCACAGGAAAAGAATTGTAATGATCGATGAGAAACCTCAACCTATGGACAAGAGCTTGAAAATCATTTCTTTGATGTGGTGTCAATAAGAATGACAGTGAGAAAGTACTACTCACTTGAGGAAAGAAAGAAACATTCTCAAGAACTATGTTCAAGTACAATAGAAAGGTTGAATGGTTGAAATTCTTCTGTAGATAACCCAAGGAACAGCAGAGGAAGAATAATAAATGGAGCCAAAGAAAAGTGTGGACCTAATAACCTCACACTGGCAGTGTGAGAATACACAGCTCCTCTTCTTAAAAACAGAAAGAAAAGTGCTGAAAGGTCAATAACGCCACCAAGTGGCAGTAATGTCCCTTAGAAATTTAACAAACCAAGGCAAATGCACCACTTGATATCCATCCCCAGCAATAACTGTAAATTGACTGAGAATATGTCACCAAAGCCGGGAACATAGCTAAAATCTCAGGGTTTAGGAACCTGAACCAGGAATACAGAATCCGGGCTGGGCATGCTGACACATGCCTTAAATCTCGGAACTCAGGATATAAAGACAAGAGGATCTCTGTGACTTCAAGGCCAGTGAGGACTATGAAGTTCCAAACCAACCAGAGCTGCATCTTGAGATGCTTCTTAGGGAGAAAGAACCATCCTTCATTAAGAATATGGCTCCTGGGACATCAATTAAACCCCAATGGATCCCCAGAGGTATATATATGAACAGCCAAATTGGAGTCAGAGGTTTTGGGATTTCTTTCAAAGTGCTATTTTCTTTCATTAAAAAAATTATATAAGTATAGATTTAAGGCTAGCCTGGTCTGCATGGTAAAGAAATATTCCAAAAGCTAAGGGAAGAGTAGAAGGAGAAGGAGGAGAAAGAAAAGAAAATGCAGACAAGAATGATGGAAGTCCTAGAGCATTTTTTAGAGGCACAAAGTATGTCTCATTGCCTACACTCCAGTGTTAAAAAAATGCCTTCCTTGATTCCTACCACAGCCTATGTCATAGCTTGATAGAGTCCTGTAGGTTTATATCAACATTATCTATTGAGGTCTAATTTTGATTCCACTGAAATTTATATTACAGCTAGCAAATTTGTATCACTGAAGGTCATCACTTACTTGGATTAAGCTAGAAATGGTGTTCTTTAGTTTCCGATAAAATGTTAAGTTAGAGGCAGAGTTCTGCTTCAGAACAGCCCTTAGCTAGGAAACACTTTGAAATATGAATTTTTGTTCCTCCACATCTTACTACATTTGCCTCATCCAGCTGAAAGAAAAAGTGGACTTTATTTCCCTGGATCAGAGAAAGTATGTGTCACCAACTCCTTGGAAAACATAAGAACAAGGTAACCCAAGAGAAAGAGGTGGGGCTTTCTCTATCATAAAAAAAGTTCCCCAAAGTTGGAAAACTAAGACTTCTGTGGATATCTTCACAGATAAAGATGAAGCCCTTTTTCCTACTCATTAAAAAAGGTACAGACTCGCAGACAGAAAATCTAAACAGACATGTGAGGACTATAGGAAGGGGTGATGTGCAGTTATCAGAAGTACTTCTGGATGGCATGTCCTTGAGGACCATACAGCTGAGTGGGGTTCCCTAATTGTGGTCCTTTCACCCTGACAAGTCTTGGATTCCACTGAACTATATGAAAGAGCAAACCAAGATTAAAGGCTAAAGAATAAGTGGGCTTCTTGAAAATTTCCCTCATGTAACCTGTGCTGTAACATTGCTACAGTGTGGTGGGAACAATCATTGATTTGTCCTAAAAGTAGATCAAAGAGTTATAGACTTGGAGAGCTTGTGTCTCAAAGTTGGAATTATTTTGTTGAAAACAGAATGGCCGGTACCAAGCTAGTTTTGATCCTGTGGCTCTAGTATGACTTAAAATCATGTACAGAGATACGTACTTCCAGCCTTTTTATGAAGGTTACTTTAGATATATAGACTCTATTTTGAAGCTTTACAAAATTTTAGAATTTTTTTTATTTCCATAAAGAATAGTTCTGGGACTTTGAGTCAATCAAGTACAATAAGGGACTCAGATATAAACCAACACAGCTAAAGCCACACAATTTTTGAGACAGATTCCAAAAATATGCACTGGAGAAAAGAAAAACTCTTCTACAGTAGAGGCAGGAAAACTGGGTACCTATAAGTAGAATTAAATTAGGTCCCTATTTCTCCATCTGTATAAAACACAATTCTAAATACATTAATGAACTTAACATAGGCGCTTATACTCTGAAACTAAATGAAAAAGGGAAGATCTGGGAAGATGGTTCAGAGGGTAAATTGATTCTTGTGTAATCACAAGGACCCAAATTTTATTTCTTAGAACTCAAGTGAAATCAGCCATGGTCACATGCATCTGTGATCTTAGTGCCCTATGGTGACTTGAGAAACTGGGGTGGGACACACTCATCTATAATCCCCATGTCTATGTGAGGAAATGGAAGCTGTGGTGACACACACTTGTGATACCAGTGCTCCATGGTGACATGAGAAGCTGCAATAGGAGAATCCCCAGAAGCTCACAGCCTGTGTCGACCAAAAAAGTACTCAGCCTCACGAGCCAATGGGGAAATACAAGCTAAAGCTACATGGAGATTCTGTGTCTTCTAGTCAGAAAAGAAGTCACAAAGACAACAAATAAAAATTACTGGTGGAAACGTGATCAAATGGGAAACCTTAACCATGCTATGTGCAGCAGTACAGAAACAGTAAAATTAAGTAAGTATAGGGTCCTCAAAAAAGTCACGGATAGGGTTACCGTATTAACTAGCTCTATCACTCTGTTATCCGAAGAATTCTAAGCCAACGTATCAGAGATACATGTACACTGATGTTTATCAGAACTATATTTACAATACGGTTGGGGACCTAGCTTCAGCGTCCAATGACAGGAACTCATAAGGAAAACATCATACATATGTAACAGTGGATAGTTTTTAAGTCATAACTGCAATGGTTATGGCATTTGAAGGAGAATGAAGTAGCTGAAGATTAGCCCATCAGGCCGGTCTCTGAAAGACAAATAGTATATGTTTTCTCTTATGTTTGGTTATTGGATTTTATAGCGATACATAACACCATACATGTATGTGCGGTATGAAAATACAAAGGGAACAAATGGGACTATGGGGAGAGCAAGAGATGAAAATATTGCACAAAGCATACTTATGTGAAGTGTAAAATTAATATACACAGTGAAAATAGATAAACAGAAAAATAATAGCTTTAGCAATCATTTGACAGTGTCAAAGGGTTGGCCTCGTGTTGCCTTTTGTTAGTCAAGTTATGAAATCATCTTTTATTCTCCATTTACGTCATCTGTGAAGAGACACAACATGGAAAGTGGAGCCCAGTCATGTGTTTGAAAATATGAACAGTATAATCTACAGCCTAATCATCAGAAGGTGGCGGCTGCTGATTTCTCTATTCACACACTCTCCCCTGTGCCAGTAGTCTAGTCATTATTCTGTTGTTACCATTCTTTTTAAATGAAGCTTAGAAAATGTCATTTTAGTTTTCTTAGGGCTTCCTAAAACACTTAATGGATTGGGCATTGTGTAAAATTCTCAAAATCTTATTATGCTTCCAAAGTCTTATAATGTCAAAATTTTTAAGTCTTTTTTTTTTTCAACAAAAAAGTCTCAGTACCTCTCAGCTATTTGCTATGAAGCAAATGAAAGAAGGGTGGGGGGAAAGACAGTTTAATAAAAATTGGCTTTGCTTTTTAAAAAGAGAGCTTTTTTTTAAAAGAGAGCTTTTAATCTTCCTAAATTGGTCCTTTGATGTAGCTAATTTCTAAGAGCAGGTCATTTTATAGACTAAAAGATCATGTTAAAGTCTTTTTTTAGGGTGACGAGGACTTGATAAAACATTAAAAGAACCCGAATCATTAAACAACAGAAAGAAAAGGGGTTTATTAGATGTACAAGATCAAGGTCTCCAGCACTGCAGTAAGCAAGGCAGGCCTTGCAGACTCTGGCAAGCCAGAGATTCCATTCTCAAATGAACATTTCTTTAAAAGCAGATAAAAAGCACTGAATCAATACATCACTGACAAGATTATTATTTTGTACAAGCTGAAGGTTGATGCAGGTCATTCCTACCAAAGCAAACAGAATTCGTTAATTTAATCCAACAGACTTGGCAGTGAGACCAAACAGGAATGTAATCATCAGAAGGTGGTGAGCATCTGAAAAAGAAATGCAATGATTGCTGTGAGGAGAATAAATATCATTACAGAAGGGTGAGGAGACAGAAAGACTGCTCCCTTCATGATTCCCATGTAGTTTGCCAGACAACAAATAATTTCAAGTAAGCCATTCTGGGGCGGCAGTGATGTCCTAATGTTACTTGTGCTGAGAAAATTTAAATTCATAATGTTTTCCAGTTTCTTGCCTTTTCTGTTTTTTTTTTTTTTTTTCTTTTTCCTCTAAAACTACAAGGTAATAAAATGAAGGATTAAGGGTCCCATAGTTCAAGAGAAAATAGCAACTGATTTATCAGAGTTTCTCATCTGAATAGAATATGCCAGGGCACTGACTCCTACTTGAAGGCTCTTTAATACAAACAGGAAGCTCAGATGCTAAGGCCACAGCTGGTATTTAACTCAGGAGTGTTGTAATTACCTTCAGAGCTGAGAGCATTCTTAAGGCACGCCTATCATTAAAGAAGGATTAAATTAAGATTGCTTGTCTCCCTGCTGTTTCGAGGGACATCCAGGAAATAGTCAGGAAAGTAAAAAGTCAGACTTCCACTTCACCTCTGCCTGGCCTTGTTTCTTTCCTTCTAATTTTGTCCTTTTCTACAGACCTGCTTTAACTGCAGACTCCCCCTTTTCCTATTCAGCCTCCAGAAATCCCCCTTTTAAAATGCATGAGCATTTGAATTCTCTTGCTGATAAGCCATGTAGATTTGTAAACCTGTATGTAAAACAGAAAAGTTTTTTTCCCTAAAATTCAGTGTTACAAAGCCTTTGGATTTATCATTCTTTGAAATCTAATCAATAAGCAAACTTTAATCAGGGTTTCTCAAGAGTGACAATCTGACTATATAATAAGAAGGCAAGATCCAATGTCTTAGGTCTCACACAGCTGTCTTTAATGGTACAATATCCCAAGGCAAATGATAAGGTTTCATGTGACCAAAAAAAAAAAAAAAAAAAAACTTCCTTGGAAAACACAACACAACACACATGTCTACACAACCCAGATGGCGATCCCACTACAGACCAAAGTATGAGTGCCACCAAAGTCTAATGAGTTTACTGGTGTTCACTTCCAGGAGCAGAAATTAAAGAGAGCTGCTTCACAAAGCCCACCCCAGCATGGGTGACAGCTCACAAAGCTGAAAGCCTGACTCAGATAGCTCAGCAGGCTGAGCTGCTTTAATCCTCTTCCAGAGAGCTGCTCTGGTCTTGTGGCTTCCCTTCATCTTACAGATGTGCTCAGCTTTTATCCCTGACTCTGGCAGAAAGGTGCCTAGAGGATCTGGTCAGTTTCAGGAACTTTTTGAAGCTTCTGTGAGTTATCTTCCTGCCCATGTTTCCTTGTAGGGAGGAAAACTTGGAGGAAAATGTTGCACAATCCTCTAGAAGAAAGTTTCCTGGCTTCAAGCGAAACTAGTCCTAGAAATGAAGAGATAATAAGGACATAAATTGGAAAAAAGGAAAATAACAGGGCTGATATTTTAAGGCATATACTGGGAGAACTGAAATTCTTAGCCTTCTGTAAAAGAAAAAAAAAATGCTCTTTCATAAATATTCTATCTTTGAAGATAGCAAAAATACATGCCCAGTTTTTATATGATCTTGAATCATCTATCTGCATATTTCATCTCCCAAATGAATAAAACTTTCTTTTTTATATGTATACTGTTCATCTGTCTTCCCCTTACAACTATCAAAACAGGATGGACCCTTCTATAGAATTTCAGCTCAGAGCCTAAATATCCCGTTAAATGTCTATTGTAGGTTGTTTATAAATGGCCACAAAAAAATCCCTTCTGTCTCTGCCTGTACTTTGTCCCTCTGCAATGTGCCCTTGCAGCTTGGAGCACTGAGTAGAGAGTATCTTCCCACACCAATTCTGAGCTGTCCTTATCACTTGCTTAGATTAATGGAATAGAGTGTAAGGGGCAGCGTGTGACCTCCAAATCTAGGCCTCATGAAAATTTCTGGTGGCTGTTCTCTCCTTTTGATGGTGTTATATTGAAACTGCCACTCAGAGAACAGACTCTAATAGCGTGAGAAGCAAGTCACCTAGCTACCCTAGCTAATGCCCTCCATCACAAACCAACCCAAACCAGGAGTCTCCAAGCTCACCCAGCCCATTTAAGCTACATACTTACCACGTACACAGTTACGGGAGCTTCTCCAGGTTAGACAAGAAGAGTCACTCGGTGCTGTCCAACACATATCGTATGCTCACAGAGTAATAAGCACATAAATGTGTACTGTATTCGAGTCTTACATCTTGAGGTTTTTAATTGTGCAGGTACCAGCTACTGACAAAGGCCTGGGACGAAAGCTGGGATCATACAACAAAACTTAGGACATGAAGCCCTGGCTGTGAAACAAGAGGGCACATTGACTCTAGAAAGGTAAACCAGTAGTAGTAATGTGTCACTGTGAGAGACTAGTGAGTCCCAGGTAATATGCTGCTAAAAATATATAAAGTTAGGCCAGTGGTAGTGAAGAGTAAAAGGTTGTCAAAGGACACTGATTCCTTGCCCTAGGGATTTCCTCTGCAGGAAATCGCGCCCAGGAAATCCCACCCAGGAAATCCCACTTTCTTGAGATTTGAGTTCCCAAAATACCACAGAAGGTCCGGATGACCTCTGTGGAATGTTCCAACGCCCTAGGTGTGCCTGGGGGTGTACTGATAAAAAATGTATGATTCTTCCCCTTTTGAATTTCCTCATTCCCCCTGTCCTCCCCCTCCTTTGTGATTTTTGCCTTTATAAGCCCGTTACAAGTTCAAGCCGTTGTCGAACTCCTCTACCCCTGCGTGGTGTATGAGTCTCGACCCCAGCATGCTGGCCTGAGATCTCACTCTGTTTCACTTTCAATAAACTTCCTCATGCGATTGCAGCAAGTCTGGTCTCGGTGCCTCACTGGGTGCGCGCCTCTCCTGAGATTTGAGTGAGGGTCTCCCTTCGGAGGTCTTTCAGTAGTGACATGGGCCTTTAATCCCAGAACTTGGGAGGCAGGGGCAGGGGATCTCTGTGAGTTCAAGTTGGGCCTGGACGATAGAGCCGGCTGAAGACAGCCAGGACTACACAAAGAGAACCCCATCTCAATAAATAACTATGTACATATATAAATAAATAAGTACAATTTCAACTAACTCGAAATGTAAAATATTTGCCTAAATAATCTGTTAGGCTGCTGTAGGCAATGCCCAGTGAATATTTCCAATCTCAAAACATAAAGTTTCACATATAATATATATATATATATATATATATATATATATATATATTATATATATTTATATATTAACATATATAAGTTAGTTGAGAATCTCACATCATGAACCCTGGGCATATTCCCTTCCCAGTTCTCCCAGGTCTGCCCCCCTTTAACTCTCTTCACCAAAAAAAAAAAAAAAAAAAAAAAAGAAAAAATAATATAAAAATCTAATTTATGTTGTCCATCTATTCACTGGACTATGGTCAAACTCCCAGTGGCCAGCTCTTTAAAGAGGACTGGGTCCTTCCCCACCCAAATCACCTATAGAAGCCATTGACTGTGGAGAGTTAAACTTCAGCATCTTTATCACATTTTTCAAGGGTTCTATCCTATGGCTTTCTGTGTTGACTGTTACATTTGCACACAGACAAAAGACAAAGGGGGCTGGGTTGGAGGTGGATTGGGGTTGTCACAGAAGCTTTCTGTGTCCCTCTTTCTCAACTGTGACTCTGCCGTCATCAATGCCACAGCAAAGGTAGCTTTCTTGACCTTTATAGTCAGGGAGAGCATGGATCATATAGGCCACATGGTTTCTGAAGATACCATGGACCACATACTTCCACATGGTCTCCTGTGTAAGTGCCACAGATCTCAGCATGATTTCTGGTGGTGATGGCAGTATAGACAAGGGACATTAACCCTTCTGACACCGCACAGACCACCGGACACCATTATGGACCTCAGAAGCAACATAAGCCAAAGACTTCAAAATGGCCTCAGGTGGCAATGCAGGCCACTTACATTAATATGGTTTCAGTCATCCCCACATGGACATCCATACAGCCTTTAGTGGTAACATTGACCACAAACATCAACACAGACTCTGGCTACAGTAGGATCTGTCTTTTGGAGGCAGAATGGACCCAGACAGGCCTCAGATGGAAGCTTAGACCACTCAAATTGATATGGCCCCCAGCAGCAGTACAGCCCATGGATATCAACATTGTTTTGGGCTGTATCACAGACCATAAACCTCCTCATTGCCTTCTATGATATCAAGGGTCTCAGACATCAACCTAGACCCCAGCTGCTTATAGAACCACAGACATGCAGCAGCCAACCATGGATACCAAAGTGACATCCATGGGTTAGTATGGAGAATAGAGTTCCTTCAAAGGGGTCCAAACCAGAAAATGAACCATCCTTATCTTAGACATCTTGTTGTTCTCAGAACCAGTGCAATCATTCAGCAGGTAGTGAGTTAAGGGGCTGAGTTCAGACTGCTGCACACCATCCTGTCTCAACAAACTGGGCCACAGCATGTTCCTACATCTAAGGCAATCTTCTCTCACACACACCACCACAATCTCATCTCCAGGTCTGCTTCTCTTTGTGCACACTCACCGCTCCATACCTCCTTATCCCACCTCTCCACTGAAGAGTCATCTGTCAGAGCGGCATTGGAAACTGTATAGCTGATCCCTTTGCTTCTTCCACAGTCACCTTAGTAACAGACTCCCACAAAGGGTCTTTCTGCTGGTTCATACTTTCCCCTCTGTCAGCTTCAGTTTCTCCTACAAATCCTGTCTTCTCAAACAAAGAAGAAAAAAAAGGCGGCAGCTTTGTTCTTGATTTCTTCAGAATGAAGACACTGTGAAATAATCTCCTCATGACTTGTTCCCTCTGCAAACTGAGTCACTGCATCAAGATGTTGACATGGTTCAAGGTTTCTGGTTTCTGAAACACATTGATAATACTGGACCATCCCTGACTCATTTCAGATATCCTAATGTTGCCAGAGTCATGGTGGCCTTGCAGCTCTGGTTCTGCATGACCAGCTCCTTCACATGTCCCAGCAGCTTGTAGATGTGGTAGACTTTGGATTGGACTAACTCCAAGAGCTGGATGTGGGCCCAGATGCTAGCTGAATTGGTCAGTTCTCATGCTCGGTTAAACACAAAGTTTCTAACTACATTTGACAAAGCAATGAGGAAAGAGAAAAAAATAATGACAGAATTAACTTATTATTTATGAACAGAATTTAAAAGAAGCTGCTCAATTGGAATTTAGTGTGTATCTTATTCTTAGTCTTTGGAGCTGGCAATGTGACCAAAATTTAACTTAAGATTGGAGACAAGGCTCAGCAATTGAAAGTGACTGTTCTTCCGGAGAATAGAGTTAAGTCCTCAGTACCAACATCAGGAGCCTCACAACCACCTGTAACTCCAGTGGCAGAGTGTCTCATGACACTATCTTCATGACTGTACAGGCTATAGGCAAACACAACACACACACACACACACACACACACACACACACATACATACACATAAGCACACATATGCTTGCAGTAAAAATAAATCTGAAAAATATAAAAAGAGAAAAGAATTTTTTCTAATTAAAAGCATGTCAAAAGTAGATTATGGTGGGATATTGCTACAGTCATTTGGGGAGTAGAGGCAGGAGGATGAAGAGATGAACTTCAACTTCATATGAAGTTCAAGAACATCCTGAATTAAATGAAGCCATATCCCCTCACAAAATAATAGACCAAAATGGAGGGTACAAAATCCTTCACTTTGACACAGAAACATTAAATTTTCAAACCTCTTAGAAAGATACATAACTTCTAAAGACATGTAAAACAACATCATACAGCACACCATTGCACAAATATAGATCTATCTCCAAAATATATAAATGGGGCCTTGTGTGTATGCTCTCAATTACAATAAGAAATGCACAGAGTCCTTTGGGTGTTCTAATTTTGTTTTGTTGAGGCAGGGTTACTCGTACAAAGCTTTGGGGATCTTGAACTCACTACATAGACCAACCTGGCCGGCCTTGAACTCACAGAGATCCACCTGCCTCTGCCTCGTGAATCCTGGAACTAAAGTCATGCCTGGCTAAGAAATGTTCAAAGTTTTTTAATAGAGTTGTATAATTTCAGCATGTACTGAAGTGGACTTAGCAGGTCAAGAGAATAACAGACTCGTGGACCTCCAACTTCCTACTGACAAGGAAAACAAAACTGACTCACTACAAACACAGGCCATTTCTTAAAGAAAAACAGAAGGTCAAGTCAAAAACAAAAGAATAAGGTACCAATTTGTTGTGACGCAGTTAGATTCTAAGCCAAGAACATGTTCCGAGATAGAATAAAGAAATAGGTATCTCTTTAGGTTCTGTAATACCCATGACAGGTTATTCCCATCATTCCTCTTTTAAATTCACATGGTCTTTTTCCTGAAGTTAGCCTGTTAGCCTCTCACCATAGCTGTGAACAAATGATTATTCTCTTTTAGTACACAGATCTGTAGATCAAGAAGTCATAAAAGTAAACTGGTGTAAAGACTTTTATGTATATCTATATTTGATTCAGAAAGCAAAATTCTCATCCTCAAGCATGATTCCACATGGATACAGGACTTCTATAGGAACTCTTGTTTGAATCTTCAAACTGTACACACACAGGTGACAGAGGGAGAGAGAAAGTGAGAAGAGAAGAGAAGAGAAGAGAAGAGAAGAGAAGAGAAGAGAAGAGAAGAGAAAAGAAGAGGAAGGAGGGGTTATGAGGAGAGGGGAAGATGAATTATGTTCACAGTAGGAGATATGCATCATCTGTAAAACCCAGAGGCTAGATTCTGGTAATATATACCAAAAGCTTCCCAAGGTCCCTCTAACTCTTTTACGCATATACCATTTCAATGTGACTTAGTACCATGATGCCAGAGACAGGAGTAGATTTTCCTACCCTTGAATGTGGGCAGACCTCAAATCTTAGAATCAGAGGCCATAAGAAGTTTTGCACTTGCTATTTTAAAATGTCAGCAAAAGACTGCCACAAAGCAATCACTACCATCAACTGAAGAACAAAGGACCACTGGAGACAGGGATGATTCGTACCAGTTTAGGTCTTCCACTATTCAAACCATTACAGCTGTGTGAATGAACTCCATAAGAGGTCATCACAACTACACAGTTGAGTTCAGCATAAATCATTTAGTCCTGGTGTGAGGGAACTATTGTCGAATATGGTTCCTTATTTGTTAATAAATAGAAAGTGCATATGTTCTGATTTTCCAACACAATCTTTTACGTAGTCTCTCTGACTGGCTTTAATGACAATGATAAATGCTATTTTTAATTGGAATTAAATTAAATCCCACCAAGAAGCAGATACTAAAATGTAGTGATGGCTGACCTGAAGGAACACCACCTACTTTGTACAATATCTATTGTTAGAATCTTTTTATACCTAGATGCATCTAGATTTCTCTCTACACATGCAAATTAATATTAGGGGAAGATACTAACCAAATTCAACTGCAGAGATATGACAGGTACTATTCAAAAACATTTAAGTCCAATAAATATTTTGAAACTTCTTCCTCAGCAGTCATTGCCTCTTGGCCATCCTTTCTGCCACAGTCACCCATGGAAGAACGCAGACACAGAAGATAAAATGAGGAGAGGGATGAGAAGCTTCAGATGAAGGGGCAAAGATGAATAACTGTTATAATGACACCCTGAACAATCACATTTCTATAATATATTTTTGCTTGAATTGCTTCCCAGCCAGACCTCTCCTTTGGGAAACGCTGTGTAATTTCTCTGGTTATGTGACAGAGCCAAGATGAAAGATAACTCACAAGCTCCTGTGGCTTAAAATATAATGGTTGAAAATTGGTGGGTTATTTTTAAAGGTTTTTTTTTTCTTTTTGACAGGAAAAAGTGAACTATGCTTAACACCCCGCACCCTCGTCCTTTGAAACGAAATAAAGGTCAAATTGATTCTTCTCTGTTTTTAAAGACATAGCTTTAGAAAAGGAGCAAATGTCTGATGAGTGTTACTATAGTGCCTTAAATAACACTTCCACTACTCCTTCCCAACAATGACAATCAACAGATCAAAACTTCTTAATACAAAGAACAGTCAGACAGAGAGAAAATGCTTTAAAAACCACCTATAACTGAGTACCTGTAATTGCCAAGGCTGTCACTATAAAATTATATACCATATAGAACATTCAGACACAGTGATCAGTTAATCTCACTCCCAGTATCCTTTGATCATAAAATTTACAAATTCATATTATCTAGAACTTCGTCTCTAAGCATAGCTGTCAGAATTAGAACTTATTTAAATATTGATCATAACTTAAAATTAAGTGATTTCAAATCTCTTGTCCTGATTTAGTACCAGTAACATCTCTGTTCCAATATACTAAATTTGAAAGTATTTATATTTAATAAATATGGCCTACCCTCATAGACTCTCTGGCCCATTATTTCTCCACTTCACTTGCACTGAATACTGTGCTCACTGTGGATGGGAGGTCCTAATACCCTACTTCTGAGTCCAGGTATTACCATAATTGAACAGAGGGTTTCTCTAATTTTTTGAGTTTTGATTTTCTGGGACACTAGACCTTTAAAATTTTTCCACATGCAGTGAAGGCCGAGAACCACTGTTCACAGGACCCTATGGAATGTGCAGAGGCACCCATCACGTACTTGCTGAATGCTCCTTGCAGCCCTGTGATTTTTACTCCTGAAACTATTTCACATTGGAGCTGCTTGTTGATGCTTGCGAAGTTTTAATTTATTGAAGGAAGGGAGATTGATGAGCTGGAAGAAATGCTTTCTTGATGATTTTCATGATTAGACTACAAGGAGGTGAAGTGAGATATTGACAGCATTCATGTTCTGTTCTCCGAGGGAAAGTGAATGAGGTTATTTGAAAGGCTCCTTCAGAACTATTAAAATGGCAAAAGTACACATTCCCTTCTCCACATTACCTTGCTGGACCATCTGAATGTTAATGTTTTGATTAAAATCTCACTTCTTTTAATCTGTTCCTTTCAAACTGATGGTTAAACATTTATATGTGTTTGTTTCTAAGTATTTCCGTTAACAATGTAAATTAATTTCTCCTTCAGGAAAATAGTAATTATGCCATCGTGGTTTAAGGAGGAGCATCTGAAACATTTATATTAATACGATGTAATATAATGCTTAATTAACTCGTGTTTGCCATGTGTGGGGTTTAATGTAGTAGAGAAGATTTTGGTGGCAGAGGCAGAAAAACAAAACGATCAATTCTATAAAAGATGCCTCAAGCTGGAACATCAGAATAAAACCAGATATGCTTGCTTTCTTCCTTCCCAGTTCTGTCTGAGGCCTGCCTAATCCTTTTCTTTTCCCACATGAAACTGAACCTGGTAACTTTAGAGACACTTTCTTTGTTTAATAGGTAGCTCAGAGTTAGACTATTTAGGCCAAAATATTTAACATTTGGTACTAAGTATGATCTAAATTAGTATCTGACTGAAGTGATTTTGGTCTTACAAGAGAGGAGCATAAACAGGTGGGTCCTTCTTCTGCTATTCGCTGCTTTACCTGGGAGCTCTTAGTATTTTACCAGCTCAGTTCAGTTTTCAATCTTGGTGCTAAAGTTGAAGTTATAGGAAGTGAGAAAGCCATCTTTGTTCACTACCTCATTTCAACAGGAAAATTTTTTTCTTTGTTTTTTTACTTATCTCTGAGGTGTGAGGATACCTAGACTTCCCTTTAAGACTTCTGAAACAGCTCAGCTCAGATTCCCTCTTCCTAGGCATATCTGGGCTTGTCAAACAGACAAAAACTATGATATAGATTTATCAAATTATGACTAAACAATTGAAGTAAATAATACATACTACAAAGACTGATCACATCTAGCATTTTTGAAAAAAGTTAATGAAATGTAGCGTCTGTTGTAACCATTAATTCTAGAACATTTGTTGCACTGGCTTAAGACTCATATTCTACTGATTCTTTTTTATCTACCAAGCTCTCATTTCACTCCTCATTTTGCCTGTTATATAGCTATATTTTTCATGGATGCCTGAGGCAGAAAATCATCATGAGTCAGTGATCCTGGGAAAGAATTTTATTGGGCTCACATATTTCTCAGTAGCATTTGCAATAGATCAATGGAAACCATTGTTAATTTTCACAATTATTAGCTTGTGTTGTAATAGTATAACATTGCATGTGAGAAGAGAAATGTTTTGACAATAAGTTGAAGACTTACCTAATACTTTAGTGTGAGAAATAGGAAAGAGCAGCAACTATTTATTCTTAAGTCAAGAATGGTGGTACTTGTTTCCAATGTTAACTCTTCTCTGGGAATCGAGAACATCTGCTTGTATTTTAAGAAGCCTACATGGTTATTAGCTGTACTACATGTCTCCCTAAAACTAACAATCACCTAGCATCCTACAAGCCAGAAAGTATATTATCTTTGATGTCTACCAGTGGCACTAGTAATATCCCCTCCCAAGTCTTCCTTTTTCATGCATATTACCCACCCCTCTAGTTTGCATAGAAATGGGATGCCAGTTGTCCTAGTCTAGACATTATTCATGCGCTGATGTGATTTAAGAGATCTCAGAATTATGTTGATTGTGAAACCACCAGGAAAAGTTAACATTTAAGAAGAAACATACTGAAAACCAGAAGTCATGTCACAAGCTGACATAGATAATGAGTTCAATATATATACATATAGACATAGATATATAGATATTAGATAAAAGAGAAGACTGAAAAAAGAAAGAAAGAAAGAAAGAAAGAAAGAAAGAAAGAAAGAAAGAAAGAAAGAAAGAAAGAAAGAAAGATTGAAAAAAGTTAAAACAGCATTGACCTTATGAAGGCTCCAGAAAAGAACAATGTCCATCTGATATCAAATACTTCGTTGAAATGGCTGGACCTTCTTAGTCGACTCTAGTTCAGTCACCAAATGTAGGCTGCCCTCAAAAGGGCACAACCTTGATGTGAATAAAATCCTCTATCTTTTTCCAGCCATCACTGGCCCTAAATGAGCAAGCAGCTGAAGACTCTCTGCTGAGATTCCCTTCTCAGTGGTACAACATATTCTTCCTTAACAGACTCTGGGTACCATGTGTCCGAGCCTACTATAACATTTTTGAGAACATGGATAAGGTGTGCCATGCACATTGATATTCCAGTATAACATGCAACAATAAATTTCCCATTGAGACATGAGTGATGCTAAGGAATCACAGATCTTTTACACAAATAGCCTCCTGAATTCTTCAGCATAGGAATGCAGAATCAGAATATATAGCTCTCACAAACCACTAGATCTTCAGAAAAATATATCAGAAAGAAATGAAGTAGATATGCCAAAATTTTGCACCCACAGTCATCAAAAAATGGTACTGTCTGTAAGATGATACTGTATAGAATGGAAATAATATAATAAATGATGACTTTTCCTTTAACATGAATAGACTCACAGGAGTGAGAAGACAAGGGGTGTCTCTTCATCCTTCACCAATTGAGTCACAGAAGTTAGTTAATATAGGAAGGCTTATTATCATTTATAAGTCTCTAGTCAAAATTCAAGACTGCCATATGTATAAAAATATTTTTCTACTTTCTTGCTTATAAATATTCCATTTGGAAGTTCATTTATTATATCATATGGGGAAGCAAACAGAATTAAGGAGAGCAGGGGAGAGATAATGGAAATCAGCAGTGGGAAGAAGGTGGAATCTCTAGGTCATGTCAGAACCTGGGATGGGGGAGAGCCCAGAGAGTCTCTGGGGGCTACTCTAGCTGTGAGGGATATGGATGCCTGTAGCTAGGCAAGATTTCCAGTGGAGAGATAAGGACAGCAACCCACCCACAATATGTTCTGCCTACAAGGTGTTCAGGGACAAAAAGCGAGCAGAAACATAGGGAATAGCCAACTAAGGACTGGCCCAAATTGAGACCCATCTCAATGGGCAAGAACCAATCCTTGACACTCTTAATGATACTCTGTTGTACTTGCAGACAGGTGCCTAGCATACCTGTCCTCTGAGAGGCTCCACCCAGCAGTCAATGGAAGCAGATGCAGAAACACACAGTCAAATATTCGATGGAGCTTGAGGAGTCTTGTGGAAGAGTTTGGAGGATAGAGGGACCAGAAGAGGACAGAGACTCCACAGGAAGACCAAAAGAGTAAACTAACCTGAGCTACTGGGGGCTATCAGAGACTGAACCACTAACCAAAGAGCATACATGAGATGAACCTAGGCCCCCTACATATATGTAGCAGATGTGCAGCCTGATCTTCATGTAATCCCCCAACAGCTAGAGTGAAGGTTTTCCATGAAACTGTTCCCTGCCTGCAGATCCTATTCACTTAGCTGGGCTGCCTTGTCTGAGCTCAATAGGAGAAGGTGCACTTAGTCCTGCAGTGACTTGATGTACCAAGGTAGGGTGATATGAGGGTGGGAGGGCTCCCCCTTCTCAGAAGAGAAGGGGACAGTCTACATGAGTGAGTACTGAGGGGAGGGATGGGGCTAATGTTGGGATGTAAAGTGAATAAATAAACACATTAATGAAAAAAAGGAAAATAGTTCATTTACTAAAAATAGATGGTTGCTTTGTTAGATCCTAAGAACTTGGAAGTTCAAGTGTATTACTACCATTGCTACACAGAAAAGAACAGATTTATTTATGATGCCACAAGTAACAATGTGTTAGAATCTCTGTGCTGTGCTCCTTTATAGTATATAAAAGTCACGGAGA
Organism: Micromys minutus; assembly: GCF_963924665.1. Lineage (NCBI taxonomy): Eukaryota > Metazoa > Chordata > Mammalia > Rodentia > Muridae > Micromys > Micromys minutus. Next base: position 26,637,213 of record NC_137958.1, read on the forward strand.
AGATTTTAGTAACTATAACAAAGTGACCAATGCTCCAAGCGGCAGTTCAACAAACACACTATTCATCCCCATCCTTCTCTTGGATAGCCATGTGCCTCTTAACCCCAATAGTCCTCTTCTACTAAAGGAAAGCTGCAGAGGCAGCTGCTCAAGATGGGAGGTCCTTTGAAACCTAGAGATCAGGAGGAAGATGTAGCCATGGAAACATCCACTTCTCAGTGAAGTGTTAAGAGGACTCTAAGAGTATCCAGAAAGTACAAAACACAGCTCAAAGGAAGAGCATCAGATGTGTCAAGAGAGTGTCTTTGTCTTATTCTCAGCCAGCCAAGCATACCTTTCTGTAACTAGTCAGCCAACCTTTCTCATATGGTAAGTAACGTAGTGATAAAGGCAGTGTTCCTTTTCAGATTTGATCCATGGAGATGTGATCTTGATGACAAGCGGATCGGGAACTGTTAAGCATGTGCAACTAAGACTAGACAGTCTTTCAGAAACCATTCTAGACTGATGAGCTGAAGACTGCTATAGAAGTTTTTTTTCTGAAACAAGCTCTCCACAATCTCTTCCTCAAATAGGTGGGACACGATTAAGGAAAAGGCAGATCTGACCTGGATCTGCCTGTGTCTTCCTCAACCTAATGCTTTAATAATGTTCAACCAAGTGTGGACTTACAGCCTGCTACACACAAAACCCGCAGTACGTGCTAAAACTGCAGGCAGCAAGATGGGGCCCTAGTGTCTAAATATTCAACAAGTTCCCCTAGAGGATTTTATATGCATTATGTTGTGAGAAATTCTATGAAAACAAACTGGAAACCGTCAGGCGGAAAATCCAGAATTCAGGCTCAAAGCAAAGGTTTTATCACAAGAGAAAATAAAAAATCCTCATTCAGTCAATAAATACCATGTTGTATGGCTGCCACATCTACTTCTAAACAATGGAATGAAAAAATAAAATTCAAGGATCACTGTAAGATTCCGTCTGCAGTCACCTCGCTTTAGAATGAGCACAGCACTATGAACTAAAATAGGAATTTATGATAAAAATTAAAAATCTGCTGAAAGCTAAGTAATAAAAGCATTTAAAATATGCTACATGTGGGAATTGGTATATCTCCCACTCTTTTGCATGCCTTGAGAGTCTATGTTCCTCCTACTAGGTAGCCTTGTCCAGTCATTATATGAGGGCTTTCTCCTTGTCTTATTGTGCCTTGTTTTGTCCAGTTTGGCTGCCATGTCTTGGAGGCCTACTCTTTTCTGAAGAGGAACCAGACTGGGAGTGGATCAGGGGAGAGTGCAGGTGGGGTGAGGGGGAGCTAGGAGGAGTGGAGGGGAGGAGAAACTGTGGTTGGGATGTATTATGTGAGAGAAAAATCTATTTTCAACTTTAAAAATTACAAAAAAACATGTAGTTGTCTCTGAGGCAATTCATGGTGTCGAGGGTAGACAGACAGAGATGCGACTATTTTAAAATGAAGAAGGTCCCCTGAAATAAGATCAAAGTCAGCTCTGACTCCCATCCCACTGAGTCAGTTCTTTCTACTAGAATCAGAGAGTTGATGAACTTTTGATCTGTCCTCTCTTTCTCTGGAAGCAAAGATCTAAAAGCTGTTATCAAAGATGTTCATGGAGAGAGGATAAAAGTATGACATAGAAGTCACTGTTGATTCTTCCATGAACTCTACAGAACGACACTGCAGACATCATCCCCACAGCAAACACACTCTGTCAAACCCTACTAGAAACATCCCCCAAGCTTGCTATAACAAACAAAACTTACTTAAGAATGAATACCTGATTTGGTTTCAACAAATATTGACATAAATGGGTCTATGTTATAAGATATAACAGCTATATAAGTCCATTTCACTTCCATAGCTTTAGTTTATTTAAAAAAAAAAATTATGGTAAGAGTGACAGCTCAGAAAGTGAATGAGCTTCCAACACAAGCTTGGTAACCTGAGTTTGATCCCTAAATTCCCCCAATGGAAGTTTTATGACCCTCCCTCACTTCTTGCTCACTCTCCACTTCCTTTTGCAGGTACTGAACTCTGGCTCCATGCATTTCCTGCAGTGATGGAAAGTAGCCCTTCGGGTAAGTAAGCCAAAGAAACCTTCCCTCCCTTCCCCCTCTCTTGCATCTCCCCTTTCTTCCCCCTCTCTTCCAACTCCCCTTCCTTCCCCCTCTCTTCCTTCTCCCTCCCTCCCTTCCTTAGATTGCTTATTATTACATATTTTGTCACAAGGTACTAATACACATGATGTTATCAACATCTTAGCCAGGCCAAAATAACAAAAGCACATACTGAAAAAGAATAAGACAGAAAAAAGTGGTCTAAGTACTACAACCGTCAAACATAGTTAACTGTCCTACATCAGTTAACAGCTACCAGTGACATATAGTACTTTATAACAAACATTTAAGTTTAATTTTTTATTAAGAAATATATTTAATTTTTCATTATGTCTCTTTCTGTGTGTGTGTGTGTGTATGTGTGAACATGAGTGCAAGTGTGCCCTAAGGACAGAAGAAGATGTTGGATCCTCTGGAGCTGGAGTTGCAGGTAGTTTTGAGCCACACAATGGATGCCAGAAACCAAACTTGGGTCCTGTTCAAGAGCAGGTTCCCACTCAACTGCTAAGGTCCAAAGGATATTTTCTTCACAGAGTGTTTTTGTTTGGTTTGGTTTCATTTCATTTTGTTCGTTTTTTTTTTTTTTTTTGGTATTTTTTTATGACAAAAGGTAAAATTTAGGTCCAAACACATTCTAAAGTGGCAGTCTTCAGTAGGCATTGTTCCTTTTTGTGCCTTCTTTCTTACTGTGTGCTTTATTTTTAGGCTGGATCATCTCTATATATTTTTTAAATATATGAAGTCTTCAAAGGTTTTTGCTATAAAAAAAAGAAAGAAAAGTTCTGCCTTTTCTCTTTTCTTTTTTCACTGTAACCCCGTAAATTCTAGCCACAGCTGTTGGCTGTGGCTCTGCTCTCCTCTATCATCCTGACTGACTGACTTTAAAAGTATATTGCTTTACCACATTAACTTCCACTAGGGCACCTCCCCCCAACCCCACACCTGATTCTCCTACCCTGAAGTTTTATATCTATTCTAAGAGTTTTCTAGGTAATAAATTATATATGACATCTGTCTCGTCCTCATTTTTTAAATGCCTGTAACCTTAAAAGCCTTGCTAATGTCCTCATTGTGGAAACCAGGCCACCTCAGAGCATCCTTCATGTGGTGCTTGTCCTGATACTTTTTTCTGTCTCTGTTCTCCATGTGGGGTCTTCGGCCAGCTCTCTTTCCAGTAAAAATTTTAATTCTCTCTCTATTTCTTATATCATTTTCCATGCCCCATATCACAAATCTGCAGTTAGTGAAATGTGAACATTTCATTCTTCACCACCGTGGTGACCTTTCTATCTATTTAAAATTTTCAGTATGGTTGTGCTAACTGATGACATAATCTGCCAGGCATCACACCAGCTCCTCCCACAAGAGAAAGATCACCTCTGGTCCCTTGGGATACTGTCAGAGATGAGGACACTTACAACTAACTTTGAAAGGCATATTGAAGATGGTGGGGTTCCTTCATGTTCGGATCATCACTGTTTACTCTTAACAGTTAACAAGGGATACATGTTAATAAATACCTATTAGATAAAGTGTCTTCTCCATATATTAAAAATTCAGCAGAAGATACCGAAGCCCTGTTCCTTATTAAGCTGAACATTAGAAACATTTGCTAATATACATAATGTAATCACGGGTTGATGCTGTCAACCTAACATTTTTAAGAACCACCTAAGAGGCAAGCCTCAGGTCACACTGGTAAGAGCTTATCTACAGCTCTTGGACAGGAAAGACTATGGAGATAAGATGTAAGTGGGGGAGGCCCCAAATTCAGGTGGTGGATTCATTGTGATCTGCTACTGGAGGGTTTGTAACTGATGGATTATTACAGGACAATTTGTTTTATCTGAGTGGGTATTTCATATCATTGTCAGCTGGCTCTGAGTTTATTCTGTGGACTTTTGTAGGGTAAGAATTTGTTGATATAAACCTGATTGATAAACTAAAAGAGAGAGAGATGATCTACAATGGGTTAGACTCTAGGCATGCTCATGAAGATTACCATGATCAGTCTAACTGAAAGACCCACCTCAGCTGTGGACTGTGCCATCCCTTGTGCTGTGGGGATGAAATGAATATAGCATTGAGCTCAAGCACCTCTTGCTGTGGCTCCCCAGCAGAACTCACTGGAGCCTTGAGTTATAGGAAAACATCCCCTTTTTAACTTGCTGTTGCCAGGGGAGTTAGTCAGTAGGAAAGTTACTGACAGAACAATCTCATATTTCTTATCAAGTAACTGTAAAAATCACAAATGCTAATATTTTATAATATAATCACTAAGCATTATTTTACATATGTTACTGTACAACAATTTTACTATAGTTAATTAAATTCACAATTTTTCTCTTAAAAATAGACTGTGTTCCTTGGAATTTTGCTTAGGTTTTGGCTTTGGTTTCGTTTTTGCTTTTTTGTTTTGTTTTGCTTGTTTGTTTTTTAATAGGCTCAATCAGCAATGATACTATAAAATTTTATGTACACTCTCAAATTTTGTACTTACAATTCCATGGACTAATGTGTTCTTCATACACAAATTAGCCTTTTGGTGGTGTTACACTACACCCAGCCTGGGGTCTGCCAGAAAGGCAATCTTAAACACACACACACACACACACAGGCATGCATGACAGAAAGGCAATCAACCTATGGTGGTAGGTTATCATGTAATTAAGAAGTGCTGAGAACTTACAGACAAGAATGAAACAGAAAAACATCATAGCATTTTCTGATGGTCTCCTGGCATGGCCAGCAGCCACCCACAGCCACGGCTACTGTCACAGTGCATCTTCCTCTACTGTCTTTCTACCTCTAGCCCCACCTTCCTAGGATTATGCTTTTACCATAAATCACCCAAACCTCCCACTTTCTCCTAGCTCTGACTTCTGGGGAACTCTGGAAGCCACACAGGCCTAACCATTGCAGCTGACTGAGGGAATGAACAAGCACCGGTCCCTGTCTACAAGCTTCCGTTGTTCTTCCACTAACATTATCTCTGCTTTTGCTTCTTGCTTTCCTCTTTCTTCCTTTCTTCAGTTCCTGTTTTAAAAAAAAAAATCTATTTACAGTACAACCCCTGCTCTTCTTCCTCAAGACCAGATACTATACATTCTGTTTCCTAATAATGAACCAGTTAGTAATGACCAAGGTCCATTCAATCCTTACCATTGAGCCTTAATTTTCAACGAGGAAGAGAGAAACTAGTTAGGTGATCTTTCCAAGCTTAACTCTACTATTTTGTTTCCTTTACACTCTGATAGTAACAGACATGTATGTGCAGACATGATTACAAACTAGCAAAACAGCTGCAGCTTCCTTGTCTAGGATGTTAACATAGTCATGTAGTAAATGGCATATATCAGTAAAACATAAATTTCTTGCAGAAGGAAGGGTCAAGAATTCTCCCTTAAAAAACACATTGTTCTAAACACAAGCATACAACCCACTCAATCAATGACTAAATAATGGTTAATTAACCTAAGCCTGGAATTTTTATTATATACAAGAATTTGACATCCTCTTACTGTAATGAAATCACAAAGATATTTCAATTATACAAATCCAAGAAATATCCTGGAAAACACACATACATACACACACACCAATTTAATTCAAAGTCAGTGCTAAGTTTAAAATGGAAAGAAAGAGAGGGAAGGGTGGGAGGGAAAGGACAGAGAGAATTCTCTCACTCAGCATGACAGGTATGCAGAACCCTTGTCACAGAATAAAGTATAAACATACTAAGTAAATTCCACAGTAAATTTCCATCACACATGTGTGCTCGTTATCTGTAAAAGCATCAAGAATCCTAAAGGCTTAGGAAATGCCACCCATAAAAAAAAAATATATCCAACACTGCCCTTTTAAATCCTTTTAGTGAATTCTGGACATGCTCTTGACAGTAAAACATATAAGCAAACAATGTGGGCTTGTATGCACCCAAATGAGAAGTGTAACTAGTCATCTAGTCAGAGGATGAAAATGTCATCCCCCAGAATAAGTAGTTTTATGGGCAATTGATAATATATGCCAACTCTGTAACTGCATTCCCAGACAGCAGCTTAAAGGGCCCTGAAACTATAAAGGCATCAAGCATAATTCTGCTAGATGCAGAATGTGATCATTGTGACTCAGAATTGCTTGAAAGGAAAAGTAATATTACACACCAAATATGTATTTTTAAAGTACTCCAGAAGTTTAAAAGTTACAAAAGGAAATGGAGAGGTGTCTCAGCAATGTTCAGGTGTGCATGCCGCACACACATTCAAACAGGTGTGTGCACACACATAAAATAATAACTAAACAAACCTTCTTTTAAGTTGCAAAACAAAGTAATTGTGATCTGGCAGAAGAGCAGCCAGTTACCTAAACCTATGCTTTCCTAGACTATAGCCTCCGCCCATTTGTGGGCTTTGGAATATAATTTTTGTAACTAACAAGTTGGCTGTTCAGCTGCAATTAAATGTAATGAATTCTAAATAACATTTTACTCTAATTAATTTTAATTGTAGTTAGCTTAATCTTTGTTTAATTTGTTTAAAAACTGATCCTTGATATATTTACTGGAAAATGTCTAAGTACTTAGGATTATATGAGTCCACGCTTTAACTTTAAATTCTATAAAGTGCTAAAACATAAAGGTATTTCTTCTTACCTTTTAATTTATTTTTATATTTTTACTTATTCACTTCACATCTCACTCACTGCCCCCCTCTCTGTCACCTCTGCTACAGTCCTTTCTAATCTCCCCTCCCCTTGACATTATCCTACTATACTGTCCTCTGAACATGTGGGGGGACCACTGGGTATTCCCCTCATCCTGGCATAGTATTTTTCAGCAAAAATTTTGAGTCTGAATTAAGATGTACAGACCTGCTCCATTGTCATCTACTTACAGAAAAGTCAAACAAAGGCACTGTCTGTTTCTCAAGCACAGTAAAAACTACTATGTACTTAGAAAAGAAATATAAATAATTAAAACCGTGACAATTAAAATTTTAAAAGCCTGCATTTAAAAGTCTTTTCTAGGAAGTAATAGAATAGTGCAGATAAATAATAAATACTTTGAAATAGACTAGCTGTAAGTTTTATAGCCTCTCTTCCCTTTACCTTTATGGGAATCCAAATGAAACACAGATACCTAAAGATTCAAAGCTAGCATCCACAAAAGAAAGACAAGCAACAGTTGCCTGTCTAGGTCTGCATTACCTCACTCAGGATGATTGTTTCCAGCTCCACCCATCTACTTGCATATTTTATTTTTCTACATAGCTGAATAATACTCCATACTGTAAGCACTGACACTATTATCTCTTCATCACTTGATAGATATCTACCACTCCCATTCCATTTTTACTGCACAAAAAGCAATTAATATAATATAAAAAGGTATCTCCACATAGCATAAAGAGAACCCTTTGAGTATAAGCCCAGGAGTAGCATGACTAGATTATGTGATGGCTTTTTGAAAAATCCCTTCACTGATTTTCAGAGTGGCTGCAGCAGCTTATATTCCTACCAGCATCAAAAAAGTGTTCCCTGACCCCTTGAACATTCTAACTAGGGTAGAATGAAATCTCAAAGGAGTTTGCCTTTGCATTTCCCTGGGAGGTAAGTGTTTGGGATATGTTTAAAATGGTTCCAGCTATTTGTATTTTAGAGCTCTTTGTTTAGTTTCATACCACAATTTTTATTAGATTGTTTGTTTTCTTGATACTTGCATTTTTCTTGGTCTTCATATATTATAGATATTACCTTTCTGACAGATATATAGCTTATAAAGGTTTTTCCCATTCTTTAGGTTGTTCCTTACTGCAAGAAGCTTATTTTAATATCATGTGGTTTCATATGTCAATGGTTATACTTACTGCCCATGCTACTGGGATCCTGATAAGAAAGTCCTTTCCTGTGCAAATTAGTTCAAATATATTCCCTACTTTCTTCTCTTTAAGTTTCAGAGTATCTGGTCTTGTATTGATGTCCTCCATCCATTTGGAGTTCAGTGGATTTTAGGTATGTGTGTTCAATTTCAAACCCATAGCAGTCATGAAATAAGTAAGAGGCCGTTGATGTGTCATTCAAGAGAGGAGGGAAAGAATGCTGTAGCATAAGAAGGAAAGAAATGGGATAGGAAAACTTAAATAGAATGAGAAGTGAGAAGGTACCATGGAGAAATTAGCATAAAGGTTAACTAACTCTAAAGACCATTTTTAAAAGTCCTGTGGAAACTACTATTGTAGAAACTTCCTAAAATCTATATGAATACATGAATAAAATAGGTTTAAACAGACATAGCTTTTATTAGAGCAAAAATGTTTCTACTACACACCGCAAGTAAGGAAATAAAAAAAAAAAGAATCCCAGTTGCAAAACTGGATTACTTCTTTTGTAGTTGTTGACCAATGAGGTCCCTTTGGCCCAACCTCTCAAACATTGTACTATATTACTGATGCTCTTGGTTCTTCCAGAACTTGACAGTAAGAGCCTATTTCTGAAAGCAATAAACATTTAAGTCATAAAATGTGGAGAAACCAACCTAGTACTGACCTGGAAATTTCATCTTCACTTGCTGGCTGTAATGGGGCTGGAAGATGCATGCATAGGGCAGAGGAGAAAACAATCATCAGTCTTTCCAGCTGGGAATTCTGTGAGCTCCAGCCAAGAAGGGCCTAGCAGTGTATGCACTCTGGTGAAACAGTAGCACAAATCTCTGAGGAGTAGGCAAGTATTTGCTGACAGGATAAAAGGCCTGCTTCACAAAAAAGAAACCCACGCCTGGAACCTTTATTAGGGCCAGCAACCTGTGACTATACAGGTCATAAGCCTTATGAGAAGCCTTACTGCTATCGTTCTGCTAATAAATATAGTATTAAAACAATCTCTAGCTTGGCTCCTAGAATATCTGAGATTAGGACACAGCCACACACACACACACACACACACACACACACACACACACACACATACACACACTCGTACACTCACACACATGCACGCACACACGTGCACACACACACATGCAATGAACCTGGAGTCATATAAGGTTCACAAGCCACTATCACAGCAACCTACAACTACATTGAGTATACATTGTGTAGCTACTCTTGGTAAGATGTCTCTAAAGGCAATCTGGGAAAAGAAAGCTGTAGTTGCTCATCTTTGCACACAATGATCAACTGTTCATAAGCATCCATTCAGTATCCAGAGAAAATTTTGGTCATTTCTCTTTAGCCTGGCCCATATACGTAATGGCTTTGCCAATTTAGCAGGAGCTAACTGGTCTTTAGTCCTCCACAGACCACATCCTCATAAAAATTCACATTTACTTGACACTTCCCATGCTCGGGGTTTCCTCTGCTCCCAACATTACTGCATCTCTCAATCCTCATTAGAGAAGCTTCTTCTAGCAGTAGATGAAGATTAACATAGAGATCTACAACTGGTCATGCTGCCAAGAATAGGAGACTGAGGAATACACAGTTCTAAATGACACATCTACATCATACCCTCTCCTCCCTCCCAGGGTTCAAGGATAACTGTGGAAGATGGGGTGGGAAGATACTAAGAAACAAAGGAAGAGTAACTACAGAGAAACTGTTTACCAAACATTCTGTGCAGATAAGCTCATAGCACTTGGGTGTCACAAATCCTGAAAACCAGTACAAGTTCAAGCCAGACAAAAACCCAGCAAGGTGAGGAGAAGTGTGTATAAAGTCTCAGCCCTAATTGAAAAGCTGTTGACATTTCATAACTACTGAGAAGGAAGAGTAAGGATTGGATGGCCACACACCTAATACGAGCAGCACAAATTGGACTAGATTATTTTAATGAGAGTACCACAAAGTTTAATGGGTAAGGAAGAGATAGAGGAGTTGGAGTGGGATGAATATGTTGAAATCCATTGTATGAAGTTCTCACATTTAATTTTTAAAAGTAAAATGAAAGAGGTCAAGGATTCAACTGGGTTTTTAATGTACCTGTCTCAGGGTTATATTGACATGAAGTCAAAATGTAGGAACTCAAGTCACAACATTGTACCAGTGAATTCTCCATTAGATACATTCTTAAAGCATATTCTCAAGTATTCTAGATAGTTTTAACTGGCAACTTGATACAATATAGAATTGCTTTAGAAAAGAAGAATAATAAGGAAGTATCTAGATCAAACTTGTTCATGGACAACACAGTATTTCAAAACCAAAGGTGCTGTGTTGATTGTTAATTGATATAGAAAGACCCAGCTCACTGTGGGTGGTACCATTCCATTCACTAGGTGCATGGGCGTGGGGGTCATGTACTGAACTACATAAGAATGAAGAAAGGAAACAGGGAAAATTCAAGTATATATTCTCCCTTTGTTCTTGACTATGGATGTGATACTTTAAGTTCCTGCTTTGACTTTCCCACAATAATGAACTGTAACCTGGAACTGTGAGTTAAAATATACCCAGACTTCTCAAGTTGCTTCTTTGTCAAGGTATTTTATTACAGCAACAGAGAGAAACCTAGAACACAAGGATTAGTAAAAGAATTATGGATTGGTAAAGAAATATCTTTTTGGTATGTAACAGTCCCAAGGGTATGTGTTCCTGCTAAAGTGAAATAAAACCAAAAGCAGGAAAGTTGAACAGACTTTGTTTTTCTGCCCATGCTTGGCAGATCCCCTACATTGATCTATGTAAATTGGATTACATTGTCTGTGCTTAAAGCACATAACTAGGTATTTACTGCACTGAGAGCAGATCCAGTGTCTTAACACTGTCCATGAGATTCTTATATGTAACAGTGCAGGATGATTATTTTGTTGTTTTTCCTTCTCTATGTTTTGACATGTGACAATTGCTAAAAATATACACTTGTAATGAAGTGATGGAACTTACATAGCACCAACAAGATAGACCAATGAAAAACAGGCTTTTGTAATTATCTGACTTCTTTCCTGTCTCACAGGTTTTCCAGGTACTTTTACCAGAGTTTATCTGTACTATAGTCAGACATTGCTAGATGCATACAATATTATTCTCTTTAATGACTTTCCTGGAAGAGCACAAGTGGTCTCATAATTTTCCTGGAAGAGTTCAGGTCTCATAATTTTTCTATACTTTGATCTTCAGTTGTTCATATGGTATAGATAGCATTTTATATGAGAATTAAAATTCCTACAACTATTCAATTTTTCCCTTATTGGGTTGATATTGACTGAAATGAGAATTAGCAGATGGTGAATAGTTCATTTAAGATAGAGTGTTGAGATACTTAATATCTCAAACTTATGCTGTGAGTTTGAATCCTCCTGTCCTGTCTGTTTCTCATCAGCAGTTTCCTGGCTTGTATTAATGACCTGAGTTGTCATAAGCAAAGTGGAGTAGACACAGCATCACACATCTCTCTGGGATCTTATGGACAGCAGATGAGCAAATCTGTATGCAGACTTTCTATACACTGTGGATTATCAGATGTCATAACTAGTTCAGTGTGAGCTGTCCCCTCGCCTAAGCACTATTTAGAACTCCCCTTTTTCATGGAATAAAAATAGATTTAAAAACAAAAGAAAATAGATGAATGAAAAAGCTTAATCACCATGTGATGGGATAGATTAGTAAGATAGAGATGGTTATACTGGCATAGTTATGGTACCTGGTATCAGTTTGGTATCAATAACATCATACTTTTATTGATAGATAGATAGTTGTGGCTGTATAAAAATGAATATATGGTTCATAAATGTATGTTTCATGGTACTAAATAATATTACCAAAAGGAAAGGCTCTGTGAAATTTGTTTACTTCTGAGTTTCTATTTATTCATACTTTGCCTCTAAATTATGTTTTTTTTCTGGGGGATGGCCTTTACTGCATCATCTCCACAGCGAGTTTTCTGGCCTTACAATATTTACATATATTTAAGTATATTTAATAAGAGAGAAAGATTAGGTCATCACCTACACTACCTGCTCATATTTCAGTAGACAACAGCCCTTATTAAGAAAGGCAGAGTTCACTTTCTAGCCATAGCTTTGATTCTAGCTAGCTGCATCAAATTTTTGTCCAGATATCAAGTTTTTTTCTTTTGATTACAGTATAATTATTATTAAAATTAGAGGCTGTAGTGACTTAGTCCAGAATCATGTAATTTATAAAGAATTAAACATATTGTGCAGTATAGCCTATAATAAAACACATGGATGAACATTAAAAAATTCTGAGATCTATTCTGCCTCTATCACATATTGGCCTTACATGCCTGGAGAATTTATTCCATTTTAACCCTAAATTTTATCTTCTTGTGCAAATTTTGTATAAATACATCTGCTTTTACAGATCAAGCTGAAGGTCAAAAATTCCATATTCCAGTAAACAGAACACAAGTTATGTAAGCACTCCAATTATAACAGAAAGTCAGTAGTAGAGCTAGGCTGCCCACCTCCCAAACATCCCAACTCTCTCACTATCTCAGAATCCCCTGTAACCTATCTCTAATCCTACATCGTGTTATTTGCCTTAACCTCCAAACTAGGGGGTAGGAGAGAACTCACTGTTTCACCAGAGAAAACACAAAACTGAAGAAGCTGAGGCTACACAGATCAGAAAACCAGAAAGGAAACAGAAACCAAGAAACAAAACACCCAACCAACAAAGACATATTTGACAAAAAAAGACTGAAAGAAGGAGAAAATGCCCAGCTCAAAGGCCCTAAATATTTTCAAGAAACTCATAGAAGAACCTGCCTAAAGAAGGACATGCCTATAATGGTATAAGAAGCTTACAGAACACCAAATTGATGGGACCAAAAGCGAAAGTCCTCTGACCATACAATAATCAAAACACTAAATAGTCAGTGTAAAAAAAGAATGCTAAAAGTTACAAGGGAAAAGTAACAAGTAACATATAAAGGCAGACCTATTAGAAATACCCTGGACTTCTCTGGAGACCAGAAGAGCAAAGGCAGGTGCGCTACAGATTCTAAGAAGCCACAGATTCCAGCCATGTATTATATAAGATGCCATAAAGAAATCTATTGTTTTCTATATTGACTAAAAGTTTAGATTCCATCATTTCTCCCAACAAGCATTACTCTTCAATAACTCATTCATTTCTGCATTTATCCAAAATTTGGATGTCCACTGTGAAGTGTGGTTTCATAAACATATAATGATGAATAAGATAAAATGGCTCATTTGTCTACAGTGAGGTAGACTGATGAGGTCAACGGTCTACAAAGAAATGTCTACGTGTACAAACACATACAAACATATATACATACACACATAGAAAAAGTGGGAGAGAAACTTCAATTTATCATAGATATTATAAAATACAGTAAGGGATAATAAATATTAGAATAAGGGTTGATTATCATTACCTGGAGGAGTACTAGGTAGATAGCAAAAGCAATATTTAAGTGAAGATCTAAATACTAAGAAGGAATTAGTCATTTTAATGGTCTTTTGTCCTATTCATACTTACTAAATATCTTTTGGATGTACTTCTTATGTCTGGAAATTTTACTACTTCAGAAATAAGAAATAAACATTGAGCCCTACTGGAGAACAATGTAACATAGCATAAGAAATAAATCTATGGCTATTAAGCCAAAAAGCCATAAGAAGAGACACATACTGTATTATTCTGCTTATATAAAAAAACCAAAATGAGCAAATCTATAAAGAAAAAGGGTACATTTTTGATTGTCAAGGGCACTGGGGGGGGGGAGTGAAGAATGGGAAGAGAAAATTAAGGATGATTACTAATTAAGTTAAGGATTCTCTTGAGAAAAATTGAAATAATCTAAATTTAGATTAAAGTGAGGTTTGAACAAGTCTTTGAATATATTACATCTTAACCTTGGTACAGGAATAAATCTAAAGCTTACATGGCTTTTTTAAATCATCATTGTCTTAAACAAGCACTATATGATAAAACTTTTCCTGAGAAGATACAACTTCCCAAATATACACGTCTACTCACCTCAGATAAAGAGCCCATGACAAACTAAAGTACGAACACTATTAAAGTCCAGATTGATGAACCAATGAGTTTTATTTGGGTTACTGACAGAAATATAGGTGAGGGGTAGCAAAAACTATTCAATTATAGCTACACCGCCAAGTTCCACCTGCAGAACAGGTGACAGCTCCCAACGCTGGGAACCTGGAGCACAATGCATAGTCTACAGACATCTCAACAGGTAGAGATTCTATTTTTCAGGTACCTGAGTTGGCCTCTTCCAGGAAGCGTCACTTCTGCTCTCTAAGTCTTCCTTATAGTCCAGCCTGCAAGAAAGTAACTCTCAGAAGCTTGACTTGTTTACTCTGGAAGGAAGGGAGTCTAAAGAATCTGACCAGTTTCAGGGACTTCCTATGCTTTTCCCTAAGCTTTTCCCCTTACAAATAGAGTATTTGGAGTTCAGAAGAAATTGTTGCATAACAAGAAAGCCAAAGAGTTGTAGACAAATAGTTCTCTGCCAACAGGACAATGCAATTTTGTGGTTCAGTGTTTGGGTCAAGGATGCTATTGTGTCAGTGCTGAACATGAAAGTAAATCAGCCAAGACACCCATGTGCACTTGATAGATTGTGAAACACAGGGGCCTCTAAAGTACAAGGCCCTGACAACAAGCTTCATTCATTGCAACTGTCTGAGTTGCAGTGGGCAGTCAGACAAATTGAACCAAAGTCATTTGGAGAGAGAGGACATGCCAAAATTCAGTAAGATGCCAAAGACAGGAAAGTGATACAAGAAAAAGTAATTGCTTCCTCAAAATGAATCTCTTCCACTGTGTGGAATAAGAGGAGATATGGGGAAAAGTCAAGAATGAATGTCAAAGAATATCAAAGTATAATTGAACTTCATTGACATGTTGAGCAGCCATGTACCTAACACTGCTGTCATGATTTAACTATGCAGGGTCCCCCAAAAGGCTATGAACTCAAAGTCAGTCACAGATGTTGATGCTATTTTGAGAAGTTGTAGAGATTTTGAGACATGAAACCTGCTTGAAGAAATGGGTCCTTACATTTGTTCTTTAGGATATTGTTTTCGGCCCTTTCTTGGCACACAGAAGTTGCTTTCTGTTTACAGTGATGTGAACTGTCCTCAGTCATATGTCCCTGTTACCACAGTGTTCTTTAAAGTGTGTAGGACCAGTGACAGTAGACTGAACCTCCGAACTCATGAGCCAAAATAAATCTTCTTTATAAATGTCGAGTAATCTGTCCAGGTCAGAAAGCTTATAAATGCAGCCAACAGACTCCAATACCAGCTGCCGAGTGATGACTTATCTCATTCATTCATCAAATTCTCCTTACCAGACTGAGCTAGGCATAGGAATACAATATAACCTCAACAACAACAAAAAACAAACAAACAAACAAACAAACAAACAAAATTAACCCTTATAGCCCACTCTCAACATCTACAGAAAATTGTTTTAAGGACCTCCATATCAAATTCTATGAGTATGCAAATCTCTTATATGAAATAACAAGGAGATTTCATATAAACTATGTGTACTCTTTCATGACCTAACATACTCCACACAATGTAAGTGCTGTATTAGTAGTTAAGGTACTATTTTATTTAAGAAATGGTAAGAGAAATTTAATACATATTTGATACAGATTTTTCTGAATATTTTCTACTCATGTCTGGTTTGAGAACATGTTGTACAACCTGTAGGTGCAGAACTTCTACTGCATGTATAATGGAGTCTGTTTGTGTTTGTTTGTTTGTTTGCTTGCTTGCTTGCTTCAAAGCTATGCAGCTCTGGCTGTCCTGGAACTCCCTATGTAGAACAGACTAGCCTCAAGCTCAAAGATCTGCATGCCTCTCTGCTTCCTGAGTACTAGGATTAAAGTATTAAAGTGAAATAAGTTCCTCTCTGTTTTCTTCCCACTCACAAAGGGAGACAGAGAAGATGGACTATTGAGAACTAGACTCACTTCACTAAAACTGATGTTCCCTCCTTTGTTTGCACAGGTCCTACTACTCACTTAGCACTTATGTATTTGGATCTCTCTACTAAGTTGTGTATTAATTCCCCTCAGCCTATAGCACAGTGCCTGTGTTGAGTAGTGAGCATAAGTTTAAAGCCTGACATAACAGTGTACATCTTTAATCCCGACACTTGAAAGGCAGATCTCTGTGAGTTTAAGGTGAACCTGATCTACATAGTGAGGTCCAGGACAGCCAGAGCTCCTGTATCCCAAAACAAACAAAACAAACCAACAAATAAAAACACAACCTTTACAACTCAATACTGGCTTGGTATCTGGTAAAAACTGAGAAGAATTCAAATGGGCCAATTTCAAGTTTCCCTTCTCATGCATAAGACCTCTCTCACAAATAAGACATCATAGCCAAACAACATTCCTTATCAGATGATAAGGGTAGTTTCTGCTAACCCCTCAGTACCTAGATTCCAGCCTGCAATTTATCAACACAAGCCCATTTGACCCTCGCTTAGTAACAAGGAGGCACTGCATACACTGCTGTCACTGTGAAGCATGCAGAACACAGCCCCTGGCCACTCACTCCCTCTCTAAATGTAGCCCCTGGAGTACTGGCATCATGTGATACAACTGTAGAGTCGGGTCTTCCTGTCTGACACCGGCACTCACTTTCATCTGGGCCTCACTCTGTCTTTGTTCTTTCATCTTCAGAGAGACTGGTCCAGGCTTCCTCTTGACATAGCTCTGATCTTAAGAGCTGTTGCTACCATCTGTTCCATGTAGGGTGTTAGTGTTCAGTCACCCCCATTACCCTACATCCAAATCCTTCCCCATATCATCAGGGTGAATAGAGCTAATTAAGGCAGATGAATGCCTACACCCATGCAAGGATTCATTATGGATAAGGGAGAAATGAACCATTATTCTCACTTGAATTAAAATTAATTTGAATTAACTTTTGTCATTTCATCCTTAAACCAACTAGGAATAGTTAACAGTATGTTACCATCATTGCTGTTTCAATTCTTGGGAGGAAAAAAATACTTTAAAAAGTTTGAAAGATTGTTTGCAAAATGTTTTTTTTTTTGCAAAAGTCAAAGTACATAAGAATTATAATAACTATGATATTTAAAAAACATTGTATAAAATTCTCAAAGAATTAATTAAAAATGTTTAAATAATGAAAATAAAATGGAAATCCAAGCAGCTTTTATCATGGTTGAGAGGGGTTTGGGTCCAGGGAGTCAAGTTTCCAGGTTAATGGTTTAAAGCTACATTTGTGTGGGGAGGGAGCTGAGAAATGACTCTGGTTCACAGTTCTTGCTGATCTTCCAGAGCACTCCACTTAGGTTCCAAGTCCCTGCCAAGCAGTGCACAACCATGCATAACTCTAGCTCCAGAGGATTTGGCACCCTCTTCTGGCCTCTGCCAGGTACCTATGCACATATAGCACACATACAAACACACATACATAGAAATTAAAATAAAATAGATTTTTAAAGGTAATGTTTTAGTGAATGCTTCAGTCATGATGTAGTTGGTCCCAAAGTCTTCTAATGATCACACCCTACCTAGCTCCAGATAATGAAAGGGCTGCCCTAAAAATCAGTCAGTGTGGTGGCTGTTGCTTTGACCTATATCCTTTTCCTTTAAAACTTCAAGTGAACATTGCCTCCTCTTTGGCAATGGTTCCATATTATCTGTGGCTATGTCACAACTGTAATAGAACCACCTGATTCACTCATGAGCCCTTGATTCAATCCTTAGTGACAAGCTGGACATTGGTCTCCAAGTGATCTTGATCCTCAAGGAAACTGTTCCCAGGTTTTCCAAGATGCGATACTGATTCCAACTGTAGGCTTAAATTTATCAAACCCTACCTTAATACAGGTTCCCAAATGCTTTGATCCCCCTTCTAGCCAAAGGTAGAGGAGAAAAGATGGATAATAGGACAATGGGAATGTGGACCTATTTAGAAGTGGGTCTTTGAGGTGATACCAATCTCCATGGTCAGGGTGCTAGCAGTGCAGTTCAGTAGTGTGAAGATACTAACAGTCCAGTTCAATAAGTGTCACCAAACCCAAAATCAGCAGTGACAGTACAATCCAGGAGAAACTGCCAGGCCTCCACGCAATCAGCATGAGTCAGCAGGAGTGATAAGAACCAGCCAGGCCAGAAGTTCTTTGCCGGGTCTCTCCCAACGAAGTGAAGATCAGAGAAGACTTGAGACTAGTAAAGCATTGCACAGTTAGTAATGCAGTCTGACCCTCACTGTCTGATGGGTCCGATTTATACTCTTTCTAAACACATGTGTCCCTCTCATGGGTCTGATTCAGCTAAACATCACATGAGTCTGCTTTAGCAAAACATTACATAACACAACCAGAAATTTTCACTTCAACCAACAGTACACAGTGGAGCTCAGAAAAGTGCCATTTCTTCATAAACCTGTTGTTTACAGTTATCTCTGAAAACAAGAGAGAATTAACCCCACATCCTGGTGGGAGGAGGAAAAACACCACATGATAGTGGTATATCCACAGGGCTATAAGAACACACTATAGTGTTGTGTGTGTAATCCACCATGCTATCCCCAAAATGTCCTGGGAAAATATGCTAGCTACATACTCCTTAGTCTGGATGGTAAACAGGATGAAAAGCACACATCTTTTTTCCTTTTTTTTTAAATGTATATTTCAATATTTATATTTCCAGTGTTATTCCTCTTCTGCCAATCCTAACCCCCTCCCTTTCCCATTGCCTTCATGAAGGTGCTCCCTCTCCCAACCTCCCTCTTCCACCAGAGCACACTGGCATTCCCCTACACTGAAAAAATGATCCTTCACTGTACCAAAGTCCTCTCCTATCACTGATGCTAGAGAATGCTATCCTCTGCTGTATATGCACCTGGAGCCATGGGTCTCTCCATACAAACTCATTGGGTGGTGTTTTAGTCCCTGGGAGCTGTGGTGGGTTGGGTTAGTTAATAATTTTGTTCTTCCCATGGGGTTGCAGACGCTGTCAGCTCCTTCAGTCCTTTCTCTAGCTCCTTCATTGGGGTCCCCGTGTTCAGTCTGATGGTTAGCTGCAAGCATCCTCCTCTGTATCAGTATGGCTCTGGCAGAGCCTCTGAGTATCCATATCAGGTTCCTGCCAGTAAGCACTACTTTTTATCATCAGTAGTGCGTGAGCTTAGTGGCTACCTATGGGGTGGATCCCCAGGTGAGACAGTCTCTGGATGATCTTTTCTCCAATCCCTGCTTCTCTACTTGTCCCATTATTTCCTCCCATAGTGTTTCCTTCTCCCTTCTAAGAAGGACTTAGGCATCTACCTTCTGGCCTTCCAAGAAGCACACATCTTAAGAAACTCATTTTATGGTGAATGCCACTCAAAAATGTGAATGAAATATGAAATAAGATGAACCATATTAGAAGCATCCAGTGGGATCTCTAAGACCTATAAAGTTTTGATTTGTCTTCCTTTGCCTGTACTTGCTGTATTGGTTTTTAAATAGGCACAATGGGAAAAGTGTGAATATTTTTTTTACCTTGTGAATTCAGAGAAGAAATGCATAGATCAATATATTGATGATGAGTGGTCTCCAAGTAGCAACACATCATCTCCACCATTTAAAGATTTTATTTTAGCTCACACTCTCATGATTAACATTGTTTCTCACAGGCTCAAGACTTACCCTGCTTTACTACCGGCCTCTCTCCATCGAACCTTTGAATATACCCCAACCTTTGAATATATCCCTGGCTTTGGGGCACCCTACCTTTCTAGCCATTAATTATTTCAACCTTAAGCCAAATGACCATTCAGAGAGTGTGTGGATTTTACAAACCGAAGTGTCAGTGAGGCCCACTACGGACATTAACTCTTTCTGTGCCTGCACTTGGTTAATGAGATAAAACCCTTGGACTTCTCTTGACCTCAATTCAATTTTATTTCAGACCCAAATCACTGTGAATTTCTACTGAGTCAATTTAATATCAATATCATTCCATATCAGAGCCAACACGTAATTACACAGAAGATCTTCAGAGGTGCTGAAATGAAGGGCTTCATGTACTGCTTTTGTACTAGGAATAGAACTAGGACCACAGTACCTTGAACACACTGCGTTTTTAGATCATCAAAAGGATGTTTAAAAGACTACTTGATAAGGGACAAGCCCAAGTTGTTGGTGGCTATAGATAATAAATTTGCACGAGGTTTTTTTTTCTTTTTCTTTGTAAAAATTTAACATTTTTACAAACCTTACTTTTTTTCTTCCACCCCTGTATTCAATAGCTACACCTGGAGATATGAAGCATTAAAGATTAATGTATTCAACAACAAAGAGGAGGAGGAAGGGAGGAGAGAGAGAGAGAGAGAGAGAGAGAGAGAGAGAGAGAGAGAGAGAGAGAGAGGGAGGGAGGGAGGGAGGGAGGGAGGGAGGGAGGGAGGGAGGGAGGGAGAGAGATATTGGTTCCTAGATGCAACCATCATTGATGTTTTATAAGGAGGAAGAGCTGAGTACCAAAGCCAAAAACTCTTGTAACTGACAGAGTTAAAGGCAGTCGTGGATTTAAACCTGCCTGTCTCTGTTTGGAGAGCTTGGAAAAAAAGCTGTTAGAAAATCCTTAGAAAAGTATGCTCAGCCTTAAATTGTTATAATTTTCAGCTTACGATTCTGCTCTTATGTTATTTTCTCATTTTGCAGTTTGAAATATTATTAGGTTTTTTTTTCTTTTTCCTGTGTTTTCTTCCTCTAAACTGCCTTTCATCTGGTTAGCGTGCATGAAAATACATGATTAGCCACAGAGGCCGCTGACAGTGGCGATGGTAAGCTGTGCTCCTCAGGGGACACAGCTGCAGTGTGGTACAATGACAGCTTCACCTGCTCGGCTCTGCACAGCTCTGTGAAGCTCTGGCCTTGCATCTTATCATCAGACTCAGACAATATGTACAGCTGCACATCCAAATGAACCATGTGCCAAGGCTGTGTGCTCAGTACATGCCTGCTTTCGATACCTTCCTGGCAGCCTCATGAAGATATCCCATCTCTGACTCGGTCTAAAGGGAAGGAATGTTTTCCCTGATTTCAGTGATATTCATTCCTTTATTTACCAGCATTATTAACAATAAATGTACTAACTCCATTCAGAGCCTCAACTCAAAACAGAAATCACTTGGTTATTAAAATATATAAGTACATATTCTACCACTGCCTCTCTCCTACCTTCATCAGACTTGAGACCTGACAGACAGGAGCACGTTGTCCTCTGAGAGACTCCACCCAGCAGCTGACTCAGACAGATACAGACACCCACAGGCAAACAGAGGTTGGAGCTTGGGGACTCTTATGGAAGAATAAGAGGAAGGATTGCAGGTCCCAAAAGGAATAGAAACTTCACCGGGAGACCAACAGAGTCAACTAACCTGGACCCTATGGGCTCTCAGAGTCTGAACCACCAAGGAAAGAACAAACACAGGCAGGACCTAGGTGTCCCTGCTCCTGTGTAGCAGATGTGCAGCTTGACCTTCATGTGGGTCCTGAACAACTAGAGCAGGGCCATCCCAAAGGCTGCTGCCTGTCTGTGGGCTATGTTCTTCTAGCTGGGCTGTGTTGTCTGGCCTCGGTGAAAAAGGAAGCACCTAGTCTCACTGAGATGTGAAGTACCAGAACAGGGGGTACCCAGGGGGCTCCCACCTGTTCAAAGGAGAATTGAAGGGATGCATGGGAGGGGGTAGTGAGTGGAGTAAAGTGAATGTGTGTGTGTGTGTGTGTGTGTGTGTGTGTGTGTGTGTGTGTGTGTGTGCAAAAGCGAAAGGAAAATTTCAGAGCCCCTAGAGATGAAAACACAAGCAGTGTGAGCAGCCCCAGTTAAACACTAGGAATTCAAGTACTGTCCTCAGGAAACCAGCAAGTGCTCCAACTGCTAAGCCATCGTTCCTGCCCTGCCATGTTATTAACAGGCATAGCCAAATATCTTAATAATAAATGGGTAAGACAATGATGAGAAATAATCTATCAACATTCAAACAGTAGAAGGCTGCTGACTTCTCAGTTGATCTATCAATAATAAATGTATAGTTCATATGGTACACATTTTCTGAATGTGAGAAGGGGGTAGAAAATCTGGTCGGGACTTTTTAGCCTTGTTCTAGGTTTCTTTGGCCACTCTGTGAATCTCCTCAGTCACTGGCTATGACACTGAGACACACAACAGTTTCTGCAGCCACTTTAAACTATGATGTCACTAAGGTAAGTGGATTTTATTTGCTGGCTAAATAACAGCAGTGTCATGTAGAGCCCTTCCCATTCATGTAATGAAAGAATTTTCATGGATCACAAGGGACAGTGGCTTTGTGTATGGGTCTACTGCCACAGTAATTTTAATATTCAAGTATGCCTAAATTTAAGTTAATAGTTTAGATTCATTAACTAAAAATTGGTAAAATGTGTTCTGAAATTTTTCAACTTTTTCTATTACATGTGAAAGGTTCTAACAGGCCCTGGTGCCAGAAGCTTTATCCTCCCCGATTTCTTCTTCTTTGCTAAACCACAGGATTCCTTTACTTAGATACTTCCACATTCTTAAAGTTAGGCACCAAAGTCTTTTTCCTATTCGGTTACTCCTTTATCCCTGATTCTCTCCTGAGGCTGATGACCAAAGTCTAGTAATCAAAATCCCCATTTAGTTACGCCAGCAGACCAACCAGAATTTACCAGCTAACCCTAGATCATGCTAACACAGACCTAACTTTCTCCATTTTGAAATCCCTCCTACAAAGCTAGTTGCTGCTGTTTCTGCCCTATTCAGGTTCAACCACACTGCCTCTTTGCCTTGCTTAAGAAAGGATCTCTTTGTTTTGGGAATTGGTGTTTGGGTGTAATCTTTACCTAGCTCTGGGCTCATAGAGGCACACCCTGGGTAGGTGGGCTCCTTCAACTTTTATTTATTTATGTATTTGTTTGTGTGTTTATTGCATGCATGTACCTGATGAAAGTGGAAATCAGAACATTCGCAGGAGCTGGTCCTCTCCACTGTGTGGGTCCTGTGTACTAAAGTCAGCTCATTAGGCTTGAAAGCAATTACCTTTACGCACTAAGCCATCTCTCTGGTTTGTAGTATATATTTTTTCAACCTAAATTAACGACAGCAAAACAAATTTTCCCTGTGGATGTTTTTGGGTTTTTTTTTTTTGTTTGTTTTTGGTTTTTTTTTTTTTTTGTTTTGTTTTGGTTTTGTGGTTTTGGTCAGGAAATAATATGGCTTCTTAAATAAAGCCATATGGTAAATGCAATGGTAATAATAGTAATGATTGTTTGACTTAGAAATACAGCACCTTATGCTGAGTTCAGTTTGGTACTTACACCTGATGAGACATGTGAATGAAACTACGTGGTAACGCTTCCTTGCTCCATTAACCACTGCAAAGCAATCCACTCTGGCTTTTTAATTTCTTCATCCTTGTCAGTGGTCTCAGCCTCCAGTACCAATCCTCGTTCTGGACTATTTGATAAGTCAGTGTCAAATTTCCTCTCGCTTGTTAGTGATTCTGTTGGCTAGTCGCGATATATTACATCCCTTCGTAACAGTGGTTAGTCCGTTGTTTGAGCTAGTCTAAATATCTGTTTTCAGATAGAGCAGCCGACAGAGCATCACAGTATGACAGATCTCATAGACCTGATATCTTCACTTTTTATAAATTCTGGAAAGATTCCTCCCTCACTCTTGAACAGTGTTTTCTGGAGAATCACACTAAATTTAGACATAGGTAGTTTACGTAATGCAGCCCATCAATCAGTTCAGCGCTGTCTACAACAAACCGAAGCACAGAACAGTCACTGCAGCCTTGCACAAGTGATTGCAAGGAAGGCAGTAGGCATTGCTTGCACAGGCTTCTCACCTTGGCTTCATAGTCCCAGCTTTGAGTCCAAGAGAGAACAGCTTGACATGCAGGCACCCTGCCCGTGGCAGGAATGGGAGAATTGTTCATGACTCAAGCCAAAGCCCTTTCCCGTTGCCTGTCTGCATTATGAGCATTGACTTGTTGTGTGGCTTTGAGGTATCATCAAGTTCTAAATGTATGTGGTGCTTAACTCCCCTCATGAACATCATTTAAAGAATGTGGACATTTATGACACCTTGGTCCCCATCTCTGTGTTCTTTGCATTCCTCGTGAAGGAACCTCCAGTCAATCCGAGGACAGATAAGAAAGTCCCCATTCATCTGAATAGCTTTTGGCTTTTGCAGTGTTTACCTGTTTCCACTTGGGCATGGTTTAGGGGAAGTAAATCTCAGAGGGCTTTCTACCACCCTGTTGTCCAGTGTCTCACAAAACAATTGTCTGGCACTTAGACAACATCGTTAGCTTCATGACAAAAATAAATAAATAAAAATAGGCTAAAGAGAATATTCTGAAGATTAAAAAATAATAATAATAGACTTGGAAAATAGTAAACCAGTAAAACATTTTCAAAACTTTACATGGATTTATTGTTCATATTTTAAAAAAAAATAAGGCATTTTAAATCAAGCATGCATGGTAGGGAGCACTCTGGAAGCTTCTGGACGTCACATCTCTGGGATGTTTGCTTATAACTTATCGTCTTAATTGCTCCTTGCATTGAATCAAAGCAAATACAAATATCCCACCACAATTTTGTTCTTCAATTCAAAACCAGAGCTTTGCTGAGGACCCAGGAATAGCCCAGCTTCTCCGGCTTGCAATTTTGGAATGTGCTTATGCACAGAGGCCATAAGCAAGTAGCTTTGCTGAGGCTCTCCGCGTGGGCCGCATTAGGGGAAGCTATTTATTCTGACAATCAGGTCCTCTGAGAGCTGGCTGAAGTCAGGTTTTATTTGAAATCCCCTATTTAATATATACAGCTCTTACTGCCACCTTGTGGTGAACGTGGTTTTCCTCTGTTAATTCTCTGCAGTGTGTCCATGTGCAGGTGACATTTCCTGGACTGAAATAATAAATTTCCATAACTTCCAACACTACTAATCTCATGCCTATGATAATGTTTTGCATTGATATGAACTAACACAGGATGAAACATGACACCTGGCTGTTTTATCGTTAGAATGAGAATGTCTGATATTCTTAGGCAAGTATTGGAGCTGCCGATTGATGACATCAGATACATTATTGTTTATCAGAAGCCACGCAAAATGGGTGGCCTCTTGGGGTTTCCAAGAATATTGTTTCCTGAATTTGTGGTTTTAGTATTTGGTGCACTGAAATATCAGTTCTTAACTATTATACTTAATGAACATGGTAGGTTATAAAATTCCCCCAACCTCACTTTTTAATCCAACTTGGTGGCCTATGATAGCAAACCTCACAGACTGAAAATTCACTATGACAAGCGCTCCTAGCCGCACACCTTCTTAATCTCTTACATAAATGGTGGTGTGAGCAAGGAAAAGAATAATAGGACCTCTCATATTCTCAGAGGGAAAATTGACCATTACCTCCTGTGAGGTGAGCCAGCAGAGAACTGTTGAACACTCCACAAAGTTCTGCTCTCCTCTCTACCTCTCCTGACTGTAAAAATCTTCATTCTAGGGAAGATGGAGATCAGTTCCTCCTGGGTGCTCACTGCTTTCTGTAATGTGCTGAGGGAGTTTTTACGTAACTTGTGTATCATTTATGCTGAGGTTTAGATTAGCCAGCCTGTGTCTTTCAGCTTGCCCATCTGCTTTGACCTATTCTTCCAAAAAGAAAGTATCAAATGTATACCTCATAACCTTTTCCATTTTGTCCTTTATCATTAATGGCATTTTGTCAAATATGGTTTATCTGGAATGTGACTTCTAAAATCTTCATAAACAACACTGCCCGTGCTAACTTAAGCAAAAATTAATTAATTAATTAATTTTAAGATAAATAAATGGTTTAGTCTTATGTATTATACCTGAAAATCAATTGAGGTTTATTTTTTCCAACAAACAACAAAATAATAAAGTTAATCAGTGAACATAAGTGTGGAGGCAATTACAAGAATAATTTAGATCCAAAATCTTTTACAAAAGAATAAAATGATATGGGTCCACCTGAGTTCATTTAGCTGCCTTTCTATATGAATCAAATTTTTTAAATATGTTGATTTCTTTTCTAATTGGCCTGTGCAGACTCAATTAAGGCAGCTTTGCTGTAACTCACACTCATCTTACTCAACCCTTGGATCTCAGACGGGAAATGTAAAGGAGTTTAAATTTCTGCTGAATCATTCTTCCTGTGACTGGAGATATTCTTGGCACCACCTCATTAATCCGAACTATATCATTCCGGTTCAAAATGGGGAACTAGCACTAGGTGCACGCACGGAGCTGGGCCAAGCATAAGAAAGTTAATTAACATGGGGAAGTAACATGACTGGTCAGCTGGAGCCATACCTGTGTAATGCTCATAGTCTGCATTTTCTGCCTGGCCACTTTCAGAGCATCTCTCCCTGCACTTCAGAAGCCTGAGGCATGCTGTGGCTCTGACAACTCTTATCTATTGTGTTTTCTGTTGTTAGATATTTAAATTGGATGCAAGTGTTTTTAACTCTGAACTATGTGAAGATTAACAGGGCATTGTATTTTCTTCTATGTTTGACATATAGCAATGCAAAGCAATGCTGAATCCAATCATGAATTTGGAATATCTTAGAATCATAATTGCTACTCATAGCTACTCCTTAAACACATTCCTAGAGTCATTATAGGTACTGACTTTCAGACTATTGTGATAGAATAAAATATTGTAGTCTCCTATGTTAAGGGGAGGAATCAGAGAACACTATCTAGGGAGTCATAGGGAGAGATTTGAATATAGGGAACACAGGATGTAAACATGTTAGCCTCCTGGTAACAACTGTATAAACAAAGTTAAGAAAATTATCACCATGAAAACCTAAAAAGTGTAGAAATTAGCTTTTACTATTAAATAATAATACTTAGAGTAAAAAAGACCCCTGATGCTCATGGATTGGAAGGATCAACATTGTAAAAATGGCCATCTTACCAAAAGCAATCTACAAATTCAATGAAATCCCCATCAAAACACCAACCCAATTCTTCATTGAGTTGGAAAGAGCAATGTGTAATTTTATCTGGAATAACAAAAGACCTAGAATAGAGAAATCCATCCTCAACAACAAGAAAACATCTGCAGGAATCATAATGCCTGGCCTCAAGCTATATTACAAGGCAATTGTGCTGAAAACTGCATGGTACTGGTACAGAAATAGGCATGTGGATCAATGGAATAAAATAGAAGATCCAGAAATGAGCCCTCATGTATATGGTCACCTGATTTTTGACAAAGAAGCTGTAAACATTCAATGGGAAAAGGACAGCCTATTCAAAAAATAGTGTTGTTCCAACTGGCACTCAGCATGCAGAAGAATGAAAATAGACCCTTTCTTATCTCCTTGTACAAAGCTCAAGTGCAAGTGCATCAAAGATCTCCACATTAAACTAGGTACACTGAAACTATTAGATGAGAAATAGGGAAAACCTTAGAACACATAGGCACAGGAGAAAATTTCCTGAACAGAACACCAATGGCTCAAGCTCTAAGGTCAAAAATTGACAAATGGGACTTAATGAAATTGCAAAGTTTCTGTAAGGCTAAGGACACTGTCAAGAAAACAAAACGGCAGCCAACAGAATGGGAGAAGATCTTTACCAACCCCACATCAGTTAGAGGCCTAATATCCAAGGTATACAAAGAACTCAAGAAGCTAGACACCAGAGAATCAAACAACCCTATTAAAAAATGGGGTACAGAGCTAAACAAAACATTCTCAGTTGAGGAATATTGAATGGCTGAGAAGCACCTAAGGAAGTGCTCGACATCATTAGCCATCAGGGAAATGCAAATCAAAACAACCATGAGATTCTACCTCACACCAGTCAGATTGGCCAAGTTCAAAAATTCAGATGACAGCAGATGCTGGCGAGGATATGGAGAAAGAGGAACACTTCTCCACTGTTGGTGGGGTTGTAAGCTGGTACAACCACTCTGGAAATCAGCCTGGTGGTTCCTCAGAAAATTGGCCATAGTACTACCTGAAGACCCAGTTATCCCACTTCTGGACATATACCCCAGAGAAGCGCCAACATACAACAGAGACACATGCACCACAATGTTCATAGCAGCCCTATTTATAATAGCCAGAAGCTTGAAAGAATGTCCCGCGCAAGTCGTCTCGCCCGCAAGAACGACGCGGCACACACAGGATCCTTCTGTAGCAAGCTTTAATAACTCTTGAGAGGGAGAGCCAAAGCTATACAAAGCGGAGACACTGAGTGCACCAAACCCTCCCCTTATATAGGGGTTTTGTCTCGCCTCGGACGTGGCGCCTCCTGATGGGCTAGGGCCAAATCATGCAATGTGATGTCAGAAGTGAGCACCCGGGTCTAGGAGCGTGGCTAGGCTTTAGGCGGGCATGCTCTGGTTATTTACCGTTGTTCCTTAACGGAAACCAGCGCCATCTTGCAATGGCATGTAGGGCGGCGCCCCACAAAAGAACCCAGATGTCTTTCAGTAGATGAATGGATACAAAAATTTTGGTGTATTTACACAATGGAGTACTACTCAGCTACCAGAAACAATGACTTTGTGAAATTCCTAAGAAAATGGATGCATCTAGAGAATATCATCCTGAGTGAGGTAACCCAGTCACAAAAGAACAGACATAATATGCAGTCATTGATAATTGGATACTAACCCCAGAAAGATCTGAACACCCCAGAAACAACTCACAGACTGTGTGAAGTTTAAGAAACTAAAAGAAAAAAGAAAAGAAAAAAACCATTATCTTTACTCCTTACACACCAAGAAAACTTTGACTAATTCCAGTTTACATCCTGTTTTACATGTACTTTATGCTCATTGTAACTAATAAGATCTTAATGCACACTATCAAACCTTAAAAAAAAACCCAAGCAATGACAAAAATATATTCATATACTTTTATGCAAAAATGCTTAAAATTTGTGCATTTATCTTTGTTTTTTTAAATAAAGTTCTTTGATAAAAAAATGACCCCTGAACTATGTATGAGTTATTAAAAACTTACTGACTGGTGATTTGAATATGCTTAGCCCAGAGAGTGGCACTATTTGGAAGTACTGGCCTTGCTGGAGTGTAGCCTTGTTGGAGGAAGTGTATCTTTGTAGGGGTGGAATTTGAGATCTTCCTCCTAGCCATGTGAGAGTCAGTCTTCTCATAGCTGCCTTCAGAACACAAGGTAGAACTTTCAGCTCCTCCAACACCATGCCTGCCTGGAATCTGGCTGCCATGCTTCCCATCATAATGATAATGGGATGAAGCTCTGAACCTGTAAGCCAGCCCCAATCAAATGTAGTCCTTTACAAGAGTTTCTGTGATGCTTGGAGCTAACCATCAGACTGAGGAGCACAGGAACTCCAGTGAGGGTGCTGGGGTGGGGGATGAAGGAGCTGAAGAGGGTTGTGGCCTCATGGGAAGAACAGCATTGTTGACCAACTAAATCCAATACATCTCCCATGGACTAGGACACCAACCATTGAGAGGCCCATGGCTCCTGTTGCATATGCAGTGGAAAATAGCAGT
The DNA here is from genome assembly GCF_963924665.1 of Micromys minutus. Taxonomy (NCBI): domain Eukaryota; kingdom Metazoa; phylum Chordata; class Mammalia; order Rodentia; family Muridae; genus Micromys; species Micromys minutus. Next base: position 26,666,881 of record NC_137958.1, read on the forward strand.
GTCTGGCATTAATGTGAGAAGAGACCTTTGGCCCAGGGAGGGCATGTTTCCCAATGTAGGGGAATGCCAAGGTACTGAGGTGGAGAAGGTGATTGGGAGTTAGTGTACCTTTGTGAAGACAAGTAGAGGAGGAGGGGCTGGGAGTGGGGTGGGCAAAGGGGATAACACTTCAAATGTAAATGCAGAGAATACCTAATGAAAAAAAAAATTTTAAAAAGAGTTGCTGTGGTCATGATGTCTCTTCACAGCAATGAACCCCAAACTAACACACTGATACAGACCCATATTTTAGACATCCTAAAATGTGGTGACACATGTTACTATTATATCATTGCAAGACCTTGTAAGGTCTAACTGTGAGAATGTTACAGCATCAGTTGGTACCCAAGATACACGTGGCTTCTGTAAGTCCCTTAGAAAAGACCAAATGATATCCTGTGGACCAAATGGAGTACCTTGTCATAAATGATGAAGACACATCAAAGTTTTTGTTAAAAGATGAAAAAAAATTATTCAGGATGAATTGGCTATTAGAAAAAAATGTTGTAATAAGATTAATAATAAAGGGGAGTTGGGGAGCAAGCTGATTAAAATAAAGAGCTATTAGAGACATAGAATAAGCTTACAAAGTCCAGAATACAGTATGAGCCTAGATTAAAGTGACTATAATAGAAAAATAATACAAAAGAACCAACTCTAAAGATGCCACAAAAAATGTATCAGAAAATATTTTTAATGAATCTAATATTTGTAACCTGAGTTTAATGAAAAAGAAGATAAGTCAAAGTAGTTTTTCATGAATACTCATCCAACTGTAGCTTCCATAGGGAAAGAATGGCAGAGGATCCAACTACAGGAACTGTGTGAAGGAATGTCTAGATAGGACTCCATGGGGATGATGTAGCAAAGTTTATAAATACTGGTAAAATGGAGTATGTAAGTGGATAAGGTTTTCAGGACTTTTGATGTACTGAGAGAAGAACTAGACTTAAGAATTTAATCCTGGGGAGTAAGGGCTCAGCAGATAGAATTTCTGCTGCTCTTCTACATCTATTTCTAGCTCTCACTTCTAGAGGCTCACAAGTACCTACACACCATGTCCCAGGAGATGCAATGCATTCTTCTGGCTTTGCTGAGCACCTCCAAGTACATGTGCATATACACAGACAGCCACACATACACATAAATAAAAAACAAAATAAACCTGTTTTTAAAAAGAATAGAGATACCTGGAGCTAAGGTGTATAAAGAAGTATGATTAGAAAAAAAAAGTTAGAAGAGAAAGTGCCACAATGCCCAAGGGGGAAAAAAAACAACAAGAATAGAGTTTAAGGTGATCATAGTCAAAATTCAGAGAGATCAAAGAGCATCTCTAGAAGGAACTTATTAGGGACCACAGAGAAAGAAAAGCAATGGCCAAAGGGAATTGATACATCAAGGAGTTAAGAGAAAAATGGGAGCTGCATGGGTAAACACTCCCATTTTATATGAAATAGAATGGCAGCCAAGAGAGACAGTGAGATAAATTTGCTTGAAGATATGATATGAGTGCTGAACATGGAAATTAAAATCCTGTGAGAGAGGAAATGGGTCATCATCAATCACCTGGACAATCAGGAAAGGAATATTTATTGGGGCCTTCTATGACTCAAGCAGCATATTAGGTGCTTAGGTATGACATTAGTACCTTTCCCAAGAAGCTTAGTCAAATGAGAAGATAGGGGTCTGTGTGTGTGTGTGTGTGTGTGTGTGTGTGTGTGTGTGTGTGTGTGTGTGTGTGTGTGTGTAAATTTGTTATGGATTACATTTGACAAAAGCAACCCTAGGTTGAGAGGCCTTTTTGCTTTAGCAGTATTTATAAGCAAGGCTTTGCCCAGCAGTTGATAACAAAGAAAAGTGTATAAAGGTAGAAAGGACCTAGAAACACACATTAGTAAAACTAGGTCAGCAAGTCAAGGATCGCAGCGTGTACAGGAGAACAGGACATAGAACAGCTACCTCAACCTAAGCAAATGAAGTTTTGAATTAGCAGTGAAATGAAAAACAAAAGTCCTTCAAGTAAAGTGCAGATCCTGATTTCATGCTGAGACCACTGCAGCTCTGTTGAAGGATTTACACCAGAGGGGTAATCCGGCTTTAAAAAACCTTGAATCAATACAGTGTCCACATTTATTTGCTGCCATGGCAATTTATCTTGAACTTAGTGGCTTAAAGCATTAGTAAGGTGTATCATCTTATTGTTCCAGAGGTCAGATGTCGGAAGGCATCACACTGGCTGAGCAAGGTGACTGAAGGGCCTTGCTCCATCCTGACCCCTCAAGAGACCATCTACTTTCTTTTACTTTTTCTAGTTCCTTGTGCTACTACATAGCCCTTGGCTCTCCCGTCATCAAAACTGCCATTGGTCCTTTCCAAAGAGGGTGTCTAGCACCTATACTCTGCCTCCCTCCTCCCTCTAGTGACCCTAAAGCTGCCTGAGGAATACCACAGTGAATGAGTCCCATCCCAACCCTTCATTCCATCTGAGAGTCTGGCTTCATAAAATAGCATATTCATACGTTCTCAGATTAGAACATGGTCATCTGAGAGATCAGACAAGCAAGAAGTGAATGAATTCTTTTCTCTTTCATATCTTATTTAACGGAAGGTAGGTGGGTCCTTGCATTGGTTCTGGATTAGCTCTGTTGTACTGTTACACTGACAGCACCTGGAATCTCCACTGTTCGTGTGTTAGGTGGTAAAACTTTAAACAGCAAAAAGTGTTTAGCTGTTATAATATAGATAATCTTTAAATGGGATTCCAGAAAATAGTAAATGTTGCATCACTTACCTGTGTACTTTAAAAGTTGTTGAAGTAAAACAGAAGATTTAGTGTTACATTATATGTTAGATTCCTGATTTTTTTCCACTGTGATTATAAATTTGCCATGTGTGTGTATGTGTGTGTGTGTATTTGTGTGTGTGTGTATGTATGTGTGTGTGTGTGTGTGTGTGTGTGTGTGTGTTTTAATTTTATGAGTATGGGTGCTTTGCCTGTTTGTGTGCCTCAATGACTTGTATGAATAGTGTCCATGGAGTTGCACATAATTATAAGCCTCCATGTGGGTGCTGAGAATTAAGCCTAGGTCCTCTGGAAGATAAGTCATTGCTATTAACCACTAAGACATCATTCCAGCCTCATGAATATAAATTTAGTAGTATAGATTTGTAGTTCATTGTCTTGGCTATTTAGGTGGAAATACATACATTCTGTCTCTCTCTCTCTCTCTCTCTCTCTCTCTCTCTCTCTCTCTCTCTCTCTCTCTCTCCCTCCCTCCCTCTCTTTCTCTCTGTCTCTCTCTCTGTGTCTCTCTCTGTCTCTGTCTCTTGCCCCTCTCTGTATGTGTGTCTCTCTCACACACACACACGCATATGCTTACAAATTCTATTATAGAAATATTTCATTTATACACATTGAAAACTACCTGGGGAATCCTCTAAAAAAATTTTGTAAAAAAAGGCTTTAGAGAAATATACAACTGAAAAACACAGGTTAGCACCAGTGTATTAAAAACAAATGAGATCAGAAATATTCTTGAGAGTGTTTGGGAATTACTTGGCCATGAAAATATAAGGCAAAGGTCCAAACCAGAAAAGGAACATAAAGAAAGGCAGGCAGTCCTCATGAAAAGAATACTGGCAGTGATGATGGGAAAGACCGCTCTCAGCCTTGTTTCAGTCTAATCTAAAAAAACTGGCCAGAAAGAAAGACACAGACAGATAGACGGACAGACAGAAAAACAGAATACCATCTTAGAATCTGCCACACTATAATGAGCCTTCTACCCTAACATATAATGTGATATAAACCTGAGATTTCTGAGAAAATACATGAGTCAAAATATTATATTTGAAGATTAATTAAAGCACAAGTTTTAAGAACTACTGAACCTTCTACTTAAGAAACCACCTAGCTTTTATTCTTTGATGTCACCTGTTCCCCCTGTCACCAAAAATATTAACCAATAGACTAGGGAGATACCTGTATTCGTAAGAACACTGGCTGGTCTTCCAAAACACCTGAGTTTGATCTCCAGCAACCATATGACAGCTCACAACCATCTCTAACTACGGTTCCAATGGATCCACTTTATTTTGCCTTCACTGAGCACTGGATCCACACAGGACAAAGAAATATGTGCTGGACAGATACCCATACATATAAGATGAAGTAATTTTTGAATTACTATATCTTCAAAGAGATGTAAACCATCAAAAATTACTGTTAATGTTGACCAATTGCCAGAAAGTGGGAGAGCTTTTTTCCATAACTATATGTTATATGGATCACTGACCAGACTTATTGAGAAATGTAACTTGACTCAGGAATGCTTTTCTAACGAGGAAAAAAGAAAGAAAAGAAGAAGAAACAGGCCATCTAAGAAGACACAGGGAAGGCTCACTGTCAATCACACACTCAAAATTGCGTGACTGTACAATGTGTTTTAAACAGAGTGGACACAACATCCTGAAACAAGGAAACGTGGTGTTCCTTATCTCTCTACTCACCTTGTGTTTCTAGAGACAAAGACCAAATCTCAACCTCTGCCGCAGTAAACAACTAAAACACATAAAACGGATATTGTGGTGTTGCTATCCACCTCTGGAATGATGTGACCCTCCCGTAAAGTCACTCAGAAAGAAACAGAGAAACAACCGACCTAGCATTAGGTACCAATGCTCATTTTTAAAAAACTATTATAAAACTATAAGCCACACATCATTTAGTCCAAGAATGATATACAACTGCTAGATACTGGAGTAATATAACTGCATTATTACCCAGTTTCTAGAAATGCACAAAGAACTTAACTTGTCTATAGTTGGAGAAGATGGATAAGAAGCTTAGTTATTGTGATGGCTGTGCTTGGTTGTCAACTATATGTAGAATGAACTACAATCTAGAAATGAAGGGCACAACTGTGATCTGAATCTTGAGGCAGAAAGACAACATGCTTTTGATTCAGATTTTGAAGTGGATGAAACACTTTTAATCTGGGCCACACCTTCTGCTGGGAGCCTATATAAAGTCAATGAAAGAATTTCCTTCTTCACTTGCTTGTCTTCCCTTTGCCAGGATATCCACTTCTTCACTGGCACTGGAGCCCACTTTTTCAGGATCCCAGCTTATACATAAGACCAGCGGAGAGAGCCAGCCTTGTGAAGCTCTAGATTCTTGTATTTTTCATTCATCACTGGCTGCTGTTGGTTTAGCTGGACTGCAGCCTGTACGTCATTCCAATAAATTCCCTTTTTATAGAGAGAGAACGACAGAGAGTTGTGTGACTCTAGAGAACCCTTACTAATAGTTATCAAAGTGTGTGCTACTAGGAGTTAGTGGCACCTTTAAGAGGAAGGGCCCACTGGGAAGAAGTTGGGTCACTATAGGCCATGTGCTCAATGGGGATGCTGAGACCCCAGGTCCATCATTTCTCTTAGCTTTTCCTCTCTATTCTCAGTCCATAAAGTGAGCAACTTTGCTCCCAATGGTTGTGTTCTGCTTCATCACAAACTCAAAAGTCATGAAGTCAACCAACCATGAAGCCTCTGAAAACATAACACACATGAACTTTTGTCAATGTAACTTGTTTCTAATTCACACATGCTCATCATCACAGAGATTATGGAGAGAGTCTAGTCTTTCAAGCTATGGAGATTTTAGGCCTCGATTCTGTACTCGAAGACTACTTCTTCCACAGGTAGATGTAAATGATAGCCATTACCTTGTGGAAATATCCAGTTCAGTGCCTAAGCGACTGGACAACAACATCTACCATTATAAAAGAAATGGGTGAAAATTATAAGGACTCTAAGCAAACACACACGCACACACACACACACACACACACACACACACACACACACACACACACAGCATAACACACAACAAGTGAAAAAGGAAGAAACACCCTCTAAGACTGGTTGTCTATAAGAACTGGAAGAAATTAAATAAAATCTCATTTTCTAAAAGGAAGTAAAAATTGCAAACTATGAAAGAAACCCCAAAGGTGAAACAAAGACTAGTTAGACCTGCCAAATGACATTTAAATTTTGGCATTCTTTTCAAGAAATATTTTTAAAATAAAATATTATTTTAATATAATAAAAATTGAAGATCTCTTTATGAGGAACCTCAAATAAGCAATAAAAATTAAAACTTGAAATTACCAGCAGTACATAGAGGAAGACATGGGAAAAACAAAAGAGGGATATCTAAACTGAAGTTCTTGACTCTTCTTTAAAAAAAATAAACAAGAAGAATGAGTGCAGTTGAGGCACGTGTCCAGAGCTCTGTGTATTTGAGAGGTGAAGACTGCGGATTGCCTTGGAGTTCAAGGTTGGCCTGGCTACAAGCTGGACTGTCTGTAAAAAGCTGGAACAAAACCAACTAAAACCACACCAGCAAATGGAGAAATGAAGAGTGTGTCATGATTACAAAAAAAATTATTCTATAAATGTCTCCCTGCCAAGTAACTTCCATGTGTTTAAGAACAAACAGAGTTCACAGAAACGGTGTGAGGAAGGAGTCCCTTCACAGAACAGAGGCTGAGACAGGAGGGGCTGTGAGCCTTTTATTTAGTACTTGTGACTTTATCTGTATGTGTCTGGTGGGTGTCAGCAGCCCTTCTGTGTACTTGGGGAAAGAAAATAAAAGCTTCATGAAATATAAGTGATTCTGAGTGCTGGAGAAATCTGCAATTACAGAATCGCAAAGTCTTTAAGGTGAGGGCTCCATCATTAGGGATGGAGAGAGAAGGAACAGATCAACCCAAACAGTCAGAAATAAGGCAGACTGTGGCTTTGAGGGTTGAGACAGCACCAGCAAGGTCCACTAAGGAAGAGTAGGCATCCAGTGGTAAATCAGCAGAGGAGATGCAAAAGGCATCACAATCACAGTTAGTATGTTAACATGAGCAGGTGGTAAACCCTTGAAACAACACCGAAGGCCCACATCTTGGCATATGCAGGACACAACTCAGGGTTCTTCCTAGGGTGACCACTCTGTCATATATAACATTGACACAGCCTAGCCAGCTTTTCAGGAGGCCCTGGATCTATCATAAACCTACACAGGATCTGCTGCAAACAACAGTGTATGAAGTCAACTTGACCAGGAACTAAAACCACACCATATTGGATATTGGTTAAGATACAGCTAAGCCATTGACTGAGTTGTTCATGCAATGATCCAGAAGTACTAATCATCATTATTGCAGTGAATGGATACCATATGTGACTTTGATGATATCTACTTATAAACAAATAAAATCTTTGATCACTCAAAAAAGGAGAAAAAATATAATGAATGAAGTTTGTCAAAGACTGAGTTAAGAACACCTTTATTGAACTGGCACAATCATAAAGAAAGAGAAAGCAAACTCCCTGGCATACACAATCTGAAGAAACCACTCAAGAATATGTTCTTGCCACAAGAAAACTAGACCATGATGAGTTTTCCCCACCCCTTTTATTAAAAAGAGTTTTTTTTTTCTCATTTAATATAACCTGATTACAGTTTTCTCTCCCTCTACTCTTCTCCGTTCTTCCCAACCTCCACTCCCATCCACAGCCACACCCTTACTGTCTCTCATTAGATAACAGTCTTCTGTTTTCTAATGAGAAACAGTCTTTCCAAAAAGTGATAATGAATGAAGGGTCGACTGAAGAAGTAATCTGTAAAAGTCATACAGAACACAAACTATAGAAATGATTCCTGAGATTCCTAAGGTTTATATATAATACAGAACTCCAGCACTGGAAAAGGAGCAGATACAGGTAAGTCTAGTGAAGCCCTAAGATAAAGAATGGGGAAGTAGGAGGTCTAAGAAAGAAACTCATGCCTTCAATCTGCCAGACTTGGGCTGAGTGTGAGTGACATTCAGACTGGAATCTGCAAGCAAGCACAACAGACTACACATGCATAGCATTTCTTGCAGGTATTAAAATATATTCGTGGCCAGAACCCATTGACTACAAATTTACCCAGACACTTGGCATATATCTCACATTTAACTAATGCCATAATGTTTGCCAAACTCTCAAAGGAATGCAATTACAATACATGTGGGGGTATTACTTTAAAAAAATAAAGTGGGTTGGCAATTGCTTATTCTTTCTCTCACCTGAGATAAAATTTTAGGGAATTACCTATATAGTCAGCATTCTATAATTTCAATTAGCATTTTTAACATGAAAGATCATAGTTATCATTTAATTTACCTTATGGGAAAAAAAATTAATCAGTGACAGTTCATGCTTAGAGATTCTAAATAGTGCCTGAAAAATAACTGGAAATTATTAAATTAGCTCTAGATACCAAGAGAGGTTTGTTCCAAGATTATATTTATCATATTATTTTGCTGCTATATAGACATTTTTAAGATACATTTTCTTACTACTGAAACAAAGGGAAGTGGTTAGTATATGAGAAGTAATTAGATTTCTTAAACTGACCCATAAGAAACAAGTCTGTCAAAAAGCTAATTGCTTTTTTAAAGGCATTATAGTAAACTTACAATAAACATGTTGTATCAGCAAATTTAAAGAAATAAACTACTTTATTTCACAATCCATGAAAACCCTAAGACTTCGTATGAAGCTATTTTCTTTCCCACTTACGATGCATCGTTTCTCTTCATCATCAAATATAAGCATTTATCACCAGAAAAAGTTTCATTGTTAAAACTATACATCTAAAGTAGAAAGTGGTATAATTATCATTTAGGTGCATTTTGCAACAAAATTAACTCTTTTTGTGCTCTTGCAGAGACAAAAAAAAATTCACATCAGAACATTTTACCTAATAAATTCTAATAAAAGATTACACATACCAAAAGACTTATTGAATAAAAATCACACCTAATTAGAAAGTGATGCTGCTGAAGAAAATTATTTAAATGTTTTTAAAAACTACATTTTATTGCTTTGTTTTGAAAAAAAATGTATTTCAAGTGACTTAATATTTTTCCAAAAAGCTTCTGCTGAGTGTGTTCCTACCTACACTGGGGGTCTGTCTTCAACATCGGAAACTATCATAGCAGATTGGACAGTTATGACAAGGAGTAATAATAGCCTATTTCTTAGCATCAGAAGTTCACCAGATTTGGGGATGGACACAAGTCACCAGGAGGGGACAATGGTTAGGTGAAATGACTGGGTATTTGTGAACCAAATCTAGGGAATGCCAGTTTCAACTGGCAAGAGGTCATTCACCTTGATGTGTACCATTTTAACTCAATATATTAAGGTTGTATAATAAAAGTCAAAACTCCAATGTAATAAAATTAAAAACAAATTTAAATTTAAATATTTATGTTTTCTTATACATTTTGAATTTTAATTTGGTTTGATAAAATATATATGATCATCTAGTTTAAATACAATGGCATAGTGTTGGAATTTTTCTTTTCTGTTAGAAACTCTGGGATAGTAACAAAAAATGTCGACCTCTGAGTTTGATGCTAGCTTGGTGAGTTTCAATTCAATAGAACTGCACAGAGAAACCATGTCTCAGAAAAATCAAACATACAAACTAAACAAAAACAAATAAATCAAAACTTCATATAAACACATCAAAATATAATAGTGAAATACAACAATTATTAATAGCTATAGAATAAAAATTACAAGTATGTGTGTGTCAAATGGCAGGCCATTCCCCTGGGAAACATAAATCCAAAAGAAATTAAACTTAATGAATAATTGTATAAATCTCTATAAATTCAAATACAATTATATGTATATTAGGTATAAGCATATCCTTAATAAATGTATATATATATATATATATATATATATATATATATATATATATATATATATATTCTTTATATACTTGTATATATTCTAAGAATATCTATAGACGTGGGGAAAACATCAACTCATTCATAGGCAGAGGAAATCAGTATGGGCTCAAACATATCTTTAATGACATTCAACATTGAAGGAGGTAGGGAAGAAAACATAAAAACTATACTCTAAGAATATAAACTACCAGTATCTGAATGTAAAGGAAACATTCAATAAACTTTTAACTTGGGCAAAATCTAATTCTTCATTTCCTTTAGTGTGAAGGGGAGTGTCTATGAGATAGACAGATCCCTGACAGGTAGACAAATAGGAAAATAGGCCATAAAGAAATGGATGAAGATAGTAAACTCCTGGCTTCTTCACCCTTTGATCTGAGGCAAAAGCTTGACAATTTTTCTCTCACCAGTAATCCCAAACACACTCCTTCCCTTGTCCAGATGCTCTATTCAAAGGTATAGACCTATTAACTTTTTTTACTTTGTGAAAACTGACCTGTCCTAAACTAGGTAAAGGAACCAATATCTACACATCAAGGACACTTAAAAACCCAGGCTCTTCCTTAGGAAAGTGAATCTGACCCGTTGCTGTTCTGCAGAAATTTCTGTCTTCCTGTTGCCTGTGCTTCTTGTTTTTCAAATAAAAGTTGACACCTGTTGCAGCTCTGTTTGAGATGTTCCCTGCTCTGCCTGCTGTGCTCGAGATTTCTCCTGTTTCTAAAATTATTAATTGTCGGGGAAAATTAACCTAATTGGGACCCCAGGACAATAACAGAGGCAAGTGAGCTGACATAACACCCCCCAGTCTTCTTATATCTTCCACCTCTCATTCAAATGGCCTTAGTTTAGACACCTCTAGTCCTGTGGAAGAATATACTTATCACCTGAATTCATGACTTCATAATTCTATGAATCATCTATATAGTTCGTTCTGTCCAGGCCAGCCTTTTGTGAACACTACTGAGTGAGACATCCCTCCTCCCTCCTCCACACACATACCCGTGCACATCTAAGTACTTGGCAGTTGGGTAACCCCTACACGTCTGTGGACTATTGTGCTCTCTCTTAACTAAGGGTGTGCCAGTCTGTCATGGTGTCTAAAGTCCAAAGTGGTAAGGAAAGAAACTCTGTCTCATGGCTCAGTGTCTAACACCAGGGAACATTTTCAAAGGAAAGAGCCTGTGCTGGTCTTATAACCTAACAGAATCCCACATTGGGTTTACCTGTGGTTTTCCCTAACCACTGTAAATGATAACTATTCTTCCTTGTGCTCGGATTAAAATCTTTCAGACACCCTTTTCTACTTTCTTTATCTAGTAAAAATAAAATAAAATAAAATAAAAAAATGGAAGCAACCATCAAAGCATGTTGCATCCAGACTTTTACCAGTCCTCATCACCTTCACTGTTAGCATCCTAAGGCATCTGAAGTGCTACCATAGCTTTCTGTAGGAGTGTTTCTGATGTTAAACCCTGTTCCCCAATTGGTTCTTGGTCAGTAAAGAAGACCATGGGCCAGTTGCCTATGTGGCCACTTCATTTTGAGATTTCACATGGCTGGTTGACTTTTCCTCATCAGAAGAATGTCAAACTCTGTCCTCCTCCCTTGTGCCTCCGCCTCCCCCCGCCCCCGGGAACTGAAAGTCTCACCTATAACATCCACCCAACAACTGACATGGGGCACAGACATACTGCATACAAAATATGGATGTACATATACCCAAAACATAAAGTGAACAAAATTTTAAAACAAACTTTTTTTTACTTATGGAGATTGAAGGTTGGGGGACTGTAGTTGGCAATGCTGACAGAACTGTGCTAGTCAGAGTTCTCTAAAGAAACAGAAGCAACCTTCTGGATTGGGATTTATCATATTGACTTACATAGTCAGAGGCTGGCAAGCCTGGTAGCCACAAACTGGAAAGTTGGGGAATCCTGGGGCTTTGTAGACCAAGTTAAAAGCCTGAAGAATACATAAGAGGCCTAGGAGCTCCCAGGAATATTGGCGGAGTGAGCAACATTTAAAGGCTAAGGAAATAAAGCCTAATCATCTAGGACAACACCGCAAAAACAGAAACCTGCCCCCTCCCGAAGGACTCTGCTTTCACTTCTGTTCTGTGGCCTGCAGCTACCACATATAGGGAGCTATGCCTTTCTCACGGCATAGCTGGGTCGCATGTTCAGATGCTCACAGGCACAGACAGGAGAGTGTTTTGCCCATTTTCTAGGCTTCTCCAGATCCACTTAAGCTGACAACAGAGATTAACTCTTGTACCTTTTTATTATTTAATTGGAAAATTTCCTCCTAGACTGTCATTTTGTTCTAAAATATAAAAGACCATGGTAAGCAACAAAAATTTGAAACAGCTGAACTGTGTTTGCCTTGCTGCTCAAAGGACGCTATTTGTGTTATGAGTCTGGCTAGGGAGCAGAAACTCTATTATTGACCAGAATAACTTCTTTTGTTCTATGTTGACCAGTAGGACTAAATATTTACTAACAGCACCGAGATCAGAGTATTCTAAATTGTGAACGAGCTGCTGCCTTGCATTTTCTTTTATATTTATTTTTAATATATTCCACTTCACTTTGATTTCATAGAAAACTGAGTGCTGTTTCTTTTTATTCTTTTTTTAAGATTTATTTATTATATTTAAGTACACTGTAGCTGTCTTTAGACACACAAGAAGAGGGCATCAGATCTCATTACAGATGGTTGTGAGCCACCATGTGGTTGCTGGGAATTGAACTCAGGACCTCTGAAAGAGCAGTCGGTGCTCTTAACCACTGAGCCATCTCTCCAGCTCCCTGAGTGCTGTTTCTTAGGCAGCCACCTCACTTGACAATTCTTTTTGCCTTCCCAAAACAACAGCTTACAATCAGGAAAATAATCAAATAAAAATTTCAGGAACTCTCCTATAACTAAAACTTTTTATATTGATGTTTTCACCTAATGAAAATGAGACCCTGTTGACTGACATGACCTTCCTACTGTCCTCAATTGCACTGACCTCTGCATGACCTTCCTACTGTCCTCAACTGCACTGACCTCTGCAGAGGCTTCCCCTAACTCTGGGGCCCTAACTGACCTTATTTCTGCTTGGGAAACTTGAGCTTGTAACTTTCTCTGCCCCTTTGAGATGAACGTGTTAATGTTTTAAAAGTCTCTTAGAACTGGAGCATAGGGCTGCAGAGATGGCTCAGTGATTCCAAGCACTGACTGCTCTTCCAGAGGTTCTGAGTTCAGTTTCCAGAAACCACTTGACAGCTCACAACCATCAGTAATGGAATCCGATGCCCTCTTCTAGTGTGCCTGAAGACAGCTATAGTTTGTTCATATAAATTTTAAATAAAGATTTTTAAAAATAACTAAAGGATAACTAATCACACATACATACATATGTATACATATATATACACACATTTGCACACACATGCACGTATACACAGTTCAGAGGTCACATGCCTGAAATATTCTTTAATGACAAGCTAGTAAATGAAAAGGTTTACTTGTGGTTTTCCAAAACAGTACTGTGTTGTATTAGCCCTTCTGTTAGCTTTCTCATGACATTACACCCTCTTCCCTCAGCCTCCTGGTTGTGGGGTTACAGTCATATACTACCATACCATGCTAAAGTTATCAATAATTTTAAGGGCTTCCACTCCTATTACAATTCAAGACTGTCTTTCAAAATTACCTAGGAGCCTTTCTGCTAAAACAGGATCATCAGAGAAGATGAGCACCTACTTTTGTTTTTGTTTTTGTTTTTTTTTTTTTTTTTTTGTTTTTGTTTTTGTTTTGTTTTGGTTTGGTTTGGTTTTTGTAGGAAGATAGAAACTTAACTTCATTAAAATCACTCCCACCAAATCATGAAACAACCTCTGGTCTTGAATACATAGGAAAGTTTAAAGTATAATAAAATACAGTACTCATTGGAATAAGGCCAGTTAGCAAACACAGATGTCCTGAACACATCTGCTCACCCAATTCCACAGTTCTCTCCTATTTAAAACTTATCTCTCTCTTTTTACTTCAACCCAATTAAATTTGGATTTTATGGATGCCCTCTGTATACTATTACAATAACCTATGATAAAGATATTCTTCCTGTTTAACTTTGCCCAGTGTAATATTTGCTTTGCTACTATATATTCTTTTTAGAGGACTGGGACAGGCTGACTCCATGACAGGTTTCAAACTAGCAATTCAGGAGACGAGGCCTAGATCTATGTTTCCCAGAACTGGGAGTCAGTTACTGGATAACCCCCAAGCCTCGGGTAGCCAATCAGAAACTGCCTGGCCATCAGAAGCTGCCATGCTACCTAGCTTGAGGAAATAAATCAGCAACTGTTTCCAGGCTTCCCCAACAACAGTTTCCAAGCCTCCCCATTAAAAGGTTCCACCTCATCCCTATCCCCCAGCAATGGTTCTAGAATATTCCTAGAGATAGAGCCAACTAATTAAGATAATTGCCATCTATTTATTCCTGGAACTCGGCTAATACACTTTAAATTGAACCTGAGAGCTTACCTGGGCACCTCCATCTTAGTAAATGGTAGACCCCAGCATGCTGGACTGAAAAATGAAAATGAAACACTCTTTGCTTTTGAATACTACAGAACATACATTTGAATCAAAGGTAACATTCTTCAGCAAATCGTAGACCCTTACACTTTAGTGTGTATTATGTTTGCTCATGAAAGCCAACATACAAAGAGCTGTATAGAAAGCCTGGTCAAATCAAAAGATATGTAGTTTTCTGTACTTGTATAGGTAAAATACATTATTGCTAATAGAAAATTGGGGTGTTCCCTGGCCCACTTTCATCAGGACTGGAGGTCTGCCCAGAAGAGCCACAGGATTGCTCTCACTCCTTATCCCAGGAGCAAGTCCACATTCCTTCTCCAATGACTATCCCAGAGAGGCCACCAGGAATTCTCAAGACACAGGTGGCAGTGCTACCTGAAAACAGACACTTCCAACCCAAGGACAGAGCAGGCCCAGTTGCATCAGGACGGAGCACCACCATGGGAACTCACAGCTAACACAGAGAACCGAGCACACAATAGCAATCTTTCACAGGAGACCACCGGCTGACAGACACACAGGAGAGACAAGCTCCAGTCAGAGACAACAAGATCATCTAGCAGCACCTATAACAAGATGGCAAAAAGCAAGCACAAGAATCTAAAAAACAGAAATCAAGACAACATCAGAACCTAGTTCTCCCACCACAGCAAATAGTGGATATCCCAACTCACCAGGAAAACAAGATTTAGACTCAAAAGCTTACTTCATGATGATGATGGAAATCCTCGAGAAGCACTTAATAACACACTTAAAGAAGTACAGAAAAGCCAGGAGAACACAGGAAAACAAGTAGAAGCCCTTAAACAGAAAACACAAAAAAACACAAAAAGCACTTAAAGAGCTACAGGAAACCACAACCAAATAGGTGAAGAAATTAAAAACAGAAATAGTAACAATGAGAAATCACAAAAGAAGACAACCCTGAAGTTGAAAAACCTGGGAGTGTCATTAGGAGTCACAGAGACAAGCATCACAAAGAGAATACAAGACATGGAAAAGAGAATCTCAGGGGCAGAAGATACCATGGAAAACATTGACACAATAGTCAGAGAAAACGCAAAAATCAAAAAGCTTCTAACCCAAAACATCCAGGAAATCCAGAACACAAAGAGAGGACCAAGCCTAAGGATAATAGGTGTAGAGAAAAGTGAAGACTCCCAACTAAAAGGCCCAGTAAATGTCTTCAACAAAATTATAGATGAAAACTTTCCTAACCTAAAAAAAAAGAGATGACCATGAACATAAAAGAAGCCTACAGAACCCCAAATAGATTCGACCAGAAAAGAAATTCTTCCCAAAACATAATAGTCATAACAACAAATATTCAAAGCAAAACAAATAAAAGAATACTAAAAGCAGTAAGGAAAAAAGGAAAGGTAACATATAAAGGCAGACCAATCATAATTACACCAGATTTTTCAACAAGACTATGAAAGTTAGGAGATTCTGGACTGACATATTCAGACTCTGAGGGAACAGGAATGCCAGCCCAGATTACTATATCCACAAAAATTCTCAATTACCACAGATAAAGAAACCAAGATATTCCAAGACAAAATCAAATTTACACAATATCTGTCCACAAATCCAACCTTACAAAGAATAATAGATGAAAAACTCCACCACAAAGAAGAAAACTTCACCATAGAGATGCAAGAAATTAATCTTCTTGAAGAAAAAAAAACCTTAAAGAAGAAAAGTACACAAATATAATTCTACCTCTAACAACAAAAATAGCAGGAAACAACAATCACTATTCTGTAATATCTCTTAACATTAATGGATTCAATTTCCCAACAAAAAGACATAGACTATTAGACTGGATACATCAATAGGATCTAGCATTTTGCTGCATACAGGAAACTCATCTCATCAACAAAGACAGGCACTACATCAGAGTAAAAGGTTGGGAAAAAACTTTCCAAGAAAATGGTCCGAAGAAACCAGCTGGAGTAGCCATCCTAATATCGAGTAAAGTAGATTTTCAACCAAAAGTCATCAAAAAAAATAAAGACACTTTTTGCTCATCAAAGGAAAAATTTATCAATGAACTCTCAATTCTGAACATCTATATTCCAAATATAAGGGCACCCACATTCATAAAAGGAATTCTACTAAAGCTCAAGGAATATATTACACCACACACAATAATTGTGGGAAACTTCAACACCCCACTCTCATCAATGGAGAGATCATGGAAGCAGAGCCTGCACAGAGACACAGTAAAACTAACAGAAGCTATCAACGAAATGGATTTAACAAAATCTATAGAATATTTCATCCAAAAATAGAAGAATATAACTTCTTTTCATCACCTCACTGCATCTTCTCCAAAATTGACCATATAGTCAGTCACAAAACAAGTCTCAGTAGATATAAGAAAATTGAAATATTCCCATGCATTCTATCAGATTACCATGGACTAAGGCTGGTCTTTAATGACAATAAAGACAACAAAAAACTCACATACACATGAAAACTGAACAATGCTCTACTCAATGATAGCTTGGTCAAAGAAGAAATATAGAAAGAAATTAAGAATTTTTTTAGAATTTAATGAAATTGAAACACAACATACCCAAATACCCAAACCTGTGGGGAGCAATAAAAGCAATAATAAGAGGAAAACTCACAGCTCAAAACTCTCAAGCCTTCAGAAAGAAACTGGAGAGAACATACACTAGCAATTTGACAGCACAGCTTCAAGCTCTAGAACAAAAAGAAACAGATAAACCCAAGAGGAGTAGAGGGAAGGAAATAATCAAACTTAGAGCAGAAATCAACCAAGTAGAAACAAAAAGAACTACTCAAAGAATCAACAAAACCAGCAGCTGGTTCTTTGAGAAAAATCAACAAGACTGATAAACCCTTAGCCAGATTAACTAGAGGGTACAGAAAGAGCATTCAAATTAACAAATTTAAAAAGATATGAAAGGAGAGACAATACAACAGAAACTGAAGAAATTCAAGAAATCATCAGATCTTACTATAAAAGCCTATACTCAACAAAACTAGTACCTATTTAATATAGTAGCTAGAAGCTAGAAAGCAGCCAGATGTCCTTTAGTAGAGGAATGGATACAAAAATTGTGGTGCATTTACACAGTGGAGTACTACTCAGCTATTAAAAACAATGACTTCATGAAATTTCTGGGCAAATTGATGGGACTTGGAGCTATCATCCTGAGTGAGGTAACCCAGTCACAAAAGAACACTCATGGCATGCACTCACTTATGAGCAGATACTAAACCAAAAAGCTTGAATACCCAAGAAACAATTCACAAAAATTATGAAGCTCAATGAGAAGGAATGCCAGAATGTGGATGCCTCAGTCCTTCTTAGAAGGGAAACAAAATGCTCCAGGGAGAAAATAAAGGGACAAATAGAGGAGCAGGGATTAGAAAAAGATTATCCAGTGGCTGCCTCACCAGGGGATCCACCCCATAGGCAGTCACTAAACCCATGCACTATTGCTGATGCCAAGTAATGCTTACTGGCGAGAACCTGATATAGATGCCTCCTCAGAGGCTCTGCCAGAACCATTCTGATACAGAGGAGGGAGGATGCTTGCAACTAACCATCAGACTGAACACAAGGACCCCAATGAAGGAGCCAGGGAAAGGAGCTGAAAGGGTCTGCAACCACATAGGAAGAACAAAATTATTAACTAACCAAACTCACCACAGCTCCCAGGGTCTAAAACATCTACCAATCAGTTTGCATGGAGAGACACATGGCCCCAGGTGCATATGCAGCAGAGGATAACATTCTCTGGCATCAAGAGGCCTTTGGTCCATCAAAGACTTGTTTTCCCAGTGTAGGTAAATGCCAGTGTGCTGTGGTGGGAGAGGGTGGGTGGGAGAGGGAGCACCTTCATGGAGGTAATGGGGGGGAGTGAGGATGAGATTGGGGGAAAGGGTTAACATCTGAAAATGTAAGTGCAAAGAATATCCAATAAAAAAATTGCAGTATTCTGCCAGATTTGCTATATTATGCCAAAAAATCAGGTTGCCTTGTGGGGATTCTCATTAATAAATTAAATTAAGACTATACCCAAGCATAAGCTTGGGGAAATCTTTATTATAGTTTAAAAAAAAAAACCCAAAGCAAACAAGTTGCAAATCACAGCAACTGCCCAGAGGAGAATGCAAAATAGAATAGAAAAGATCCACGCCATTTGTATTAAGCAGGGATGAAGGCCAGCCACGAGGCAAACAAAAGCAACAGAGAAATAGCAGGGGTGATGATGAGTATGTGTCCTGACTCAGCTCAGAAAAGTTAACACACTCAACAGAACCTCATGGCAGCATGTAGGCTATTCTGAGATCAGATGTTCTGGAAAAGAAAAACAAAATTTTTCTCATTAAGGAAATAATTATTTCTCTTGTCTCTCTAGTGTGGCTTAGGGTGAACCCCTTCAGGACTGTTGCTCCTTGTCCAGGTGGTTGATCCCGCCCAACTGGATCAACCATTAAGTACGAGACAATGTTATGTGTCTGCCTAGATATAGATTTCATTTGCATGGGAGGCACAGCTAGTCTAGCTCTTATCTAAATTTTTCTGGATGTTTTATGAAGAAGTTGCAGGTTTGTCAGTACTCTAACAGTGCACAATGTTTTGGACCATGGGCATTGTTGGCCCAGAAAAAGATCAAAATGTAAACATTTGAGGAATCATTTTCCTGACTCTCCTGAATTTCTTTCAGACTATCCTAAAGTCAAAAGTTCTAGGTAAAAACTCATTAAATTTGCAGGTGTTGGTATTAACAAGCCTGCCTTTTATGAAAAGAAACATTCTAACTGCTTAAAACCAAAGAATTGTTACAATTCAAGACTCAAACCCAGTATCGGCTGTTGTTCTAGTCTGTTTCCATTAATATAGCACTGCTGGCCAATATCTTAAGAGCTGTGAGTAATCTTTCAAGGCACTGCATGCCTTTGGTTGTAGCATATTCCCTAAATACTAGCTATAAATTACACAAATAATTTCCTTTTCTTCATATGTATTCAATTCATTAATAGGCACACTTCTAATTTGAGAAGTTAAAGCAAAAATAATACAACAGAAGACCTATTGGGAATTCCTGCTACTTAAGGTTGAATGTCCTCTCTAGAGTTTCCTTTTCTCTACCCTATCTAGGGAAGCCAACCCCGACACTCTACCTGAGAAATGTCACGCAATCCTTAGCAAAATTATAGGTTTGACTTCTTGGAATGCCTTGCCAAGGAAATGAGATATCTTCATAACCTTAAACCTCAGCCAATGAAACTTCACTCTTAGAACCCCTTCCCACTTTCTAAGGTTTATATAGCCCTTGTTCACCCTAATAAAGAGCACAGTCTCTTTCATTACTAAGGAGATATAATACTAAAATTGGAGACAACTACACACCACCCTTCTTGCCTATTGCCCTAATCCCCACCCACTCCCAACCACTCCCAACTCCCCCACCCATCCCCACCCTCCCCTATCCCCCATACCCCTTATCCATCCCACCCATTCCCAAATTCACTGCTGTATTGTGATCCTGCTGACCCACCAATTCAGGACTTCCAATCACCTTTTCCCAGCTCAGCTCCAATCCATTGTTCCCTGCTTAATGTGCAGCAAGGCCTAGACATCCCAAGGGAGGAAGTGAAAAACAGAACCACAAACACAAATTAAAGTAATTGGAGAAACTTTGCTAAAACTAATTAATAAATCATCTAGTTAAAACATTATCTAGACACACCATTGTGAAAGGGATCCTCTCAAATAAGGACCAAATGTTAAAGGAGCCACAATAAAAAAAAAAAAATTAATGAACCTTTATTTAACATACAAGTAATGGATTAAAACCCAAGTGACATATAAATGCAAATTAAGGATAGAGACTGATTATGGGTTTGACATTAAGGTGACAGGAGATGAGGTAAGCAAAAATGAAGTAGAATAATTTAAAATCCAGAGAAGGCAGAGCACAGTGAGCAATGATAGATGATTTCCAGATAAGGGTGTGTAAACTGAAAAACAACAAAGCAATGCTAAAACCATAGGAAAATGCTAATGACAATTACAATACCTTCTTTCTGTAACCAAACCTATCACAAGAAGAACATTAAGGGAGAATAGTGTATTCTGGGTCACAGCATCAGAAAACATACAGTCCATCATTGTGGAGAAGGCATGGCAGTGGGAGCAGGAGGCAGCTAGTCTGGTAGCATCTGTGGTCAAGCAGAGACCGATGAATGCTGGCACACATCCAGCTTTCTCCTTTTCTCTTTTTATTTAATCTGGGACCCCAACCCATGGAATGCCTCTGCTTCTGCTCACAGTAGGTCTTCTCTCCTCATTTAAACCTCTCTGAAAACACCTTTATAAATAAGTGTGTTTCATAGATAACTCTGAATCCAGTTGACACTGGAGATCAGCCATGACCACCCTTACCTCCATTATAACATCGCATCCCTTGCCCTTGAAATCTCATTTCATTTCATAATGCAAAATTCATTTAGTCGATCTGTAAAAGTTCTCAGTCTTAACAGCTACTGTTGTAAGACCCTGTGGAGTCTTAGCTCAGGAGCTCAACCTACAGAACACAATTAGACCACAGACCGCTGTAATAACAAGAGATTTACTTCCATATGTATGGGGTTGCTCATCCTTGCAGGAAGTCAACCCCTAACTCAAAAAGCACACATCTTTTATTTTTTACAACTGGCAGATTTTAGCAATAGAGTAATTGACTTACTCTCATTGGTGGATCTTAGGACAATTGGCTAGCCCCGCTCAAGAGGCTGTTCTTGGCTCAGTTAGTCATTTTCTCATCTAGACCTGTACTTGACCTTGGAAAAGTCATCAAGGGGGCAGGAACTGAGTGGTCTGGCAGGGTCAGGCTGACTCCTGGTGGTTTTTCTCAGAATTTATCACCAGGGGTAGAGGGTTCTTATTTTCTAAAGCAGTCATTTTTGTTTTGTCCTAACTCAACTTAGTATAGCCTGACCTGTCCATTAAAGCTTTCTTTTTACATTTTCAGAACCTTGTTTATATATTCTCAAAAACTTTGAGGTGTTTAGGCTGATGATGACTCATATTTGGACTTTTCTATGAGACCTTGTGGCTGTCAGCCAGTAAACTCTGCCTTTGTTTACTTTCTCAAAAAATGAGTGTTTTGGAAAACTTTCAGAGTCCCTAAAATCCCTGTTTTCTAAATCACTACTGTTCAGTGTAATATTAAAAAACAATCCATGCTATCAACATCTAGGCACTTGCTGGCTGTCTCCATCTGTTTCCAGCCTGGTGTGGAGACCACACGTCAGCACCACTTCCACCAACACTGGCTCTGCCTCTCCAGAGCTCCGAAGTTGCTCCTTTCTCCCTAAGGTTGACTGCCAAACCCTCTCAGCACTCCCAAATTTCTGCAGCTAGTTGGGGGTTCACTCTCACCAACCCAGTGCTCCGCTGCAGTTACCTTTCCCTGGAGCTCATTTGAGTCACTTCAAAATGGAAAACTCCAGACAATCTTAGTTTAGAATCAACAGATAACACAATCACTGGATACAGAACTTAGCATCCTAAATTCACCAACCATTCTATGTTAGAAATCTTCCAGTGGCAGATACTGGTGGATCTGTCACCCGAACTACCAGCCCACAGCCTACATCTTGTCTACCTTGTTCCCATCATCCAAAAGAAAGTCTCCTCCTGCCTTCCCTCTCTCAGACCTGGAAGACCTGCCTCCTTCTTATCATCTAGTGATTGGCTTCTTGTGGTCTTTATTATTTAATCAATTAGGGGAAAATTCCGCTACAACATTTAAAAGCCCAAGTGTAGCTAGAGAAATGGTTCAAACAGTTGCAAAGTGCTTGTTGTTTTTCCCGAGGACCCACATTTGAACCTCATTACCCAAGTGGCTATAGACAAGTTTCTCTAGCTCTCCTCTGGCCTCTAAGAGCACCAGGCACAAAAATGGCATGCATACATTTATACAGGCAAAACACACACACACACACACACACACACACACATACACACACAAAATTTCTTTAGAAGTTTAAGGGTAGAGTCTCTATTGGAACTCACGTAAGTTCTTAACTATGAGCATGTTGTGGTGGGCCATTTTAGAATTACCTGGGATAAGACTCACATTGAAGTATTATCTATATCCAGTTGGTCTGTTTGCATGTCTGTGAAATATTGTCTTGACAGTTTAACAAATGTGGAACATCTCAGCCTAGTGGTGGGTGGCCCCATGGTCCTTTTGGAGGTCTTGAACACTATGAGTGGAGAAGACGAGCTGGTCACTACACATGTGTTCATTCATTTCTCTCTGCTCTTGACTATGGATTTGAAGTGACTAGCTTCTAATGATGTGACTTCCCCCCAGTGATGGACTTTAACTTGAAATTACAGGATAAAATAAACCCCCTTTCTCCTAAACTTCTTGTTGTCTAGATAATATCCCTATAAAATTTTAAAGCTATGTGTTTCCAATACAGAATGACACAAAGTAAATAGGCCTGTCACCTGGGGATCCACCCCCTATGTAGCCACTAAACCCAAGCACTATTGCTGATGTTAAGTGGTGCTTACTGACAAGAACCGGATATGGATGACTCCTCAGAGGCTCTGCCAGAGTCATGCTGATACAGAGGAGGATGCTTGCAGCTAACCATCAGACTGAACACAAGGACCCCAATGAAAAAGCTAGAGAGAGGACTGAAAGAGCTTAAAAGGTTTGCAATCCCACAGGAAGAATGAAATGATCAACTAATCAAACCCACCACAGCTCCCAGGGACTTGAACACCAACCAACCAGTTTGCATAGAGAGACCCAAGGCCCCACCTGCATATGTAGCAGAGCATGGCATTTTCTGGCATTAGTAGAAGGAGAGGCCGTTGGTCCAGTGAAGGCTCGTTTGACCATTGTAGGGGGACACCAAGGTGCTGAGGTGAGAGAGGATAGTTAGGAGAGGAAGCATCTCCATTGAGGCAATGATTAGGGGAAGAGGATAATATCTGAAATGTAAATGTGGAGAATATCCAATAAAAAAGAAGAATGAGAGGATAGTAAAATATCAGACCAAAGAAAGGTCAGATGATAACAAGGCAGACACTAGTTCCTGAAACTCTGTGCCCAGCAGGTAAAGCTCACAGTGAGGCCTTCTGTGCTCTAACAGGTGTCTCACCCCTCTACAGCTCTATTGCCTATACACGTGGCTTCTCTCTTGGACTGATTGCTTTGGTATCTTTGGCTTTCCTTTATCAGTATCCCACATCTCGAAAATTTCTTATACCCTGGAGTCTGCATCACAGGAGAATTCACTTGACAGCTTCAAGAGCAGCCCACTTATGAACCCCATCCACATACCTTCTTCTTAGCACTTCACAGCACTTTCACCAAAATAGACCATGTAGTCGGTTACAAAACAGGCCTCATAGATGCAAGGACATCAAAATAATACCACGCATCCTATCAGATCACCATGGACTAAGGCTGGTCTTCCATAACAACAAAAACATCAAAAAGTCCACATACACATAGAAGCTAAACAATGCTCTACTCAATGATAGCTTGGTCAAGGAAAAAAAAGAAAGAAAGAAGGAAAGAAATCAGAGACTTTTTAGAATTTAACATACCCAAACTTATGGGATATAATGAAAGCAGTGCTTAGAGTAAAACTCATATCTCTGAGCACCTCAAAAAAGAAACTGGAGATAGCATACTCTAACAGCTTGACAGCACACCTGAAAGCTCTAGAACAAAAAGAAGCAGATACACCCAAGAGGAGTAGAAGGCAGGAAATAATCAAACTCAGAGCTGAAATCAACCAAATAGAAACAAAAAGAATTATACAAAGAATCAAGAAAAAAAAAACTAGAAGCTGGTTTTTTGAGAAAATCAATAAGATAAATAAACCCTTAACCGGAATAACTAGAGGGCACAGAAAGAATATCCAAGTAAAGAAATCAGAAATGCTATATGCAATTTTCTGAGGTATCGCCAGACTGATTTCCAGAGTGGTTGTATTAGTTTGCAACCCCACCAACAGAGGAGAAGTGTTCCTCTTTCTGCACAGCCTCGCCAGCATCTGCTGTCATCTGAGTTTTGGATCTTGGCCAACCTGACTGGTGTGAGGTGGAATCTCAGGGTTGTTTTGATTTGCATTTCCCTGATGGCTAAGGATTTCAATCACTTCCTCAGATGTTTCGCGGCCATTCGGTGTTCCTCAACTGAGAACGTTTTGTTTAGCTCTGTACCCCATTTTTTAATAGGGTTATTTGATTCTCCGGTGTCTAGCTTTTTGAGTTCCTTGTATACCTTGGATATTAGGCCTCTGTCTGATGTGGTATTGGTAAAGATCTTTTCCCATTCTGTTGGTTGCCGTTTTGTTTTCTTGACGATGTCCTTAGCCTTACAGAAACTTTGCAATATCATTAAGTCCCATTTGTTAATCTTTGACCTTAGAGCTTGAGCCATTGGCTATTCCACTTCTGGGCATATACCCCAGAGACACTTTAATACACAACAAAGATATATGCACCACAATGTTCATAGCAGCTCTATTTATAATAGCCAGAAGCTGGAAAGAATCCAGATGTCCTTCAGAAGATGAATGGATACAAAAATTGTGGTACATTTACACAATGGAATACTACTCAGCCACCAGAAACAATGACTTAACCAAATTCTTAAGAAAATGGCTGCATCTAGAGAATATCATCCTGAGTGAGATAACCCAGTCACAAAAGAACAGACATAATATGTAGTCACTGATAGTGGGATGCTAATGCACTCCCCCAGAAACAATTCACAGACTGTATGAAGTCCAAGAAATAAAGAAAACAAAAAAAATATTTACACAACAAGAAAACTTTGACTATTTCCATGTTACATTTTGTTTTACATGTACTTTACGCTCATTGTAACAAGTTTTCAATGCATACTATCAAACCTTTAAAAAAATCAAGTACTGACTAAAAAATATATTAATATAGTTTTATGTAAAAATTATTTTAAAATCTGAAAAAAGTACTGACAAAAATGTATAATTTTAAGCAAAAAATGTTTAAAATCTGTACATTTATCTTTGTTTTGTAAAATAAAGTTGTTTAAAAAAAAGAAATCAGAAATGCATAACATAACAGAAACTGAAGAAATTCAAGAAAACATCAGATTCTACTACAAAAGCCTATATTAAACAAAACTGGAAAATCTGGAGGATATAGAAATTTTTCTAGACAGATACCAGGTTCCAAAGTTAGATCAGGATCAGATAAACCATCTTAACAGCCCCATAACCCCTAAAGAAATAGAAGCAGTCAACAAAAGCACCCCACCCAAAAACACCTTAGGACCAGATGGGTTTAGTGCAGAATCCTATCAGACCTTCATAGAAAACCTATTACCAATACTCTCTAAACCGTTCAACAAACTAGAAACAGAGGAAATACTACCCTACTCATTCTTTGATGCTACAATTACACTCATTCCTAAACCACACAAAGACCCTACAAAGAAAGAACTTTAGACCGATTTCCCTCATGAACAATGATGCAAAAATACTCAATAAAATTCTTGCAAAACAAATCCAAGATCACATCAAAATAATCATGTACTGTGGTCAAGTAGGCTTCATCTCATGGATGAAAGGATGGTTCAATATATGGAAATCTATCAATGTAATTCAGTATATAAACAAGAGACCCATGGCCCCAGGTGCATATGCAGCAGAGAATATCATTCTCTGGCATCAATGATAGGAGAGGACTTTGATCCAGTGAAGGCTCATTGTCCCAGTGTAGAGGAATTCCATGGCACTTAGATGGGACAGGGAGGTTGGGAGAGGAAGCACCTTCATGGAAGCAATGGGAGGGGGATGGGATTGGTGTAAAGGGGATAATACCTGAAATGTAAAGACAAAGAATATTTAATAAAAACAGGAATAGAAAGGAACCCCATTCAGGAAATTCAACCCTGCTACCTGTTACCGAGCTACAGTTTCTTTCTGGAACTTTAGTGGAATTCCATGCACTCCTCAGTAACATATTTTACATGACTTAGAAACTAGTGCCTCATTCTGGTCTCTCCTTTGTCAACTTGACACCTATGTGCATTACTATAAATCATAATGATTGTTTCCTATCTCCTAAAGCCTAATATTCAACGCATATCACAAGAAATATTAAATCTTTAAAAGTCCTCCATAGTCCTGCCATTTGTAACATTTTGCTATGGCCAGCTTGAGTTGAATCTCTTTTTGTCCATTCGGCAGTATCTCCATTGAAGGACAATAAATCTGCATTGAAGAACAAGAAACCTACAAAAGAAGACATTTCCTTCACAAGGTTCTGCTCAGAGATGTTCTAAAGGCTTTCTTCATCCAAGTGGGCTCTTTCCAAATAAAAGTTTCAACCTAGATAGCATTGTTACACACTGGGTTCTCTGTAGGCGGGAGCTTTCGCATGGGGCATCTTTTCTACATCCTCCTGCAGAATCTAGGGTTCTTCCTTTTTCTACAAATTTTTTTTGATTTATTATTTATCCTTTTTTACAGTCCAGACTTTATCCCCCTCCCAGTCGACCCTCAGACTGTTCCACATCCCACACTTCCCCCCTCCATATCTCCAAGAGGACATTCCTACCCCACCCAACCCATCAGACCCCCCACACCCTGGTGCCCCAAGTCTCGAGGGTAAGGTGCTGCATCTTCTTTGACTGAGTCCAGACCCATTGTCCTCTACTATATATGTGCTGGCAGTTCTTCCTTAATGGTACTAATCTCTTTTACAAATATAACCATTTCTCATTTGTAACTTAGGAAATGTAAATTTATTTAAAAGGTCATACAAAACAAAACAAAAACCTGTTCATACCACTACCACTGTTGCCCCAGGCTTGCATCAGAATTCTTAGGCCTGGGTAATCTCAAATAGTTATACTATTTGGACTAAATATGTTTGTCCACATTTCCATGCACTGTACTAGTAAATCACTGTCAGTGGTGCCAGGTTTAAAATACTCAATAAAATCACCAATTTTAACCTTCTGCGTGTGCTTAATTCACTCACTAAGTTGTTCCAATTGACCAAACTTAAGACCTCATGGTATTTAAGAATCAGAAACAAATACATAAACAGATTTGACGTAAGATGTATTATTGAACATGATTTGGTAGGGTATAGGAGAGCATTGTGGAAATCTTCTGGAATGCAGGACTCTCCACTTATCCAGAGAACCAGGATTGGGCATATATTTGGTACCATAGCTATCAGGAATGAGCCGATTCTCAGCATCCATATCTTCAAATTCATCTGCATTAAATTTGGTAAAGCCTTTGAGTTATTAATTATTTAAGGCCTAGGAATACCCTACTCTGAGAGTGTGCTATGTACTTATTGGGTTTTTTTTGTTGTTGTTGTTGTTGTTGTTGTTTTTGTTTTTGTTTTTTCTAAGAAGGACTGAGGCTTCCACTTTTTGGCCTTTCTTTTTCATCATTATGTTTAATCTATACACACCAAGAAAACTTTGACTATTTCCATGTTATATTTTGTTTTACATGTACTTTATATTTATTGTAAATAGTACAATTTCAATGCATACTATCAAACCTTTAAAAATATCAAGTACTGACAAAAATATATTCATATAGTTTTATGCCAAAATGCTTTTAAAAATCTGTACGTGTATCTCTGTTTTTTTTAAATAAATTTGTAAGGAAAAAGAAGGAAAAAAAAACTTGGTGAAGCCCCACTTCTTTGAGGTATAGATCTTCTGAAGGCCAGGGGACTTGAACTTGGCTCTGTGCAGAGCCTCAATTACATGTTCTTTATTCTGCAGTTTGGTGCAGATGGACACGATGACCTGGCCAATGTGAAACCTGGTAACTGTGACCTGAGGCTTCCCAAATGCACCACGCATACCTGTCTGGACCTGCCAGCCCCAGCACAGGACAACGTCTTGTTGGTACGAATGACATGGAAAGGGTGGAGTCTCACTTGGCTATGAAAGCCATCTTTGCCACAACTCTTTATCATGTGTTTGTTGGCAGCCTCCAGTGCTTCAGAAGAGAGTTGTTCATATTCATTTGATACCACGTGGCCACAAAGTAGGAATTCATCAGCTTTCTCTTTTCTCCATCCCAAGTCAAAGATGTAGATCTTAGTATCAGGTACAGTATAGCAGAAACAAGACTTTGGTTATGGCTTGTTCTTAAATCACAAGTAACACCAGGAGGAGCAGCTCATGATAATAGGATCATTGGTGGTGCACCAGAGGAAAAGAGCAAATATAACCATTTCATCTTCACTTACTGTTCTCAACTTTAATCATGTCTTTCTCTTGCTGGCCTGTGTTCTTTTCACATTTTTTGCTGTAGTTTCTACGTCTCTTTGTAAATCTGGGTGAATCCAGTGAATGATGACCATGTCACCATCCAATGGACATGCTATCCTGAAATGTTCACTATTGAACAATGAGTCTGTCATATTTTAATTCAGCCTCACTTAGTTTTTCATGACACATACCAAGTGATTCCATAGTCTTTGACAGAATAAGATGTAAATTACCTCTAGCTCCATTCACTATAATCTTTGATCCCCCTCTGAAAGTTTATGGCTATACAGAGTTCTATCAACATTTGGTCTTCCAAACTCCAAGCAAAATTTCTGAGTTCAGATTGTAGAATTTTAGGGATTCTCTTACCCCCAACTCAACGCTTATCAACATTCTTTCTGCAAACCAGTTTATAAAGCATAAGAAACACATTGACAGACTTGTCACAGTAACAACCTCAGCCCTTGATACCAATTTTCAGTGTCAGTCACTCTTGTCATTGCTACAAGCAAATACCATACAGGAAGCAACTAATGGGAGGGCAGATTTGTTTTGGGCTTATAGCTTAAGAAAGTATACTCAGTTGTGGCAGGAAAGAAAGGTAGCAGGAATGTAAGCTAGTCATTCACATCATACTGAGTCAAGAAATAGAATAGAAATGAATAATGGTACTCACTCGATTTCTTTTCTTTTTCCTCATCTTTCCATTTAGCTCAGAATCTGAGCCCAGTGGATGGTGCTGCCTACATCCAAGAAAGATCATTTTCCTCCATTAAAACTGTCTGCCAATATCCACATCAATATACTACAAAAAGGAATTGGTGTTTGACTCATTTTCTAGTTATTTATTAGATCTTTAAAGTTGACAGTGAGCCAGGAAATGATGGCACAAGCCTTTAAGGCTTGGGAGGCAGAGGCAGGTTTATTTCTGTGATTTCCAGGTCAGCCTTCTACAAAGTAAGTTCTAGGACTTCCAGGGCTACAAAGAGCAACCCTGTCTTAAAAAAAAAAAAAAAAGCTTAATCATTACACCACATAAAACATTGATCTTCAACATCTCTATTGAGCTAGTTCTCCTATTATTATTTAACCAACTAGTTTATCACTGAATTATTGCTATACAATGCAACAAAAACATTACAAAGTACTGTTAACATCAGTTGTCACAAAGCATCAAAGAAAAGCATATACAAATATATGAATGGGGTATGGTGTGGTGGTTTGAATACATTTGTTCCTCATAGACTCCTTTGCATAATGCTTAGTCACAGGGTGTGGCATAATTCAGAAGTGTGGCCTTATTGGAAAAGGTGTAGCCTCCTCATTAGAGAACGTATATCACTGTGGAAGTGGAACTTTGAGGTCTCATATGTATGTTCAAGTCTGGCCAATGTAATTCAGACCTTCAGTGTAATTCTGACTGCCTACAGAAAGGAGTCTTCTTCTGACTGCCTTCAGATCAAGATGTAGCTCCTCCGTATATCACTGTGGAAATGGAACTTTGAGGTCTCATATGTATGTTCAAGTCTGGCCAGTGTAATTCAGACCTTCATTGTAATTCTGGCTGCCTACAGAAAGGAGTCTTCTTCTGACTGCCTTCAGATCAAGATGTAGCTCCTCTCTCAGCTCCTCCAGCACCATGTCTGCCTGTATTATGCCATGCTTCTCACGGTGATAATGGACTAAACCTCTGAATCTGTAAAACAGCCCCAATTAAAGGTTTGCATTTACAAGAGCTACCTAGGTCATAGTGTTTCTTCACAGCAATAAAACCCTAAGATACATGGTAAACATAATCAAATATTCTAGTTAAATAATACCCTACAAAATTAAAGTTTTTTAATTTGAGTAAGCCAGTAAAGCAAAAATTTCTTCACTTAATTCTTTACCAGAGGTTTCATGATACATTTATTTTGACCCTGTTGCAGAAAGTATTTTAAAAGGGTAAGCCATTTCAGCATGGCACCAAACCACACTGTCCCCAGGTATTCTCTGAAGCCAGTAGTCTCTCCTACATTAGTCCTGGCACTGGCGGGCCATATAGAACTAGCATTATATTCATCTTAAAAGCAGTCACCCTCTGGTTAGTCTCTCACCCTAGCTGAGGAATATCTGTGAACTCTGTCCATACTACAACTAGCCCAACAAATTCAACATTCTAGAGTCTTGTAATTTAACAATGGTTTTTATCTGGGATTTTTCTCAGAAATTTTTACACTACACAAAATGTCCACACCATAAACTCAGAGCCAAATGATAGGATAGATAGGATACAATTTTCCCATCTAGACAAGACAAATCCTCCTATACAAATCAATTCCTTATAAAATATTCATATCTACTTGTGGCTAATTAAGGCTGCATGAGTCCAGCTCATCTTCATCCTCATATGTTATGTCCTGGCTAGGTTGTATATTACCTGAAAACCATCTGATTAAATATGTTCTCTCAAAGTTAAACTGCCTGGGTAGGCTATGAGAAGATAATTAGTCATTCATGTCAGAAATCTGAGAATGCCCAATACAAATATAGGAAGCCTGACATGGCTATCAGAACTGAGACAGTTTGTAGAAGCAATTGCCTACCTGCACAGTCTCCTGTTAGCAACACACAAGAGCATTAGTCTTAAGTCTTCTGGCCCAGGATCACCTGACAGACCTTTTAAAGGCAGAATTTTGAAGTATTGATTATTATGGCTCGGCAGCGATTATCAATTGACTATTCTGCATAGTGTGTCCTTTTCTGGGCAGTATTTTGTCTGTATTTGAAATGGGCAATTTCTGCCCAGTGGCTAGCTAGCCACAATGTATTTTCTCACTTAGATGTAGAGACACTCAGTTTCTTCTTAGAATTCACCAAAGGGGAGCTGTTAGGATCAGATATTTCTAGAACAGCTTACCCTATTTAATATTTACTGCAACATGGCCCAACATTTTTTCTGAGGCAATTCTGTGTCAAGTGATACATGATAAATGGCCCCTCAATCTGCTTCACTACTAATATCATGTGATTGAATTTGAAAGGAAGATGATTGGGTTTGACTCTGATTCCATTTAACAGCTATGTGACATGAGCTTTAGCAAATAACTTATGTACTTTGAGCCCCACTTAGGTGAAACAAGTAAGTGAAAACCTGGCCAAAGGGGAAAAAATACTGTGCAACACACTCTAGCCACAATGCTACAGTGACAAATGCATATGCAATGGAGAGGTAGAAAAGATGGAAGCGCTGGGTAGTGTGTGCTTGGTGGAGAGAGACAGAACTAGAGACATGACCCTGCCCCTAAATATGCTGCCCAGACTCATGATTGCTCTGGCTCTGAGCAACCACAGGATGCCCAAGATGAAGAACAGTATACCACTGTATGTGTGCGTGTGTATTTTTGCCTGTGTCTGTGTCTGTGCATCAGTGTGTGTGTGTGTGTGTGTGTGTGTGTGTCTGTATCTATGTGTGTCTGTGAGTGTGTCTGTGTGTACCTGTGTGTGTCTGTGTATGAGAGAGAGACAGAGATGCCACATTCACAAAATAATAATGGTTCTATGTCACATTGGAATGAATTTGACCTCTCCATGGTTTAAGGGTTACATCAAAAGTAGAAAGAGGCCAAGGCCATATCTTAATTTATTTGAAACCCATTTGAGGAGCATAGGTGAATCAGAGCCCTCTTACCAGAACTCCCAAATGGTTCTGAAAAAAACAAAAACAAAAAAACAAAAAAAAAAAAAAAAACTTTGGGAGAAATGCAAATTGTTGTTCATCCATTCTAACAGAATTAGAAACTCTGCGGCTAGAGTTATCAATGTGTTCTTTTTTTTTTTTTTTTTTTTTTTTTTTTTTTTTTTTTTTCATAGACCGTCTTTTATTGGTAAAAGCACACATAGAAACAATAAAAACCACAATGGGGTTTCCTAGAAAAAACAATAGTACACAAAAAACATCTAAAGGAGAAGCACAGTGTTTCTAATACACAGAATTTAACCAAACTCTTTCCACATGGTAAATAAGGTAGTAAAAAAAAATGTGTTCTTTAAAAAAAATACAAAGTAAAAAGTAAAAACTCCTGCTGATAATTCTGATACATGCTTAAGTTTGAGAAATACTGCCCTACGCAGATCTCTGAAGTTCATGCATCACAAAAACTTTTTTATTTTATTGAATCCATTTTTTTTTAATTTTACCATTGTAATGATGAGAAAAATATGACTCTGAAGTAGAATCAACTCTCAGATAACCCTTCTTGAGGTAATGGCAAGTTTTATCTCTACCACAGCCCCACAGCACAGTGCCTCCTCATGGGCAGAGAAGAGGTTAGGAAAAGTGAGTTCAGAGTCAGGACAGAAAATGTTTAATTCTCAGAAAATCTTTATAAGGAGCCTCGGGCTACCTCTGCTACCTCCTAAAACCCATTTTCTTAACTATGTGCGAAACTTGATTTATCATTAAAGCCACTCTTGCCTAGGGGACACATGACGTTTTCTACTTGAGTTTTTGAGAAAGGAACCCTTGCCCTTTCCTACTGCATTATACCATGAAAACTGAAGTTAAGCAGCCTAATGAAGAACAGGAAGATTCATTTCATATTTAATAGTTAAAGTCATGAAGATTATCAACCAAAACTCTCCAGTATATTAGATAGTAAAAGTGCAAAAGAATTGTTCTTCAGAGTAAAGCGCCATCTTTATTGGAAGTCACCATCTTTATAAAGAGCTTTAACAGTTAAAATACCATCTTCCTTATCCCCTTATGGCTACAAATCTGGAACTTGTCCTTTTGTTGCCAATAATTTCACAGTGACTGAGTCACAGTCAGGTGGGGAAAACAGTGTTCCTAAAGATTTTAAAGAAAAGTCTGGTTCATCATTTGACATTTTGGTTTCTTGTGTATTTATTAAATATTGTAACATTTTAGTGGAATGGGCTTTAACAAGTGTCAACCTCAAGCATTTTCACATTTTAAAAAAAAACCAATTCCATATGTCAGCCTGTTCTGTATTCATACCTCCAATCCATAGATATCCTGAGGAGTGTGCACTGAGCAGTCACACTCCACTGAGCACTGAGCACATGCTAAGACTCTAGGCCTCCCATTGCTCCATTAAAGATGGCTGTCCAATGTTATACCTCTTTATATTTCCAGTGTTCTTTTCCTGACTCAAATGAGAGCTATTAATTTTTGGGTTGAGTTTTGCTGTTTACATTTAACTAAATTCCTAAAATATTTATTTCTGGGGGAAAAATCTCTATTTCATAAATGTCAAGCCTTTAACTACAATTAACACACACTTTACTTTTATAGGTTTTTTTTTTCACAAAATGTGTCAGTCTGAAGAAGACTGACTTATCTAAAGCTTTTAAGGTGTTTGTTTCTGTCACTCATATATGAAGTGATGTTGTAGTAAAAGAATAGGGACTGAGGACATCAAGTTTCATACATGAAAAAGTCAGCTGGCAGAAAAAGACTTGAAACCACTCTTCACTTGGTTCATATAACACTTGGAGCACACTGTATTAGGTACTTTACTAATGTTGTGACAACATACAACCAAAAGTCAACTTAGGCAAAAGACTGTTTTTACATCAAGAATATTAGACTTAAGGACTGTAGAGATTGTGCAGTGTGTAGGAGTGCATACTGCTCTTGTAAGGGACCTGAGTTTGGTTCTCAGCACCCATGTCAGATGGCTTTTAACTGCCAGTAACTTCAGTTACTGAAGGCAAACTAAGTGATATTTTCAAATCTCTTTAAACTCCATGGTTGAAAGTTCACACTGGAAGGTTTCTTTGAAATACTAGTGTTGTAAAGGCCTTGAGAAGTGACCAGCTGAAGAAGTGCATATGACTGGAAATGTAACATAGCTGGAGAATCCATGCCTTGATGTGGGAAGAAGTGAGACCAGGCTTTGGCACCAGAGAAAAAAATGTCCAGGGTGTGGGGAGAAATTCCCATATTGTTTTAGCCTACTGTTTCCAGAATTTCTTCAGCTGTGCAATGTTTTATTTTCTTAGACTACCTATAGACTAGACGCTGCTGTGCTAGCCTCCTAGTTGAGGTAATTGAGAGGGGCCAGTCTCAGATTATTTGTTGTCTCTGGAAATGAAGGCCTTCCTCAAGCATCATCTGGATTCCTGCAGACTGTCACATCACACTTGGATTCTATTACCTATCTTCATGTGTGGTGTCTCCAGCAGACTTTATACCATTGACAGATAGATATTTACAAACTTTTCAGATGTTCCCCGAATCCTAGTAATCTTTAGGACCTAGCTATAATGCCTTACCTGATCCTCTTGATAGAATTAATCACATCATTATCTAGGATACCATGATCCTCTATGGTTTTGCCTGTGTTAGAAATTGTATATAAATCCTTTACTGCCAATTAGAGTTAAATCAGCATATATGTACAAAATTAAATAATACAACTCTTACGTCTACTGCTGAGTTTCATAATTCTATATAATTTACCTCTAAAACTAAGTTCCAACTCTTCAGAAATCTTACAATCTTCCATTAAGTTCTACAAAACGTTTTACACAGAGTAAAGCCAATACATTTCCCATTTGAATGAAATGATGACCCAGAATCTAGATACTTGAAGTAAGTCTATGACAGAAGAAAATGTGCACACTTTGTAAACTCCTTCTTCCCCTATCTAGGCCCATACTGGTATTAAACTTCTTAAGACAGAAAGGTAAAAGTGTGCTTTACTCTCTGGAATTAAAACATCTTAGATGATGATCCATGTGTGCTTTAATGATTTCTGAGAATCAGGTCATATGTATCTTACTAGCATATAATTCGGATACTTCGGTATAGTAGAGTCAAGTGCGTAGTGCAGCTAACAAATGCATTTGTGTAAGGGTAGAAAGTCAGTATGCATAATTCAAATCCAAAATGCATTAACAGTGGTTTTATTGGCCTGTATCACCAGGAGAATTTCCTCTCCACTTAGTTCACTTGCACTGGCACAGCATTGGGGAAATTCATCTACAGATAATGCTTTATTTTAAATTGAGTCATGGGGAGAATCCTATATTTCTTATTTATTACCTTATTGTCTTCAGTCTGATTTCATAGGAAAAATATTTCCCAATAAACTGCAGTTAAAACTTCAGCAAGAGGGGTTCCATACAGAGCACTTATTAAATGCTATAGCTTTCTGCATTTCATAAATATCAGGAATGAGAAAGCCTGCCTAGCTTCCCAAGGAGCATGGATTTCCACTCACTTCTACCACCAGCCACACTCCTAGTCCTCAGCATGTTCCCAGTCCATTTAGATCCCTGGATTCCCCTTTTGCCACTCCTAAGAGTATGACTACTTCCTGATTTGATATACTTACCAGTTCTATAAGAATTAATCTATATTTGACTATCTGTTGCTAACCAGACATAGCCTTCTGCTATCTTGACTTCAAGTTTGGCTAAAACATCATCATGACTTTGTTTCAAGACAGATACTGTTAGGTGTCTATTGTGTGACTTCTGGTTAAATGATGGACTTTAAGACTAGTAGCCTCCAAGCTCTGATGACGTCAGTTTACTCTCTGGACACCACATGGTAGAAGAAAAGGGTCAATTTTCACAAGTTGACTTCTGACCTACACATGCATGGCATATACAGGTGTGCACATGCACACATACACCCACATACACGCGCGCGCGTGCGCGCACACACACACACACACACACACACACACACACACACACACATGCACACACACAGGGGAAGGGGCAAATGTAGATTAAATAAATGTATTTTTAATTAAAGAATTATCTTGGCTCTTTTAAGTTTATCAAATTAAAAAATGATATTAGTCTGTATTGAATGTGGATACAAAATGGTTACAGTGCATAAGCTATGAAGTTTTTCTAACTTGTGCCAGGGCATGAAAAAAAATGTATTGGTTACAAGGAAAGCACCACGGGTGTTTAAAATTTATGTACACCAGCTGATTATCCATATGAGGACTAGTATATGTTCTTGTGCTGGCTGTCCTGTAGATGTACTACTTCTTTTATTCTGGATGTTCAGTCATAGAACTACCACAAGCAAACTTTTTTCTACCTATCTTTACTAGTAGTGATGGCTATTCTTGGATGTCAAGTTCAGTAAATCTGAAATTAACTAAAGTACAAAAATTGGAGACTATACTTGTGAGAGTTTTTGTTTTGTTTTGTTTTTGGTTAATTTGTTTCCTCTTAGTAATTTCTAAGCACCAACCTCTACTTTGCAGCTTGTCTATATGATATTTGGAACCCAGCCCAGCTCTATCCTGAGATCTCATTCACCAATTATGATCATTCCAAAAATAAAGTTTTTGCGAGATTAATGATCCCATTTTATTTCTTTTAACACGTTGTATTGGCAATGACTCTAAGTTAGAAGGCAAAGAGCTAACTTTTTTAAGACCACGTCTACCTTATAAATCTATTAAATTATATTTGACCATTATCTCCCAAAGATGGAAAAATATCAATATAAAGGTTTCACCCTTCCAACTAAGCCACTAAAGATGAGGAGTATGAGAGTAAATAGATAAACAAGGAAGCCTGAGGAATTCTGCTTAAGGGGAAAGCAGCTATGTAGATTATAACCAGAATATAGAATACAAGTGACCAAAAGCAAATAATTTGAAAATTTTAAATTGTAGTTGAACTAACAAAAATTACAAAAAACCAAAAAGAAAGGAAGGAAGGAAGGAAGGAAGGAAGAAAGAAAGATAAGATCAGTACCTTAAATCTTGGTTTAGACAAGTTTCAACACACCTTTGGGAAGAAAGGGATGATAAAAAGGATCCATCCTCCAAAGTCTACTTCTAATGTGAACATGAAGAGTAACAAAAAAGAAAGACCTTGAATAAAGGAACCCAAGAGTTAGGAGGAAAAATTATTAAAAGAATTCCTCTCCACATGAAAATCTGGCCAAACAAAGTACTGTCTTCTACTTCTGGGTAAAGAAAGCCCCATGATGCTTACCTAACTGACAATCGGAATCCATGGGGCTTAAGACTAGTATATATCTCCTACTATTTTCTCTCCCAAACAGAAATTTTCTTTGTGTGTTCCTATACCTTCACAGAATATATTTTTCTTCCTGCCTCATGTCAGGAAGAAAACTTCACAACACACACTTCTTTCCCTACTAGAGAAGACTGCATAGCACATAGAAACTTCAAAAATGAAACTAGACATAGCAAAGTTGAAGGATTGCCGAAGGGATGAGATAGGGTGATGTGTTCTATGTAAGCAATAATGTGAAATGGATTCTATATTCTCATCAGGATCAGCATTTGCAAAGACTATTTATGGTGATTTAAATAGGTATAGCCCCAGAGAAATTGTGCTTGAATGCTTGGCCCAAAGAAAATGGCATTATTAGGGGGTGTAATCTTATTGAAGTGTGTGAGCCTTGATGGGAAATGTGGCACCAGAGGGGCAGACTCTGAGGTCTTCTATACTTAAGTTATGCCCAGTGTGGTACACAGTCTCTTCTACTGCCTGAGAATCAAGATGAAGAAAACTCTCAGCCCCTCCAGGACCATGTCTGCTTGTACTCTACCATGATTTTCACCATGATGGTAAAAAGACTAAATTTCTGAAACTGAGAGCCGGGTCCAATTAAATGTTTTCTTTTGTAAGAGTTGCCTTAATCATGGTGTAAATCCTAAGACACTTATGCTCATTAGCATTCTCTTTCAATAAGTACTTGCTGGGTGCAAGCTATACCATCTTTTCTTAACCTGTATTACACTTCGGAGAAGCAGAATATTGCTGGATTGAAATGAACATGTAAACTGAGCTTTTAAGACTCTTCAATGTGATTCTTCCCTCTTTCTTATGTCTTGGCCAGATTCAGCCATCAAAGAGTTCCAAGGCTTTGTAGATGGTGAAGTCACAAAATAAAATGA
Organism: Micromys minutus; assembly: GCF_963924665.1. Classification (NCBI taxonomy): domain Eukaryota; kingdom Metazoa; phylum Chordata; class Mammalia; order Rodentia; family Muridae; genus Micromys; species Micromys minutus. Next base: position 26,705,542 of record NC_137958.1, read on the forward strand.
ACAGCAGAACACCTGAGTCCTTGTATGACCATGAAAAGAGGAAACAAATTATGATGATGGGAATATGATTGACAAGGTGAGAACATTTTGTAGAATGGAAGTATGTAATGTCTGTCAAAGCAAAATTTGTACCAGAGAAGTGAAGACAGGAAAGGGGATTATCAGGAATATCAAAATAGAGAAGCCCAAACTGACTTTAAGATCACCTTCATCAAAAGGAAGGATGAGAGAAGTTTTGTCCTTTAAATTTAATACCATATATTAATATTTGCTACCTAAAATAGTGGGTTTCATTATTAATATGTATATACACATATACATATATATACACACAAAATGCATATATGGTATATTCACCCTCACTGCTCTCTATTGCCCCCTAATTCCATTAATCCCCCTTTTTTCCCAACTACTTCTACTTTCTTTTTTCTTCTTTTTGTGATCCAGTAAGTTTAATAAAGGTTATTTATAGGTCTGTGGGCATTTCAACGGTATCTACACTGTTGAAGAAAATATCTCCCACTTAGGAGAGGAGGGGTTGTTTTGGGTTTGGGACTCGAAAGCAATTTTGGATTTGTTATTTTTAAAATGAGACAAGATCTCACTAGGTCACTCTGGAACTCACTATGTAGACCAGGCTGCCTGTGAATCCACACTAATTGCCCCATATCTGCCTCCCAGGTTCTGGGGTTAAAGATATGTACCCCACAAACACCTGAGAGAGGTTTTAAGAGCTCATATCAGGAGAACATATACCATATACTGGATTTTCTAATTGATCTTCACCAAGGGAAAAATAGATTCACTGGCATCTTTGCAACAGAAGATAAATTTTAAAACTATGGAGCCAGCCAGCCAACATATGTAAGTCATACCTTCTCACACAGAATGAGGAGAAAAAGAAAGTCTTCTTTAGTTATTTTACCTCAAATTTCAGTACCCACGTTCTTTAGAAAAGCAATCACGTGCTATAAAACCTTTAAGGCACTCTTCAAAAGATGACCATTTTAAGCCAGCCATGCTGGTACATCCCTGTAATGCCAGCACTGTAGACTCTAGAGAACACAGTGAGCTATTTTCTCAAAGGACAAAAGCTAAACATAACACCACGTTTTGAAAGGACAGTGAAAGAATTTCTATTTCAGGTTTATAGAGCAGGTGCTTTAAGAAAATGGAAAGATATTTGAAAATCTGAAATCAAAAGAAGCCTGTCTCAAGCTTCAGAGTATTGGGCTTATATGTATAATGTATATGTACATGTACATGTATGTATACACATGCACTCAACATTCTGACATATATACATACACATATACATCAACTCCTAGTTGCATTACCAACAACTACTAACAAAACATAACAAAAGACCCATCATCAAGCACAATGTATAATTTCAGAATATTATGACTTCTCAAAGATCAACTAGTTTTTGGAGGTAGAACAAGTTTCACACTAAAGAGAAAGAATATGGATAACTTTAGACCTCTCAGAGCAGCATGCAAACCAGAGAACAATCTATCAATGCCTTCAAAATCCTAAAGGAACATGATATTTTAAATATATATATTCAAATTTTAACCAAGTATAAAGATTAAGTAAAGATGCCATGCATACAAATTAGTCACCTGTTCCTCAAGCTCTTTTTCGCAGGAACCTAACTTCAATGATTTCAATAAAAAAAGAGAAACCTTGGGATTCAGTAAAGAGGATTTATTTGGTAAAAGCAAAAAGAAAGAGCTAAAGAGATGACTCAACAGTGAATAGTACTTATTATTCTTGGAATGGAACCAGGTTCAGTTGCTAGCAAACACAAGGTGGCTCACAACCATCTGTAACTCCAGTTCCATGGTATCTGACTCCTTCTTATGACCTTGGAGGACACCAGACATGAATACCATATGGCATACAGGTAGACAGATAGATATACAGATAGATAGATAGATAGATAGATAGATAGATAGATAGATAGATAGATAGATAGATATGTATAGATATATGGAGATATATACATGAAGACAAAAAGTTTATACATAAAAGTAAATTAGTCTAAATTAAAAAATTGAAAAGAATCTCCAAGTGATAGTGAAGGGAAAGCATAGGGAAGGAGGTATGCATCTGACCGGGGAAACAAGTCCAGGATGGACTGTGTCAGGAAACGTTTTTCAAAACGGTCAAATATTTTTTGGTATCTGACATGAAGACTTAGAAACTACTGTGCAAGTTGAGAGTGAATAGATAACTATATTAGAACAAAAAGTAAACAAACAAGAACCAGAAAAATATTAGTCATTGAAAAAATTAAAGTTGGTCCAATCCCTTGGTGGCCTTTCTTTTAGTCTCTGCTCCAATTTTGTTCCTGCATTTTTGAGTTAAACATTTTGAAGATGAGTCGGTGGTCCCCTACATCAACTGGGAGCCGTGTCTACTGGAGGCAGTCTCTTGCAGTTTCATCTCCCCAGTTTTGGGCATTTTAGCCAATGTCATCCCCACTGAGTCCTCTCACATCTCCAGTATCTAGGACTTTCAAGAGGTTCCCCCTGCCACCTAACCCCCATTGCTGCATATTTCCCTTCATTTTCCTGGCCCTCTGAGCATCCCTTCTGTCTCTCCCCATACCTGATCCTGCTTCTCCTCCCCATTCCCCACCAACACTCTCCTTCCCAGTTTTCTCCCTACCTCTCATGATTATTTTGTATTATTTGATTATTTGAAACCCTTCTAAGTGGGTTTCAGGTATACACACTTTGGTCTTTCTTCTTGTTAAGTTTCCTATGATCTATGATTTGTATCATGGGTATTCTGAACTTTTTGGCTAATATCCACTTATCAGTGAGTACATACTATGTGACCAGCCCAACAGGGGATTCATCCCATGAGTGCACACCAAATCCTGATACTATCACTGAGGCTATATTGTCTGTGTAGACAGGAGTCTAGCATGGATGTGCTCGGAGAGGTTCTACCAGCAACTGACTAAGACAAATACAGACACTTACAGCCAACCATTGGATTGAGATCAGGGACCAATATTGAAGAATTAGAGGAAGGACTAAAGGAACTGAAGTGGATTGCAATGCCATAGGAAGAACGACATTATCAAATAACCCTCAGAGCACCCAGAGACTAAACTAAAAACAAAAGAACATCCATGGGCTTGTTCGTGGCCCTGGACATACATGTGACAGAGGATAGCCTTGTATGGCCACAGTAGGAGAGGATTGATTAATCCTGTGGAAATTTGATGCCCCAGAGAAAAGGGATGCTGGTGGGGTTGAGGTGAGGGGGGGTGAGAGAGTATTCTCTCAGAGGCAGAGAGGGGAGGGATGGGGTGAAGAACTCAGGGAGGGGGGCTGGAAACAGGAGCAACTTTTGGAATGTAAAATAAATAAAATAATTTAATAAATAAAAATAAAAACCAAAATAAACAAATGTGTTTGAGAAGGGGAAATAATCTCACTGTACTAAATACCCAGTTGTAAATAGGTTCTGGAGTTACAATAGTAAAATGAGTGAATTTGTCAGCCTAAAACCACATTGAGGGCATAAGAACTAGGTAGAGTACATACTAGTGAGGCTATAAACCAAGAAAATAAATGGAGCTCAGACCACATCTAATGCAGTAATGTAAAATTCAGTTTAATGCAGGTACGCGCGAGTTATAATTATTGCCTGTTGAAGAAGGATATGAGCCAGCAATGACAAGCATTGTTGGTTTTTGACTGGATAAAAAGTATTAACACCATATGAACATTAAAATGTGTACATGAATAGTTTGATAAAGCCAGTTAATTAAAAGGAGGGAATAAAAGGAGACTTTCTGTGCCGTATATTAAAGCATCATAATAGTCCATTGTATTCAATTCAATGTGTCATTACACATGAACAATGACACAAGAAACAGCTTAAACCCAAAAGGAGCTCACAATAAATCACTGCTTATTTTTTAAAGTAATATTTAAATGACATAGGGAAATAAGAGACAGGCATAAGTTATCACCCATCCCAAATAAAATAAATCCCCCTTCTCTAAGTTTATGCGTAAAATAAATTGCTCACAAACAACATATATAAAAACAAGCAGTTCTAAACTTGGGAGAAATTAAGGCTACAAAGAGATTTTTTTTTCAGTTTTCTTTTTTTTTTAATGACTTTATTTTACAAAACAAAGATAAATGTACAGATTTTAAACATTTTTTGCTTAAAATTATACATTTTTGTCAGTACTGTTTTTTCAGATATTAAAATAATTTTTACATAAAACTACGTGAATATATTTTTTTTAGTCAGTACTTGATTTTTTCAAGGGCTTGACAGTATGCATTGAAAACCTAATAGTTACCATGAGCGTAAAGTACATGCAAAACAAAACGCAACATGGAAATAGTCAAAGTCTTCTTGTTTTGTAAATATATTTTTTTTTTGTTTTCTTTATTTCTTGGACTTCATACAGTCTGTGAGTTGTTTCTGGGGGAGTGCAAGCCTCTGGGGTTAGCATCCCAATATCAGTGACTGCATATTTTGTCTGTTCTTTTGTGACTTGGTTATCTCACTCAGGATGATATTCTCTAGATGCAGCCATTTTCTTAAGAATTTGGTTAAGTCATTGTTTCTGGTGGCTGAGTAGTATTCCATTGTGTAAATGTACCACAATTTTTGGATCCATTCATCTTCTGAAGGACATCTGGGTTCTATCCAGCTTCTGGCTATTATAAATAGAGCCGCTATGAACATTGTGGTGCATATATCTTTGTTGTATATTGGAATATCTCTGGGGTATATGCCCAGAAGTGGAATAGCTGGGTCTTCAGGTAGTACTATATCCAATTTTCTGAGGTATCGCCAGACTGATTTCCAGAGTGGTTGTATTAGCTTGCAACCCCACCAACAGTGGAGAAGTGTTCCTCTTTCTCCGCAGCCTCTCCAGCATCTGCTGTCATCTGATTTTTGGATCTTGGCCAATCTGACTGGTGTGAGGTGGAATCTCAGAGTTATTTTGATTTGCATTTCCCTGATGGCTAAGGATGTGGAGCACTTCCTCAGATGTTTCTCGGCCATTCATGTTCCTCAACTAAAAACGTTTTGTTTAGCTTTGTACCCCATTTTTTAATAGGGTTATTTGATTCTCTGGTTTCTAGTTTTTTGAGTTCCTTGTATACCTTGGATATTAGGCCTCTATCTGATGTGGTGCTGGTAAAGATCTTTTCCCATTCTGTTGGTTGCCGTTTTGTTTTCTTGACGATGTCCTTAGCCTTACAGAAACTTTGCAATCTCATTAAGTCCCATTTGTTAATCTTTGACCTTAGAGCTTGAGCCATTGGTGTTTTGTTCAGGAAATTTTCCCCTGTGCCTATGTATTCTAAGGTTTTCCCTACTTTCTCATCTAATAGTTTCAGTGTATCTGGTTTAATGTGGAGATCTTTGATCCACTTACTCTTGAGCTTTGTACAAGGAGATAAGAAAGGGTCTATTTTCATTGTTTTGCATGCTGAGTGCCAGTTGGACCAGCACCATTTGTTGAATAGGCTGTCCTTTTTCCATTGAATGTTTACTGCTCCTTTGTCAAAAATCAGGTGACCATATACATGAGGGCTCATTTCTGGATCTTCTATTCTATTCCATTGATCCACATGCCTATTTCTGTTTTCAGCACAATTGCCTTGTAATATAGCTTGAGGTCAGGGATAGTGATTCCCGCAGATGCTTTTTTGTTGTTGAGGATGGATTTAGCTATTCTAGGTCTTTTGTTATTCCATATAAAATTGTACATTGATCTTTCCAGTTCCATGAAGAACTGGGTTGGAATTTTGATGGGGATTGCATTGAATCTGTAGATTGCTTTTGGTAGGATGGCCATTTTTTTTTTTTTTTTTTTTTTTTTTTTTGTCTTCAAAACAAGATTTTTTTTTTTTTAACATGAAAATACATGGAAAATACATTGGTCTCTTATCTGTTACAAATAAGACTCAAATTATTAATCATAACAAGAACTGTTTCTTGAGATATTTCCATCTACAAAAAAGACTAACAGCTTATTATTTTTTTAAAGATTTTAAACATTTTTTGCTTAAAATTATACATTTTTGTCAGTACTGTTTTTTCAGACATTAAAATAAATTTTACATAAAACCATGTGAATATGTTTTTTAGTCAGTACTTGATTTTTTTCAAGGGCTTGACAGTATGCATTGAAAACGTACTAGTTGCAATAAGCGTAAAGTACATGCAAAACAAAACGCAACATGGAAATAGTCAAAGTCTTCTTGTTTTGTGAATATATGTATAGTTTTTGTTTTCTTTATTTCTTGGACTTCATACAGTCTGTGAGTTGTTTCTGGGGGAGTGCAAGCCTCTGGGGTTAGCATCCCACTATCAGTGACTGCATATTATGTCTGTTCTTTTGTGACTGGGTTATCTCACTCAGGATGATCTTCTCTAGATGCAGCCATTTTCTTAAGAATTTGGTTAAGTCATTGTTTCTGGTGGCTGAGTAGTATTCTATTGTGTATATGTACCACAATTTTTGTATCCATTCGTCTTCTGAAGGACATCTGGTTCCTTCCAGCTTCTGGCTATTATAAATAGAGCCGCTATGACCATTGTGGTGCATATATCTTTGTTGTGTATTAAAGTGTCTCTGGGGTATATGCCCAGAAGTGGAATAGCTGGGTCTTCAGGTAGTACTATATCCAATTTTCTGAGGTATCGCCAGACAGATTTCCAGAGTGGTTGTATTAGCTTGCAACCCCACCAACAGTGAAGAAGTGTTCCTATTTCTCCGCAGCCTCGCCAGCATCTGCTGTCATCTGAGTTTTGGATCTTGGCCAATCTGACTGGTGTGAGGTGGAATCTTAGGGTTGTTTTGATTTGCATTTCCCTGATGGCTAAGGATGTCGAGCAATTCCTCAGATGTTTCTCGGCCATTCGGTGTTCCTCAACTGAAAATGATTTGTTTAGCTCTGTACCCCATTTTTTAATAGGGTTATTTGATTCTCTGGTGTCTAGCTTTTTGAGTTCCTTGTACACCTTGGATATTAGGCCTCTATCTGATGTGGTGTTGGTAAAGATCTTTTCCCATTCTGTTGGTTGCCGTTTTGTTTTCTTGACGATGTCTTTAGCCTTACAGAAACTTTGCAATCTCATTAAGTCCCATTTGTTAATCTTTGACCTTAGAGCTTGAGCCATTGGTGTTTTGTTCAGGAAATTTTCTCCTGTGCCTATGTGTTCTAAGGTTTTCCCTACTTTCTCATCTAATAGTTCCAGTGTATCTGGTTTAATGTGGAGATCTTTAATCCACTTACACTTGAGCTTTGTACAAGGAGATAAGAACGGGTCTATTTTCATTCTTTTGCATGTTGAGTGAGGATGGCCATTTTTAAGATGTTGATTTTTCCAATCCATGAGCATGGGAGATCTTTCCATTTTCTGAGATCCTACAAAGAGATTTATAACATTTTTTTTAACTTGATCCTTTGAACGCTATAAAAACTAATTAGCAAATGGGAGAATATCCAAAAATTGAGTAAAAGGAATGAAAAAATTGAGAAAATATTTGTTGCATATATATTGGAAAAAATTATAACTTTGTAGCATTAGGAGTCACCAAAATTGACAGCAAGGTCACAAATAGCAAAACCACACAAGCAAGTAATGGGAAATGATGAGCAAATCCTGAGTTTGATGGCTCTGGTTAATAAAGTTCCCAGAAGGCAGTCCTGACAGATATGCAAAGTGTGCAGAATTCTTTTTAAAAGCAGTTTTCTGATCCAGCTAACAACTCCACAGAAGCCCACTGTTCTATCAGAGGTCACACTGTGCACAGAATCCTAGGTAAGACCCTGCTGGAAGTCATGCAAGGCTTCCTCAAAGTCCACCCAGCTCTCCCAAACATCACAGCCCAGAACTCTAGCAGATGCCCCCTGCTCTACTGGCGAACACATTACCCAGAACCATCTAGTACCAAGAAACCAAAGCAAGATTCTGCGCACAAGCCTGCCAGCACTCCTTAAAACTGGCTTTCGCCAGAAGTACCTCCTCCATATCTGGGCTCACAACTCCAGGAGAAGTCACCCGCCATACCAGAGGCCATGCCAAGGCTTGGAACCCCAGAGACCATACCAGCACCCAAAACTCCAAAAGTCATGCAGGCTGCCATAGCCCAGAGGAGGTACCCTACTGGACCTGAGAACTCACTTGCCATCAGAACCACGGGCTACTCACATCAGAAGACCAGAGAGAAAACAGACATGGGGGAGAGGGTTCCATCCAACAAATATAAATTCAAAAATTAGCACCTAAACCTATAACAACCTCAAACCAAATGCCTGAAAAGCCAGCATAAGAACACAATCTACAGCAGCTAGCTATCTCTGGCATCCAGCTATCCCACTACAGCAACCCCTGGGTAACATGCTGAGAACAAGAAAATATTCTTAAAATCAATCTTATGAAAATGATAAAGGTTATTAAAGTGGAAATGAATAAATCCCTTAAATCTAGGAAAACATGGGCAGACAATTAAATAAAACTAAAAAATCCCTTAAAGAAATAGAGAAAATCACAAACAATGGCAGGAAATTAATAATCCCTTAAAGAAATCAAAGGAAAATAAAATGAAAATAAAAATTCAGTTAAGGAAATGAATTAAACTGCTCAAGACCTGAAAATGAAACAAAAAGCAATTAAATGGGAAACTAAGGGAAACCTGGAGATGGAACTAGAGACACGAACACCACCACCAGAGAATAAGAGACGGAAAACAGAATCTCGGGTATAGAAGATATAATAAAAGAAATTGATGCATACTCAAAGAAAATGTTAACTCTAAAAACATTCCTGAAAAAAAAAAAGATGCAGGAAATCTGGAACAGTATAAAAAGGCCAAACCTAAAAATACTAGAAATTAAAAAAAGGAGAATCCCAAATCAAAAACCAAGAAAGCATATTTTTAAGTTTTTATTTATTTACATATATGAGTGTTCAGTTTTCATGTATGCTTGCATGACAGAAAAGAGCATCAGATCCCATTATAGATGGTTATGAGTCAGAATGTGGTTGCTGGGAATTGAACTCAGGACCTTTGGAAGAGCAACCCGTGCTCTTAACCTCTGAGCCATCTCTCTAACCCTCCAGAAAATGTCTTTAACAAAATCATAGAAGAAAATTATAAGGATATGAGAAGCTTACAGAACACCAAGTAGAAAGGGGCAGAAAAGAAAGTCTCTACAGAATGTAATAATCAGAACACTAAATATACAGAACAAAGAGAGAATATTAAAAGCTACCAGGGGAAAAGTTCAAGTAACAGAGAAAAACAGATGTATTAGAATTTTGCCTGACTTCTCAATAGAGACTGTAACAACAGAAAGGCCTGGACAAATGTCTTGCCAGACTCTAAAAGACTACAGATGTCAGCACAGAATACTAGCAAAACTTTCAATCACCATAGATAGAGAATAAAAGATATTCTAAGACAGAGTCAAATTTAAACAGTATGTACCAAGAATCCAACCCTACAGAAGGTACTAGAAGAAAAACCTCATCTCAAGTAAGCTAACTATATCGTGAAAACACAGAAAATAATTGATCTCATACCAAGAAAACCAAAACAGAGTAAGTATACACACACACACACACACACACACACACACCCCACAATCACCACCAAAATGACAAAAATTAACAAGAGTTAGTCATTAATATACCTCAATATAGATGGACTCAATTCATCAATAAAAACACACAGACTAATAATGTATGCAAAAACTGGATCCATTCTTCTGCAGCATACAAGAAAAACTTCATTAAAGATGGACATTACCTCAGAGTACAAGATTAGAAAGGGGTTTTCCAAGCAAATGGACCCAAGAAGCAAGCTAGTGCAGGAATTTGAATATTTAACAAAATAGACTTCAACCAAAATCATCAAAAGAGATGAGAAAGGACACCTCATACTCATCAAAGGAAAACAAGCCAAGATAGCATCTCAATTCTGAACATCTATTCGCCAAGCCCAAGGGTACCCACATTTGTGAAAGACACATTACTAATGCATGAAAGACACTGGAAACCTCATACATTAATAGTGGGAGACTTTAGTACCCTACTCTCACCAATAGACAGGTCATGCAGACAAAAGCTAAACAGAGAAATAATGGAGCTAACAAACGTTATGACTCAAATGAAGCTAACAGTTGTCTATGGAATATTTCACCCAAACACAAAACATTATATCTTCTTCTCAGCACCTGAAAAAACTTTCTTCAAAGATGGCCACATACTCAGTCACAAAGCAAGTCTCAAGAGATACAAGAAAATTGAAATGTGTCCCTCTATTCTACCAGACTACCAAGGATTTAAGCTGGATTTCAACAGCAGGATCAACATAAAGCCAACAAACTTACAGAAACTGAACCACTCCCTATTGAATCACTACTGGGTCAAGACAAAAAGCAAGAAAGAAATTAAAGGCTTCCTAGAATTCCGGGAAAATTAATGTACAACATACCCAAACTTATGGACACAATGAAAGTGGTGCTAAGAGAAAATTTCATAGCTCTAAGTACCTTCATAAATAAATTAGAGATCTCATACTAGCTTAACAGCACAACTGAAAGCTCTAGAACAAAAAGAAACAATTGCATCCAAGAGGAGAAGATGGCAGGAAATGGTCAGCTAGGGAATAAAATCAATTAAATAAAAGCAAAGATAACAATACAAAGAATTAAAGAAACAAATAGTTGTTTCTTTGAGAAAATCAACAAGATAGATAAGCCCTTATCCAAACTAACTAAAGGACTGAGAGTGAATACACAAATTAACAAAAGCAGAAAGAAAATGGGAGAGACATACAAATACCAAAGAGATTCAAAGAATTATTGGTCATATTTCAAAACTTGCACTTGTAAAATTTGATGCCTGTTACAGATAAAATTATTTAATCCTTAAACCCAAACTTACTGAACACTCTTTTACAAATGAACAAAGGTAAGACTAAGATTTAACTTAACATAGGCTCAAACTAAATTTGAATTATATCATGTATATCTAAAACATTTACTTTTGAATATCCATTAAAAAAGACTGAACAACTGAGAAGAATTTCACGTCTAGTGTTTCTTCATATCAAATATGATTTTATTTTTTCATTGTTTCATTTTATGTAGATCAAAGAAGAAGATTAAAACTCTATATTAAAGCTAATATATTAAAGAAAAAAATTGAAAACCTAAAAGAAGTGGTCATGTTTGTTGATAGATACAACTAATTAAAGTTAAATCAAGAACAGATACACAATTTAAATAGATCTGTAACCCCTAAAGTAGACTTGGGATGAGTGAGAATAAGAACAGGAGGCATAAGGTATGGGTAGGAGATGGAGAGAGAATACTGGGAGATACAACCAGAAGTGGGGCGCATTCAGAGGGTGAGGTAGAAACCTAGTGCAATGGAAATTCCCATGAATCTATGAGGGTGATCATAGCTAAGACTCCTAGTAATCTCCTGTAACCAGGCAAGACTTCCAGTGGAGGGATAGAGACACCAACACAGCCACAAACCTTCTATCTGCAATTTGTTCTTCCTGCAAGATGTACTGGAGTAAGTGGTGCAGAAATTGTGGAAGTGGCTAACCAATGATCCAACGTGAGACTCGTGTCACAAGAGGGAACCCAGCCCTGACACTGCATGGAGGGCCAGCAACCCAAGGCTAAATATTCTAGAGTCCTAGAATAGTACCAAAGAGGACTGGCAAAACTGTCAATGAAATAATTCCTAATGATAATCTGCTATACTTATAGACAAGAACCAAGCATAATTATCATCAGAGAGACTTCATCCAGCAACTGATGGAAACAGATACAGAAACCACAGCCAAACATTGAGTAGAGTTCAGGGAATCCTGTGAAAGAGGGGGAGGAAGAAATGGAGAATCCAGAGGGGTCAAGGGTACCACAAGAAAACCCACCGAACCAACTAACCTAGCCTCACACAGGCTCACAGAGACTGAGCCGGCAACCAAGGAGCCTGTATGGGTCTGACCTGGGCCCTCTGTATATGTTACAGTTGTATAGTTTGGTGTTCTTGTAGAACTCCTAGTAGTGGGAGGTAGGGGTCTGTCTCTAACTCTTTTGCCTGCTTTGGGGACCCTTTTCCTCCTACTGGGTTGCCTAGTCCCAGCCTTGGTATGAGAAGAGGTGCCTAGTCTCATTGCAACTTGATAGGCCATATTTGGTTAATAGAGGGAGGCCTGCCCTTTACTGAAAGGAAATGGAAGTGGGGTGAACTGAGGAGAAAAGGGAGACTCCAGGAAAGACTGAGAAGGGAGGAGGGAACAGACACTATGATTAGGATGTAATATGTAAATTTAAAAATTACAGAATTTGTTATGAGTTAAAGATGACATTGCCCCAGACCAGAAATCCCTTGAGAGAGTATGGTATTAGGGCTGAGACATTTTTCTAAAGAATTATTAGAAGCAACAAAAATAAAAATATAGCCACTAAGCGGATTAAAGGCAGCCCTAATAAAAATAGCCAATTAATCAGTTCAAGCTTCAAACTCAGTAGGGCAACACACTCAGTCCCACCTCAACCCTATCCAAGCACTGCCCTTGACTTATGTGTGTGACTTGAGGTACATGCATACATGTGAAGGTCAGAGGACAACCTCAACCATCACTCTTCAGGCATTGTTCACTACAGGGAGTGGGGAGGGACAACCTCTTCCCTGGCCTAGGACCTACAAAGCAGACCATGCTAGCTGGCCAATGAGCTTCAGGTATCTGCCCATTGGGATTACAACCACACTTAGGTGGAATTGAATTTAACTCCTCATACTTGCAGGACAAGCACATTACCAACCAATCTACCTGTCCAGCCCCAAGAGAGCTAATATCTTCTTTCCACTTTCTTCTTTGCAACCTATCTGTTGACTTCACCTATCTCAGACACTTTCAAATCTATAATACCCTGTCAGCAAAATCTCCGATACACAGCTGTTTAGCAGAGAAAAATGATTATTTATATTTTCTGGGCTCAGTGCTATTCTCGTAGCTCCACTGTTTCCCATTAAACCATATCACCTTTATTAAGGTATCACCTTGAGATTCCAGGGTATTGGATGATAATTACATGGCAAAATGCAGAAGTGCCTTACATAATCTCTGTCACGTAGAAAAAAAATCCATTTGTCTTTCCTGGGAAACAAACACGGGAGTCTCAGCAGGTTGTGCCCCAGCTAGTGGTAGGAATTCTTTCTTCCTGCTCTACAATTTCCACATTTCACTGACTAAATATTTACTTTGTAAAATAAAAGTACTTTTAAACCCAGTACTATTACAGTTCCAATTTCCCCTTGACTCATATCCATGTGTATTAATGAAGAGGAAGGCAGGCTATAATTTTTAAGATACTTATTTGAATTATGAGAATAAAAAATTAGAAAGAGAAAAAAACTTAAAAAAAAATAAGAGTGAACCAAAAAAAAAAAAAAAAAAAAAAAAAAAAAAAAGGCGGGATCATTTTGTACGAATACAAACTAACTTTTAAATATAATCTACAGAGAAAGTATTTTAGATTTGTTTTCTGTTGCCATGGTAACAACACCCTAACCAAAAGCAACCTAGGGGAGAAAACAGTTTATTTGACCTGCACTTCCCAGATCACAGTCTGTTCCTGAAAGAAGTCAGAACAGGAACCTCCTCCCTGCCAAGGAAGCACAGGACAAAGCACAAAGAAGGCTGCTTCCTGGCTTGCTCCCTGGCTAACACCTTGACTGGCTTTCTTAAAGAGCTCAGACCTTCTTGCTTAAGGACAGTGCCCCTCACAGTGGGTTGGACCCCACCCCCACATCGATGAAGACCATCACTCACAGACATGGTCATGGGCCATTCTGATCTATACAAATCCTCAGTCCATACTCCCTCCAATGACTCTAGACTGTGTCGAATTAACAGCTAAAGCTAACCAGGACAGAAAGTATCCGGCTAGCAGCTTCTGAAACTTAAGAAACTGCCTGGTAGACTGCTGTTTTCTTGCATTTGTCCAATAGCCATGTATACAAAAGACAGGTGCGGATACACATCTATAAGCGAGCCTGAGATAGGTTCTGAAAGCATTGGAAATATGTTAGCTCATAAAACCAAGTTATGCTACTCCTACTTGGAAGCTGACTGAGAAATAAGTCTCTGTGAGGTTATAACATCAGTTAAGATAATAAAAAGCATCTTGAGAAGACTGAAGAAAAAAAGGAAGCCATAGTTCTCTGCTAATGGGGAAAACCGAATTACATGAGCCTTTCTAGGAAGAAATAGATTGAGTGCCTTGAACTTGAAGGATCATGTCAAGGAAAAGTAAGACTCTGTGCACATTGATTTAAAGTTATAGTACCTCGTTCTCCTTTGATTCCACTCTGCATTTATTTCAGCAACTCAGAAGTGAGCTTGTATCATACAGAGAAAAATCTATCCCAGCGCCAGAACTGCAGGTATCCTGATTAACGGTGATCAATGTGAATGGTAGTCAATGGTAACCAAACCCCACGTCACAATTCTACACCTGGAGCTCTCATTTGCTCCAGGGACTATTTCTCTGCTAAACTGGATGATCTCTTAGACTGCTAGAAATTCTATGTGTATGTGACTGGTTGCCATCAGAAATAAGAAGCTTGCAGCCTTTTGTAGATGGTTTCAATTAAAAGAGGCCCCCTCCTCTGCCTTAAATTGTCTTGGTACACAAGGGTCTTACCCATCAACGTCTACTTCATCTTTCTACCAATTCTTTCATTACCCCATACTATCCACAGGCTCCAACAATCATAATAAAGGAACAGTGAACATTTTCAATATCCAATATCATCAAAGATTGAGTTTACTGAATCCTAACGATTGCTGTTTGATACACATGAAGGGGCTTTCTCCTTTTACATCCCGAGAGCACACAACACAGAAAGATGGCTTTTTCTTCTTCCCATCTATCACTTCAAGACTCAGTGTATAAACAGAACAGTCATTAAACCCCTTTAATGAAGTCCATGGCTAAGGAGACAAGGACCAAGAGATCACAGGAGTAAACTTCCCAGAGTGCACTGCTGCTGTCCATGGTGAACCTTGTCTCCCTACACCCTATGTGGATTACAGGGTATTTCAGTGGTAATTAAGGTCTTTGTAGAATGTGTTTATCTGAACGAGACAAAGATTTCTGCACTCACAAACACTGAACATTGGCAGGCCACTTCCCATCACCATGTTTTGATCGCAGAGATGTTATTTTCATGTATGTGCATGTACTTATGACATCTAAAAGAGGATGTCAGAAACTCTGGTGTTTGTGAGCCACCCAGTGTTGATGCTAGGAACTGAATCCAGGTTCCCTGCAAGAGAAATCATGTTCTTTTTGGTTTCAATTTATTTATTTTTGTTCTTTAATCTTTTTTCACAATCCAGACTTCATCCCCCTCCTGATCTGACCCCTGAGTGCTCCCTATCCCATACCTCCTCTTCTCCCACCCCTACCTTCTGTCTCCAGTAGTATGTCCACACCCCCATCCCCAATTCCTACGGCACCAGACCTCCCCAGTCCCTGGGACTACTTGAGAATTAGCTGTATCTCCTCTGAATCCAGACAAGGCAGTCCTCTGCTGTATATATGTCAAGGGCCTCATATCAGACAACCTGCCTGGTTGGTGGCTCCGTGTCCGAGAGATCTTGGGATCCAGGCCAGTTGAGACTTCTGGTCTTTGTCTTCACATGGGGCCACCCTTCTCCTCAGCTTCTTCCAGCTTCCCCCTAATTCAACCACAGGGGTCCCTGGCTTCTGTTCATTGGTTGAGTTAAATACCTGCATCTGACTCTTTCAGCTGCTTGTCAGACCTCTCAGAGGGCAGCCATGCTAGGCTCCTGTCTGCAAGCACAACATAGCATCAATAATAGTGTCAGGGATGAAGTTCCTTTAGACTTTTCTGGGCCAGAGTTTTTGACTGTGGGATGGCAGCCCCATCCACTGATGCCCCTCCACACTCCAGCCCCTTACTTGTGTTTAAAAGCAATAAAGGGCTAGAAAGATGGCTCAGTAGGTAAGAGCACTGAGTGCTCTTCCAGGGGACCTGGGATTTTCTAGCTTCTGGGAGTAGAAGGCACACACATGGTGCAGACACACATGCAGAAGACAAAACACCGACACAGCTAAGATAAAATAAAGTTGAAAATAAATTTTTAAGCTAAGTAAGTAAAAGCAATACAGCTGTTGTGAAAGTTACAAGAACTGCAGCAAGTGTGATGTTTGGAAGGATCAGTAGAAATGTTTCGTGACCTGAAGCAGCTATTTTTTTTTCTCTCTAATTCTCAGTTTGCTCATCGGTAAAATGATGAAAGTAATTATTTTCAAGGTTCGTTTGCTTCTTTCAATGAAGATTAAGTAAAACCATCTATTTTAGATAGTGAGAAGTTAAATAAATGTAATATACAGTTATGAGCATATAAAAATCAAAGGTAATCTTTATGTAAATGTACATATATACATAAGTAAATATACAGATGCTAAAAAAGAAAAATGAGTGAGTAGATAGGATTAGAAGTAATCCTAAACATACAGAGCCCAATGGTTATTCTATCATTGAGTATCATGATACTCACAATGTTAATCCAACCACAACAAATGGCAAAGTTCGACTTTTACAATAAATTTGAAAACATTTATTAAAACAGTGTAAGCACAAACAGCCACACTATAGAGCCGACATGGTTAATTTTTCACTACAAAAGCCTCTGGCGCCACCTTGTGGTCATACAGCGCAACAGCCGACGGCCGAATCAGGTTCAACCGTTCAAAGAGCAGGGGAAGTGGTTTCCATAATTAGCAATTGAGGGAAGACACTACCTACCCCTCTCTCTGATGGAAACAGAGCACAGCGTTTGCTGTTTCCCACAAACATGTCTCCGCGCCGTTTTTATTGAATTACACAAACTAACCAGTCTTTCAGCACAGCTCTACTGGGTTCTTAAGGTTCCTACCGCTGCCAACCTGAGACTAGCTCAGGGTCAGAGACCTACAAGAAAGATGCTTCCGGAAGTATCAAAGACCACAACCAGTGATTGGCCCACAAACACAGTAAATCTGGGGGAAGACCCCTGCGGTATTTAGAACACTTAACACCTCAACTCAAATACTGTCTGTGTTCTTCTGATGGTAAGGAGAGAAATGTTCACTCGCGGAAGGTTGATTTTAGCCTAATTTTAGCCCCCTTGATCCTTTTCCTATTATCTAATGCTTGCTATTATTTCCAGTGGGCTCAGTCAGTCACGTGCCCCTTTGCCTCTTTATCTCATTCACATAAATGATATGTATTAATTAAAGGCAGGAAGCAAGTCTTTAATTTGGGTCATTTCAGAGTTTATACTGCCTAGATAAACAGCCTTGACCTCCTGGGTTCTGAACTCTGCCATTGCTGTCCATACGGATTTACATTTCTTTCTTTTACCCCCTGAGAACCAGGTGTTCTGGCTTCTCTTCAAAGATCACCCTTATGCTGTGCAAGGCTTTTCCTCGCCTTTATTCACCTTTCTTCGCTGCCCACCGTGATAGTTCTCTTTTCCTCCCATCAAAAAAATGTCCCCTTGTGTCCCTATCCTTAAGTTTGTTAGTCCATTGCTGCCCCAACTATCTCCGTCCTCTTTCCCTGCCATTTCCTATTTACTGGAAGACCAAGGTGACTACCCCGTCTGTCCTTCCCCAGCTCTTCCTCCGTGCACAGCATCAGCAGGGCCAATCTAGGTAAGGTAAGGAAAGATGGAGACGCAGATTTGCCTCCTTTTCCTCTTCTCCTTAACAAAAGTCTGCCAGTGTTTGGCCATAGCTCCTAGTTATGTGTCCATTCCCCATACATTTATAAAGACAGACAGACAGACAGACAATCATTAGCTACTGTCTCTAAATGATGCAGAGGGATTTGTCTTTAGTATGCTGAACATAAACCTACATTTCAAACAGCGCTCAATGCAGTACAATGAAGCCGACAGAAAGGTCAAACTCAGGTCGGAGTAAAATTAAACATACCTGCCCTGCTGCCTGCTTTCTGTTTTCTTGCGCTTGGATTACAGATATTTGTCTTCCAAGTAGAATGTCTTTGCAGGTCTCTAAGTAACCAAGTTGGATTTACGGGTTTTAACACAACAGTGTATGCAACACAGAATTCTTTTATTATTTTTTCTCTCATGTATTACATCCTCACCATAGTGAGTCCCTCCTTCCTCTCCTCCCAGTCCCTCCCCCGTCTCTGCCCCGCCCCCATCCACTCCTTCATTTCCCTTCAGGAAAGGGCAGGCCTCCCATGGATGTCAGCCAAACATGTTTGGTGTGCCAAGGTGTTTCCCTCATACCGGGGCTGGAACTATGCAACCCAGTAGGCCAAAAAGGTCCAAAAAGGAGACAAAAGAGTCAGAGACAACCTCCACTCCTGCCAGGATGTCATCAGAAGTTCCACAAGGAGACCAAACTACACAACCATAACACACGCAGAACTGCCTAGGTCAGACCCAGGAGGGCTCCCCGGTTGTCAGTTCAGTCTCCACGAGCTTCTGTGAGCCCTCAGCAGTGGATTCTGTGGGTTTTCTTGTAACACCTCGTCCTTAGTAAGTACTTATTAATAGGCTGAAGGAATATGTGTAGGGGGTTGGTCTGGTACTGCTATGTATTCAAATGCTAAATACTGAGCCCCAAGATCTGGCAGCTACCTCCACTGTGTTCCCCAAATACTTGTTGGAAATCCTCTGGGTTATTTCTGCTCCAGCTGTCTGGCATCCTGGAGAGGCAATCACTCCGGCCTCTGCTGCTGGGCCATCAGGACTAATGGAGACCTCCTGTTCTTGCTGTCTCTTTCTCTTCCGCCTCCTCTTCCTCCTCCTTTTCCTCCTCTTCTTCCTCCTTCTCCTCTTCCTCCTTCTCTTCCTTCTTCTCTTTCTCTCTCTTCTTCTTCCTCCTCTTCCTCTTCTTTCTTCTCTTCCTCCTCTTTTTTCTCCACTTCTTTCTCCTCTTCCTCTCCCTCCCTCTGTCCCTTCCTCCCTCCTTTATTCCCCCTCCTCTGCTCTCCTCTCTCCTCTGTCTTCTCTCCTTCTCCTTGTGATCCCTGTGACACCCCAGCCTAGTAACTCAAACTCCACCTCCTCTATTCCCCCCAGTAATTGGCTGCTGCCAGTTTTATTTAACCAGTAGTTTTAGATTGGGAAGCAAGGTTTACACGACCAAGGCTGGTATGTGTGAGGATCCTCTCATCTATGTGAGCAACCAGATCTTGGGGTACAGAACTTAGCATTGGAATGCAAGCAGCACCACACCAGCCCCCCTTTACAAATATGTGTTATTAGCACTTAGGTATTTTTGTGTTTAAAAAGAAAAGATAAAGTGGGAACCCAAGGTGCTATGAGAACTCAGGGAAGCTGCTGAAATGAGGTCTGTGTTGCTGTGCATACGCGAGCCTCTCTTAGGATTGTGGTAGCCATGGGCAAGCAGACATGCTTGGAAATGAACAGACACTTCCTAAGGCTGAATGATGGCCAAGCATGACTACTGCCAGGGCGTCATTAGCAATGAGAGAAAGCAGATTCCCATCGGTCCCCTTAATGCCTGCATGGTCGGATCGGTAGCACAGCAGGAGGCCTTGGGCTCAAATCCCCAGAAAAAAGGAACAGAAAGAAAGAAAAGGAGGGAAAATGGGAAGAAAGGAGGGGGGAGATGAAAGACAGGAGGATGGGCAGGAAGAGTTAATCACCCTGGTCGGTTTTTCAGTTATGGCAAAGCCTTTAACTACTTCTCTGTGTTTAAAAACAAAATCAGATGTATCAGGCCAGGAGATAAGTAGTGCCCTGATTAGCTATTTTTTTTTTTATTTTTAATCATTTTACAATCCAGTCATTATTTTCTTTCTTTTCTGCTTTCCGACAAGTCCTCATCCCATTCCTCCTCCCCCATCTCTAAGAGGACACACACACACACACACACACACACACACACTGCCACCTAACCAGTCCTTCCCATTCCCTGGGGCTTCACATCTCTGAAGGGTTAGGTATCTCTTCTCTCATTGAGGCCAGACCCAGCAGTCCTCTGCTGTGTGTGCCCAACTAGCTATTTTTTATTTTAATTTTAATTCTTTAGCCGCAATAATGGTCTCCATGTGATAATTCAGCACATGATACAGAATGTGCCAATCACAGTCAGACTCTCGCTGTCTGGGCCCTCCCATTATAATCAGTCTCAGTAGGTCTTTCCAACTTTACCTTTCATTCCACATTACTCCATTTGCTTCTAAAATGGCAGTCTGAAGCTACATAGGGATCCAGAAACGGGCTGGAGAGATGGCTCAGCGGTTAAGAGCACTGACTGTTCTTCCAGAGGTCATGAGTTCAATTCCCAGCTACCACATGTGGCTCACAACCATCTGTAATGGGATCTGATGCCCTCTTCTGATATGTCTGAAGACAGCTACAGAATAGTCATATACATTAAGTAAATAATTTTTTTAAAGAAGTCCAGAAATTGTCCTTCAAAGGTACAGGATTCATCAGATTGGGAAGCCCTTGACCTAGAACCATATTAAAAACCATTCTCTGGTTGGAGACCCAGCTCAGCCTGTAAAGTTTGCTCCACCTTGTGACTCACAGTTGGAATCTGCAGAACACCCTGGTGGGGGAGAATAGTCCCTGGAGTCGGAGCTATGCGTTTATTCTGAAATCCTTTCAACAACCCTTGCTTCTTGTGACCACCACACCGAGTTATCATCCACAAGCCTATCATAAATATAAATGTGTAGAGTTGGGAGCAGTCTGGGTATACAGACTGATTTACAGGACCTAATTTATTTACCCTTCAAGTGTATCAACTTTTATTCTGACGAGTCTGGCCAGCAAAGAGAAAGCTAAAAGACAAGCTGGGTGCTGGGACTCGAACCCTTTTCCCTATGGTTTCCAGCCTTACTTAGCACACTAACTAGACTTCTCTCTGACCCTCCTTCTAATGATTTTCTAGCTTCCTTAGAAATAAAAGCTGCAGGAGTCTATCTTACCACAAGGTGGCAGCCCAGGGTAATTTAATCTTCAGAGGCCTTTTACACTATCTGATGGAAGTCAGTGACTCCAGAAATTGTATGTGGAGGGTTAAAACATGCAGAACAGCAGAGTGCAGAACATCCCTTTAATCCCAGCACTCGGGAGGCAGAAATGGGCTGATCTCTGTAAGAAGGGACGTTTGTGACCCAGGGTCACGTTAAAAACAATACTCAGGGTGAAGACCCAGTCCTACCTCAGGAGTTACAGTTTCTGGTCAGTTCCTGGTGGAAGGAGCTACGTGTTTAGTTTAAAATCCTATCAGCACTGGATTACATCTGATCTCCACATGTGTATCTTAACATTCCTTCTAATACCTAACATAATAAATAAATAAATAAATAAATAAATAAATAAATAGTTCCAAGCCTACGAAAGCTCACCGTGAGACCCTGCCTCAAAAATAAATAAATAAAACGAAACAAAATTAAATAATAAAACAAAACAGTGTTTGGCAGCCTGTGAAAAAAAAGGATAATCCCGGAAAGTGCGGTCAGGAGTTTGTTTTTCTTCACATTTCCTAATCTGCCTAGTTCTGGGAATGCTCAGCATGAAATTCCAGAGACGCTGTAACTGAGATCTCAGTAATTACTGACTTTGCCTCCATTCTGGGAGTACACACACACACACACACACACACACACACACACACACACACACAATCTTTCTGAATTTTTCAAATATTGACAGTAACTTTCTTTTGGGCTCGCAATGCTTGACTGCTCCGGGAAGCTGTAGTTAATAGATAAGACTGGCAGACGAGGTGGGGAAGGAGTAAATCCGGTAAATGTCACTCACAAACTCAGGCTCATTCTTTGTGCTAGCAGCTAGTTCTCTGGAAAAGGACTATCTTGGAAGAGCGCTACACCGCGGATGGTGTATTAGCTACAGGGCAGTTGCTCTCCAAGTGTGATTGATCCGGAACCACTACAGTATCACCAGGCAACAGGCGAAAAGCACAAGTGCGGATTTCTTCCAGCCCTGCTCCGGAATGAAACAGGTCCCAAGTGTCTGTCAGTTTCCAGTGAGACCTCCAGGTGACTCCAGGTCCCCTTGCACAGCCGACCTTGCATGGGAACAGGAGCGCGTCGCCCGCAGGGGGCGCTGTGCGCCCGGTGGCCGAGGGGCGGGGTCTGCGGAGCTCGGCAGGAGTCCGCGTGGGACTGGAGTCCGGGCAGCGAGCGCCCCGCCGTCGGGTCCCACGGAGAAGCGGGTGAGTCCGAGTCTCGTTCGCAGGCCACTTGCTCCCCGCCCCCGCGGGCCCTAGGAATCTGCTGCGGGCCGGGGAGGGGTGCGGCGGGTCTCAGGAGTGGGCGAGCGGGCGGCGGTGCTGGGGCAGCGCAGCTCTGATTGCTCCTCCCGCCCCTCCCGGCTCGCACCCTGCCCGGCGGAGAGCTGGTCTCCGTGGTCGCGGCGCTGGAGCCTAGGGTGCTGGTCAACTTTGCGGTTGGGTTGGGTTCTGCCGGTAAGTGTGCCAACTTGGCAGTTTCCGCGAGTTTGCCTCGCTGGGGATGAATGGCTGGTAACTGGCTGGTAACTCGTCCTGCTGTTTGGGCTTCTGGTTTCCCAGTTAGTGGAATTTTTTTTTTTTTAAGTCCTTGGAACACGGGTCCTACTCCATCGGGATCTGGGTGGGATTCGGGTTTTATCCAAAATAGTCAAAACTTTTAAATAAGGCACTCTGGCAGGCATTTGAGGTCATAGAATTTAAATACAATTTAAATTTGGTTACGCTGTTCCATTGAGGTGGAACTACTCGATATTAAATCTAGAGAATGTATTTAATATTAATGTTAAGCACTTGAGGAAGTAATGCTTTAAGAGACAGCGCTGTGGACACCTTCCCCTCTTCCAGTAATTAACTGTGGCAAAGCAAAAAAAAAAAAAAAAAAAAAAAAAAGATAAATACATTTGAAAAACTCATGGGACAGGCACTGCAACCCACAATGTATTCCAGTCATTGGGTTTCTTGGATTCTAAACTCCTGGCCATAAACATGGGTCTGCTGGGCTGTGTCAATATTTAGCAGGAACAGCAAAGCCAGCCATCCTAATCCAGCAAAACAGAAATCACTGTTTAACAGGGAAGAAAGCTGGTGAGTGTCAGTTCAAATCCTGGAGTTCTGGACATCTCTACACTCGGCTGTTTCCTGCCGCGTTTGCTGAACAGCCTGAGGAAACCTTTTCTCCTGTAAAAGTTCAATTATAGGTTTAGTTAATGTCTGGTGGAAGAGGGCATGTTTTATTTAACTGCTACTTTGTTTTCCTGGTTTCTGGGCACACAGTTAACAATCACTCTTACTGACATGAGTTCTTTTCTTTAGCGATGCCCCTCAGCATGGTACCACGCAAACAAAAGTCTGGGCATCTCTTCTGGGCCACTCGGGCCTTCCACGTAGAAGATGCCCTCGGCAAACATCAACAACTCACTGCATGTCACAGGGCTGGGAACAGAAGAGTGTGCTCTCATCCATTTTTCTCTGCTTCCTTTCCATTTCTCTCCACCTGTCGATAAACTATTATCCTCTAAGATGCATGGCAGTACCACACTGTTCTTGTTGGAGTGTTTGCCTGTCCTAAGCTAAAAGGGTTTTGAGAACAGACATACCATTTAACTTTGCATTTCCTGTGTCTGCCATTGGTCAGTGTGGTTAATGGATAAACAGCGAACAGCCATAGTTTTACATGTCACTGTCTTTACCAGCTTGAACCACCAAACTTAAAATACTCTAAGCTGTATTTTAAACTGTTTCTTACACTTCATTACAGTGCATGCTGTTCAGTTCCTACATACCCCATACCAACCTACTCACTTTATAATGTTGGCTGAAGTCATGGCATGGAATAATGTATTTTGAAGACAGGCTGTAAGCCCCTCATGGGCAGGCTTGAAGTCTCATTCTCCTCTTTAATGTCTAAGTAGTAACGGGCCTTGTAAGAATTTGTTGGATAGCCTAGACTTTACCCAGAAGTCTTTCAAATAGCAATGGTCAGCACACAACTCAAACCCAAACAAACGAACAGGAGGAAGGCGTTAACTGTGTAACTGGGGGAGGGGTGACCTGGCCTCAGGTGCTTAACTATTGCCAGCAGTTAGTTCTCCTTTGGTTTTTCTGTGTTTGCTTTCTTGTGTTCGTGTGAGGATGTCTTCTGACATACACAGGGGGTGGCATGGTAGTTTTATACTATCCTAGCGTAGCAAATATGTTAAGGGTATCTCTTCATTCTTTTCCACTTGGAGATGGTATCAGAAGAGGACTGTAACTTGGCAACCAGATTTGGCTGCCCTCCCTAAGCTGTTCAGCATGATCATAAGAATTCACTCTGGATGGCCAAGCCTGTGTCATCTGCCTGTTTCAATGATCAGAGGATGGCTGTTACATGGGCCAGTCAAAACAGCGAAGGCAGCTTTGTGAATCCTACATTCCAAAATAGCACTTCGGACCAAATATATGTGTATGTATCATTGCATGTTAAGCACATGCAGTATACAAATATAACAATTTATATAAGCACAAGAAGATACGATGAAAGTTTTCTGTATACTTCATGTGTATGTATTTAGCCTGAAAATGATTTTACATAATGCACTTACTGTCCAATGGGGTGGCATATGCTTTTAATCCCAGCACTCAGGAAGCAGAGACAAGTGGCTCTCTACATCTGAGGTTTGCTGTACATAGCAGGTTCCAAGGCAGCAAGGACTATATACCGAGACCCTATCTACAGAAATATACAATTAGAATCAACTTACTAGGCCTGAAATTTCCGTGCAGACCCTCATGTGAGTTCCACTTGTTCCCGTGCCAAGACTCCAGTTTTGCACTTTGGAGCATTTCACCTTTGTGAGTTTTCGTGTGAGGGATGCTCAAACTATAGTCTTCTCCTGAATGCTCCAAGGTAGGTAATTCTGTAAGTCCCAGAACACCTTAGTAAGAAAAAAAAAATGCCACTGTTAGAAAAAGGCTGACCTTTAAAACTTGGAAATATTCTAAGTATTATAATCTACTCCTGAAAGTCATTTTCCAGTTGCTAAGGCATCACAGGTGGCCCCAAGTCCCAAGCATTTGGAATATTTTCCAGCAACCTAACTGTTGTGTGTTTAACTTGTTTTTCTGCCATTAGACAAAGTACAAATCGGAGGCAGAGCCTTCGAGAAGTGAACTCGGGGCTTATTAAAACAATGGAGAATATGACATCCTGTTTTCCTGCATAAGATACGTGAAGCCAAGACCAGATTAGGCTCTATGAAGCTGTCAAGGAATAATTTTCTTTGTTTGGGGAAATTTTTTGACAAGCTCCTTTCTCCACAGGGTTGAGTAAGAATGTGGGCTAGTCAGTGACTGAACAGTCAGTACTCCCATTACAAATAGATGATCAGCCATTTTTACCAACAGGGCTTGTCCAAAGGATACTCTGACAATGCAGCCATTTGGCCTTTGAAGCAACTATTGAGATTCACCTTAATAATTGTATTTCTTCTGTTTTCTACCTTCATGGACATTTTACCATACAAACCAATTAATTATTGTTTCAGATTCCATCATTAACCCTGGAGGCCTGTGAAACAAATCTTCCTGAAGCTCTCTCTCTATCAGCTACCTCAAGCCTTGCCGACAGCGTCATTACCCAAAACTGAAAAATGCATTCCTAATTCCGTTTACTTTTAAAGAAAGCATGGTTTTGTCCAACTGAGAACCTAGAGTAAAATCTTCCTGAAGAAAAAACAGCCATTCCTTTATGTTTCACATAAGTAATAGGTTATCCATCAAGGTAACTTTTGACATTAGTGAACTGGTAGAAGGCTTTCTAAATGTGTAGATGATTCACTATTAGAATCTTAATTGTATTTTTTTCTGCTCTAGCTCTGAAGTGAATAAATGCTTTATATTGTTCCATCAAACAAAAGTATTTTCCCCAGACGAGGGTGGTGCACGCCTTTAATCCCAGGCCCTGAGAGGCAGAGGCAGGCAGATCTCCAAGTTTAAAGCCAGGACAAGGTCCCGGTCAGCCAGGGATACCTAGAGAAGAGAAACCCTGTCTCAAAAAAACAAGAACAACAAAACAGTAATGTCATAAGTGGAACAGACTTTATGTCTTTTTCTAGGTGGCTGGAGCTATACTTGGCGTTCATGGAGATCAGGAAGGATGTTATAAACCCAGAAGAACTTTGGAAAATGAAGCCCAAGGGGAACCTGGAAGATGACAGTCACTCGGTAAAATAATGACCATAGTTGCTAATAATTAAAATCTGTACATAGTTCACATGTATTCTGAATCTGATGGTGCTGGGAAATCTGCTCTGTGCTCGGATGCTGTAGCTGACACTGTGTGTGTGTGTGTGTGTGTGTGTGTGTGTGTGTGTGTGTGTGTGTGTGTGTGTGTATGTGTGTATGTGGTGACAGGACCAATTATGGTGGCTTAGCTATAGCCTTTCATGGGTCTCTGAAAACCCTAGGTCTTGCTTTTGTGTCTAAAGTGAAATAACTGGACTAGACCATCTCCAGAGTCCCTGGAGTCCTTTCTAACACCTGTGCTTCTGGGTTTAAAAGCAAGAGTTATGCTGACCTGCATAATGGTAGTTTTGTAAGCATCTTTATAGACATGGCAGCTTACCAGAGAGTCCGCCAAGTAAACGGTGACAAGCTGTTTAACCAAATAAATTGTCTTTGTGCAAAGAATCACTTGTCTCATTTTTGGTCGATAACAGAATTTAATGTTTCTCATTACATCATTTAAAAAGTGGCAGGGAATTTTTTTTTTTGGTTCCAAATACTAACCTTTTTAAAATATTTAAAACGCAGTGCTAAGAATCACAAACATATAGCCCATAAAGCAAAAAATTATTTTCATTTTTCAGTTTAGCTCTCTGACTTACTAACTTTCATTGTAACTTTTAGCCAGAAAACCGCTCTCAGCCCGTTCACTTAGGCTGTGTTAACATGCAGGAATTACAGAGCTGTTTCCTTTCTGGGTGGCATCGTAATTCACTGGCTAGAAGAATGATATATGTCAGATGGCAAGACAGGTCATCCGTAAACACTGGTAATTGTGGAGTACTGTGTGAATTGGTACTGAGTGAGTTGGTGCTGTGTGAGTTGATACTGTGCGAATTGGTACTGTGTGAACTGGCACTGTGTGAACTGGTACTGTATGAACTGGTACTGTATGAACTGGGTACTGTGTGAACTGGCACTGTGTGAACTGGTGCTGTGTGAACTGGTACTGTATGAACTGGTACTGTATGAACTGGGTACTGTGTGAACTGGCACTGTGTGAACTGGTGCTGTGTGAACTGGCACTGTGTGAATTGGTACTGTGTGAACTGGTGCCGTGTGAACTGGTGCTGTGTGAACTGGTGCTGTGTGAGACGATCAGGAAAGCATGAACATCAGACAAACCTCGGACGCTCTCCTCCAGCCTACGTGGAGCTATGAACATAAAGCCTAAATAAGAAGCAAGCGGTTCAGAAAGGAACCACAATTGGAAACGCTCTATGGCCTTCATTTGAACTTTAAAAATTGTTATCTCTGCTTATCCCTTGTGGAATCAACAAATTATTCAACACACTTTCTTTTGAGTTACTGACTAGAACAGAGCGTGGTGGACAGAGAAGTATTAACGTGTCGGGAAGTGAATGTGTCTGCAGGAGTTCACTACTTAGTTAAATGGCCTTTTCTAAACGTTCTGATCATTAGTTCAGCGGTCTTAGAAATGTAGAAATAGAAAATCAAAGAGCGAGACGACACAATGAAATTCATATTTTCCTTTATCGTAATCACCCTGTTATTCCTGCCGTTCTCAGTAAGACCGCAACCACATAATGAAATTCATATTTTTATCTACTAGGATTTACTCTATTATTCCAGACCCTTTGTATTTGAATTAATAAATTCACTGTTCCTGCTCTGCATAATTGCCCAGGAACCAATAGAAATATTACAGAACACCTATTAAGATATGGACTTTTTAAAACTTTTTTTTCTTTAGTTTTGGCTTCTTAAGGTTATTCCTCTGGACGGTGCTGGAACACACCTTTAATTAAAGCCCTCGAGAGGCAGACACACGTAGATCTCTATGAGTTCAAGGCCAGTCTGGTCTACAGAGTGAGTTCCAGGATAGCCAGGGCTACCCCGAGAAAACCTGTCTCCAAAAATACAAAAGCACAAAACATACATACGAAAAGATTATTCCATTATTTCCAGTCTTCGAAACAGACAGGGCTGTGTAAGCTTTGGAGTGTCCGCATGTGTCCCTTTTTACTTTAAAGAGAAATGGAACCCGGTTTCATCGTGTATGCCGGTGAACGCAGCACTTGTCCAGAGCTGGAGGCTAGGGAGTAGAAAGCCTGCCTAGGCCACAGGCCGCTTCTCAGATACAAAGAGGAAGCAAAGAGGCAAGTGGGGAGCACCCGTGTATCACGGCACATCCTTGGTCAGCCCTGCATAGACGATACTGTCTGTGGTTGCCTGGTACCCACAAGCGAGTTTCTGAATGCTGTATTCACCAGAAGGCACAGTGATGGAGCAGGGAGTTATTAGAGTAAAAGAAAACCCACTGCTTTGTCCAGTGTTAAGATGTCCCCTTCCTTTCTTTCGTAGACTAAAGACTCAGGAGAGACGAGCATGCTGAAAAGACCGGTGCTCTCTCATCTGCCGCACACGGTCCAAGTCGACGCGTTTGACTGCCCCTCCGAGCTTCAGCACACGCAGGAATTCTTTCCCAACTGGCGCTTGCCTGTCAAAGTTGCTGCCGTTCTATCGTCTCTGACTTTCCTGTACACTCTTCTGAGAGAAGTCATTTACCCACTAGTAACTTCCCGTGAACAATATTTTTATAAAATTCCAATCCTGGTCGTTAACAAAGTCTTGCCGATGGCCTCCATTACCCTCTTGGCACTGGTTTATTTGCCAGGAGAGATAGCGGCAGTTGTACAACTTCGCAATGGAACCAAATACAAGAAGTTCCCGCCCTGGTTAGATAGATGGATGCTGGCAAGGAAGCAGTTTGGGCTCCTCAGCTTCTTTTTCGCTGTCCTGCATGCTGTTTATAGCCTCTCGTACCCAATGAGGCGGTCCTACAGATACAAGCTGCTCAACTGGGCTTACAAACAGGTAAGAAGGTTGTACGCCTCAAGACTAACTAACTAAAACGCCTAAATGACCTAACGAATGAATCCTTTCTTCTCGAAGTAACAGTCATGTCGACCCTATGAGAAATTATTCTGCATTTTGGATAGTTGTTATTATAATTTTTATCAACACTTGTCATCTTATATTGAAGAATGTCTTTAAAGTGAAAATAAACAGTACCTTTAGCATAGGCAGGTCATAGGTTGATCTCCTGACAGCGTGGCTTTGGGGGGGGGGGGATTGATTCTATCCTCTGCTTATTTTATCCAGAGTTTCCATGCTTTTTACATTTCTGCCTGGGGAAGACGTCGAGGAGGCTCACATATTAGTAAGTGTGGTTTTTTTTTTCCCCTTTTCCTTAGGTTCAACAAAACAAAGAGGATGCCTGGATTGAGCATGATGTCTGGAGAATGGAGATTTATGTGTCCCTGGGAATTGTGGGATTGGCCATCTTGGCTCTCTTGGCTGTGACGTCTATCCCATCTGTGAGCGACTCTTTAACCTGGAGAGAATTTCACTGTATTCAGGTAAGTGATCCATAGAAATAATCATAGTTTGCTTATAAGATTAAATACATTGATTTGTCCCATAAATAGTATGTCTCCAGTAGAAAAGGTCTCAGACTATCTCATTCAAGAATGAGCTTTCTTGCTTGTTTTTCCATTGCTTTTATAAATTGTGGGACACATTTTGTAGGCATAAATAAAAAACATTATTAAAACAAGAATATTGTTTCTCACATTTAAAATTTTGTAGACAATTTGCAGCTCTCATCAATAACCATAAATATATTTAGGAATATCAGTGGTTTGCCAGTACCCTCCACACACACACACACACACACACACACACACACACACACACACACAAATCAAAATATTATTTTACCTGTCCCTTGACTTTAGTCGTGCCTTTGAAGTTACTCAGTGTTGTATTCTCTAGGGGAAAAAAAAAAATGAATCTTTCTCTGAAATTCAAAATTTCACTAATTAAATTTTGAATTTTATAACAAAATTTTATAACCTATTTTTTTTATAGAGTCTACCCCAAGCAAGCCTAAAATTTACTATGTAGCCCAAGCGGGTCTGGTATATAAGGGAGTCTTGCTTCTATGTCAGCCTCCCAAGTACTGCAATTATAGACAGGAGCCACCATACCTGCCTCTGTCATTTCATGTTTAAAGATAGTATTTCTAAGTTATGTTTAAATTATACTAATCACTTGAAGTTTCAAAGTACCTCTGAGACTCAGAATCCTGTCACAAGCTTACATATCTTCTAGGTAGGAGCAGACGTTTAAAAAGATCAATGTACCAGAAAGGACCCATGTAAGAACAGCCAAGGGGCTCAGCTTAATTCAGTCATAGGTATCTGCCAAAACCTCTTGGAATCATACTCTTAATATTTATGGGTGAATAGGTTTGGAGATTTCTACACAGCGAGGCATTCCTCCGTTGTCTCTTCCACGTGTCCATAGGTATCTCTGAGAGACAGCTGAGCATTCTGATGAGTCTGAGAAGTCCCATGACATTCAGTTGCCTTAGACTTTTTCTTTTGTGTTCAGCCAGTAGCCATTGGAGTCCTCTCTCCCTCTTGAAATTCTTGTTCACATTTTCTGTTGGGCTCTGACAAGCCTACTCTACTGTTATGTACGACACGTGACTGTAAATACATAATACCCATCTAGGAAATTAATCTTCAAACAATCAAGTGCATTTCTAGAAACTTCATCCAGAGATGAGGCTTGGTAACAGTTTTTAGCTCCACAATTCATATCCTAAAAATATAAACTTAGCTGTTTAGTTGAGGCATGAGAGCACAGCTGAATAATTGAGTTATATTTATTTTGTCAGGCTAATGACCTTTTCCAACAAAGTAAATCCAGGTCTGAAGTCATCTAGAAGAATCTTGTCAGAATGCCTTAAAATTATGCTGGTGAACAGCTCTCTGAACCATTTTCTCTGTTTCATGTCAAAATGTTTCAAGTTGAAATCATTCTTCATATCCAGATTTAGTTTGTTCAACAGTGAAGTGATTTCCAATGTTTTCCCACTGTATCAGAATATATGATTTTTTTTTAGAGCATAGATCTCTATGAGTTCAAGGCCAGCTTAATCTACATGGTGAGTTCCAGGCTACTGGGGACTACATAGGGAGGACCCTGCCTCAGATATGAGAAGAGGGAAATCCTCCTTCACTCTTGGTGAAATGACAAACTGGTGCTACCACTCTGGACATCAGTATAGAAGAGTCTCAAAAAAGCTCAAAATAATCTAGCTTTTGTCTCAGATATGCCACTCTTGACATATGCAGAAAGGACTCCACCCTCTGCCCATGCCTAGTCATCTTCTAGAATCTGTCTTAAAGTCCTCATAGACATGCCAACTGTCTCTGCCAGCACCCAGCACAAGAGAGAAGATATTTACCAACAGTCATTTCCTGACAGCACTAAACAAATATTTTCACTGGTCTCAGATTTTCCTTACTACTTTTTCTAGTATCCCTGAAAACTTACAGTTGTGACATCTATAGATCAATAGACCTTCTGTCTCTCTTTCTCCCTCCCTGCCTCTCTCTTGCTCTCTCTGTCTGTATGTACATGTATGTATGTGTACATATATATAACCTATTTTCATATTTATTTACAAAACTAGAGTAACATCAGTTGATAAACATCACTGAGATCAGATTGATATTTTTTACAGTATTCTTTAGTATTCAGCAATATTCATTGAGCACCAAACATGTTCAAATCATTGTGTTGCTTTTGCAAGAACCTGCAATAAGACAGTGTCTATTTTAGACATTTCTTGGTAGCAAAATTAAAGTAAACTCAGTAAGACAAAATATCATAATGCAAATACCAGAATGAGACCAGGGGTGTCAATCAATAGTAAACTGATCAGCTATCATGCACAACACCCTGGTTTTCATCCCCATCACTGCCAATAAAACAAAAGTCCCTTAGGAAAGATGGTGTCTTCAGCAGAGTGGTCGAGAAAGCACCGATGGGGCTCATGACCACTTGAGACTAAAAGGAAGGTCATGACCTTTACCACTTAGCTCAGAAACAAGATCAATTGCCCAAAGGTAATGTGGTGAGGAAAAGCTGTAAAAGTAATAACACTCCTGAATGGGTGTTATCAAACAACATGTCCATGCAAATAACTGTAGAGAAGCAAAAGCTCTCCCAGCAACAGAACATCCCCAATGGGATAGTGTAGCATTGATTGTTACTAAATCAGCCCTTACTTTGGGTCATTGTTTCTTTTGCAGAGCAAACTAGGAATTGTCTGTCTTCTTCTGGGCACAGTCCACGCTTTGATTTTTGCCTGGAACAAATGGGTGGATGTCAGTCAGTTTGTATGGTACATGCCTCCGACCTTCATGATAGCTGTTTTCCTCCCGACTGTTGTCCTGATATGTAAAATGGTACTTTGCCTGCCCTGCCTGAGGAAGAAGATACTGAAGATTAGATGTGGTTGGGAAGATGTCAGCAAGATTAAAAGGACTGAGATGACCTGCAGGTTGTAGAGATGCTGTTCATTTGCTTGATACTGATGTCTTGTCGTAAACATTTCAAATCTGTGTTTGCTAATAAAATGAACACTTCAGGGTCATCATTTTTGTTTTGTATCACAACTGTTTATTTATTTATTTGGTTATGTATGTGTGTGAGTCCACAAGTGTTACCTGTTACCGCATGCATGTGTACATCAGCAAGACAATCTGTGAGAGTTGGTTCTTTTCTAACACGTGTAAGGTCTAGGGATCGAACCCGCGTTGTCCGGCTTAGCAGCAACCACCTTTCCCTGCTGAGCCATGTCACTCGTGGGCCCGAATGCAGAATCTTGATGTATCTGTGTGTGTGAATATGATGCATTTGAGATTTGAATGCTTTCTGACGGATTTGATTTAAAGAAAGTTTACAACCAGTTTTTAGCATATTCTCTCTGTAGGGAACAGCTAAGCAAAATGAACAGATTCATCAGCACACACAGCATTATAAATTTAGAAATCCCTTAGAGCACCAGCCTTTTACATCTGTTTTCAGCTATTTTCTGATGTGCTTGAGTGTTTGCCTGTAAATATGTATGTATGTATGTATGTATGTATGTATGTATGTATGTATGTATGTATGTATACTGTGTATATACATGGTGCCCTCAAAGGCCAGAAGAATGAGTTGGATTCCCTAGAGCTGGAATTAAGAGAGAGTCCACTGTGCGGATGCTCAGAACCAAACCCAAATCTGCAAGATCAAGTGTTCTAACAGCCAAGCTAGATATAACATTTTGGTGTTTTTATGGTTACATATTTATGGGACATAGGATAATCCAGTACATATAAATGGCATGTAATGGTCCAGCTGGGGCAGTTAGCATAATAATTCCACCTCCTTAAACATATTTTACATTTTATTGCTTGTAAAAGTTATATTTGTTTATGATTATGATATCGTGATTGTTATTAAATGACTATTCCACTTGCCTTACAAACACAGTGATGTGTCTACAGAAATAGAACAATGGAGTAATATCGCATATACATCCGAGCCAAGCAAAGCTCCACCATCCAAGAGAAAAAGTAAATTCAACCATTTCCATGTGATCTGAGGGCAGGCCAGGTGAACTCACTTCCGCACTTTGGCAGCGCTGTCACATCCTACCCCAGCTCCATACTCGGAAATTTTCACAACTAGAAAACATCACCACCTCATCTTTTATAAGCCTTTATTAGACAACAGAGCTTTGATGATGGTGAAACGAGAGAGAGAGAGAGAGAGAGAGAGAGAGAGAGAGAGAGAGGGAGGGAGGGAGGGAGGGAGAGAGGGAGGGAGAGAGGGAGAGAGAGAACTATTAAATGGTTAACCTGATTCTAGGGGTTTTCTTTTAATATTTTTTTCTTTTACGGTATTTTTCTTCTGTGATTGGCACTAAAGAACCTCCTACATAGAAATCTAAATTCCATGACCTTGAGTTCCAAAATACAGAGTCCCGTTTGCAGGTGTAAATGCTAAAGTAGTACAGACAGTTATGACCTTGGGCAGTGATTCATCACAGGAGGAAAGGGAACGGAGGTGCCTAGAATTACAACCAGATTCAGCAAGGAGATGTAAATATGGGAACACTTATCCAGGTGTGCCATACGTCCTACCACGGTCAACCAGCCAAGGTCAGCAGTCAGGTACCTGCAGGCCCATGGCACAGCAAAGTGTCCGGGTCCTTAGCACTGGAAGCAGAAACTGAGCCCCACACCAACCATCATAAAGGCTTCAGCTCAGAAACTATTACAACCTCAGTGTGACCTTGTTGGGGCAGGGGGGGGGGTTCTGCAATAGCAATAGCTGAGTTCTCACTAGCCTGGTTTTAAAATCCTGTCTTTTTTTTTTTCTATTCATTTATTCACCTTACATGCCAATATCAGTGCCTCCCACTCCTCCCAGTCCCCCCTCATACATATCTTCCTCCTATTCCCTACTCCCCTTCTCTGAGAAGGGGGAGTCCCCCATCATCCCATCCTGGAACATCAAGTCGCTGAAGGTCTAGACACATCCTCTCCCACTGAGGCCAGACAAGGGGGTCCAGTTAGGGGAATGGGATTCACAGGCAGGCAACGGAGTCAGGGATATCCCTACTCCAGCTGTTGGGAGACCCAGATGAAGACCAAGGTACACATCTGTTACATATGTGCAGCAGGCCTACGTCCAGCCCATGTATGCTATTCTCTTTGGTGGCTCAGCCCCCAGAGGGCCAGGGTAGTCTTCTTGTGGAGTCCCTATCCTCTTCAGGTCCCTCCATCTTTCCCCTAACTCTTCCACAAGACTCTCCAATGTTTGCATATGGGTCTCTGCATCTGTTTTGGTTAGCTGTTGAGCGGAGCCTCTCAGAGGATAGTTATGCTGGGTTCCTGTCTGCTGCAAGCATAACAGAGTATCAGTAATAGTTTCAGGGATTGGTTCTTGAACAATAGGCCTATTCTGAAACACCAAATACCTACCTCCTGGATTTTTTTTTTCTTTAAGACCAAGTCTCACTATGTTGACCAGGTTGCTTTGAATTTTCAGAGTCCCCCTGCCTTTGCCTCTCAGGTACTAGGATTAAAGAATAATGCTGCCACACAGGCTCAGGAATTCTTGTGACAGAAAAATAAAGGAGTCTATAACAGCCTTAAAAGTGAGGCATCCCATATCTATACTTCTTTGGTAGCTAATCTGAGCCTTTTTACAGTGGTTAAGCAATACTGATATAAGCAAAGGAAACAATAAAAAAAAAAGTGGGGCTAGGGAACTATCTCAGTTGATGAGTGAGTTGCTTGCTGCAAAGCCCAGGAACCTGAAGTCTGCATCGCCAGCACTCATGTAAAAAGCCAGGTAGAGCATGCACCACCACACCACACCACCCACCACCAACCCCGTCATCCTGATGCTGAAGGGGTGGAGACAGATCCTCAGGGCATCATGGCTACCTAGGCTAGCAAAATCCACAACTCCAGGTTCAATGAGAAAATCTGTCTAAATAATAATAATAATAATAATAATAATAATAATAATAAAGGTGAGAAGTTGAGAAAGATGCCTAAGATAACTCTAGCACACCACACACCACACACACACACACACACACACACACACACACACACATTAGGAAATACTATGCTTTGGTGTAGTCTTGAGTTTTCTTTGTCTCAATCACCAATCACATAACACTTTGCAAATAGCAGGCCAAGGTCAGTAAAGGATGCACAGATAGGAAAGACCTGATTCTTACACAGCCTAAGGGCAGAGACAGGATGGCGTGAGGTTGATTCAGAAAAGAGGAACTACTGACCTTTAGTAGGAGGACATTGGGTAGAATGGAAGGGCCAGGCGAAGGGAGATAGACTGGAGAGTCTGCTTCAGGCATGTTGGAACAGTGTACTTGAAGAAATAACCTGTAGATACAGAGGAAAGCCATGTGGGTTATTGGGGTCATTTTATGACATGCTGCTGCTCTCTGAACTCTGTCCTTCAGGGAAACAGCTGAAATACTATCAGCAGGGGCTTAACGTCATCAGAACTGCATGGTAGAAAGGTCTGGAAACTACTGGTGACACCAGAAACACTGGTTTCTTTTCCCATTGTTATATACACACGTGGCAAGAAGAAACTTGAGAGAGAGAGAAGAAGACTCAGCATTTTAGGTGGCTACTGGTGAGCCTAGCTTATAGAGCTATGGCCACCAAAGCCACTTTAAGTCCCCCTTGGGTTCTTGTTTCAGAAACTCAAATAAGGGATTCATGACTCATAGATGTTGCCTTTGAAATAGCTCTTACTAAAGGGATTTTAAGAGAAGTAATCATATTTTCTCTATGGTCTCCAGGAGAGGAGAAAATAAAGGGGCAGAATAGATCCCTTATACCGTTTGTTTTAGAGTCTTAAAGATCAGGCTGGCCACTGGTTTCTTAACCTTGAACTTCTGCTCCTCCTGGTTCTGTGGCTGTACTATGGTTGCGGCCTATGTTACCATAGTCAGTTTAATCTATGTTGGGACTCCAATCCTGGCCTTCAGGTTTGACAGACATGAGCTCTACACCCTCAACTTTTCTAACTTCCAGTAATATTGATAACTCTTTAAATTTTCTTCCAAAAAAAAAGTCAAAATCTCCATTTCTCTTAAACCTGTTTTCAAAAAAAAAGGTATTAGAAAATTTCTGGTAAATTAGAAAATTGAATGTTGTATTCAGTTAGAGACCTTTCTTTCTTTTGTTTTGTATTTGTTTGTTTTTTTTCTGTCTTTTGTTTTGTTTTGTAATCTGAGAGTTTTTTAATTCGTTATTTTATTTACATTCCAAATGTTGCCCCTCCCAGAGTTCTTCATCCCCCCTCCCCATCACCCCTGAAAGGTGTCCCCCACACCCCATGGTCTTCCCCTTCTCTGGGGTACCAAGTCTCTATAGGTGCATCCTCTCCCACTGAGGTCAGACGATGTAGTCCTCTACTACATATGTGCCAGGGGCCACAGACCAGCCTGTGTATGTTCTTTGGTTAGTGGCTCAGACTCTGGGAGCTTTGAGGGGTCCGGGTTAGTTGATACTATTGGTCTTTCTATGGGATTGGCATCTCCTTCAGCTCCTTCAAACCTTCCTCCTAACTCTTCAATAGGGGTCTTTTACCTCAGTCCAATGCTTGGCTGTAGGTATCTGAATTTGTCTCAGTCAGCTGCTGGTAGAGCCTCTCAGAGGACAGCCATGCTAGGCTCCTGTCTGCAAGCACAACATGGCATCAGTAATAGTGTCAGGGATTGGTGCCCACCTATGGGTGGATCCCAAGTTAGGTTGCTCACTGGATGACCTTTCCTAAAATCTCTGCTCAAGTTTTGTCCCTGTATTTCTTTTAGACAGAAACAATTCTGGGTCAAAAAATTTAAAGGTAAATTAGTGACTCCATCTCTCCACTGGAGGTGGTCTCTTCTGCTCCTATGTACTAGAGGTGGTCTCTTCTGGTCCTATCTCCCCACAGTTGGACATTTCCACTAAGGACATCCACATTCGGTCCTGGGAGCCTCTCACGTCTCAGGTCTATGAGAATTTCTAGAGGTTCCTTCTGACTCCCAGCCCCAGCAACTACATATTTCTATCAATTTTCCTGCCCCCTGGTCTTCTCTCCTTTCTCCCTCCACACCTCCTCCTACCCCTCCCCCTATCCCCCTTAGCCTCCCCTCTCCCACCCAGATCCCTCCCTCCCTCTGCCTCTCATGATTATTTTTCCCCCTTCTAAGTGGAATGGACACATCCGTACTTGGGCCTTCCTTCTTGTTTAACTTCTTATGTTCTATGGGGGGGGGGGGGGTATCCTGGGTACTTTGTACTTTTTGGCTAATATCCTCTTATCAGTGACTCCAAACCACACATGTCCTTTTGAGACACAGTTCCCTCAATCAGGATGATATTTTCTAGTTCCATCCATTTGCCTACAAAATTCATGATGTCCTCATTTCAATAGCTGAATAGCTAGCATTCCACTCTGTAAATGAACCACGTTTGCTGAAACCAGTCTTCTGTTGAGGGACATCTGGGTTGTTTCCAGTTCTGGCTATTACAAGTTAGGCCACAACGAACATAGTCAATCACGTGTCCTTGTGGTATGGCAGAGAGGCTCTCTTCCTGATACCAGCTTTTCAGATATTTACCAGAGGCCCCTTTGGAGCCAATAATTTCTCTTTGACTTCCCGAAGACAATCCTGTGCTTGAGGAAATCACTGACTTGTAACCATTCCACATGACCGAAAGGTAAAGTCCAGGACCTTCTACTCCCAAGGATCAGGGAATCTGGTTCCTTGTGACTAATGACAGTTACCAGGATAGTTCAGGACTGCCCACTGGAAGCATGCCAAGAACAAGCTGGTTCCTGGAGCTCTAACATCACTGAAGTGGAAAAGAACCTTGCCTAGAGACATGACTCCTAGTGAAACTAGGCTTCCCTCAGCAAAAGGCATGCATTTCTGCCCAGTACTGGAAAGAAGACAGGGAAACCGGCATCAGATGTGAAATGTGAAGGACATGCTAGCCTGAGAATCTCCCTGGAGCTGGTTCTCCCTTCTCAGAGTCAGAGAACTAGACAGGGGGTGGTTGGGGCAGGAATTGATGCCAGCATCACCGATGTGCAAAGCACAGGGCCTTGAGAATGTTTTCAGATGCACCTTCATTTTGCAAATTGAAATCCTTCAGTGCTGGAGAGATGGCTGAGCAGTTAGGAGCACTGACTGCTCTTCCAGAGGTCCTGAGTTCAATTCCCAGCAACCACATGGTGGCTCACAACTATCTGTAATGGGATCCAATGCCCTCTTCTGTTGTGTCTGAAGACAGCCACAGTGTGCTTATATACATAAAAAATAAATAAATGAATTTAAAAGGGGAGACAAGACTCAGAAGGTATAGAAAACGTATCCACAACCCCAGAGACAAGCAGGGAGTAAAGCTGAGGTACTTACCTATATGTCTGATGGCATCAAACAGCCTCTGCGTCCCTTGAACATATACTCCGATCCTTCTCTTAAAGTAGAATAATAATGGAAATGTGGCTTTAAAAAAAATCCTTCTGCAACACAAGATAAATATTAGTAGAAGTAAAGTTTAACGAGCTTGAGGGATAGGTTTGTTTACATTTGTTTGATATAAAGAACCTTTCAAAACAAATCCATAACAAAAGCCCAGCAGCAGGAAAAGTGCACAGTGAACTTTCACAGCTAAGGGCTCCACCTTTTTTAAAGTCTTCCAAGCCTGCTCCCAGGCCTCTGTGACAGTCTGGCTCCATGCTTCCTCCAAATATAGCAATGAGAGGAGAAACTGAGAAGCAAGGGTGCTGAGTACTTCTCATCCTAACTTACAGAGCAGTCAGTTTGCCAAGTGGAGCTTTGCAGCAAAAACACCAGCAAACCGCTCATCACCAGTCCAGCAGGAGAGCTGTCATGGGAGGCTGCCTTTGGTCTGGAAAGTGTGATGTGATGAACAGAATCCATGTCCTTGCTAACCTTACTGCATCAGCAATCCAGGGAAGATGAAATCCTTTAATGCTACACCCAAACTACAAAACAGGAAACTTGACTAGATTTCTACACATTGACCATCGGACTATTCTCCTTTGTAATTCTCCAAGCATCCATCTGTCTCCCTTTCCCAACCACCTAGAAAAACAAATACCAGTGACAAAATAGTAATTACTATTTCCTTTCGGGAGAATAAAGCATGCACAGTGTGGAAAAGTAATTCCACCTGAAATGCCTACTTCTACACACTATGGGAGAACACATCTCTAGGTACTTAGAAATGGAA
The DNA here is from genome assembly GCF_963924665.1 of Micromys minutus. NCBI lineage: Eukaryota > Metazoa > Chordata > Mammalia > Rodentia > Muridae > Micromys > Micromys minutus. The sequence continues at coordinate 26,745,575 of NC_137958.1, forward strand.
GTTGGCATTTGCTTCTTGACTTTTGTTTCTAATGGAAGAAAAAAAAAGTCTTCTGTTCCTAATCACCAGCTGACCAGATCACAATTGCCCATCGTACTTGGTTGCAGTAACATCTGACAAACGTTGGCACTCTTCTTGTTTGTCTCCCAATATGTCTTTTCTGCCTCCTTCACTGAACCCAGACTCTATCATCTCCATATTAGCAAGATCAACCCCTCAACTTCCTCCTCATATCTACTTTAGCCCATAAAATATTACATAGGTAATCTCTTCTCTCCTCTGCTCTTCTCTTCTCTTTCCTTCTCTCCTCTCCTCTCCCCTTCCCTCCCCTCCTCTCTTTCCCTCTCATTTCCTCTCCCTCTCCTTCTCCCTCTGCTCCTCCCCCTCCCCTCCCTCCCCCATCTCCATTTTCTACATATTTATTGTAGGAAGGCAAGCAGAACACATGTACAGATCAGAGAACAACCTGAATGAGTCAGGTCTTCCTTCTTGAAATTTCTTAAATAACTAGGGGGCAGAGCGGGGGGGGGGGGGGGAAGGGGCAACTTAATTCGAAAAAACTAAAGGTGAAGCTTCATTTCCTTCCCCTTTTCACTTAGCTGTGGAAGAGGAAGCTTTAGCACACTGCTCTTTATCTCATGCCCCCAAGCAGTTTGTCAGCAAATTCTATTGCCTAGACCATAAAAATAAATCTGCTTCCAACCTACCTCAGTTAGCTCTCTATGCTGACATGTCTCTCCAAGTCTCCTCACAAAACTCACCTTGGTCTGAACCACCGAGCTACATCTGACCTATTGATTCCTACCCTCCCTCCTTCTGGCCACCTCTGTCTACTCTCACAGCATATTTTCCACCCAGCAACCAAAACAGTTCTTCACACATGTAAATAAACCCCATCACATAATTCTGGAACTGGCCTAGCAGAAAGAACGATATTCTAAGAGACACTTGTGGTTTGTGTCTCTTAATCTGACTATCAGATAATTGAAACAAGGGACCACAGACATGGGAATTTTCTGAGGGATCTCATGCTGAGAGAAAGAAGGCACTGGAAAGAGCAGGACTTGTCTCCCAGGAAAAAGACTTCTAACAATCACGCAGGATGAGACTGGAACCCTAATAAGGCTTGGGTAGGACCACGCCTTGTTCTAGAATACTGAAATGCACATACCTATGTCCTATATTTAAAGTGCAATTGCATTTCACGGTCCCAAGGATGGGTCTGAGGAGGATCGTTTGCTCTCCTTAAATACCTAATGATAGTTTGTCTTGGGCTATCTTTGGTCCCCTCACTAGCTCTTCTTTGCCCTCCTCTAACATCCTTATGACTCTCAGGTGAAATTCTTTTGGAATGTTTCACTTTAACACCCCATCTGTTCTCTACCAGCACAACCTAAGGCTGTGATCACATAGCATCTGAGGCCTGCAGTAGTGGTTTCCTTGTCTGGCTTTGCCATCACCTACCTTCCTGAGGGTTCAACTGGTAGATTTGAAAAGTGTCTTTATTTATGGCCTTCTTTATTCTGTTTCTATATATTAAAAAAGAAAAAAATCAGGACTTTGGTACCTTGTTGGAATGTGGTATTTAGGGAAACCTAAATGTGTGCTCCCTGGGCCATGGACAACCATATTTGACTCCAGAATCAAGCACATCTTTTATTCTCAGGTGAATACTATTTGTTCCATGGATGGGACTTTGGTGTGTTGATGCCACCTACCTGGGAGATGTTCCTCTGCATCTATGTCCCCAGAAAAAGTTAATGCACCATCATCCCAGACCCATTGGTTAGAAAACTGAAAGGGAAAAGAGAAAACTATGCCTCTCTAGTCCTCTCACAGCTTCTGATGTATAATCTTGAGAACCACTGGCCTCTAAAGTAGGCCACACCTGACGCACTGCCTGAGTCTGTAAGTAAAAGCTGTTGGAAACCAGCCACTTTCTGTGTGTTATTATCTTTGATCTATAACTGGTCTACTCTACAAAGGCAAACTATATAGTTGCTGCTCGAACACGGAGGTACAAGTCTACAAGCTTATAATATTTATTAACTGGTCCCGTGCAGAAGAAGAGTTTGATAACCGTGTCTGTTTCCTGGCAACACCAAAGGCCAAACTCTATAAAAATAATGAAGGAAATGGTTAAGAACTGTTGTAGGAAAAAAAAAGCCAAACCGCTATTGACAATGCTCAACTTCTTTGAGGCCCAGAATTCCTGCCGCTTCAGAGAACTGTGTGAAGGAACTCTGGAATGTTCCATTGCTCCATTCCGATTTTATGGAGTTTTGGAATATGCTGCCGTTGTCTGTGGAAGACATTAATATGATTTGATTAACTTTGGTTGAAAAATGATTGCACACATATATTTCTATTTCATGTATTTATGTATTTTGTGTATGTCTGAGTAAATCGATGTTCATGTGTGGGTATGGGTAGATTTGTGTTCAGGTATGTCTATACATGTATGCATGTGTATGCAGAAACCAGTGGTCAACTTTGGGTGTTACTCCTCAGAAGCCTTGGTTATTTTCTCTCTTTATTTATTTTTATTTGTCTCCTTTTTTTTTTTTGGAAAGAAATCTCACTGGTCCTGGAATGTGACTAGTGGGCTGAGTTGACTAACCAGAGAGCACCATGGATCTACATGTTTCTACTTCCCTAATGCTAAGATTATAGGTATATACTACAGGCTTTCTGTGTGTACTGAGAACTGAACTCAGAACTTCATGCTGCACAGTATAATTTTACTGACTGACCTTTTTTTCTAGCCTCCAAATTAAATTTATTTTGATTGATATGTAGAATACAAAACTGAAGATATTAACCAGGCATCATTTGACATGGATACACACACTCACTCACTCACTCGCATATATAAATGCATATTGTATAATAACCAGATTAAATTCACCTATTCATTTACATTATCTCTTCCAGTTTTGAGAGATGCACCACACATAGCTGTCACCTGGTTACCCAACTATGCAGTACCTCACCGGAATGTCTTGCTTCCCTCTAACTCATTGATTAACTTTTCCCCTTCTCTCATGTCCCTTCTCAATTGGAAGACAGTAATATGGATTCAAATTTATTTAAATAAAACTTAAAAACAGTTCATTCAAAAACCTACATAAGTAAATCTCTCTGGTATGCTGGAGGCCCTGCGTTCAGTTCATGGCACTATGCAAACAAAAGCAAAACAAAGGAAAACCTCCTACAGTCACAGCCTAAATAAGTGCTGGCCATGTGGGATGAGCTGAGAGGAGGGTTGTTTTAATGACACTCACATAGTAGCCAGCTGGATTAGCAACATGCATCAGCTTTATTTTAAAGGAGACTAGTACTACTACCTAAGGACCCAGCTAGATAACTCCTGGGCATATACCCAAAAGATGCTCTAACATACAACAATGACGCATGCTCCACTATTTTCATAGCAGCCTTATTTATAATAGCCAGAAGCTGGAAAGAACCCAGATGTCTCTCAACAGTGAAATGGATATAGAAAATGTGGTACATTTACACAATGGAGTACTACTCAGCTATTAAAAACAATGACTTCATGAAATTTGGAGGCAAATGGATTGAACTAGGCAAAATATCATTCTGAGTGAGGTAACCCAGTCACAGAAGAACACACATGGAAGCACTGATACTCACAGATAAGCGGATAGTAGCCCAGAAAGCTCAGAATACCCATGAAACAATTCACAGACCATATGAAGTTCAAGAAGAAGGAAGACCAAAGTGTGCATGCTTCTGGCCTACTTGGAAGAGGGAACAAAATAACCACTGGCACTAGAGGGAGGGAGGGACCTGAGGAGAGAGGAGGAGAAGAGAAAACGGGAAAGATGAAGTGTATGGGGGAGGGGGAAGTACAGAGGATCTGGAAGTTGAACAGAGCTGTGTAGCAGTGAGGGATGGGGAACGTGGGGCAGCCACCAGAAAGTCCCAGATGCCAAGAAAGCAAGAGGCTCCCAGGACCCAACAAGGATGACATTGGCTGAAACACCCAACAAAAGGGAGAGAGAACCTATTGAGACCAAATTCAGAGGTTAGGCAGGCATGGCCCCAGGTTGAGGAATGGGGCCACCCACCCATCTCAAAAATATTAACCCAGAATTGCTCCTGTCTAAAGGAAATACAGGTACAAAGAGTAAAGCAGAGACTGAAGGAAAGGCCATTTATAGACTCCCCCACCTGGGTATCCTCTCCATCTGCAGACACCAAGCCCAGACACTATTGCTGATGCCAAGAAGTGTGTGCTTGACAGGAGCCTGATATAGCTGTCCCCTGAGAGACTCTGCCAGGGCAAGACGAATACAGATGTGGATGCTGGCAGCCAACCATTAGACTGAGCACAGAGACCCCAATGGAAGAGTAAGGAGAAGGACTGAAGGAGCTGAAGGGGTTTGCTACCCCCATGGGATGAACAATATTAACGAACCAGACCAGAGCTCCCACGGACTGAACCACCAGCCAAAGAGTACACATGGAGGAACCCTTGGCTCTGGATGCATATGTAGCAAAGGATGGCCTTATCTGGCATCAGTGACAAGGAATGACCTTGGTCCTTTGAAGGCTCGGTGCCCTGGCATAAGGGAATGCTAGGGCAGTGAGGCAGGAGTGGGTGGGTGGGTGTGGGAGCACCCTCATAGAAGCAGGGGGAGGGGAGATGGGATGGGAGAGTTTCAGAGGGGAAAGAGGGAAATGGGATATAACATTTGAACTGTAAATAAAATAGTCAATAAAAAATCATTAAAAAGGAGTTCTTTTTAATTATAAAATGGAAATGTAACTTTGTTGTTGATGCTAATAAAACACTATACCACTTGAGCTATTAAAAGGAAGTTGCCTCCATTTTTCTTCATAAAACTCAAACAAATGCCATTTCCACTGGGGGAGGAGAGAGTAGCACACAAGTGACTAAATTTTTCAGTTGGCCAAAGAAACAGAATCTTGTCAATGACAGAAGGAATCATTACCAAATACTTGCAGAAATGTAATAGTATTAGGCAGGGTAATCTGATTTAAATAACAGAAGGAGTAGAAGTTACAGCCGATCAATGGAGACCACAGAATAAAATGTTGAGCAAAGCATTTATTTGGAGGGATTTAGAAAATATAACTGTGTTAACTCAAATTTTACTTTATCTGAATTTTTCAGAATCAAAAAATTGCTGGCAAATATTTTTTATTTGCCATGTATATGCTAAGTAACAATACTATTTATTTGTCTAATGTTTAAAATAAAATATCATTTAGCATACGAGAATATATGTATTTCTGTGCCAGCAAGATGGCTCAGTGGGTAAGGTACTTGCTTCTATGCCTGATGACTGGAGTTCAGTCCCTATCAAAGTAGAAGGAGAGATTCAATTCCTGTAAGTTGTCCTCTTACTGCCTCAAGTAAATAACTGTAAATTTTTTAGTGCTGGAGAGATAGCCCATAGATTAAGAACCCTCACTCTTCTTCCAGAAGGCCCCAGATTCATATCCAGCACCCCCTCAGGTGGCTCACTTCCACTTGTTAACTCTAGCTACAGGGAATACAATACTGTCTTCTACCCACACAGGTGCCCATGTATGTGTATGCATGTGACATGCACAGAGAGACACATAAATAAATAAATAAATAAATAAATAAATAAATACATACATACATACATACATACATACATACATACATACATGAATGATTAAACACTTTTAAAATAATAACAGGGGCTGTCGGGGAGGGGAAAAGAGACTGAAGGCCTGGGGGCCAGCAGGAAGAATGGAAACAGGCAACCTCAGGAGGTAGGAGGTTGGGAGGACCCTCCAGTATGTACCAGAGACCTGGGAGGTGAAAGACCCTCGGGAATCAAAGGAAGAGACCTTAGATGAAATGCCCTACAGTGGGGAGAGGAAACTTGTAGAGCCCACCTCCAGCAGAAAGAGCATCAAGTGAGACATGGGGTTGCCATCCCACAGTCAAAACTCTGACCCATAATTGTTCCTGTCTGAAAGAACTTCAGGGATAAAAATGGAGAAGAGCCTGAGGAAAAGAAGGTCTAGCAACAGGCCCAAAATAGGATCCAACTCAAGGGGAGGCCCCAAGGCTATTGATATGGTGTGCTGCTCACAAAAAAGGACCTATCATGACTCCCTCTGAAAGGCCCTACAAGAAGCTGAAAGAGTCAGATGCATATATTTGTACCCAACCAATCGACCAAGGCTGCTGACCCCTGTGGTTGAATTAGGGAAAAGCTAGAGGATGCTGAGGAAGAGGCCAACCCTGTAAGAGGACCAGCAGTCTCAATTAACTTGGACCCCTGAGATCTCTCAGAAACTGGATCACCAACAAGGCAGCATACACCAGCTGATATGAGGCCCCCAACACATACTCAGCAGAGGACTCTCAGGTCAGAGTTCAGTCAGAGAACATGCACCTAACCCTCAAGAGACTGGAGGCCCCAGGGAGTTTAAAGGTCTGGTGAGGTGGGGGTGGGGGGACATCCTTCTGAAGGCAGGAGGGGGAGGGAAGGAAGAAGGGAGGGAGGGATATGGAATAGTCAGAGGGTAGATTGAGAAGGGAATAAAATCTGGAGCATAAAAATAAAAATTAAGCTGGAGAGATGGCTCAGTGGTTAAGAACACTGACTGCTCTTCCAGAGGTCCTGAGTTCAAATCCCAGCAACCACATGGTGGCTCACAACCATCTGTAATGAGATCTGATGCCCTCTTCTGGTGTGCCTGAAAACATACTTATATATAATAAATAAATTCATAAAAAAATAAAAAATAAAAAAGATTAAATAATAAAAAAGAGACACAGAGAAGAGTTCCACATATTATACAGAATACAAAGGAAGCAATAAAATGAGACAATAAATAAACAAACAGATAAATAAATACGAATATCCTGGAACTGTCTAAAGATAGGGGACTTTGGATAGGAGAGGACGTGAAATGAAGAGGGAGACAGGCAGGAAGCAGGGTTGCAAACCAAGATCTTTTTAGTAAAAGTTCGAGCCACCAAAGATAAAAAAAAGAATCTCAAAACCTTCATCATTGGGAAGACACAGATGGGCCAGTCTGGTTGGATGGGAGATGGGGAGGGGAGGCCGATTCCAAGTCCCTGAGGACAGAAAATAGATGGCAATGTAAGTTACTAAAATGTGTTTGCCAAACAAGGTAAGTGGTAGGAAGGACCGCTAGGAGGGATGTTATTAACACCGAGCTAAGGATATACAGTCCTCACTTTCCTCATAAACCTTCATGTTCTGAAAGGGATAAAGTAATTATAATCTTGGCCCCAGCTCTAAATGGACTGACGCCAAAGCATCATCACCCAACTCTTGAAACCTGGCTGGCTGGCATCCATGCCTCATAAAACGCTGAGTTAAAATGACATTCTAACATCCCTGCATCTATGGTCTAGCGTAGTTTCTGTGAGCTCCGCACATCACCTCGATGTACTAAGCGCTCATAAAGTCTCACTCTTTAGACGACACTAACACCAAGAAGAGACTTTCCCCGAGTCATAACACAGGTTGTCAGAGACGAATCCAGGGCTCCTGGGCTCCCGACTCTGTAGCCAGCTTTGGTCCCATGCAGAGAGCTCTTTCTACAGATGTGCCTTTGTGACACTGCAGAGGGATGAGCAGCTATGCCCGGGGAAGGGTGGGAAGTGACCCCAAAGACTCAAAATAGGACAATTGCTCCACCTTCGGCAGAAGTCCTTAAACCTGGCTTTATGATCCCACGGGGCAGGAGCAGTAAATTCCAAGATTGCTTCAGGTCACAGAGGGATTGCGTGTGTACAGGGCTGGGAAACGTGCCAAGTGAAAACCCAAGCCCAGGCATTGTTCAATAAATGCTAATGAGTACTCCGTGGCAACCGTCTTCCTTCTAGTGGCGCGGAAAGGGATGTCTGATGGTCTGGCATCTTTTAGTCATCACCCGCACTGACCTGACCCATCTCGGGCACCATTCCCAGTTTTAGAACCTTAGGCCTTGTGGATAAAATCTAAGCAGCAAGTCTAGCAACAGTTTCTCTTCAAAAGCATCCCCTGAATAATTACTAAAATTGCATGGTCTGGCCCAAATACTGAGACACGCTTTCAAGCCGAGAGTACCACTTATGACTTGGTAAATTTTGTAGTTTGATATGTGGATAATTAAATCTGGAATTTACTTGATGTTTTAAAAAAAATTGATGTTCAGTGGGAAACTAGCCTGTTAATACCTACATTTTCCACATATGAGGGTTTTCTCAATCTGCATTACGTAGTCTAAAAATGTAACACGTTGTCTTTACATACATAACTTAAATACAGTCTCTGACTTTCCATAGCTGATTATTTGATATGAAATGTAACCACACGTCTATGACAAAATCAATCTTATTTGTCCTTTTCAGAAAAACAAGACTAATATACAAGATGAAATGGCTTCAGGTTTTCATGACATGTGGTATTTCCACACCACTAGTTGGGTAACAGTGGCCTTCAAACAGCTCTCTACAATGGAAATGTAAGCTAGAAGAAATCCCGCAAGCCTATATCCTCAAACAATTGCCTCTGCCCAAACAACCCTCTCAGCACTGTGGGAACCAAACATGTGAATCTCATAACTCAACATATAATTTTAAACTAGGGCAACCAGACTTGTAACATGAAAACTGGAATTTCTTTATTAAGTTATACTCTTACTGAACAAGTCAAGTCATACCAAAGAAAGAGCAAAGAATTAGAAAAAAACAAAACAAACATACTAACAAGCCAAGCTTGCACAAAGGAGTGTTTGGGAATCTTCCCCTTGAAACATGCTTAACCAAAGGCTTCACTAAATCTCTTCCGTTACAGGGAGATCCATTTCTCCCCTCTAGTGGAATAAAAGAAGACAAACTATGCTTTGTCTTGAAGAAAATCCAGATTACTGCTGAAGTTTTGCCTCCCAGTTTGCGATTTCCACTTAACCTGAAAGAGAATATCTTCTCCAGTATAAGAGAATATCTTTAAAAGAATCTTTAACAAAGAGAGACCTGGGGCGGGGGGGGGGGGGGTGTTGGGGTAACAGTGGGGAAGCACTCATCTTAGTGATGCCGGCTGCCTCCTGACTCTGTTGGTTTTGCATTGACTCACGCAGTCAGGAATAGTAGTCCAATAGTCCTCCAGCTAGTGTACTGTAGCTAAAATTGGCCAATCAGGAATTCCCTGGCTTTCAGAAAACAACTGGTGCTTGGTTATTGTATCAATTTGTTCTTTTTGACATTTCTAGGTGGCAGAAAAAAATACTTTTTTTATTTTAAATACCTTTTTCAAGTAATTGGGAAATTCTACAGTATGGTTCCAGAAAAATCACAGGAAAATGTTTGCCTTAGATTTTTTTTTCACCGTGGCCGAAACAAATGTTTTTTAAAGAAGTCTCTGTGTTCATAAAAACATTGACTGTGTACAAAGGAAATAAAGGACGGGTATCTAAGGCAGGGGGCTAGAAAATGCTGCAACCCAAAGAGGTTTTCCCAGATAGGAGGGGGAAAAGGTATCAAGTGAATCCAAGATGGTGAGGGTGTGGGGGAGGCTGAGAAGAGGTGTGGATCTGCTGGGTGGATTTGCTTTGTCTCACTTCCGTGTTTGCTGGTGTTGCACAAACCCTATTGAATATCAAGATTTGGCCCCATATGAATAAGACACTTCAGAGAGAAGGATCTTAGCTTCTTACAGCCCACAAACCCCTTTTACACATGCACTGGATTTTAATGAAAACATCGAAAACCATGACTCGGATAAAGATATTAAAAGTACTTTATTACTTAAGTTTATTGAAACAGGATGGGAAACTACTTTAGAATTAGTATGTAAGTTTAGGAGACAAAAGGAACCCATGCAATTGCTTATGACCTGGTCTGTTTTCACATTTCCTGTTTTCTCCAAGTAAAATTGTGTTTTGCTTCAGGATTATACTAAATAAAATGAAGGCTTTTGTTGCTGCTAATTCTACTTAATATTGTTTCTTACATACGAGGAAGAAATGATAATTAAAAGGGGAAATAAAGAGAATCCAGCTATATTGAGCAATATAAGGAGAGATGTTTTCGGGGCTTAAAACATTTGCATGTGGGTTTATTGGTTTACTGAAGAAATGTCTGCTTGTGAGCACTTTGTGAGTCAGCCAGCATTACGCAGCCTAGAATCATCTGAGCATGGAATTGAAGTAATTCGCAAGGATGAGAGATGATATGGCCACAAATCCCCTGGCCTTATTTTCAGGAAAGCTGGGTCTGCACAAAGAGAGGTTAGAATCCGTCTAGAACAGCAAGTGAAAGACAGAGAGGCATACATCAGCAGGCTTATAATCGCAGACTTTGGATGCTGACTTCCGTGATGTTTTGCTAAAGCAGAATCACATGATATTTTGCTGAGGTAAGACCCTTGAGAAGGCAAGTGATGCTCAGAGAGAATATAAATAGGACTCAGTGGACAGAGAGCTGAGGCTGCTCAAGCTGCCTTCACCATCTGAGCCACCAACTCGCAACGAAGGAGTAACAGAAAAACCGGACCGTGCTCTTTAGTTTACTTCAGCTGTACTATCCCTCTGGGCATCTTTGAATTGCCCCGTGTGTTGGCCTTCCTTTCCAAGTAGTGTATACCTGACAATTCTTAAGTTTCCAAAATCTTAGCTTGGACCAACCTTTTTGTTCGTACCCGGATCTTACATGATGGATCATCACCACTACAAGGTAATTCCTCAGTCCTGAGCCTGGTATCCACACTCTTCCATAGTCTGAACCCAAATTCCTGTTCCAAGTTAATCTGTTTTTCACCTCCCTAAAAAAAAAAACCAAACAATCAAAAAATTGCCAATGCTTTGCCAAAAGAAAGAAAGAAAAGAAAGAAAAGAAAAAATAATGGCTTTGATTCCATAGCCATATTCAAGCTGAGATTTCTTTTTTTCCCAAGCAGGAAAATCTTTTCTCTTTTCCCCTTACCCATAACCCACCAACTTAACTATAACCCAGCGCTCACTCCTTTAGGCATCAGGCAGTCATCCTGACCAGAAGGAACACTTTCCTTTTCTCATGGCAATAGATATTTTTTCTATCATTCATTGATAAATTATGACATACTATTTTAGTCTGTCATTAATTAGTATTCTGACAAGTAATTCATATTTTTCCACCCATGCATGGCAAACTTCATTGGTTAAAGGAGATGTGTATTAGTTCACTAGGAATCTTATACGGTGTGTTCTGATCAAGTCCTCCCCTTTCCATGGCTCCTCCTGGACCCGCCCTCATTGCCTGGAGGCCTTTACTCACCCAGCTTTGACCTTTCTCTTGTTTTAAACCTACAGAATCCAGGTTGTGTTGTCTGACTCCTCATGGGACTGGGACCTGCCCTGCCATACGAATTTCCAGCCAGAGGTCCAACCACTAAAGAGAACTAACAGTCCCAACAGCTATCAAATGCCAACAGGACCTCAGTCAGTGGAAGACTCACCCTTGCCTCTTCCATGCTGGGATTTTGTCTAGCCTGAGCTAATTTTGCAAACTTCTTATAGGCAATGTTATGGGCTATATTTATTTTCATCTTCTGACCATTTGTGCTGCAATTAGTGAACAACTTTACATGTCTTTTGATGATGCACCATTGGAAATCTAGGTGCAAATAACCTTTGCCCTGCTTACAGAGCAGGATTTCTGGCCAATGCACACATTTTTTTTAAAATTGCTGTTTCTATAGACTTCTTACTTTAATCACTATCCTATGACATTTATGTTTTAAAAAATTCCTTCAACACAGTAGCTTCAGCCAAAATCCTTACCAGAAGAAATGTTCAGTAATTAGAACTATCTTCTGATTCTAAATCAATATAAGCATTCTACAAAATATTGATAGAAAATGAATTATGGTTTTCCAAAAGAGCTGGAGGATGAAACAGTGATCCAGGTGAGTTTAGACAACATTTCCGTACTGTATATGACACTAACAGACTATAGTGACAGTCTTACCTCACACTTCCATTTTTTTTATTGGATGTTTTCTTTCTTACATTTCAAATGTTATCCCCTTTCCCGGTTTCCCCTCAGGAATCCCCATATCCCATACCTCCTCCCCCTGCCTCTGTGAGGCACTCCCACACCCACCCACTCCCTCCTACTTTCTCGGCCTGGCATTCCCCTACGTTAGGGAATTGAGCTTTCATAGGACCAAGGGCCTCTCCTCCTATTAATGCCCAACAAAGCCATCCTCTGCTATGTATGCAGCTGGAGCCATGGGTTCCTCCATGTGTACTCTTTTGTTTGTGGTTTAGTCTATGGGAGCTCTGGGGGGTTGGAGGGAGAGACAACTATATCAGGTTCCTATCAGCATGCACTTCTTGGCATTCACAATATTGTCTGGTTTTGATGACTGTATTTGGGTGAGATCCCCAGGCAGAGCAGTCTCTGGATGGCCTCATACTTTCATTGAAACCTATTTGGACCAAAATACAACCAATGCACATTGCTTCTAGGAATCCACTTCTGTGAGAATTTGGCTGTTTATTACTTTGGCCAGAATTCCTTGAGTTTTGGCTTCCAGTCTTTCTTTTGCTTTCCTGGTAGAGATGCTGTTCTCTTAGCAGCCTGGCTATAAGGGCCTTGCCAAAAGGAAATTCTCACTGGTTGTCACAGCAAAGGTAGAGTAAGGACATGTACTCTAAATGAAATCAACCCACCTACCCCTTCCTCACCAAGTTCTAAGACAGTACTTGAACACTGTACATAAACACTGTACCAGGTATAGTGGATACACGAATTATCAAGGGATCACTCTAATCAGGGTGGAACACAAAATAGTATGAACAATCCAAGTGAATGATAAAGATACTGGAGGCAATTAGAGAACACAGAGTGTAGTGTGGGCTAAGAAAGTCCACGATAGGGTTCAATGGAAAGGTGACTTAGCCAGTGTATAATTAAGTAAAGGTTGATTCCTACCAGGGAACAAATCAACAAAAACACATTCTTGGAAAACCAGATGCAAAAGGGGAGTTTCAACAGGGCCATTCACAGGAAGATGTTCAGAGCTCAACCCTGAAAAGACAGAATAGTCCACCTGGTGTTAGAACCAGGCTCTGGCAGCGGCCTCATAGATGCTAAGTTCTCAAGGAGGAAAGGAAAACCATTACACGTGGGAAAAGATAGGGTAGCAACTGTGCTTTGTAAACAATCCTTCTCGACAGATATTACGCATAATATAGGAAGGAGTTAATAAAACTCAAAAGTCAGGACTGCAGTAGAGCACACAATCTAAACATGTGGGGACTGAATCATGGAGCAATACTATGGTAAGTTGATATATCATTCATCATATCATTCTTTTCATTGCAGCTTTCCTTCCTATCCATACCAGGACCTAGTCTTCGCTTCCAGTCTTTGTTTCTTTGTTTGTTTCTTTCTTTCTTCCTTTTTTTTCTTTCTTCCTTTTAAACAAACATTAAGAAAATACAACTAGAAACCCAGGAGAAACAATATAATTACAGCTTTAAAGCTTTCCAACATAACAGGAACATGGAAAAGTTTGCACTGAAACCCAAGTGCTTTGAATAATGACTTTACTCAGAACCCATTTTACAAATACTATGACTAAGGATACTTAGCTAGTCTTTTTCAGTCTAGTAAATCTAAGAATTTTCTCCTACTTGATGGTGTGTTAATAGCAATAAAACATTAAAGCTAATGTAGGAAATAGTGGCAAAATATAAAAACCTTATAGTCACTGGCTAGAACAGTCTCAAGTATAGAAGCAAAAGTCTTACTGCATTACAAATTATTGTAATTATAATGAAGTAATGAACAGCCCTAATTACCCTGCATCATGATGAGAACACAAAGTTTCATAGCGCTTAATCTGCATAAGGCCTTGAGAAGATTATTATCAAGAATAACTTTATAAAACAAACTTCAGACTTAAAAGGGAAATGTTTAACTATCTAAATGATTTCATAATTATCCTAAGTAAGTTATAAATGTTGATCATCATAATTAAGTTAGAATAGTTCTGTATTACAATGTGGCTTTTGTTTTGGGTTTTCTTTCTTTCTTTTCAACTATTATTTGGTATTGTTTTAAGATTAGGACAAACGTGACAAATGGCAAAATGACACATGAAAAGTTACAAGGATTTGGAAAATCAGCATGTTCTGAAACTTTGACCCACTGAAAAAGCACCAGGGATGGAAAACACAGTCCTAAAACTTCTCTATTGTAATGCTTTTGATATGATACTTTAATTTAATTTGATGATTTTTTAATCAAAGACCAGAGGAGAAGGGAGGAAGGGAGGGAGGGAAGGAGGGAAGCAAGGGGATAAGGAGAGATGGGGAGCAAGTTTACAAAATAAAATTATCACTCTTCTTTCTCTTCATTATAGAAAATAGTAATTTCTATAAAATTGTGACAGATATGTTAGAATACAATTGATCTGTCATTGTTTTAATTGAAATATTACTTAAATTTCACAAATGTAATTTGTAAGCAAATCTTGGTAGATTTACAATATGCAGAAATAAGTCTCTTTCAAGTTCATCAATAATTCTCAAGAGTAAACCTAAGTTTTGAAGCATAAACGGTGTTCAAGAACATTCCTTTCCCAGAACTTACTTAGGACTATATTTTCAACATTGGGAATATGAGGTGGGCTGTAAGATTTTTCTCTCAACTTGACAATGAGCTTAAAAAGCCCCCTTTATGGCTGACCCTGCAGATCCAAAGCTGTGGGATCTCCATGACACAGGGTGTGGCTCTGGTACTGATGTTGTAGCAGAACCGTGTGCCTTGAACCAGACCATCGACTCATTGCAATCAAAATTCTCAGGCAAAGATGTGTAGACAGAATGGTGTAGTGTGTGACACACCATGACACACTACAACTTCCACAATGAGATTTTTGTCTATTCTGTTTTTATTTATTTGTTTGTTTGTTTATTTATTTATTTATTTATTTATTTATTTTGGCAGGGAAGGTTGCAAGAGTGGAATATGCAGTGAGGAAGAGGGAGATAAGCAGAATCAGCTTGCATGATGTGAAATTCACAAAGACTAATAAAGAAATAAGAAATAAACCAACTCGCTGTATTTTTAGCCTGCTCTTTCCTTCATAAGTGGAAACACGCCAACAGCCTTTTCTACTTCTGCTGAGAAGATCATCTGGTTTCCTCTGTAACCTGTTAAGTGAGAAGAGTTACATTAACATAGTCTCTAGCGTTAAAGTCACTTAGCATTCCGAATAATAAACTTGATACTTACAGACATTTCCCATCAGTTTATGACCTGTTCAATATATGTTTAAGATTCTGACTATTTAAGCTTGAATATTTTTCACCATCATAAATATGAAAAAATGGTTGTCTTTTGATTTTCTTTATCCTGTGGCTTTTAAATTTTAACACATCAAGCTACATAAATTTTATTTTCATGTATTGTGTGAGGCTAGACACGAAGAAATTTGTTACTATAGGCATTGTGATCAATTAATTCCTATAATCAATTTTTTAAAGAAATAAACTGGTGCTCTGCTTTCATAAGATTTGAACATTTTACTTATCTATATTTTTTAGGATAAGTGAGGTCAGCCAAATACAATTTAGAAAGTAGAATTTTTAAAATTAACAAAGAGGTAGGGAGGAGCTGAGGTAGAAAAAAAACACTATCAAAATACATAGTTTCAAAATTTTTAATTAAAAATACATTAATTAAATTTTTAAAAGTTTAATAAGCCAGAGCTTCAAACAGAGTCCAGTTTTCCATCTCTGTTTTCACTAATCTCCTCTGATACCTCACAGTCACGAAGGTCAAACACTGTGTTTATGAAACCTGCAGTTGGATTTGCTTCTTAAAGCTGCTTTCTCTGGTTCCGACAAACAGGATTTATAACTTTAGGAACAACTGAATTATCTTCAGAACCTGGTACCAAGAGGATGATGAAATTAGTAAGAAATTATGAAATGAAGTCTTTGTGACTTTTTGAAATAACAGAGCTAGGAAGAAAATGCTTTGCCAAGGGTTCACACATGTATTTTAAAAGCTGTTGAGCCATTTATATGAGAAAGATGTAGAAAATATTATATATGATTAATCAAAACAGAAAGGGGGTGTTTTCTTATTCTGTTATCCACTACTGTGTAGCTGAATCCTTCCACAATGACCGTTTAGAACAGTATATTCTCTTTCACTTTCTTGTGAGTTCAATCTTCCATGATGAGTCTTAGCTGGAATTTTTTTTATCTTCAGACAGTAGCAGGGAGCTGACGTCATCTGAATCCTCTGAAGTACACAAGTACAAGGTAACTTTTACACTTAGGGTGTCCCCTCACAACCCCCTTGGTTCCTTAGAACCTCTAAGGACAGATCAGGTATCTTTGTATCTCTATGGGGCCTCTCTACAAAGCTAGTTTGGACTTCCTCACTGCAGGGAGATCTTGGTAAAAGTGTTCCTCCCTTCTGCCGGAGGAAACGTTCCAAAAGGCTACAGTACAATCTACCATTCTTCTGGTGTTCTCACACAGGAAGTCACACAGCATCATCTGCTGTTTGGCCCACAGTGGAGCCCGTATTCAATGTAGGAGGCCACAGATCACTAACAGAGTAATTCAGAGAAAGACAAACTACCTTAGCACTCCTGTCCCATTTTACGCAGAGGACCGCCAAGAAGTGTCCAACACATCAAGAGAATATTGTTCCCAGAAATCGTGGGGCTGTCTCCATTGTTGCCAGATGATTCTTGAGAAGATAAGGTCCTCTCTTGAGGCTCAGTAATAAAGGAATTAAAGGACGTACTCAAACTGAAGCTCCAGCCCAATTTTATTAGAATGTGAAAGAGAAGCCCCCACCCACACCCCCAGCAGGCAAGCTGTAATTTCTACAGCTGCCCAGAAAAGAGAGAGGAAGAGGAAAAAGTCTGTTGTGTTAAGCTGGTCTGGAAATCAGGTGTGTGCTGTGGACAGGCTGCTACTTGGTGGGGAGAGGAACTTCAGAGAAAGGGTAAGTAAACCCCAAATTCCAGAAAAGTCCCGAATCCTGAAGAGAGAAAGACTAAATGAAACGGGAGAGTTGCTCAGCTGACTCTGTGGCTACTTATAGGTTCTATGCTAAGGCAAGGGAACTCTGGGAAGAAAAATAAATACATAAATGACTCGATTAAACAGCTGTTCCACCATCTTATTTTTTTTTAGATTTATGTATTTATTTTATGTATGAATACACTGTCACTTTCTTCAGACAGACCAGAAGAGGGCACCATTAGAGGTAGTTGTGAGCTACCGCGTAGTTGCTGTGAATTGAACTCAGGACCTCTGAAAGAGCAGTCAGTGTTGGCATTAGGATAGCCCCCTCCCCCAGCAATGGCTCCACCCACAGGTGACAGGAACCTAGCACATCAATTGCCATGGAAACAGCCAAAGCATTCCCAGAAGACATCAGTTCTAAATCCCATCTCCCCCTGGGAGCAAGTGACGTCACTACCCCTACAAAAGACCGAAACCCTTCCTCCTCTCTCTCTTTCCTCTTCCTCTCTTCGCCCGGCCTTGACCCCTGCCCTATCCCGTTCTATTAAACCTCTCCACGTGGAACCGTGTTTGGTGTGGTCTGTCTGGGCCTAGGCGAGAAATCTAATTTACAACATTGGTGGCCCGTACGGGGAGCCAGATTTTCTCGCGACCAGTCCTTGCCGGCCACTCCAGCACACCCCGGCCCACCCCATCGGGCTCGGCATAGCAGCAGCTGCATGGCGGGCACTGTGGTTGCCTATTCCTCTTAACCGAGGCCACTGCCTCGAGTTCCCATACTGCCTCTTGTTCTGCTGACTGCCGCAGTGACCGTCTCCCGCCGCTGCTGCCGCCGCCACTGCCGCCGCCACCGCCGCCGCCGCCACGTGCAACCCGTCTGCCGCCACAGCTGATCTACCAACAGCTGCCCGACTCACAGACTTCCAGCACGTGAGTTGTCGCCATTACTAAAGCTCTAGACACTTGCTGGCCACTGCTCTGCCACGTGTGCCAATAGCTCCTGCCACGCGGGCTGCTGAGATAGATCAGCCACACGCCACACGGTTTCACTTTTCCTGATACCAGATCGTGGCTAAGGCTCCCGCACAAACATCGGCAAATTGGTAGGGATTGTCACTCCAGTTGGTGGAGAGAATCCCCGATTTCCCAAAAAGGCCTGGCCAGCTTTTTCGGGCAAAGAGGGTTACTTCTCTATAGCCACAGTTTTGAGACAGACATTGACCATTGAGAAGCTCGTCGGGAGTGCCCTTCACTCTTTTTCCCTTCCCCCAGGGCTCTAGCAGCCGGTTCACTCAGCCGAAGTCCAGGCCTGGCGAGGGCACTCTCTGCCAGATCCAGGATCTGGCGAAGCCACCAGGAGTCCGAGTGACGACTCGCGACCCCTGCGCATAGGCGAAACTTTTCTACCGAGTTTCATCCACTGGGACGCTGGATTGGATGGCTCCGTAGCCCCCTCCCTGTACCTTCCCAATGGGCAACTCAATGTCTCAAAACGTGTCACCAGGCTCCCCACTGGGATGTCTCCTGGAAAATTCCAAATCTCTAAAACTAACACCTCAGCTAAAGACATCAAAATTGATACACCTCTGCAACAATGTTTGGACTCAATATCCACTAGATAATAACTCAAAATGGCCGAAAATGGCACCCTAGACTCGTTAATTTTACGAGACCTCCACTCATACTGCCAACGATCTGGTAAATGGAAAGAGGTTCCCTATTTATCTATCTCCGCTCTAATCCTTCTCTGTGTTCTTATAACCCCACCCACCTCCTTCTAGCAATGAGGCAATAAGGCAGATGACACCACAGCTCTCGATCCAGCCAACTAGCCATCGCCGCAAAATCCAAACCTCTACCTCAGCTTCTATTCATGTTATTCTAAGCTTTTCAAAACTCCCCTCCACAGCCAGACTCACATGTGGACGTGGACACACCACTCGGCCTCAAGCACCACTGCCGGTGCCCCTTTCCTCCCTTTCTGTCCTCTTCTGTGCCGCAATCTTATAGTCTGATGTTCTATGCTTTACTATGAGACTCACTAATAATTTACTTCCTGAGGAAAGCCAGCGAGTTTGGGAGCAGGCAAAAACGCATGCAGACGAAATCCATCAAACAGATACAACATACCCAATTGGATCTGAGGCAGTACCTGACCAAGATCCCCGATGGGATTACAATTCCACGAGTGGTATCTTGGCCAGAGACAGGTTCATAACCTGCCTCCTGGCCGGTCTCCGCAGAGCAGCCTTAAAACCGGTAAATTTTGAAAAGCTACAAGAGGTTTTCCAAGACAGACAAGAAAACCCATCCCAATTCCTAGAGCGCCTCACAAAGGCCCTGTTACAGTACACTAACTTAGATCCTGAAAACCCAGAAGGTAAACAACTGTTAATGACATATTTTTTTTCCCAGAGCTACCCCGACATAAGAGACAAGCTTAAATGGCTGGAGAGGGGGCCCCTAACTCCACAGGCAGAAGTCTTGGCGCTGGCCTTTAAAGTGTACCATGGGAGAGATGAAAAGGCCCGCAAACAAAAGTACCATATGCTGGCACAGGCTGTCCGACCAGCCACTGCTACAAACTCCCGGCCTCTGAGGGAAAAGGGACCACCGGCTCCCTGCTATAAGTGTGGTCAGAAAGGTCACTGGGCAAAAGCCTGCCCTAGCCCCCGCAAACCAAAGGGGCCATGTCCTAGATGCCATCGAGAGGGACACTGGGCTGTAGACTGCCCTTATGTCGTGCAAGACAGGGGGGCATCACACCCAAATAACTCTCCAGCCGATCTCCTAGGCTTGGCTATGGACGATTGATGGAGCCTGGGCTCCCTTGACCCGACCACTACCATTACAAACAGGGAGCCACGGGTAGCTATCATGGTATGTGGGCGGCCCATCTCCTTCCTCTTGGACACTGGGGCCACTTACTCGGTCCTGACGGAGTTTTGGGGACCCACTTCTCCCTCCCGTTTTCCTATTGTCGGGGTAGGAGGACAACCCTATCTCCCTCACCAAACCCCACCACTTAATTGTACCTTCAGGGGCATACCTCTCACCCATTCCTTTTTGGTAGTGCCTACATGTCCTGTCCCCTTATTGGGAAGAGACCTTCTAGTAAAGTTTGCTCCCCCCACTCGCCTAAACCCAAGCTCGCCAGCAACCCCTCTGCTTCTCCTCCTAGCCAGCCAACCTACTGACACAAACATGCTGCTTCCTTTACCAGCTTCTCAGGTAGACCCCCAAGTCTGGGATGTCCAGAACCCCTCTGTTGCTAAACATCATTTTCCTGTTGTCGTCCAATTACTGGACCCTACCAGGTACATAACCCAAGCTCAGTACCCTCTCTCCCTCCAGAGCCTTAGGGGACTTAAACCTATCATTTCTGACCTCTTAAAAGAAAAAACTTCTTCGCCCTACCTCTTCTCCTTTTAACACCCCTATACTAGCAGTTAAAAAGCCCAACGGAACCTATCGTCTGGTTCAAGACCTCAGGCGCATCAACTCTGCAGTGGTTCCCCTTCATCCTGTTGTGGCTAATCCTTATACTCTTCTTTCCACTATCCCCTCAGGGACCTCCCATTTCTCAGTCCTAGATCTCAAAGATGCGTTCTTCTCCATCCCTCTAGACGCACAGTCACAGGACATATTTGCCTTTACCTGGACAGATCCAGACACCCATTTCTCTACCCAGCTTACCTGGACTGTTCTACCTCAGGGGTTCCGAGACAGCCCACACTTGTTTGGCCAGGCTCTGGCTTCTGATTTGTCATCTCTGCCTCCTCTCAGATCTAAGGTCATACTTTATGTAGATGACCTTCTTCTCTGTAGTCCTTCCTCAGAGATCAGCCAGGATGACACCTCCACTCTCCTAAACTTTCTTTCCAGTCGAGGCTACAGGGTCTCACCTTCCAAAGTCCAACTGTCCACTTCTCAGGTCACCTATCTGAGACTAACAATTACCCCAACCCACAAAGCTATTACCTTAAATAAAAAAAACCTAATTCAGTCCCTAACCGTTCCTTCTACAAAGGAAGAAATTTTATCATTCCTAGGGATAGCTAGCTTTCTACGCTCCTGGGTTCCTTCCTTTTCCCTCCTCTCTCGCCCCCTATATGAAGCAGCATCAGGTTCCATCCATGAACCTCCCCTCAAGCCTGTTACCAGGCCCTTTCGAAGGCTCCAACAGGCCCTCCTTAAGGCTCCGGCCTTACATCTCCCTGACCTGACTCGCCCCTTTTCCCTCTATGTAACTGAAAAGGAGGGATTTGCCCTTGGAGTCCTAGGTCACCAACTGGGGCCATCTTTTGCACCCGTAGCATATTTGTCAAAAAGACTAGATCTAACCATCCAGGGATGGGCACCCTGTATTCACACCTTAGCAGCTGCTGAACTCCTCATTAGAGAGTCAAAAAAACTAACCTTTGGTTCGCCCATAACTGTTTTCTCTTCTCATAACCTGTCGCAGCTCCTGACTTACAAAGGCCTACAGACCCTGCCCCCTTCCAGGGTTCTTTCTCTCCAGGTAGCACTAATCCAAGACTCTACGCTCACCTTCCAATCATGTCCACCTCTTAACATTTCCAGCCTTCTTCCTCCGCCAGATACTAACTACTCCCTGTCTCACTCTTGCACTGAAACTTTAGATAAACTATTACCTCATCCCTCACACATACAGGAGGGCACACTGCCTCAGGCTACCCACACCTGGTATACAGATGGCAGCTCCTTTCTACATGAAGGGCACAGAAGAGCTGGCTATGCCATAGTGTCAGACACAGAGGTGATAGAGGCGCAGGCCCTCCCTGCTCATACCACCAATCAACAGGCTGAATTAATAGCCCTTACCCGTGCTTTTCAACTGGCACAGGGACAATCTCTCAATGTCTACACAGATTCTAAATATGCTTTTCATATCCTCCTGTCCCACGCTGCCATCTGGAAGGAACGTGGGCTACTTACAACAAAAGGAGGATCAGTAACTAATGCAAATCAAATTATGGCCATGCTAAAGGCTTCCCATCTCCCCACGGCTATTGGGATTATTCACTGCAGATCCCACCAGACCGATGATTCCATTGTTTCCAAGGGAAATAACCGGGCCGATGAGGCATCTAGGGCTGCAGCCCTTAGGGGCTTAGGCTCGACTCACCCTCCCCAAGACATTCTTACACTGCAGCCCACAATCCCACCTTCACCCCCGGACATTCGCCAAACTCTGTCCTATCTTCATCAACTCTTCCATCCTAACAGCCAGGCCTTGTCCTATTTTGTTAAGACCCACTTGCAGCCTACCCCTGAAGACTTAAGTTTCTTAAAACCTATCACTGCTTCTTGCAAAATCTGCCAGGCGTCAGACCCTAGCTCAAAATATCGTAGTACTCCTTTTCCTACCCATCAAGCCCGAGGTTCTCTTCCTGGAACTGACTGGCAACTTGATTTTACCCACATGCCCACTGTCAAACGAGTCAGATACCTCCTGGTCTTGGTAGATACTTTCTCAGGGTGGGTAGAGGCATTTCCCACAACCAACAAGAGGGCTCAGACAGTCTCTGATCTCCTCCTCCGAGAGATAATTCCCCGATTTGGTGTCCCAGCTTCCTTGCAATCAGACAATGGTCCTGAGTTTACCTCTCAAATCTCTCAAAACCTGTCTAAGGCTCTAGACATCCCCTGGCATTTTCATATCCCCTACCACCCTCAATCTTCTGGGAAGGTAGAGAGAACTAACCGCTCTTTAAAAACCACCCTTGTCAAGCTGTCACAGGAACTTCACCTTGATTGGGTAAAACTCCTACCTCTGGCTCTTTTCAGACTACGAGCTCTTCCCAAGCGACCTCTTCAGGTCTCACCATTTGAACTCATGTATGGGCGTCCGGTCCTAACTCCTGGCCTCTCACCTAAATGCTCTCCCCTCCCAGACCATCTACTCACCCCGTTACTTTGCCACCTTCGCTCTCTCTTGTGGAACTTCGCTGACCACCATCTACCCCGACCACACACTGAACCTTGCCCACTGCCTGTAAACACTGGAGACCAAGTTCTTCTATCTCCTCCAGACAACCGGCCCTCATCACTCTCCCCTAAATGGCAGGGCCCTTTTAAAGTGATTCTCGCGACACCTACAGCAGCCAAACTGGAGGGACTCCCTCACTGGGTCCACCTGTCCCATCTCAAACCTTTTATTCCCCCACCTAAACATTCTTCATACACATCGACCCTAACAGGACCGTGCTCTGTCAAGCTCCAGAGGACGTCGAGACAATCCACGTTACCCTCGCTTCCAGAAAATGAGACCCCAACACCACTGGATTAGACATGGGCTTCTTATCTTCCCTTTACTGTTTGTCTTTATCCAGGGAAGCCCATATATCTGGAGATTTGAGGTTCAAGAGACTTCTGCAGATAACAAACAGTCCTTCCAAATAGGTTCAGGAAACTGCTCTATGGCTGGATGTCAAGAACCGATTCAAATCGCTGTCGTCCCTGTGTCGGTCATCCCATCCAAGTACTATGATCTCTTTACCTGCTTTCTCTTTGACCAGACAGCAGATGTTTGTAAGAAATGGCCAGATAAATATGGGGGTTGCCCATATTGGTCTTGCCAGATACACATGCTAGGATCACGGCCCCACCACTTCTTCTACCAACAGCACAAGAAGCTCTTTTTCTACATAGAAGATCCATGGGATCCCAGGTGGGAGACTGGAGTTGTCGGTAAGCTCTACCGTAAAAACCAACCAGGATCCCCAGTGAGTACTATCAAAATTCAGAGAAAATATGTTTCAATTGCCCAACCCCTAGATATAGAAGGGGTAGGAAAAATAATCAAACACTCCTCTGAGGTCCTTACTTCCTTAACATCCCCCCTCATAAATGGCACCAGCTTGTCCTTCCGCCTTTTGCTCCAGACTTTGACATTAGCATACAAGCTCCTTAATATCACCCGACCTGGTCGTTTTAAAGACTGCTGGCTATGTGTTCCTCCTGGAACAAACTCACAATTGCCGCTCACAGCTTCTCCAGTAATGTTGCCCAATAACCTTACCTCACCCTTCGTCAGCTGTCCCGACTCTGATGTTGCCATGACCCCTTACCTCTCCTCTATCTCTCTTCTTGGCATGGCAAACTGTTTTACGGCATCTGGGACACATCCTGTAGGAATGCTAGGCTCCTTAGACTGCAATATGACCACAACCCTTGATACCCCATCTCTGCCACAGTGCCCAGTGATCCAAAATACATCAATCCTCTGTGGCACGCAGGCATATCATCGTTTACCTGGCAGCTGGTCAGGAAGCTGCACTTTGGTTCTCCTTTTCCCCGAACTAGGAGTAATCCAGGGAATCGAGCCCCTGCCAATCCCAGTCGTCAATATGATAGCCGCCCTACATAAGAGAGCAGTTCAGGTAGTGCCACTTTTGGTAGCTGCAGGAATAGCAGTAGGAACTAGCACTGGGATAGCAGGAATAACTACTTCCATGACCAAATATAATGGGATCACTTCCACCCTCAACAACAGGTTTCAAGAAGTGTCTGAAACTCTGCTCACCATCCAAAAACAGATTCCCTGGCAGCTGTGGTTCTTCAAAACCGACGGGGGCTGGACCTTCTAACAGCTAAAGAAGGTGGCCTTTGTCTGTTCCTCCAAGAAGAATGCTGCTTCTATGTCAACCAATCCGGGATAGTGAGAGATAAGATCCAAGAGCTACAATCTGACATACAAAATTCCAGGGAACGTGAGACCTCCAGTTTCTGGACCTTCGAAAACCCTATATGGAAGTGGATACTCCCCTTCGTAACCCCTCTTCTAGTCATCTTTCTAGCATTACTATTTGCTCCCTGCCTTATCAATCTTGTCTCTACATTCCTTCAACGACAGATACAAAAAATTTCTAACCAAACCATTAATCAGTTCCTGTTGCAGGACTACAAGCCATTGCCTATAGAAAATCCTGATGTTAATGATTACCAAGTGGAACCCGATGGCGAAAACCAGCTATACCCCTACGACGCCCCAAGACAGCAGGAAGCAGTTTAAGAGACCCGACGCCCCTATTCCCTTTTCACCATCGGCTTCCCTACCCTCCCCTTTTCTCTCTTTTTATATAAGAAAAAAGGGAGGAATGTTGGCATTAGGATAGCCCCCTCCCCCAGCAATGGCTCCACCCACAGGTGACAGGAACCTAGCACATCAATTGCCATGGAAACAGCCAAAGCATTCCCAGAAGACATCAGTTCTAAATCCCATCTCCCCCTGGGAGCAAGTGACGTCACTACCCCTACAAAAGACCGAAACCCTTCCTCCTCTCTCTCTTTCCTCTTCCTCTCTTCGCCCGGCCTTGACCCCTGCCCTATCCCGTTCTATTAAACCTCTCCACGTGGAACCGTGTTTGGTGTGGTCTGTCTGGGCCTAGGCGAGAAATCTAATTTACAACAGTCAGTGCTCTTAAATGCTGTGTTGCAGTAAATATAAAAAAATAAAAATGGTTTATCTCTCTATCTGTCCCGAGGTCTCACTCCTCAGGCCCGACCCTGATATGGAACCTCACATACCTCTGTCACTCGGCCTAGCAACCTGGTCCTAGCCACCCTCACTGCCCAACCCTGTCTGCGAAACTCCCTTCCCTGTCTACCGCCTGTTCTCTGCCTCTGTCCCAGGGTGTTTCTCTACCCCCAAATCCCACATAAATACAACTCTACAGCCTGATAGCTTTTCACTCAGGTTTATATATTCAACTCTCAAGGCAAAAACCCTCTACACAAGATTACATCAAATAGACAAAGATACAAACTGCCCTTCTATATGAGATATTAGATATCTCATATAGAAATCCTTAATGTTCATTGCTTTTTAATGCCAATCAATCTCACCTGGGTCTAACTGGTCCTTGAGAACCTCCACATTGTAATGACCTCCACCCTCTGTCCTCTTACCTCCTCACACCTCTCAGCCCTCTCCACCTCCCTCACCCCACCCAGTCACTGGCTTTCCTTTATTTTACTAATTAAAATGGGAAGGTTCATTTGAAGTCACCCGAAAAGCAAAGCCCTTCTTGGGGAAGTGGAATTAACATTAAAATACAAACATCTTCAGGACAATTCACACTACAGAGCCACCTCCTTTGCCCTGGCCCTCTATCACTTAAGCATACTTAAGGTGACCCTGCCTCCCTACAGGTGGTACCCGCTTCCTGAGCTGGCTGGAATTTTAGCAATGTGATTGACCTATCTCAACTAAACGATCAACTCTACCCAGCCCAGAGAGGCTATTCTCTTAACCAGATTCTCTTTTATTTTTTAAAAATATTTTTTATTATTTTATGTGTGTTAATGTTTTATCTGCATGTGAATATGTGTACCATATGCATGCTTAGTCCCCTTGGAAGCATGAAGACTGTAGTGGATCCTTTAGAACCGGAGCAACAAAGGGTTGTGAGTCACTACTGTGTTGGTGCTGGGAATCTAACTTGAGTCCTTTATAAGGGCAACAAGTACTATAAACCATTGAGGCAAGTCCCCAGACCCCAAATTTTCCCTTTAATGAGCCTTTATTGCCTCTCTTACAATATGGTACAACACTGGGGTGTGTGTGTTGGGGGTGATGCTAAAAACTAGTTCTTTAATGATGCGAAGGTATATTTTCTAGTTAATTTTTAATCTGCAAATAACCCCAATGTCTTTTTGCTTTATACCCTATTTCCTTCTTTTATTTTGGATAGCCTATGTGTACCTTCAGAGTGATGCTAGAGATTGAGAAAATTACAAAACAAACGCCAACAACTTCTATGGGTCCACATGTCCTTGAAAGGCCCCTTGAAACTACCCATCATCAAGCTGATCAGTGCACGCCAACATGATAGCTCTACAATCGAAGATATATTAAATACAAAGAGGTCTTAAATCATGGAGGAACTTGCCTTTATTTCAGAAGACAAGACTCAAAGCACAAGCTGTGATCAACATGCAGGCATGTCACTATGAACTTGTACACTGTAGGTCCAATGATGTGCAACACAATACGCTCTCTGTCTCACCTACCTATGAGAATTCCAGCTATAATTATCAATAAGCCGGCTGAAATTAGATGTTGCTGATCCTTCTTTATATTTAGACTTTAAAAGTAACAGCCGTGGAGTAATGGCTGGGAGACAGCATGGAGGGAACAAATAATTCCCAGTTTGTTCCAAAAGACTCTTTCCCAGTTTTGTGTCATGCATTGCCTTAGTCAGGGTTTTTATTCCTGCACAAAACATTATGACCAAGAAGCAAGTTGGGGAGGAAAGGGTTTATTCAGCTTACACTTTCACATTGCTGTTCATCACCAAAGGAAGTCAGGACTGGAACTCAAGCAGGTCAGGAAGCAGGAGCTGATGCAGAGGTCATGGAGGGATGTCACTTACTGGCTTGCTTCCCCTGGCTTGCTCAGCCTGCTTTCTTATAGAACCCAGGCCTACCAGCCCAGGGATGGCACCACCCACAATGGGCTGGGCCCTCCCCCCCTTGATCACTAGTTGAGAAAATGCCTCACAGCTGGATCTCATGGAGGCATTTCCTGAACTGGTGCTCCTTTTTTTCTGAGATAACTGCAGCTTATGTCAAGTTGACACAAAAACAGCCATTGTACACATGAATTTCTTTTAAAGCAAAGGAGAAAACATGCAGTGGTCACTCTGCTGATCTATTTTTTTTTTTTTTTTTACTGCTAAAATTATTCAGCAAAAAAATTACCCATGATATATTTGTTTCAGGAGAGATAGCTCAGAGAGTAGATGCCTTTTCTTCCAGAGGACCAGGGTTCAATTCCCAGTGCTAACAAGGCAGCTTAGAATCTTCTTTAACTCTATTCCCAAGGAATCCAATACCATCTTCTGGCCCCCTCAGGCACACACATGATGCACGGACATATAGGCAAAATAAATAAAAATCCAAAATAAATGAGAAAATGGGATTGTAAAACCTTAAAAACGCTATCCTTAATTCCTCAATAATGTATGTATGCACACAATGTATTTCCAGGACATTCACCCCATTTCTTCTCCTATCTTGTCCCAGAGTCACCCCATCAGAGGTTATATAGAACTATTAAAGTGCTTATACTGAATGTGCTCCAGGCCACCTCTCTGTATATCTGGGCTTAACACACACACTAAAACACACTTCACAGCAACACACCTCTCTTCTCATTCTTTCCCCTGTGGTGTGGCATGGGTCTTTAATCACAGCACATTGGAGGTACAGGCAGGTGGATTTTTTGTGAATTTGAAGCCACTCTGGCCTAGGTAGTGAGTTCTAGGACAGCCACAGCTATAGGGAAAGACACCATCTGAACTGATTATTTTTCTCTCTCAAGTGCTAAATATATTACAATTTATTGTTAGGGTTCGGGAATCGCTGAAGAAGACCCCCAGACTTAAATACTGTTCATGAACAAAGAACATCTATTCTGCAGAAACAAGCTGCATGTGAGGGTCACCACCGCATCAGAATAGTGACGACCCCAGACAAAAGCATGCAGGCCTTCTAATAAGAAACCAGAGGGAAAGTGTCTAGAAGGATTAGGTAATCTCTAATGTGATTGGTAGGGGACCAAAGCCCTGGCATTAGTACAATTTTGATTGGCTACTATATTCAGGTTAGGTAATCTATAACCTCACTAGTGGGTGCTGGGATGATCCAGATGGGCTGCCCAGCACAGATGGCCTATCTTGAGGTCAGATATCTCCCACTCATGTGGTGATCTTCAGGCTGTTCCTTGGGTGGGGTTTTTTTTGTCCTGTTCTTGGACTTTTGGGGTCTGCTGCTGGAGCAGATGTCTTATGGCCTAGTTTTTGAGGTTATGATTTTGCATACTAAATGGAACACAGTGTTTCAAAGCCAGAGACTGTGTCTGTTTACTGGGCTTTTCTTAAGATGGGTCTTGGTGGCTATTTCTTTCTTATAACAATATAGTAAAAAATATAATTTACTGTATCATTCAGCGGCTCAAAGTGCACACATCAATGGGTGATGGTGTTTGACAAAGCTGTGAATATCTATCACCATTAAGGGCAGAACATTCTTCTCATCAGAAAGAAACCACAAACCCACTGAGCAGTCTATCTCTGGTCCCCTTCCCACAAGCTAGTAGATTTGCAACTTTAATATTTTATCTTTATGGGTTTGCATATTCTAGGCCTTTTCTAACTGTGGGAGTTGGTCCTCCCCTTCCATCATGTGGATCCCAGGATAGAACTAGGTCATTAAGCCTGTCAGCAGCCAGTTTTACCCCAAGGCCATCTCACTGGCCCACAGAGAAGTTTTTCAGGGTACATCTAAATTGTAATCTTTATCAGTATAACTGGCTTGGCCAAAAAATGAAAAGATATCCTAAAGAGACATTAGTTTCTCTTACAATTTCTCATACTACTGGATCAATGGACTCCAAGAAATGGATCTTTTCCCAGAAATTTTATGCCAGAGAAAGCAAGAGGCTGGAACCAACCAGAGGGAGAAGGTGCATCCCAGAAAGGAGGTCGCACACAGTTCTAGCATTTTGTCAGACTATAAGAAGATGGCAACTGAAGCTTGGGTCATTGGTGGGCTGGACCACACCTGATCTGGATGGCTTAGGTAGATGTGTATAGCTTTGGCCCTGGCTTTAAATGTTTAGTCTCACCGGGAATGGACTGGGGGAGGTCACTCCTTGTCTCTCTTCCCACTGTGGCCACATTGAATAAATCTCCTTTTCCTGCTTCTCCTACCAATTTGGCTGTTTTCATTGGCTTCTCCAGGGCAGGTAGCTGAACTTGCCTGTTTTAAAGACAGACTTGACACCCAAGGTCAGTAATACTTCCAGAAAAAGACTATTATTTTAAGTATATTTCTAAAAGTAGTATTTATTTTACTTTATTCATTTATCAGTTTCCTTCCTTCCTTTCTTTTTTCTTTCTTCCTTTTTCTATTCTTCCCCCTCCCTCCTTCCCTCCCTCCTTCCCTCCCTCCCTACATGTCTCTCTCTCTCCTTAAGCAGGGTCTCTTTCTAGTGCTGGCTCTCCTGGAACTCACTATGTAGACAAGGCTGGCCTTGAGCTCACAGAGGTCTGCCTCTTCTGCCTCCTGACTTAAAGATATGTGTTTCCAGGCCCAGCAACAAGTTTCCTTTTAAAACAGAGGGCAATGGTGGACACTCAGAAACAGCTGTAGGTTCCTCTTGTCTTTCTGCTCCAATCTCCATGAAAAGAAATGCCTTCAGGTGCCTGGAAATGACATGCTTGTCAGTTTGAGACATCTTAGTCCTATGTGGCTACTATAGAAAAGAAGTAGTCTTTTAAAACCTCTTGCTTTGTAAAAATCTAAAATAACTTGTAAGATAGAAACTGGGTGTAATTCTGTCAGCAGTTCATGATACAGGCTCAGGAGGTACACCTCTCTACTAACATCCTCATAGCCTGAGGGTTCCTGAGAGTTATAAGTCAAACCAGGACCTGTGGCTTCAGTGCCTAAAGGGGTTCCAGAATTAGCTGGTATAGTAAAATGAAACAGGAAAGATAGTTTTAACCGGATTAAGACAATAGTCAC
This sequence comes from Micromys minutus, assembly GCF_963924665.1. Lineage (NCBI taxonomy): Eukaryota > Metazoa > Chordata > Mammalia > Rodentia > Muridae > Micromys > Micromys minutus. Next base: position 26,776,163 of record NC_137958.1, read on the forward strand.
AGATAAGATTTTGGTGCAATTTGAGTTTATTATCTTATCACTGGGTGGTTGTAGAGGAAACCAGATACGATTGCTATAGGTATAGGAGGTGACATCTGGCACCCAGGGTACAGAAGAGTGAAGTGACTGAACAGTAGAAAAGGAAGGCTGGCTGAGAGCTTTTGAGAGATGGGAGAGAGTACAGGGAGGGAAGGAAGGAAGATGGAGGAAGAGAAGGACGACCCAGATTCATGTGACTTTAAATAGCCACAGGTAGCTATGAATATAAGAGATGGATAATTACAGGACAATTTGTCTTATCCAGGTGGGCAGTTTATATCAATATCATTTGGCTCTGGATTTATTGTGTGGACGTTTTGTGGGGTGAGAATTTACTGCTATAAATCTGAGTGATAAATTACAAGCCTCTACAGTTTTGATTTTACCAGGGGTTACTGGGAATTGTGACTGTAACCACAGGGGGACAGATACTGGGGGTCTGAGCGGAGTCCACAGCAAGAGAGCTGAGAGATGGGTGATCTCTGCATGGGACTAGCCGTGGGGGCAGTGAGACCACGGGGGCCAGAGAGTAGCCAGCTATTATTATTATTATTATTATTATTATTATTATTATTATTATTGTTGTTGTTGTTGTTGTTGTTGTTGTTGTTATTATCCAATGCACCGGAGTTCTAGGAGTTCTATGTAACTGACCCTACCTGTCTTCCTCCCTCTTAAGCTTCTACCTATGAATGAATGAAATACCTTTTCCTAAAACTCATCCTCTATGGGCCATGAATTTTATTCTTCCAGTTCAGGGGACAAGAACCAAAAAGTCACTGCTCAAAGCTGCTTTGGTGGCCATTGGGTTTCCAGGACTTTAACTTGCCAAGCCAAGTTCCCCAAGAGTCAAATATCTTTGCTTCTCAAGTGTGTGTCTGTGTGTGTGTGTGTGTGTGTGTGTGTGTGTGTGTGTGTGTGCTCTAATGAAGTAAGTAATTTCTTGTTGCATATGTGAGATGCACTTCAGCTAATTCACTTGTAATAATGATGCCATTGTCATTTTGTTCCTAAGTCTCTTCAAGGGTTGACAGAGTGGTACTTACTGAACCAGTGTGGTGAAGTGTAAAGTGTGAGCTGAGCTGTGTTTATCTGCATGAGATTGAGCTTTTCAACACCCTGTCCTGGAGAAGGGCAGGAACCCTTTCTGAGCACTCATAGGCAGTTAATAGTAAGCAGTTAATAGTGGCTTCTGAGGACCCTTCCCTCCCTGAGATGTTCTAGGTAGTTAATGGTTGCTGGGTTAGGGAAAAGCATTTTCTTTAGTGGTATAGCCACTAGTAAGGAGCTTTCGTTCCTATAAATGGCTTTGTCACCCATGTATCTATAAGCAACCCTAATAAAACTCTGTCTCACACACACACACACACACACACACACACACACACACACACACACACACACAGTAGTGAACTATTGGAAGAGAAGAACATAATCAGGAGTGGGAATAGGACCAGAGAAGATAGGGGATGAATGCAGTCAGAATACATTATTCATGAAGAGAATAGTAAAACTATTACTATCTATAAAAACATGCTATTAAAATACACGTATGCATGCTTTTTTGTATGCTCTGAAATTGCGTGGTTTTACTCAGCTATAAGATGGTAATTCATGAAACTTAAACTTAAATCCACCAGTAAGGACTTTCTCTAAGGTTTATTTTAATTTCTTTGAGACAGAGCAGTTCCATAGGTCAAGCTACTCCCAAACTTTCCGTCCTACTGTGTCAGCCTTCCAAGCATTGGGATTACAGGTAGGCGTTTCCCCTCACTCAGCTCATTAAACAAACACCACCACCAAGCAAACATCCCACAACTTAAGTTCTCGACAGACAATAGCAGCATACCCAAAAAATATCTGCAACTTAAGTTCTGCTTTATTTGTAGACTAAATCCTTAGTAGAATTAGATGAGTTGTTTTATTTTGCTTGCTTTGTTTGAGATGGGGGTCTCCTGTAGCCCTGCCAGAGATCCACCTGCCTCTGCCTCCCAAGTGCCGGGATTAAAGGGTGTCACCATGCCCCATTAGAGAAGTGCTTTTTAACCTAGGGGTAAGCATAACTAGTATTTAAATTTCAGCATCAGTAAGTCAAGAGGTCACTATCATATCATCTGCAAATAGTGATATTTTGACTTCTTCCTTTCCAATTTGTATCTCTTTGACCTCTTTTTGCTGTCTGATTGCTCTGGCTAGTACTTCCGGTAAGGAGAGAGTGGGCAGCCTTGTCTAGTCCCTGATTTTAGTGGGATTCTCACCATTTAGTTTGATGTTGGCTACTGGTTTGCTATATATTGCTTTTTAAAGTCTGTGCTCTTAATCTATTTAGACAAATACAAATAATAAAATCTGCTGCTGATGAGATGTCGAATTTGAAAGACAGATGTACATTCATAGTTTTCCATGAAAATTTTAAATTTTCATACAGATAGATATTATCAGTAACATAATTTTAAAGAATGTTAATTTTTGTGTGTATGTTTCAGTGTTTTGCTTAAATGCATGTATATGTACCACATATGTGCCTAGGAGGCCAAAAGAGGATGGTGCCAAATTCTCTGTAATTCAAGCTACAGACAGTTGTTAGGTATCACACGGGTTTTGGCATGTTCAACCTGTGTCCTCTGGGTGAGCTGCCATTGCTTTTAACTGCTGAGTCATCTCTCTAGCCCCATACAAGTAATTTTTAATAAATCCACATTTTGGAATGTATCTTAAAGAAATATTCTTGACTTACCACCCCAAAGAGTAAGTTATGTAAAGCTGTTAAAGCAGTATTACTCATTACAGAAAACGAGCTGGGAATTTTTTGACAAGTGTAACACTACGTATTCCTGGCTGTTCTGAAACTCTCTGTGAAGACCAAGCTGGTCTTGTACTCACAGAAACATGTCTGCCTCTGCCTCCTAAGGTCTGAGATTAAAGGCGTGTGCCCCCATGGTGCCTGGCTGGAAAACATATTTTCTTAAAGCTTTGTGTTAAACTACCGCATATCGTATTATGGAATACATAACCATTAATAATTTTCTCTCTGTGTGGTGGTACTTGCCTTTGATCCCAGCACTTTAAAAGAGTTCAAAGTCAGCCTGGTCTACATAGCATGTCCCAGAACAGCAAAGGCTACACTGTGAGACAGGTTAAGGGCAGAGCGGGGATAAGATGAATTATGTTGATAGAAAGATGGTCATGAAATAATGTTAACTATGAGATATATTTTGTCCAGGTGCACATTTGTATTATTTAATTGCTTTATAAGTGTTTTATATTCAGTCTTGGTCTTAGTCAACTGTTCTATCAATATGAAAAGACACCATGACCACAGTACCTCTTATAAAGGGCATCATTTAGCTGAGCCTCCTGGCAGTTCAGAGGTTTAGTCAGAACATAGTGGGGAAAATGGTGTCATGATGGCCAACATAGAGCTGGAGGAGCTGAGAGTCCACCTTAATTAGCAGGCAGCAGAGAGTGACACTGGGCCTGAATTAAGCATTTAAGCCCCAAAGCCCACCTCCAGTGACACACTTCCTCTGACAAGATGACACCCACTTTAAGACCATACCCCCTAATCCCTCCCAAGTAGTACCACTTCCTAATGGCCAAGCATTCAAGTATGAGCCTATGGGGGGGGGGTGTCATTCTTATTCAAATCGCTGCAGTCTTCAAATAAAATCTGTTTCAAGCAGTTATCTTGAAACATATAAATATGCTTTCAAAAATAAAAAGTAGGTAGGTTACTGACTTTTAATTTGCTGAACTGCTTAATTTCACAAAAGCAGAATTTTATACAAAAGTCATCTTATCGATATACACTCTTCACAAAGACTCAGTACTCTCAAAAGAATCATCTTTGCTGAGAGTGAATTGCTAAGTGAATGTCTAGTGCAGAAAGTCAGAGCCTTGACACATTAATGTACACGGTGGCTCTCTAGAGTGAGGATTCCACCTGTGATTCACCCAAAGCCTACAGTTCCTATCAAGCTTGACCTCACACATTAGCAGGCCTTGTGCACATTTGATTTGCACCTATTTTATCTTCAACCCACCAAACAACAAAGTTTGGAAGACTTTTAGTCACTCTTGTCTCCTGCTTTGTTCAAGAGTGCCTGACACCCTGACACAGAGCAAGGAACTCAACAAGCAAGCTCTTGGTCAATGGGTTGCCAGAGACCTCCAGGTGCTTAAAGTTCCTTTAGGCATTATCCTTTCAAAGCCATCCAATGGAATAAAAACTTCAAAGGAGAAATTATGTTAACACCTCTAGGCCACTAGAGATTTATTTAGTGAATTACTGCTGTGCTTCAGAGGAATAAATTACTTCAGGGAGCGGAGGGCACTTCTCAGAGAGTGCTTCATGACCTGGAAAAAGGGCTTGCGAAATCAACTTTATATACTTTGAAAAGGTAACTGGAAATCACTGGTGGTAATGATCACTGGTTCATGAAATGGACCAGGAGCCATGTTCCATGGCAGCAGATGGCTATCTTTGGAGTACTTTTGGCCAGCCTGGCATTTTCCACGGAGGATGTTTGTTAATTTTAATAGTTCAAGTCTGAAAAGCAGATACTCCTTTCCAGAGACTGCAAATTGTTGACTCATTCATCTGTTGGGAGGTAAATGGTTTCACATATTACTTTTTTTTTTTTTTTTTTTTACACAAATGAGCCCATGTCTAAACACCTCTTAAAGATATTTTAAATGCACACTTTATTTGTTTTCTGTAATAACTTATGGTTTTGTGCTATCTAGAAAAAAGTGATAATCTTTGCTAGACATTACATAATGCTCTTTGTTTATGTGATAAAAAAGCTACATCATCTCACCAAATGCTAAGGACATAGCAATTTCCTCCACTGGCACTCCAAAAGTGTTAGAAATAAACACTAATATAATATAATATACGTTTCTTCCAGTAACCAAAATGGGAAGTATTTTAACAGTTGTCAATCCTTCCCCACCCAGACACATCACTGGCAGTGGAATTTATGCCTAAACTTTAAACCTCAACCGTTTGGGGGTGGGGAAGAGATGCTTTTCACAAGGATCAAACAAAGAATGTTTCCCAAGTTACACTTGCAGAGGTGAATGTCTGTGTGCTTTTCAAAGGGGAAAGTGCAGTGCCCTGACGATCGATCCAAGACCCTCTACTGCTTTTATTCTGTTTTGTCTAGTTAATAAACCACCAAGAAAGATAATTTTTAAACCTAATTTGCTGAGATGAGAATTTACTAACGTCTGTGTGTGTGGGTGGGGGGGTAAATTTGACAATTTTCGATACATTGGTTTTATATTAAAAAACAAAAACAAACAAACAAACAAAAAAACTCCACTGACACTTTTGACCGAAAAGGTAAAGAATCCCTATCTACTTGGTAATCCAAAAGGAGGGGGAAAATATTAGAAAAAGCAAGGTGCCCTTACACAGCTCAGCGAACCCTGGATGCTCCAAGGCCACTGCGGAGTCTGGAGGTAGGCAGCTCTCTGCAGGCACGCTGATCTCCTGACTGGGCTTGAACCTTCCAGCCCGCCCAGAGCTCGGGGGCACCGGCGACAGTGAAGGTCAGAGTCCACAGACTAACCCCTGCAGCCCACGGCTGCCAAGGGCCTCCAGTCTCGGGGAGTTTTAAAATGCGGTTCGTGGAAGGGCATTTCTGATCATTCTCTTTCAAGGACATGATCCAGCCCAAAGGGAGAAAAAAAGCGCACTTTCTTCGAGGTTTGTGTGGAACAGAGTGGGAAGAAGGGGGGGGGGGTGAGCAGGGAGGAGGGCACTAATCAAAGCCAAGTCCCGGGCGGCGTGGAGAGCCTCTCGGAGGCAGCGGAGTGTAAACGCGGGCAGGATCCACGTAGAGCTGCTCCCACGGGGGTCTCCGCGAGACCGCGCGCAGGCGTGGGGACCGCGGACGGGTGGGTCCCCCTCGCACTCTGCCCCAACCCGCGCCCCCTGCGCGTCACCGCCAGCCCTGCCTCGGCGCGCCTCCCCCTGCTCCACCTCCCCGGCGGCGCGGTCCGGCGGTGGGGCCGGAGGAGCGCGGGCGGGAGGATCACTCCGTAGGCCCGGGAGCTCGGCGGGCCCTCGGCTCCGGGGGAGCCACGGCGCGGCGCTGCGACCGTGGCCGGGAGAGGAGGGCGCGGAGGTGAGCAGGGTAGCCAGAGCGCCGGGGTGGTCGATCCCGGGTCGCCGAGCAGCGGGCGCAGTGCGTGCGCCGCATCCTTCCTTCCGGACTCGGGGGCTTGGAGCTGGCCCGGAGGTGAGTGGGAGGGACGAGGGAGGGAGTCCTTCGCACCCATTCCGCCCCCCCCGGTCCTCCCAGAGCTCCGGGAAGTCCTCCGGTCCGGGCCCAGCAGAAAGGCCATTCTACCTCGTCCCAGGTAGAATGTGCCCGAAAGGGAAAGGACCCGCAGGTTACTTTTGCCAGACACTTTGGACTGATGCGGCACTTTTCACGGTCACACAGCGCTGCTGGGCAAACAGGTAAATAATGCCCGCAGTGGCTTTGCTTTATAAACCTGGTCATGTAATCCTGGTGTGCGTGGGCCATTTTACGTTAGAAGTAATTGGTCTGTTCTTTCAGTGTCCTTAATTACCTCTGCGTCCCGTGTTCAGCTTCGGCTGAAACTTGTTGAAAATTATGCCCTAAAAAAAATCTTGTTCTGAAAATAACGTCGGGAGATAAAGAGATTTTTTTCCCCTGTGGTCTGGGGAGATTTCCATTTATTATCTTCAAGATCCTGTGGAGAAGGATTGGTGTCAGTGTTTACTCTTCAGGCCAACTCTTTGTTTGTTTTTAGGTAGAAAAACTATTCTAGACCACGATTAATTGTCACCCATCCCAGTAGGTGAAATAAAATTCAGACTCATACCCCCACTCAACCCTCAGGAGTTGATTACCTAAAGTCCCAGTTAACCACCCCACTGATTGAAAGCTTCTTTCTCTCCAGTCTACCCCCCCCCCATAACCTTGTTTCATAGCTTTTTATTACTTCTTTATTTAGTTGATCTGTGTTCTGTCTTTGACACTATACTTTTTGTCCTCGCTTTGAAGATAACCTATTTGGAGAAGCAAAATAACGAAATCCTGAGTATTTAGCAGCATCTGCGCAGTTACCAGGCAGCTTGGAGATGCAGGAGAGATGGTAGCATCCGCTGCAGTCTCTGTCTCTCAGCTAGTTGGGGTGGAGGGGGGTTGAGGGTGGGGTAGGGGGCAGTATCAACAGCAATAGGTTAGCTAATTGAGAAAGATGGGAATGAGAAGCTTATCTGAATCACTTTTTATTGGACTGGTACCATGGACCAGTATTGATGTACTTGTATTGAATGGGCATGCTTGTATTTTAACACTGGAACAGAGCACAGATGAAGGCAGAATTTTAAGATGATTATAAATGATATAGAAAGATGAGAAGAATAAGGATGCAGCGTAAGCTCAGAAGGCTAGGCCTGCCTGTGAGAAAAGGAGGTGCCAGTACTCTCTGCTCAGGCTGTGACCACGGCTCTGAGGTGACCACGACATTGGCATAACACTGACACACCACTTAATCGTTTTCCGGGCCTTTTGAACCCAAAGATCTTAAACCATCAGAAAGAGAGATCTGGCCTGAAGACTCACTACATTTTCTTTGGCCTTGGCACTTAAATATTCTTTTAGTGACAAAGAACATTTATTGCATACTTAGTTGGTATGTGGCAGGCAGAGTGGGTAGGAGTGTGTGTGTGTGTGTGTGTGTGTGTGTGTGTGTGTGTAGGAGTGTAAGTAAACAGTCAAAAAGCAGATGAGCAATTCTTTAAAACAACTCCCCAGGAACTTAGCAGGGGCCGAAAGAAGCTGCCGTGGTGGGCTGGAATGAATTGCACCCGTAGGAGACAGAGTTCTCGGGATGGAAAAGAGATCTGTCTTTTCCACTTCTTGCAAAGGATTCTGGGGTTCGGCAGTAGGCAATAAGGGCCATCAGGATTAGGCTGGAGAGCTGAGCAGAGACTGTCACATCTGGGACCTTTAGGGTCACAGTCAGGTATGAGAAGGAGCCACTGACTTTTAAGGGAGAGAAACATTTTACGTCATTTGTGTTTTAAGATGACCATAGCTCTTAGGTGGAGGGTGGTTGTGTAAAAGGTGAAGATAGGCTGACCTGTAAGATGTTGGCAAGCCAGGCATGATGATACAGGTACAGGTTCTGAGGCAGGAGGAGTACTTAAGCCCAGGAGTTTGAGACCAGCCTCAGCAGCACAGGGGCGTGTCATCTCAAGCAAGTTCCAGACACCCAGAGCTGTACTGTGGGACCAAGAAATATTTTTGAGGAGCTGGGGTTTATATCTTAGGGTGAAGGAAAACAAAGCATAGAGATTGAGTTCCCCTCACCAGCCCCCCGAGTTCTCACTTGAGGACCTGGGAGGAAACGGTGAAGCAGGTATATTGCAGGTAGAGTTGGGTTTTGAACCTGTTAAGCTTGAGACGTCAGGAGACAGGCTATAATTACGTGCCCTTAGGAGGCAAAAGGGACGGTCTCCAGGGGGGGAGTGCGTAGATTGGCTCTTGATGGGTGACGGTGGCCATTATGAGTATAAATAGCAGTAAACATGGTTGCCTGGTTTTTCTTTTTTCTTTTTAAACAGGTCACCTGCGTCTAATACTTTATTTTTTTATTCAAGATTTATTTATTATATATGAGTACACTGTAGATCTCTTCAGACACACTAGAGGAAGGCATCAGATCTCATTTCAGATGGTTGTGAGCCACCATGTGGTTGCTGGGAATTGAACTCAGGACCTCCGGAAGAGCAGTCAGTGCTCTTAACCACTGAGCCATCTCTCCAGCACACTGAGCTAAGTGAAGACACAGAGAAAATGGGTAGCCGGGTTCTTCCAGAGTTTTAGAAAGTGTATTTGGTGGCAAGTGAGGATGGAGGCTCTTTGCAAGGGAATAACTCAGTGTATACAGGTGGAGTTTAAAGAGGAGTGAGGAATGGAATTGTAGGTCCATAGACAAAGGTTGCTTTGTCTCCTAGACACATCATTGTGAAAAATTAAGCTAAGGTTATTAGGAAGGTACGGGTTGTGCCCAGAAAGTGAATGACAGCGTTTAGTTGGTTTTGACAAACAGGAAAACAAGAGTCCCTGAGGGTAAGATGTTTGGCTCCACCAGGCAGAGGTGGTACCTTTAATCCCAGCACTTGGGAGGCAGAGGCAGTCAGATCTCTGAGTTTGAGGCTACCCTGGTTTACAGAGCAAGTTCCAGGACAGCCAAGGCTACACAGGAAAAAAAAAGGGGGGGTTATCTCCTGCAATGGTGGAGTCTTGAGATGGTTGACAGCTGCTGGTGATACAAAGAGCAGCATCTCCAGTGAAAAGGAGTGATCTAGAAGTCAGTAGATAGCAGAGAGGTTAGGGAAAGGTTGCTAGGTTTCAGGATAAGTTAAGGAGGTTTGGTGTAAGCTTGTGAAGTACAGTAACCTGCCTCACGGCCCTGGAGGATTTAATTTTCTTGATAGCAATCATCAGATTGTTCAAGTCATGAGAGAATCTCTGAGGATAGCTCATTTCTGAATCTCGGTCATCCAACAACTAATGTCCTAGATGTTTCCATGCCATATTAATTAGGCTCTGTCCCCTCCCACTTCCCAGAAATTGATTTAGTACAACTGCTCGATACCATTCTGCAGGAGGAATGTCAAGGAATCTTAGGGGCTGAGTCACTGTTCTATTGCTGTGAAGAGACATCACGACCAAGACCAAGGCAACTCTTTAAAAAGAAACACTTTAATTGGGGGCTTTCTTACAGGTTCCGAGCTTTGGCCGTCATTATCATGTCAGGAAGCATGGCTGGCGGCACACAGGCAGATACGGTGCTGGAGGAGTAGCTGAGGATTCTAAACCTTGATCCTTAAACACAGAGAGACTGGGCCTGGCTTGGGATTTTGAAACCTCAAAGCCTATCCCTAGTGACACACTTCCTCAATAGGGCCACACCTATATGAACCTTTGGGGGTTCTTATTCCAACGAACACAAGGTGCACAGCGACTACCTTGTCTTACAGTGTTAATACTCCTTCAAATATTAAGAGCCTAGGTCAAGTTAAATACCTATAGGGACCTTGAATCTCAAGTAGCCTGTAGATACTTAAAATATACTTTTAACGAGAACTCCTGTGTGTGGTGTTAAATCTGAGGTGATAATGTAACATCTTACATTGCTTCAAGACTTCAAAAGAAGGACGGATTTTAGCATTAGGAGAAGATTACAGGAATCGAATAGAGGCAGGCTGACTCTCAGGATAGTCTCAGATGCTTACGCCAGTCCATCTACCTCAACAGGACAAAAATAAAACTCTCTATACATGGAATAATTTATATTTTCCCTCATATCCACTACTTCATCTATATTATTTAATCTACATTAAGTAAAATCTTAGAGAAGAGGAGAATGTTTTGGCTATGGTGGCCCATGGCCATCACCTGGAACTTATAAGTAAGACAGAAATCTGAGCTACCTCAGATCTCTCACTTCCTACTCTAGGAGAATCCCAGCCCTGATGCTGTCATTTTATCATTGACGCTTGCCAAGTTCTCCACCTACAGACCAGGTTTGCTCAGGCAAGGATCTTTGGAGCCAGTAGAACCGAGGAAGACGGCACCCTGACCTGGGAGAGTGAAGGGTTAATATCCCCAGAACACTTGGAATTTTGAGTGTTATGAAACAGGAACTCGGTGTCCTCCTGTGTGGTGTGATGACACATTTTAAGGAATGGCATTGCTCTTCCCAGAAAGTGAAGGGACGGTGTTGCAAATCAGGAAGTGGGCTGTCGGGCTTTCTGACACGGGGAGGAGGAATGGGCCCCATGAATTTGCTTCACCTTCACTTACTGAGGATGGCTGTTGTCCTCTGGGTGGTCTTTTTCCACTGCTGAGAACAATGTGAAAATAGACAGAACTAAGAATCAGCTAAATCTGCACTCTCTGAGCAGCAAAGTAAAGACTGAAGTGAATCCTGACCGTTTAGAGGTATTTTTGCTCTTGTCTATGTAGTGTTCACACCTCTTGATCACCTATAGAACTTCTGATGCCCACACAGAACCCTCAGCCAGTTGAGTAAACATCAGGATGGAGGAACGGGTTAGCGGGGATCATTACTTTTAAATCTCTCCAGGTAATTCAGTGGCGCTAGCGCTCAAGAAGACTACCTTGAGGCAATTCTGAGACAGGTTCTTCCTTCCCAGCCACCAGTGGGGAACCCTCCCCCCATTTCTGCAGTGCAACCAAACTCAGACAGACACACAGAAAGGTTGTATTAATTGACCAGTGACTTTTTCAGACAGTGAGGGAGGCAGGATCTATTGGGAGAGTTTGCAATTAGGCATTTTTCTTACATCGAGTGAGTGAGGTTGCACAATGTGATACATTTACAGAAGCTGTGCATATTTAAGATGGAAAAATCCTCTGTGTAAATCATACCTCAATCTAATTGCATTTTTTTTTAAGTTCTGCATATGTCTCATCATTCATAATTTCATTGGATAACCAGGAAGTCGGTGCCTGTTTGGTGTCATGGGAGAGTCAGTGCCCGGTTGACGGCTTGGTAGGGAAGGTGATGGGGTTGGATGAGGCTGTGTGTGCATCTTTGATGCTAGACTGTTGCCTAAACTGACATCACCCACCGAGAATACCCGAGGTTCTAACTTCCACAGGCACATACATGTCTTCACACTTACCCACAGGTGCACATCTATATGCATACAACTGAATTATTTTCTGAAATCATTGAGAAAAGTGTTTTAACGCACTTTCTGGGATTATTAGATTCAGCCAGATTTTTGTTTTTTTCATCGTTCTGGTTGAAAATGTTCCTAAAAATAACCGACCTGTTTCTTTGCCCTCTCTCCCCCTGGCCCCCCACTTTGAATAGGGTATTATGTAGCCCAGGTAAGCCTTCACAGAGTTGAGCCTGTTTCTCCCTCACCAGTTCTGGGGTTCAATGTTGTTCTCCATGCCTGGCCTTTGATCTTCCTGACTCTACCTGCCAAGTGGTGGGATTACTGTTGTTTGCCTCTGTGCCCCGCTTTTGTACTAGTAATTGCAATACAACGAACATAAAATGATGTTTTGGTGACTCAGTATAGAGGAATGTATGTAGATCACATCTACATAATAGTTAGAAATACACTGGAAATCTCAAACAGCCCTGGAGTAACTCTACTGGTTAGGAAATCGCATTCCTTGCCTTTGGGGTTTTCTGAGAGGTTTGAAAGTGTTCAGAATCTCTAAACAAAACAAAAACATGTATACATAGAAATCTGTTCTTGCCCTGAATGAACAGTTGGGTTTTACTTGTTTCTTTAAACGTCAAGAGGATTTAGGGACTGTCTTAGCGGGAGCCAAAAGTTGTAATGTTTAAAGCCACTCTCTAGTTAGAGGGGTTAGGATATTTGGCATTCCATCTCTGGAATGTGCCTCCTGGCTTTGTTGTATGACTAAGCAGATAACTGTGGGGTAGGGTGGGGGCTGGGGTGAGGGTGACTCCAGGGTCTAGGGATAGGCATTTTCTCCTAACAGCTATTGGGGCTCTTCTACTTGGGGCCTCCTACTGGCTCTGAAAATTATAGCTCCCAAGCTTGACAGTTTTACAAACCAATCAAATTACAAAAAAAAAAAAAAAAAAAAAAAAAGACAAGGGCTACTTAAGATTGCTAACACAGACAACTGTTATCACTACCCTTTCCCCCGAACAAAGGACATTGGATATATAAAAGTAGGAATGAGACACTCTAAGTGTAAAGGACAATTCAAGAGGAATGATTACGTGGAAAATGACTTGCTTTCTCGTGTGTTTTTAGTTGGTATTTTAAGCCAGATTGCACACAGGGTGCACTATCACAAAAACTATGCAGAAGGCGCACATGGAATTAGGGAGTACTTTGCAAATATAAATTTATTACCTTTCATACATATGACACACAGGGCCTAGAGAGATGACGCAGGAGTTAAGAGCAGGGACTGTTCTTCCAGAGGTCCTGAGTTCAATTCTAGCACCCACGTGGCAGTGTCCAGCCAGTGAGGGTTCTAGTCCCATGGGGTCTGATGCCTTCTGGAGTAAAGGCATACATGCAGACAAAACATCAATATACGTAAAATAAGTCTTTTAAAAAACTGAAAAAACATACACAGATACAGGCACAGAGGGGGGTGGGAGGTGGCAGAGAGACAGACAGAGACATACACAGAGGGAGAGAAGGAAAGGGGGAGGGAGAGAGAGAGAGAGAGAGAGAGAGAGAGAGAGAGAGAGAGAGAGAGAGAGAGGGAGGGAGAGAGGTGTGCCACACAATGTTCTCTCCTGGCTTTTTAGGGTATGTTCTGACTATGTGATTTAGCTTTTTATGATAAGAACATCCGGTCATTCCCTAGCGAGACTGATTTTCTCCTGTGTGAGCACGGTGCCTTCCCCTGCTCTTTTCCTCTGTTCACAGAGCACAGTGACCCAGATGCACTCACAGTGGGCCTCTGCAGGGCAGATCTCCCTTCAGACTATAACTGCATCATCCCTCGTCAACCGAGATGTGTAAAGCCTGTAAAGTTTACAGTGCCTTTTTGTCCTAACTGAATCAATGTAAAGATGTCATCAGTAACCCATGTATCTGCTTGTAAGACAGGAAGGAAAGGACCCAGAGTACAGGACAGGCAAATGATGAATGAGGCTGATGCTGTCTCGGCAGCAGACGTTTTCCGTTGTGGGAGATGGGCTACTCTTGGGTCTGAATATGGCTGAGCCCAGTGGGATATGAACACACACCCTTTGGCCCTTTCTCCTTTCTTCTCTCCAAAAACAAAATGTGCCTTCAAGGTGGCTACAAAGTCTCAGAAGAGGGATGATATATATTCCCCACCCACATGATGATTTAAAATAATACTATGAATAAAAATGCTTGGTGTATGGTTTCAAGAGTAAACATTTCATATCTTAGACCTATGGAAGATCACTTGGGCTGGCAAGCCGGCATAGCAGGTAAGTGCTTGCTGCTGCTTAACTCTAGTGACCTGAGTTTGATCCCCTGAGCAAACTGTAAAGAGAAAACAACTATCTCCACAATGTTGTCTCTGATCACCACAGACATGTGGCTATACCACTGTACACACTAGGTAATAAAATTATAAACTCTCTCTCTGAGTGTGTACATCTCTGTGTCTGTCTGTCTGTCTGTCTGTCTGTCTCTCTATCTCTCTCTCTCTCTCTCTCTCTCTCTCTCTCTCTCTCTCACACACACACACACACACACACACACTGCAGTGAAAGAGTCTTACTAATTTTTATTCCTAGCCACACCATACTGTTAGGGTCCAGTTAGCACTTGCCATTAGAAATACTGTGTGATTAAGGTCCAAGCATGTTTATACAAGTGTTGCCCATTAATAGATACAAAAGTTGTGGCTTACTGAGAGGCAACATTTTTAGGTTCTAAGGTATTTATATACTTCTTCACACTCTAATTTAGAGAGGTCTGAACCTGTTTTTTTTTTTTTTTTTTTTTTTTTTTTTTTTTTTTTTAAGGCAGATATGTGATTAACTTTTCATGTTTTTAGTTTAAAAAGGCCTTATTATGGTGATTATTAGACTGAAAGGTTTTGTAGTTCTTACATGAGAGGTGTGGTAGTGTTTACTGAATACCCCAGGACTGGTGGGGAATGCTGGCCTTTCTGAGTGAATCTAGTAGCACTTTTCATCCTTAGGTAATGGGCTTAAGAGAAGGGGGAAGTACGTTTGTCACCCTTTATTTGGAGATAAAATGGAGGTTGGTTTCATTCCAGTACCTTTAACTGCAGGTTCCCAGGGCAGTCAGCACTAAGCCAGGAATGTGAGCGGCTTTGTTGGAGCAGGTTGCCAAGGACTATCTAAGAGCCCAGGACTGCACCTTGAGGGAGAATGGATAATTACACTTCCTGACTTGAAAGGCGTGAAGCGAGACATGTAATAGGTGTAAAGGTGGTGCATTTTCTCCCTTCACAGAATCTAAATTAGACACTAAGATCACTAAGTAATGCTGGAAAACAGTGAACCGGCCAAAGCAAATCACCAATATGAAAGTGACTCCTCCACCCTGTCCTCACAGCCACTTCCCAAGCAGTGGTGGCAGCAGCAGCAGCAGCAGCAGCAGCAGCCAGCGCTTCTGAGAAAAACAACTGTCAATGTTTCTTAGGGAAAAAAAAAAAAAAAACCACATAAACACAACTAAACAATTTTAAATAGAGGTGCTTGCTGTTAAGGAACATGTGGAGAATGATAAGATGTCTGTGGTGTTTAGCTGGTTCTGTCGTAGACTGTTGTTTTTCTATTTTATTTTTTATTTTATTTATTTTATGAGGCAGGGCCTCAATGTATGACCCCGAATGGCGTTGGAACTCACTCCATAGACCTGCTTCTGCCTCCTGAATGCTGGGATTAAAAGTTTGTGCCACCACGCCTGCCTCTGCACTAGATTTTGTTGCCTGCTTTTCTTTAATATTGTTTAAATAATGGCCCTAATTTTATTGTTGGCGCTTTTACCTTATCTTTAAAAAAATCTGTAGTTAATAAGGTATTATAGTGACTATCTAGTTTGGGTTATACTGAATGGAAATTTGTTTTTATGGGCTTCCTTCCTTCCTTCCTTCCTTCCTTCCTTCCTTCCTTTCTTCCTTCCTTTCTTTTGCTATCTCTTGGGCTCAAGGTCCTTTTCTCTGTTTCTGATGTCATTTCTGATTTGCCACTTGATGTGTTGATCGAATGCTTGCTGGAGCTGATTTTGACAAACATTCTGAGTGAAATTTCTTCTTTGCCCTAGGCTTTCTTGCTGCACATAGGCAATTCCACAGTCCAGCAGCATCTGCTGTGCTCTTTTAGAAATGCAGCCTTCGGAGTCTCCCTCCAGCCCCTCTGAGTGAGAAGCTACATCTTAAGATCTCCAGGTATCTGTGTGTGCTTGCGACCCCCCCCCCCCCCCCCCCCCCCCGTTTAACTTATCGATGACCTTTCTGTTAACTTTTCTATTTCTGAGATCTTCTCTCGCTTACATGCTGTGCTGGCTGTGTTCTGGGTTACATAGCATGTCAAAATATTTTGTCCTTAGAGATGTAGGATATAACTCCAGTGTGTACAAGTCTTGTTGTAATGTTTGTTGATAGGTTTAGCTGGTGAACATTTCCTTTTCTCTCTTCTAGGATATTCCTGGTGGTCTTAGAAGAGTCTCTACCATGGAATCCATCTCTATGATGGGAAGCCCTAAGAGCCTGGAGATGTTTTTGCCTAATGGCATAAATGGTATCAAAGATGCCAGGAAGGTCACTGTGGGTGTGATAGGAAGTGGGGATTTTGCCAAGTCTCTGACCATTCGTCTCATTAGGTGTGGCTATCACGTGGTCATAGGAAGCAGAAATCCTAAGTTTGCATCTGAATTTTTTCCTCACGTGGTAGATGTCACCCACCATGAAGATGCTTTAACAAAAACAAATATAATATTCGTGGCTATCCATAGAGAACACTACACCTCCCTGTGGGACCTGAGACATCTGCTTGTGGGCAAAATCCTCATTGATGTGAGCAACAACATGAGAGTAAACCAGTACCCAGAATCCAATGCAGAGTACCTGGCTTCACTATTCCCGGATTCCTTGATTGTCAAAGGATTTAATGTGATCTCAGCTTGGGCTCTTCAGTTAGGTCCCAAGGATGCCAGCCGCCAGGTATGCAGCCTTTCATCTTATTATTTGGTATTTTGTAGTCAAGTGAACCCATTTCTAAGGCACTTTAGAGACAGTTTGAAAACTGTCACTATGAGAGGTCATGTGAAGACTTCTAAACCCGTACTTCTCTTCACAAAAATGATGTGAATGTTTGATAAAATGACGTGTATTTTTTCTGTAATAACCAGCTGATTAAAGAAAGGGTGATGTGAGCTGATGTATTCTCTGTGGCATTATATTAATCCTCCAGAATTTTTAAAGAATATAGCAACTGTTTTTGTTTTTCCCCCTTCTGCCTTTCCCCCTCTCTCTTCCTGCCTTTTTGCAGGTACTTGGTAATACCATTCCATCTCTGAAGGAGAAAGGACTCCAGACAACCCTTAGAAACACTCAGAATAGCCTTTGTATTTTTCATGGATGAAGCTTTTCTAGAATATAAAGCATAAAGTCTGTTTTAAGCACAGACTTTAAGCTTTGGGGCAGGTAGGCAGAGGTAGACTTCTGAGGTTTACTCTCAGCTTACAAGTCTAGTTCAGCTTGGGAATGAAGCAGATGGCAGGTTCTGTTAATGCTTGTGGAATAAGAGCATCTATTTTTATATCATTTCATTATATTATATTATTTATATAAGCATGTAAATAAGGCACTTTAAGACTCCTCCGGAGGTGTGCTTAGGTATTAAACCTCAGGGTTGTGGTAAAAGGACTTTCTCATTTTTGTGCATAAAGACATTTAGTTGTGGGGCTGGAGAAATGGCTTAGCACTTAAGAGTACTGTCCTCACAGAGGACAGGAGTTTGGTTCTCAGCACTCACACTGGGTAGCTCACAACTACCTGGAACTCCAACTCTAGGCTTCTGAGGGCACCTGTACTCATGTGCATGAACCACACACAATAAACTTTTTAAAAAGAGTTCATTGGATTCACTGTGCAGTCAATGCATTCCCATTTTATGCTATGTGCTGCGTGAAATCTATATTGGGTACTTTCTATCACCATGACTCATGTGCCTCAAGGGAGATAGATGTACTTTGCCCACGGTTTCGGAGGGTTCGGCCCATCATGGTGTGGAGGAATGATGGAGTGGTGCTCTTCATGTTCTAAAGGGAAGAAAGCAGAGAAAGGGCAAACCTTTCTGCTGCCTTTCCCTTCACTCTGTTCAGGACGCCAGCTCACGAGATGGTTCCCCAGTATGCCTACCTTCAGAGGGAGTCTTCACTCCCCATTTAATCTTTGCTGGAATGCCTCATCTTCGTTCCTCATCTTCGCTTAGGCAATTTCAAGTTCAGTCACCACATTGACAAGATTAGCCATCAGAGTGACTATTCACTTTCAAGCCTCTCTGTTTCTCTCTTTTCGCCTCCTTCTTGCTTCCAGTGTTTTGAAAGTTCTCACTTTAGTCCACGATGCCCTTAAACTTGTTGCAATCTCATCCCCCAGCCTCCGACATGCTGGGGTTATAGGCATAAGCTACCATCCCTGGCTCAAATATTTAAAGCAGTACACGATTCCTCCAAGGTTTTGCCCACTGCTCTGGGCTACTGATCAGACATGGCAAGCCAGGCTGAGCATGGGCTTAAACCCAAGCCAGACTCTGGCTTCCAGAGACCGTCCTTCCTTAGTTTTTTACAAAGCATATTTTAGAATGTTTGACAAATTCAAACCAGGGCCTGCCTATCAGACAAAGTTAGCATAATCTCTTGCTCAATATTCATGATCATTTTAATTTTTAACTGTGGAGCAGTGATTAAATTCAAATTCAGAATGAGCTGCAAGTTCCATCATGACTAGAGCCCTATAATTGGTACTTCATGATGCCTGTGCCCTTAGTTTTGCATGTCTCGCTTGTAGCTCTCGATTATTAAAATATGTCCTCATTGACAGACCTCTCTAAGAAAGCAGGGCTTGCTGCACCATTTCACACCTGCAGTAAATCAAGGCAAATTCTTTCCTTGTTTCTTCGCTATAAAAGAATTCCCATCTTAGAAATTTGTATTTGTCCAACAGCAGAGATGATCATTTCTCTGCCTACCATCAGCTGGGATCCAAAACCCAAAAGCTGAGCTCTTGCATTGTCACCCTGGTGTGACTAGGTGTAGCGTGCGACACTTTGGTGTGGCCTCCTTCAGAGTCTGGGTGCACATGTCTTCAGAGATATACTTGGAAGTTTGTTTTTTCTTAGACAGGACTAGAGACTTTGTTCCAGTATTTTTCCATGCCTGAGTGAGAGGTCTACCTGTCTACAGCAGTAGCTTACTTCAGCAGTGAACTTGGGGCTCAACAGATACTTGTTGAATTTTCAACTATATTATAGTATTGACAAAATTTCCACTGTGTTTAACCTGTAAAAAATGTAATTATCAGAACTAAAGAAGAAATGTTATATGCTCACCAATGAAAATAATAGCGTATCTGGAATTGTTCAGGTGTTTTTCAGATACTTAATGACTTGACCTCTGAACCTGAGTTTTACAAGAAGCTTGGCACCCTGACATAATTTTCACATCTTGCTTGCAAGGGCCACTGTCTCGAGGCTGTTCATCAGCACTCCTGCTGGATAAGCAGCAAAGGGGTTTCCACCACTGTGCTAGGCAGAATCTCCACATTCCTAGAAGTAAAAGTTGTCCAGGGAAGGAAGCAAGGGGATAGATCCAGCCTCACCCTTAGAAAGCTGGGTTGTGGGGATGGCAACTCCTTGGGAAGAACAACAGTTGGGACCCCTCAGAGCTTCCAGAGACTAAACAACCAACCACCAAGCCTACATGGGCTGGTCCGTGGCTTCCCCAGTATGAATGTAGCAGAGGACTGCCTTGTCTGGCCTCAGTGGGAGAGGATATGCCTAATCCTGTAGAGGTGTTGCCCCAGGAAAGGGGGATGTTGGGGGATGAGGTGAGGATGGGTGAGGGGAGTACCTCTAAAGGCAAAGGGGTGGGGGGGGGATAGGATGAAGAACTCCGGGAGGGGGGACTGGGAAGGGGAGACAACATTCAGAATGTAAGTAAATAACGTAATTTAACTTAGAAAAGTTGGGTTGGGAAGATATGGCTAGGTAGACCTCTGGGAGGGATGTGACCTCCCTAGAAGAGCAGACATACCTCCTCTCCCAGCAGCTTCCTTATGAAGACCTCTTGGAACCTTCCAGGTTGCAGCTAGAATCTCTGTACCTTATTTTCATCACAGGAGGCAAAGATTTTCTAAATTTTTTATTGCAGTATTTTCTTTTAAGACACTAATCAACTTAACCATAATGTGACACTTTTGATTGATTAACCTAATGTTAAGATACTGCTTCAGAACTGATACTAACACTTACGGTAGTGTTTACTTTAAGCCTGTTTAATAACTTACAGTTAATAATTAGTTTTTTTCCTCCATTCACTGGTGTCACAGAAAGTCGGTAAACAAAGCACCGCAGATTCAGTCTTTGTGACTGAGGACAGGACTTTTATAAACAGCAGTGGTAACCAGCCCTTTTTGGCTTTTCTTGCAGGTTTACATATGCAGCAACAATATCCAAGCTCGACAACAGGTTATCGAACTCGCCCGTCAGTTGAATTTTATTCCTGTTGACCTGGGATCTTTATCATCAGCCAAGGAGATTGAAAATTTACCCCTGCGACTGTTTACCCTCTGGAGGGGGCCAGTGGTCGTAGCCATAAGTTTGGGCACCTTTTTCTTTCTCTATTCCTTTGTCAGAGATGTGATACACCCCTATGCCAGGAACCAGCAGAGTGACTTTTACAAGATTCCTATTGAGATTGTGAACAAAACCTTGCCTATAGTTGCTATTACTCTGCTGTCCCTGGTGTACCTGGCAGGCCTCCTGGCAGCTGCGTATCAGCTTTATTACGGCACTAAGTACCGTCGATTTCCGCCTTGGTTGGATACCTGGTTACAGTGCAGGAAGCAGCTGGGATTGCTGAGCTTTTTCTTTGCCGTTGTCCATGTTGCTTACAGCCTCTGCTTACCCATGAGGAGGTCAGAAAGATACTTGTTTCTCAACATGGCTTATCAGCAGGTACGGAACATGCATGCTGTTTATCTGGCTCTAGTGTGGTGCCTTCATGAGAACTCTAAAATCTGACAAAGGGTCTCTATCACTGGATGTTGCTCTTCTGTATAGCTGTGTAGGTCCTGGGGGGAATGTATTTGGGAGGGTGTTTTGTTTTGTTTGAGACAAGGTCTCACTTTGTAGTCCTCACTGGTTTAGAACTTTCTATATAAACCAGGCTTGCTTCAAAATCACAGAGACCTGCCTGCCTCTTGAGTGCTGGGATTAGAGGCATGAGCTCACACCTAGTGGGCAGGAATTTGGTTAGAGCTTTTTCATTGCAGTCAGGATGTTGGTAGGGGTGACTTGTTTGTTTGTTTGTTTTTTTTTTTTTTGAAGATTTATTTATTTATTGTATATTACACATAAGTACACTGTGGCTGTCTTCAGACACACCAGAAGAATGCATCAGATTTCATTATAGCTGATTGTGAGCCACTATGTGGTTGCTGGGATTTGAACTCAGGGCCTCTGAAAGAGCAGTCAGTGCTCTTAACTGCTGAGCCATCTCTCCAGCCCAGGGGTGGCTTTTCTATAAGGATGTTTTGTTAACTGAAACCGGGCAAAGCTAAGACGGCGTTAAAAATGTGGTTTCTTCCACCTATAGATATGTACTTAAATCATGATTTCAGCTGAGGAGCCCAACTCTTGACCTGTGCTCGTAATTATGCTGTCCGCAGATAAACAGATAATTCTAGACGTATTCACTGTGCAGATTGCCGTCAATTCACAGTTAAGTCAGACTTGACTAATGTGTATTAGCAATATAAGGGAAGGATTTTTAGAAAAACACTGCAAATCGATGAAGCCATTGGGAGGGTGGAAGGTATATTAGTGGGGTAAGTCAAATGGATAGATAATTCAGCTCCATGTTCTTATTTGGGGACTTTTTAGTTTCCAGGAAAGAAGGTTACGAAAGAGACACTGGCACTGGCTGAGGAAGAAACTCAGAAGTCCCTGCCTGGCCTCTAAGTTAAACTTAGCAGAGAATACCCCAAACATTTAGCCACATGTACACCAGCCTGTAAAAGCACCTAAGAACTGAGTGTGACTACAGATTCTTCTTTCTGTCACTTGGGAACTGGTCAGTGACATCTTATGGTCTTGGACTATAGTAGTGACTCACTGAACATGACATACATGCACGAAAGGACGCCATCTTAACCCTGTTCTGATTTGACACTCCCCTTTCCTGTACGTCTGGGACAATAAGAAACATTCTTCCACAATGGTTCCTTATGCTGGTTCAATACTATTAACCTTAAAGACGATTGTCAATGGTCTGGTTCTCCTTCAGCCAAGAGCAAATGATGTATAGAGTCAGCTCACGTCCTACTAAGTAAAGGAAATCTGTTTTTGTTTTCTTGTTAGGTTCACGCAAATATCGAAAATGCCTGGAATGAGGAGGAGGTTTGGAGGATTGAAATGTACATCTCCTTTGGCATCATGAGCCTGGGCTTACTGTCCCTGCTGGCGGTCACCTCCATCCCTTCAGTGAGCAGCGCTTTAAACTGGAGGGAGTTCAGCTTTATTCAGGTATATGGCGGATTGTTCGGGAACGCATTGGGCAGCACAGAATTTCACTGCTAAGTTCATTATTCACTATGCACCATCTAAGGAGAGTACCTGTGAGGTGGTAATTGCACATCCAGTTCAGATAACACATGTAGCTGAAGGCCAGGTTAGTAACTGAAAGGCCAGTACATTGTCACATAGCCTTGTCTATTGTGTTAATAATAGAGAAGTGAGCTTAGGTCAAACTTAATGTTGAAAGGCAATTTATTAATAGGCAAATGAACACACATACACTCATAGTTATAAGTGCTGTCACACTAGGCAAGTATGCTAATGGGTTGTGACAACCAAGTGGATTTGGGAATCTTGTTAATGTGGTTTAATATGTCAATCACAAACTAATGCACAGGAGTATCTGTAACAGAATGTTTAAGCACACTTGAGTTCTTTACAGAGTTAAACGTTCCTCTCCATTAATATCGATATAACACATTTACATATTTTAATACACATATCTACATAAAAACAATTTGAATTCTAGTTATATGGCCACAGTCTGGACATTCCAATCCAAATGGTATACAGTATAATATATACAATACTTTCAATATAACACACACACACACACACACACACACACACACACACACACACACACACATATTCAAGTCATTTGGCAGTATACTAAATTTTATTTTGTCCCTTGCCTATTGAGGATTGTTGTTGTTGTTGTTTGGGGGGTTAAATGGAAAAGTGATATGACAGTTTATCAATGTGGTATCAGCTATCCAGGAATTTCCTAGAAATTCAAAGAGATCCTCCTGCCTCTGCTTCCCCAGTGCTGGGGTTAACGGTGAATACCATGTGCCTGACTGCTCTAGGGAAGTTCCAAAAGATAATTTTATTCTTTGCAAATGCTATACCCTATACAGCCGTCATATTAGTCATATTAGAGCCACTCCCACCACTTCTCTCCAACTCACCTCTTTAGCGTCGTGCAGAAATCTTATTCTAATTAAGAACAACCCTTGTGTGAACTCGTTTTCTCCCTTTGATCACACCTGAAAGGAAATGCAGGCCTTCCAGTAGGAAGTGCTAGACAGACACCTATCATCATAAAGTTAGACAAGTAATTGCAGACATCTTGCTTGCCAGAGGGCTGACATTTTCCTAGTGAGCTTAGACATTCCATCACCATTCTGATTTAAACCAGTTGTCAAAGTAAGCAACCATAATGTAATAATTTAGGGAACTGCAAAAAATGGTAACCTTTTAACCTATAGAATGCTCGACTAAAGCATTTTTAGTCATCTCGTTTATCATGGTTGATAAGCCACTTGCTTGAATTGTTACCCACATTATTACATAGTAACACTCTTAAGTTTTAAAAAACATAACTAGTATCTGTGTTTGTAGTGCGTGTGTGTGTGTGTGTGTGTGTGTGTGTGTGTGTGTACATGTGTACTCAAGCGATTGCTCTTTGGCATTTAATTTTGTATATATGTTTATGAACATACCTGTATGTACCTGTTCTTGAACTGTTACACAGTTTTATACATAACATGTAGCAATTTGGATAATCCCCACCATTAGTTTGCTTGTTTGTTGAGACAGTTTCACTATATAGCTCAGCCAGGCTTCAGACTAAGGATTTAGATCAGGCTGGCTTGTAGGCTTGTACTCTCATGCTCCCTAGTACTGGGACCACAGTTGCATGGTATCATTCGTAGTTGAAGAAATTTGAGATCAGAATGACCAACCCAAAGAAAGGATCAGACTGTATCCATTCAATGAAACATCACACAATATTCACAGTATGTTTTGATTGGGCATGGAAATCCTTGTGGTTTAATAAATTTCAGTAATGAGATTATTCAGTTTATTTAATGCGACCTGACTCGTGCAAGACTGCTGAATTGTAAATAAGTGTGTATGGAATTTATGCCACTGCCGTAAGTCGCTCAGTTCAGAAGATAGTAGGTCAGCCACTGATGACTGAGACATAAACAGGCTATCTACGTAGGTTGCTATGTGGGTGCGTAATGGACCTGTTCTCTCTTCCTCTCCCATCTCCAGTCTACGCTTGGCTACGTCGCCCTGCTCATCACTACCTTCCACGTGTTAATTTACGGATGGAAGCGAGCGTTTGCCGAAGAGTACTACCGCTTTTACACACCGCCAAACTTTGTTCTTGCCCTCGTTTTGCCCTCCATTGTAATTCTGGGTAAGATGATGTTACTCCTCCCGTGCATAAACCGAAAGCTCAAGCGAATTAAAAAGGGCTGGGAAAAGAGCCAGTTTCTAGACGAAGGCATGGGAGGAACTGTTCCTCATCTGTCCCCAGAGAGGGTCACAGTGATGTGATGAAAAGAGGTGCTCGCTGACACCACACACACTTCCATCTATGCCATTACTTCAGGCTCTCACCGAGGTCCCTGTCAGCGGACTGTCGATTGGCGGCAGTCTGAAACCTGCAGCAAGATTTCAGCTGAAAGAGAGATTAGATTCTCTTCAAGTTAATTTTTATAAATGTCATGTTTTTCCAACATGTAGTTTTGTGGTCCACATGTATTGTGACAGTCTAGGATCATTTTCTTTTATGAAACTGTGACAGTGTTGTTCGTTTAACCGTATTGCATAGCCAGGCAGAAATATTTGTAGTTAATAATACAGATGAAATACAACATTTAGAACACTTGGCAAAACGGCGGAATTAGGAGCTTTTAACATTACTCATTGGCTATGCTTTTTCCTCCGAGGTTAAAGATTTTTAATTATTATCCAATTTAAGAAGCAGAAATGCATAATCATATATCATTGAGACAGGCACATCACATTAGCATCTTAGGTACCCAGGAACAGTCGTACGCTTTCATAAAAACGGGACCGGAAAAATGTCATTCATTATATAAAGCAGTGTGAATATGCGATCAGGAATTAAAGACAGACCTAACACTGCATTTAGTGTGCACTGGAGGCACAAAGTGAACATCGCCAATGCACAGCTCTCGAGAGCTTGAATCTGTCTTGTCACAGAGCCTGTCATTTTCCTGTTTATGTCACCTAGTGGGAGGATCCAGCGACACTTGACCTCCCAAGCTGTGAACTCCATGAAAGTAACTGTTGCACGTCAGTGTGTGCTTGTTACTGTGGCCAGTCGCCACCTTTCCTGTGTTAGATTTTACCATCGTCCACTGAGGGAGCGTGTAATACACTCATCCTATTTAATACTTACACCTGTGAAACAGCTAGTTATCTTAATTTCCCGAATGGAAAACTGAAAGAGAGAAAAGCTAAATTTGCCTGAGGCCACAGTGAGGAGGAGCTGGGGTGAGCAGTCATCCTAGGGAGTCATCCTCCCGGAGCCATGGCCTTAGAAACCTGGGTGTACACAGCCCGTGTCCCTGACCCTGCTCTACAGTCACAATGCCAGTCTACATGGCTCTTGTGTGCTCTCAGCTGTCTTCAGAGTGTGCCGTGTGCATCAGAGGATGTCTAAAAGTATCTCAATTTTATTCCTGCTTCTGGGTAGTCCATAGTTGCCTGGAAACCCGTCGTAGCACCAACCCTCCTTGTGCGATGAAGGACTGAGCAGTCAGAAGGCCTTAACAGTGTAGATGAACAGATCTGGCAACTCTTTAAAAGTTCCCATACGGTGGCCATGTCCTTTGCTCCTCCTGATAAACCTTCCTGCCTTTCATTAGGAAGCAGTTTTTAAGCATAAAGGACATCAGGAAACGTGGCTAATTATAGATCTACATGGTCTATGTGCCTCTGGGACACATACCCATATAGATTATTCACAACAGTGCTGGTCTTCCATGTGTAATTGCATTTTGTTCAAACCTTAGGATATCCTATATGTTCTCCGTTTGTTCCTTATTTATTGTAGAAAAGCTTACAGACAAGATGTAATTGTGTGTGTTCTTCCTAAAATTGTATCACCTCTAAAACTACCTGCTGACTTGAATCCAACCATCAAAAATAAAAAGGCTCTTATTTTTGTGGAACCTGTCTTTTCCCCCAGTGTCTGCTTTCCTGTCTTTGCATCGTTGGTGTGGGAAATCACTCACTGCTCTTGGATGTTGGCCAACTGTAATATTGAACACGTCGTCTTCATTATATTAATCATAATCACCTTTTATAGGAGTTCAGTACATTAATGATTTTTAACAGTAAATACCGACAATCTGGGTGTGGTGGCACATGCCTTTAGTTTCAGCATTTAGGAGGCAGATGTAGGTGGTTCTCTGTTCTGTGAGTTAGAGACTAGCATGGTCCACATTGTGAGTTCCATCCAGGCCATCCAGAAGTACACAGTGAGACACTGTCTAAGTAAATACATACATATGTACACATACATACATACATACATACATACATACATACATACTGGTACTGTCATGAACTAGTAAAAAATAGCAATGTGTTTTTAATACGTGCATACTTTTTGAACTTCACTCTAAGGCACTTTAATGTGGAAATACAATGAAATATTTCCAAAAGTTAGATGATTAAAGTATATTGTAGTGTATATGATAGGTAGCCCATAATATGAAATTATTGCTAACATACATACATGGAACCTTTGAAAATATGAAATTATGTAAGAGCTATGAATATAATTTCAAATGACACTTATTCTTTGGAATGCTATGAAAATGGGATAGCTTTAGTTTTAAAATAAATGTAATCTAGTCACTGCAGTTCTAAATGCTGAAAGGCCTGAACCCTGGGGTGGATGTGGGGTCGGAGCACAGACTCATTGTCCTCTGACATGGACACTCATGGTCTCTCTCCTCCCTCTCTGTGTCTCTCTCTGTCTCTGTGTCTCTATCACACACACAAAGTAAATGAAATATAATTTAATTTTTTAGGTATCGGTGAGGAATTGAAGGCAGTGTGGAAAACAGAACCTGCCTCAGTCCTCTGTAAGGACAGCCAAATAACATTTCCTATGAGGGAAAAATCCCATATAACATGCATCCTGCTACTTAGCCTTTGTGCAGATTTCTTCTCTCCTGTATGAGGAATATTAAAAACCACATTTAAATATAAATGTACTCATCTGTTTTAAGAAGATGCACTGAAATTTAGTTCAGATGATCTACACGTGGTTTTTATTTAAAATTTAAAGCATTTTAAAGTGTGAGTAGAGTATGATTATTTATCAGAGCCAATTATTTTGTACATTGCAGGGGTGTCTGGTGAGTTCATGTTGAGCTGCCTGATTCTTATAAATAAGCATAATTTCAAATTTGACTGAAGAATTTGACTTTCAAAATTAATTATTAATTTGATAATGATAAAAACATGTTCCTACTTATAGTCAAGTTATGAAAGTTGTTTTTAAAGGGGCTTCAAACATATATTCAACTTGATGTACATAGTGAATTCCAGGATAGCCAGGCTTATAGAGAAAAACCCTGTCTTAAGAAAAAGAAAGGAAAAAAACTACATCTAACTTTGCTATTTTTTATCTCTTATGTAAGTAATATAACAAAAGTCTTACTTTAAATTTTGTATGCCATTGAGCTGTTGAGTAATGTATTTTTAATGTTCCCTTCTTAAAAGAGGCTTATTTATGAAAGTTAGGTAATTCACATGGCATTCAAAATGTAAGAATCATAAATGTAATTCATAGCTATACTGTGAACAGCTGAATATACCTGTATGAATCTATAAAATCCTGCTTTGAAGTATGCAAGCTGACTAAAATACAATAGAACTTGTTCTATACATCCATGACAAAGCAGTAAGTGCCACCCGCAGCGTAAGGACCTAGTCCGGTGTGAGGATTCTGTGCCATGTCAGGAGAGTGAGGTGCTCAACCCTCTACTGTTCAGAATTCAGTGGGACAGTTCCAGCATTTCTTCAGTCTTCGTAATTAACTCTAAGTGAAAGTGTAGAGAGGTTGGTGGAAACTCTGTTCTCATGAACCCCAGCAGTGAACAGGTTCTTCAGTACTTCTGAGTGTTCTAAAGTGCTCAGTTTTTCAGGGGTTCTAGCCATATGATGAAATGGGGCTTCTGTTTAGCCTGAGATCCATACTAGGAACTGTTGGGTTAGTTTTTAACTTTATAAATCTCTAAATTTCCACTGTGCACTGATCCGCAGTGCAGGCAGGCTAGGAATCTTCTGGTAGCCTGTTAACAAGACATATACTTTTCACAGTTCACACATGTTCAGCCTTCACGATCTTTTCCTCACCTTGGAGCTGATGAGGACAGTCTTCACAGTTACTCCTGGAGCTAGGTGTCTTCGTGACTAATCTCTGTGACTCACTGAGAGGTGACCCTGGGACCAGTGCTGGCCTCTTAGGACTTAGCTGGAAGGAACTTGGTGTGTGTTCTTTATGGGCCCTCAGTCTGGCTGATGAAGCTGTGGATAAACAACTCTCCCCAGAGGGCTAGGGCAAGGAGAACAGACAACCGTCTGCTTCTTCCTGCGTTTAAACCATTATCAATTTAGGTTTCTGTATTTTATCCCTACCAGTTCTCTCTCATGGTACGAATTTAACATTCCTTAATAGGTTAGACTGTGATAGTCCTTAGGTTTAAAAGCTTTTAAAGGATGATACACAATTTATATAAAAATTAATATTCTGTTGTTAATTATATTTTGGTTTTGTCTCTATCTTTTACTAGCTCTTTTGTGTTGACTTCTATAATTTTCATCGTACAGATTTTCTCTGTGTGTATTCATTTTTGCTAAAGGCTTGTATCTTGGAAGAAGTTCCTGTTAACAAGTTGTAGACCATGATTTTATGTCATTCTCATAGATCTGCTTTATAAACATTTCAATTAAAGGTAT
The DNA here is from genome assembly GCF_963924665.1 of Micromys minutus. Taxonomy (NCBI): domain Eukaryota; kingdom Metazoa; phylum Chordata; class Mammalia; order Rodentia; family Muridae; genus Micromys; species Micromys minutus. The sequence goes on from NC_137958.1 coordinate 26,805,284, forward strand.
TCATGTTTTATTCATTTTTTTTTGTTAAATCTTACTGAATAATTTGAATGTCCCATCTAATATTTTGATCTTTGCTTGTAAAAGGACATCCAGAAAGCAATCTCACAGCTTTTCTAGGGTAGGGGACTCTTTGTTTTTCACAGAAGTGGTCATTTAGGAAAATTCTATTTACTGACAATTATTTCATTTTATTGAGCATTTCAAAATGAGGATACCTACAATATTTAAGCTATGCTGTAAGATAGGAATATAGTGTTTCGTGTTGCTAAGTGCCCAGTGTCTAATGCGGTTTGTTCTATAGCAGATATTTAAAGAGACACGGCTCATTTTTTATAGATTACACCATTACTCTCTTCTGTGCCGACTTTTTCCTGCCTGAACCTTATGTCACTCACTGTCACTCACCATCACTGTCTCCCCTTCTTGGCTTGCTTCCTGGCCAATGGCCCAGAGCTGCCCTGTCCTCCATGGGGGGAGTTCCTAGGGTTTTGTCACCACTACTGTAACCCTGCTTCATGTGGAGGGTCCCCATACACACGGCAGAGCAGGAGAAATGGACTCTGCATGGATGTGAATGAAGATGCTTGCGTGTGTATCCTGACAAGATTACCAGAAGAAGATTCTCCGTGAAACTTCAGTTACAGGCAAACAGTAAATAACCTCTTACCGTAGGTATTTTAAGAATGGTACACCTATTGCATGGACTTTTTATTTTCCTGAGATGGCAGCCTGAATGAAAGAGAGGAGACATGCCTAAAATTGCACTAGTCGGTCTGTTCTCCATTTGTTTTCTCCAGATGGAATGTTTTAAAATGCAATTCAGCAGACCCTCCTGGTAATAGCTTATAAAGCCAAGCAATTAACTCTACCTGTCCCAAAGCCCGGTTTAGCAACATCTACTTTCTTCCTTTCCCATTCCCAGGAATAACAGTCCCAAGTAAAGTGACGACTGCAGGGTGTTTGTGGAGGGCCCAGGACACAGACAAGCACAAGTGGAGTCTCTGGCGAACGCAGTATGAAACTGCATGATCTATGCAGTCGTAGGCTTAAGACCTTGCAAGCTCAAAACTCCAAATTGTGTTGAGAGTTTCGATGACAGATCCATACTAAAGAAGGGGACAGCAATAGATATTAAGTTAGCATTGCAGTTCTCAGACACTGGACATTATCTGTTCTGCAGGCGAGAATACTCAGTCTGGCTTTCACTGAACATACTGTATTGTTTAGTCTGTTCATAAGAGTTCATACTTCAACTTAAAAGATGGTGAGATTTATTACGAGCTGGATTGTGTCTTTTAAAGCTTGTATTGTGAAGTCCTAACCCCCAGCCACCTCAAAAAGCGACTTTTATTTGGAGACTGGCCTTTAATGAGGTCACCGGGGTAAGATCAAATGGGCGGGATTTAATTTATTTAGCTGAGATCCTTTGGAGTAGAAAACAGACATGGACAGAAGGACAACCACGAGAAGGAAAGGAAAGAGAACAGCAAGCCAAGAAAAAAAAATCTAAACAAAGCCTTGGTCTTAATTTTCCGGCCTCCCAGGATTGTTAGAAGAGTCTTTGTTTTTAACCTACCTGGTCCATATCATTTGTTAGCAAACTTCAATAACAAATATGAGAACTATGTAATCAAAACAGCCGAAGTTATTCCTACAACTTGAATAGATGACATCATTGGAATAAGGTTGTCTAGAGAATCCTACTTTACAATAAAGACCTGTATCTAAGGGCCTTCACTGTACCCCCTGCCACATAAGCCCAGTACAGTAATTCCAAATGCAAGGGGACATTTCCACTTCCTAGGGATACTTCTGTAAAGCTAAAGAGTTGATTTGGTGGAAGCAGGTCTTTTGTTTGTTTTGTTTTTGCAAATTCATTTCTTCCACAACTACGTACTTCATTGGATGTCTACATAAGAACAGTTCCCCTGGCTTCTATTTGCAGTCTGAATTACTCCTGGTACACTTTTGATTTGAGCAGGGGTAGCTGTTCTACTAGTTTTTTCTGTCCCATTTAATATGTGTGAATTTTCATGAGCGGTTCTGTCAGAGGTGATTAGTTTGTAGGCTGGCAAACCTAAGTCAATATGAAAGACTGTTTAAAGCACATGAGTAAATTAAATTCCAGCCTTCTTCTGCTAGAAATGTTCCCAAAAGCTAACCCATTCTATTAATAATATTTAATATGATGCTATAAAAGTTCTCTAAAACAAACTACTTTGTCTCAGCAGGTAATAACCTTTGTTTGAACATTTAGGACGAGCAGCATTTGTTTAGAGAAAAGTAAATGCATATGTAACTTAAAATACTTACAAAATGTTCCTCATGATAATGAATAAGTGCAGTTTTGCTAACTTGCTAATGAGGTGAAAAACAAAACTGGAATAATTGCATTAACATTGTATTTGTTTATTTAAGTCTATGTGTTTAACTTCCTTTATTACTTCTAAATGTACAAATTACTTTTAGACTGATATATTAAAACTTTGGTTTACATCTACAAGTGCTTCTAAGAAGCACTAATTCATACCTTGATGTTCCATCCTACGGGATGGCCAATGTATTGAATCGTTGAAACATCCTTATTCTCTAGGTAGACCTTATTTCTCATGTTCCTCTACTATCGATTGGTCTTTTGTTGATGTAATCGAACATCTCAACAGTCGTTAGTCCTTTCAGCTGTGTCCACCTGCATTATCATAAACAAGGATCAATGAATAATAATTGATATTAAATCCACACATGTAAACAGTCGAAGCTCTTAAAAACTTAAACCTCGGCACACTTCTAGGGAGAAAATTCAATAAAGCAAATAATGGTCACCAAGGCATTTGGCGAATAGAAATAAATAGCTCAAGCCAATTGTTCCTTAGTTTTTCTTCTGAGATGGCTAACATTGGTAAAACCATTCCAAAACAATAATAAAGAAAAAAAAAAAAAAAACTACACCCCAAGCTTCTCAGTTTTTAGATGTACTCTTGTTAAAATGGGCATTCTGATTCAGTGTTTCTACCAGGACGTCCAGAATTCTGCATTCCTGACAAGCCTCTATGTAATGGCTATGCAGTTAGGAAGTCCACGGAAAGCATGTTTGAGTAGCAAGGATCTAGAATGTCTAATCTGAATAATTTACAGAATGCCTTAATTTTACCTTAAGTCAAAATCTAATCCTTGAAATTTTAATGAGCACCTATTGAGTACCTACTATGCTGATATTGACTAGAAGGAGCAAGAGTCTGGTCTTTAGCAAAGCTGTGTCAGCATCACTTAGGAACTCACTATAAAGGCAAACCAAAGCCACATGAGGTGTTCACACCATGTCTACATCGACAACATTTCACAGGTTGGGGGACACATAGACACACCCTTACTCAGCAAGTGAGGAAGTTAGTGGTTATGTACAAATCTCATTTAACTGCCCCAGGCTTAGTAGCAGCATAACATGGCTGGGCTGCTTCATTAATGACGATCACTAACTATACAGTGAGCACTACCACCCTCCCCCCGAAACAGACAAACAGAACAAAAAGGAAGCATTCAAAACAACAGAAGAAATACAGATTTCCTGGCAGAGATCAGGCCAGGCTGTTTTCACAGTTAGCCTTCTGAAGATGGTGGGATGAAATTCGTACTCTATCCAGAATTCACAAGGAGACTGAGTGTAAGTGTTTGAGAACTTCCATCCCTATTGCCTCTCAGCCTACTAATGAATAAAACATATGCCATCCAGCTATTCAACAAATGGTGTTGGTTCAACTGGCACTCAGCATGCAAAAGAATGAAAACAGACCCTTTCTTATCTCCTTCTACAAAGCTCAAGTGCAAGTGGATCAAAGATCTCCACATTAAACCAGATACACTGAAGCTATTAGATGAGAAAGTAGGGAAAACCTTAGAACACATAGGCACAGGAGAAAATTTCCTGAACAGAGCACCAATGGCTCAAGCTCTAAGGTCAAAGATTAACAAATGGGACTTAATGAGATTGCAAAGTTTCTGTAAGACTAAAGACATTGTCAAGAAAACAAAACGGCAGCCAGCAGAATGGGAAAAAATCTTTACCAACTCCACATCAGATAAAGGCCTAATATCCAAGGTATACAAAGAACTCAAAAAGCTAGACACCAGAGAATCAAACAACCCTATTAGAAAATGGGGTACAGAGCTAAACAAAACGTTTTCAGTTGAGGAATATCGAATGGCTGAGAAACATCTGAGGAAGTGCTCGACATCCTTAGCCATCAGGGAAATGCAAATCAAAACAACCCTGAGATTCTACCTCACACCAGTCAGATTGGCCAAGATCCAAAACTCAGATGACAACAGATGCTGGCGAGGTTGCAGAGAAAGAGGAACACTTCACTGTTGGTGGGGTTGTAAACTAATACAACCACTCTGGAAATCAGTCTGGTGATACCTCAGAAAATTGGATATAGTACTACCTGAAGACCCAGCTATTCCACTTCTGGGCATATACCCCAGAGACACTTTAATACACAACAAAGATATATGCACCACAATGTTCATAGCAGTTCTATTTATAATAGCCAGAAGCTGGAAAGAACCCAGATGTCCTTCAGTAGATGAATGGATACAAAAATTGTGGTACATTTACACAATGGAATACTACTCAGCCACCAGAAACAATGACTTAACCAAATTCTTAAGAAAATGGCTGCATCTAGAGAATATCATCCTGAGTGAGATAACCCAGTCACAAAAGAACAGACATAATATGTAGTCACTGATAGTGGGATGCTAACCCCAGAGGCTTGCACTCCCCCAGAAACAACTCACAGACTGTTTGAAGTCCAAGAAAAAAAGGAAAAAAAAAAAAAAAAAAAAAAAAAAAAGTCATGCTCAGTCCTTACCCACCAAGAACACATTGACAAATTTCGGGTTGCACCCTGTATTACATGTACTGTTTGCTCATTGTAAAAAAAAAAAAAAAAAAAAAAATCTTTGCACACCAAGAAAACTTTGACTATTTCCAGGTTGCATCTTGTTTTGCGTGTACTTTATGCTCGTTGTGGCTGGTGGGATCTTGATCACACTATCAAACCTTAAAAAAAAAAAAAAACAAGTACTGACAAAAATGTATTGTATACTTTTATGCAAAAAATGCTTAAAATCTGTACATTTATCTTTGTTTCTTAAAATAAAGTTGTTAAAAAAATATATGCCATCGTAGAAAAGCAATTACAAAGCAGGAGTGTTGATTTGCCAAGTAGGAGAACCCATCCCGTGAAGAATGTCAGTGTTCTTCTACTCTGGTTGCAGAATGTGAACTTTCCATTCCAGGCCATACTCCTAGCCAGACACCCAGTCAGTCACTCTACTGCTGGAAAAGATTTTCAAATGTCTGTGCGACGTCTTGTTTGTCTAACTGTCCAGGTAAGTAAGCCACAAAAGTACAAAAGATTTTTTTTTTAAACCTGGGAAATTAAGCTACCCTGACTGGTTCCATCTCTGGAGAAAGGTAAAATGCTCTGCTTTCAACATTATACTAACCACATCTGTCAGAATGCATCGCACCTCCAGCTCTTACTCCTCCGCCCCACACAGGTTCTTATTAAGCAAGGGCCATCGCTACAAGACTAAAACACTGGGTGCTTAAAGTGATCTCAGTCACAGGTCTCCTTTGTCTCTGCAGCTGCACACCCACTGACCCATTGGTGAGGTTTGGCTTTCCCAGCTTCCGTAGGCCCCGCCCCTAGCAACGCTCGGGCTTGTGTTAGCAACTGGAGAGCGCTGGGTGCCTTGGTCCTTCTGTGGCCGGAACAGCAGTTGAATGTCCGCTATGTTGCTGTGGAGGGGGTCACGGCCAGTCTTTCGGGGTCTTTCTCCACCCTAGCTCTGGTTGTGCAGCGTGTTTTCTGCCAGGGCTTGTGGGTCCCGTGGCTCCGGACGCACCTAGGACAACAAGCTCGCACCCCGAACCATGTCCACCGCGGAGGCCTCTGCCACGGTGGCTGAAGCTGCCGAGGCAGGCGCCAGGACCAAGACCGGCAGTCCCCGCACAATCCCGGTGTTTGGGGTGGCGATCCCTGATGGGGAGATGCAGGTTGGTGCAGCAGGAGCGGGGAAGGACGTGGGGCTCCGGGGCAACCGGGTGGAATGAGGACCAGAGTGAGACTTGGGAGCCTGTGGGATGGAGATAACTGTAGCAGAGCTGTAGTCCCTGGAGGCCTTGTGGCTAGCGAGGGGGCTGGATGTCGTCAACCAATCTGTCTGGGGACTCTAGCTGCGTGTTTCTCACCAAGAGGAAAACTGATCTTTTAAGTGTGGCTACGAAAGGAAGTGGCATTGATTTGATAACTAGATCACTGGGGTGGGTTTTTGTCTGTAGACCCGTTAGAAAGTGGCGTTCCCTGGGTTTATTTCCTGTTCAACTGCCTGCTACTGAAGCTTGTATTCACTGTAGTGCAGATGACGTTAGAGAGCTGGACACAATTTTCTTAGTTGTGTTTATATTTGTTTTGGGGGTTGCTATATATATGTAATATATAATATATAATATATATATGTAAATGTAAAGATTATAAAAGTTGGGTTGAGGAACCTCTCTGTCTTGCCCCCACACTAATGGTTTGGGGGCCACTATGGGAATTCCTGTTGAGGCATCACAACTCCCAAGCTGCGTCAGGAACCCTGTCTCCTGCGTCCACATCCTGGAGCCTTGGAGAGTTACTTGGGAGTAGTCAGTTGGTTGGGACTGCTTCTGTGGGAATTGGGTTGAGCTCTCTGAGGGCACTCACACATTTGCGCACCAGCCCCCAGAGCAACAGAACTTTTACATAAAGAGGGGATGTCAGGGGAATTTACCTAATCAGGTTTGCGGAGGTATTCCTGAACAAGATTGGAGAAGTGTAAGCGATTACAGCTTTTCATTCTCCGGGCTCCAAGGAAGCTCAGCACTGCCACTATACTGAGGAGTAGGTGAGTTTGGCTCTCAGTTTTCTTAGGGAAAAGATTACATGACACAGATGAGCGGGTTTAAAGAGACACGTTCAATGCACGGTCATTGCAAAAGGAAAAAAAAAAGTCCGCGGCATAGGAAGTAACATAGGTTTATGTGTCTTGTGTTCTTGTCTCTCCTTCTATGACTATTCACATTTTTAGAAAGTACTGAGAAAATAAAAAGGCAATTTCTTCCTAAAGAAATGGAATGAAAAATAATTCAGAGTTAGAAAAAAATCTCAGTGACATCTCATTCCTCTTGGATTTTTATTTATTTATTTATTTATTTATTTATTTATTTATTTAGCAGTTGCTTTTACAAATAAGTGTCTTTAAATCCACCAGAAATTAACTGTAGCCATTTATTTCGTTCCTTTACTCACTGTGGGGCCTGGTGTTCTTAGTGATACTTAAGATGATATAAGCTTTAGCCCCCTGTTCATGTCAGCAGAGAAAGACCTTTGAAGGATGCTTAATCTCTCCAGTCCACTCAAAGCATTCCACTTTTGCATGTACTGAAGAGACAGCCAGCCTACCCCACCAGCTATGAAATCAAAGTAACGTGGTGATATACTGGAGATTCTTACAGGGCTGATGTCCATTGCGTTCAGCTTAGTGAAGCCTGGAGACGGCTCTGTGGACAGGGATGCTAGACAGCCTGGCTTCCAAATCACAGAATCCACCCGCAAGTTCAAAGGAGATGACGGACTCCTCACTATGTTCTCTCAACCCCACCTCCCTATACGAAATGAATATAAACATAAACACTGTTTAGAAGCGTCTGTTGTAAAAACAGTGTATAGCTTAAACAAAATGCACATGGAAAGAGCAGATGGCACCCCAGACACTGAGATCCTCAGTTTTGCCATCATTCTCTATTCAGGCAATAAGCACTTGGGATATGGATTTGTCACTAAAATTCATGGATTATCTGAAATTTTTTTTTTATTTTTGTTAGTATTCTTATTTATTTATTTATTTTGAACAACTTTATTTTAAAAAACAAAGATAAATGAACAAATTTTAAGCATTTTTGCATAAAAGTATACGAATACATTTTTGTCAGTGTTTGGCTTTTTTTTTTTCCCCTATGGTTTGATAGTCTGCATTAAGGTCTTACTAGTTAAAATGAGCATAAAGTACATGTAAAACAGGATGTAATCCGGAATTAGTCAAAGTTTTCTTGGTGTGTAAGGATTGAGCATAATAGTTTTTTCTTTTCTTTTCTTTTCTTTTTTTTCTTGAACTTCACGCAGTCTGTGGGTTGTTTCTGGGGTGTTCAGAGCTTTCTGGGGTTAGTATCCCATTATCAGTGACTGCATATTATGTCTGTTCTTTTGTGACTGGGTTATCTCACTCAGGATGATATTCTCTAGATGCAACCATTTTCTTAAGAATTTCGTTAAGTCATTGTTTCTGATAGCTGAGTAGTATTCCATTGTGTAAATGTACCACAGATTTCCTGCTAGAAAGATGCTATTTTTCTACCCAAGCTTCTAAGGGTTATTTTACTATAGACCTAAATTTGAAGCATTTGAGTCACCCTAACATGAATATTTTGAATGTTGTTACCTAGGGGTAGAAAAAATACACAGATTGTTTTGTACTTATTTGTGTGTGTGTGTGTGTGTGTGTGTGTGTGTGTGTGTCTGTGTGTCTGTGTGTCTATGTGTCTGTGTGTCTGTGTGTATGTGTTTGGGGCATTGGAGGGGTATGCAGCCACGGCACCTGTGTGGAGGTCAGAGGACAGCTATATCCTGCCACCAGGATTGAACTCATGTTATCAATTGGAAGCAAATGAATTAAACCATCTCTTCAACCCCATTTGTACATTTTAAAGTGCATACTTCACATATACAACGAGTAGTGTTTGTCATAATAAAGAAAACAAACGACCAAACAAAACCTTTGTAGGAGGCAAAAATTACTATAAGTACTGTAAGTACTCTCCAAACCGTCGGAATGATATTTCCAGAACGCTAGATCTTCCTAACATTAAAATGGGATTATGGAAAAATGTAGGTTTTTTTCATATGTAAGTTTGAATTTTCCAAATATAAGTCTGAATCCAGTAGTAAACATGGAAAATACTGGTTTAAAGATCTGGAATTTTAATTATGTTATGTCCTTGTTGTGATTTTTCATAGATGTTCTATTTGAGCATTCTAACCTTATTTTTGTAAGAATTTTGACTCTGCCTACAATAATGATTATTAAAGCCTTAAGAAAACTATCATTTTTTAGATTTCCAAACAGTAGAAAATGTAGTGATCAGTTTTTCCTATTTATTCATTTATTCATTTTTGTGTTCACTTAACATCCTTGTTGCAGCCCCTCCTCTAGGTTCCCCCCAGAGCCCCTCTTCCCATCCTTCCTCCCATTCTTCTCTGAGAATGAGAAGCTGTCCCCCTAACATCCCCCACCCCAGGTATCAACCCACTCTGGCACTTGAAATCACTGAGAACTAGGCACATCCTCTTCCACTGAGGCCCCTCAGGGCAACTCTGTCACAGGTACAGGATTCACAGGCAGGCAACAGTCAGGGACATCTCCCCACCCCTGCTTAAGTTGTTGGGGGACCTGCATGAAAACCAAACTGCACATCTGCTACATATGTGCCAGGGGCCGAGGTCCAATCCATAATTAATTTTTATTTATTTTGTTTGATGAAGTTGCTTTCCTTTTCTAAGTTGTGTTCTTCACCTGTGAAAGAGATTTGTAACTGCCTCTCTCCTAAATTATTTTAAGAAAGATTTGTGAATCATTTAGTACCAGGCCCATCACATATATTGTTAAGGATTCATGTGGTTATTTTTGATAGCTCTAATCACGAGCTTTTCTATTTTTGTTCTTAATAAACTCTGATGATGTTTACAGGATAGCTAAACCTTTATTAGGTCTGTTTCAGTGAGGTTGCTTCTCTAGAAATAGTCCCAGGGCTCTTAGCTCTGTTCAATAACATAGGGACATTAGGCACTAAAGGGGAAGTCCTTTTTTCTGAGAAAGGCACTAAGGGTAGCAGTGCAATCTTCCTCAAGCCAGTGGAAGCCATGAGCATCTATTTGGTCCTCCTGGTCTGTTTTAGATCTGGCTCAGTGCTCCCTCCCTTATACTAAAGAACCCAAACCCCCTTAGAGTAGAGGTTCCCAAACCCAGCGTGTGCACCAAGAACAGGGAGATCTTACGAAACATGCAGACTGGATTCTGCAGCTCGAGGGTGGGCTTTCACGGTCTCCTTTCCCAGCAGATGTTGGTGAGCTGAGGAGCCCATTTCCTACTCTTGGTGGATGGCATAAACAAATTAGTTTCAGAACTACTTCCTGGAAAGGTTGCCAGAAATAGTTTCCTGCATTTCAAATCACAGAACAATAGCACGGAAACAAAATTCCTACTAGATCAGGTAGTGTTATGTTGTTAAAAAAAAAAAAAAAAAAAAAAGTAAAAGGCTCCAAGTGGAGCCTCCAAAGACCTGCTTGCTCTCCCTCCTTTCCTCTTTGCTGAGCCAGATGCTGTCAGGTCCCTTTACCTGTGTGTGGGTTCACCTCTCTTCTCTGCCCCTTCTATTGTCTTTAGACACCATCCCACACTCTGTTGTGATTCTCTCTCCCCTTCCCATATCTAATACAATTTTATTTGATATGACTTTAAAAAGCTTCACTTCTCTAGCCTTTTCCTAGTCTCTAAAAGCAGCCTGTATTTGGTAAGTGTTCCCCAGTTGCTAGCTGACCATCACGGTCTTCTGGGAAAACTTCTGGGAAGGCTGGGCATATCTGGGCCCTACTGCACATTTAATCTGCTATAGTCACCAGCATGAGACCTTAAAGTGTTCCCTCAAGTCCCACTAAAGCACCACAGTCACTGAGCTGGTGCTGTCTAAGCTCAATGCTGGCCCTGAGGAGCCTCGGATCTATTTTCAATCTGAATCTGATGCTTTGCTTAACTTCATCTCTGTGAGAACAGAATCTTAATCGTCTTTATGTGCAGCCTTTTAATGTAATATCCAGTACAATACCAAACAAATAGGAGGTGGTATTAAATAATTAGAATGCATGGCCACTTCTCTTCTTGTACATTTCTCTAATCTCAACCTATCTTCAGGGACTGTGTCTCCTCAGACAGGGTGTGTTTCCTTTTGATTGTCATCTTTATTTATCTATCTCTGCAGGAATAGCTTTAGCTTAGAACCATGGCACTTCTTACCTATTAGAGTTATGTTATGTTAGTCATTGTGTCATTTTTAGATGCTTTCCATTAGATTATGTCTTTCTTATGGACAGAAATATAGTTCCATGCCTTCCCCTGAGCTCCTTTACTTTGGGTTCAGAGTAGAAACTTAAGTCTTTGCTTGTAAAGCTCCTCATTATAAGCGAGGTCCAGTCACCCTGACCTCTGGCTTCTCAGGTTTGCTCCAGCCCCCAGGTTTTTGCAAGTTCTGTGCCCACTGAATGAACATTACCTTTTCTTTATTCACAGGTTATTCCCTCACCGCTCCCAACATTTTGCTGAAATGGCATCCACTCTGTGAGTCAGGCCTTCACTGACTACTGGGTGTGAAATTATACTTCTCAAAAAAAAGCCAGTACTTTATAACCATTTACTTTTCTGCAGAACATTGTTGTCTTACTCTGTACCATAGAGCTTGCTGACTTAGTGTCCCCCATAGAATATGTTTACATAAGCAGATTTTGCATCTTTCATTTTCATATCATTAGCACCCAGAACAGACAGTGTGTACAGTCAATGTTGTGGTTGTGATCAGCTGTCTAATTTACCCTAAACCTTTAGTTACTACATTGAGCCTCTGTTTCAGAAGCCTGCACCCAGGTTTCATCAGGGGTCTAGATCCTCACACCATTCTGCAGCTGAAATATAAGATTTGTTATTGAAAATGGGAAATGGGATCCTTAGTTGCACAACAGACATCACTGGAAACCTGTGAAAGAGAGCATCCTCGGCCTTAGCACAGACCTCTTCGCAGCACTGTATCTAATGTAATCCCTTAGGGCAGACACTTCATCTTTTTCCTTCCTTCCCACTCAGCATCCCATCACTTACTAACCCTGCAAACTAAACCTCCTGGGTGGGTGTCTTTGCTTCTTTTTCCTTTATTCATTTATTCACTTTATATCCTGACTGCAACCCCTCACAAGTCCCTCCCCCCATTACCACTTTCCCTTCTCCTCAAAGAAGGGGAAGCCATCTTGCTACCACTCCACCCTAGGACATCCAGTTACAGCAGGACAAAGCACATTTTTCCCACTGAGACCCAACCAGGCAGTCCAGGTAGGGGAAGGGGATCCAATGGCAGGCAACAGAGTCAGAGACAGCTCCCACTCCAACCGCTGGAGGAGCCACATGAAGACCAAGCTGAGTCCTTGCTATAAATGTGTAAGGGGCCGAGGTCCACCCCCGAATGCTCTTTGGTTGGTAGTTCAGTCTCTGGGATTCTCCCATGCTCCCAGGTGAGCTGACTGTAAATCTTGTAGTGTCCTTGACCCCTCTGGCCTGCTCAGTTCTGTCCCCTACTCTTCCACAAGACTTCCTCCCATTGACTGTGGGTTTCTGCAGAATTCCATCTACTGCTGCCTCTCAGGAGATAGTTAAATTGTTTGAAAAATTGTAACTCAAAAGACTACCCTGCTTATCTGTATCCATAAACACCTGAGAATGCAATTGGAAAAAAGAAAGAGAAAGCCAAAGTAACCACAGCTGACAGACACTATTAAAACTCCTTATCTCCAAAGGCAAAATTCTGTTTGCCAAACTATTTGTTAATGGTTAAAATAACAACTTAATAGTTATGCTTAACAATTAGGAGGGTCCTCAAGGCCCCAGCCATGCCTGAGGTGCTCTTGAAAATCAGTGGGTGCTATGGGACCGAGAGTCACTTTTCTTTGAGGGTGGACACTGGCAGGCTGCCCAGGCTGGATTTGATAACCTCACCGCTGTGAACATATGGGTGGCTTTAATTTGAATCTAGATTATAAAACATAAAGGAAGAGAACAGGAAGCCGGGAGGCAGATACTATGGGGAGTCATGAAGGTGGAAAGAGGGAGTGGGTGGAAATAAGATTAAGATGCATTGTATACATCCATGAAAATTTTCAAAGAACGCGTGTGAGAGGTTGTGGGAGGGTAGGAACTTGGGTGTGGTCATATATGTGCTTGACGTAATTTCTTTATTCTCCTGCTGTGGAATAATAAGAGCTTTGTGTTCTCAGGGTATTTTCAAGCCTATGGACCTTAATCGTATCATCAAATTCCTTGAAGAGGATGATAAGGTGAGACACCTTGGAGAAGTTCTTGCTACATCGCTTAGAAAATCGTATTTCCCTGAACAGTAATAGGCATCCCTCTGATTATTCCTTGTTTATTTCTCTTTGTGGAAGTTTCCTACATTGTGTGTTCTATACTCAAAGAATTTGAATTTAGTATGAGAACCAATTTGTTTTCATAAGAGGGTCAAAGCCATCCATGTTGGCTATAATCAAAGATCTGCAAGAGTAGAGGAAGGACTCTCTATCCCTGGTTAATACTTCAGAACTAGAGGAAGAGCCATCTATCTTTATAATAATTCTTTACAAATAGGACTGGAGAAGAGACATTGTAGCAAAGGGATTAATATAAAACTTCTGAGTCAGGACATGTAAACAGATTTCTACATATACATAGATGATTTGTCCTAATAAAAATTATGAGAATATAAAGAAAGTAATGCTTCTTATTTAAGAAGACCGAGGACTATAATGGGAAAAGATAATGACTGTGTGGGAACACACAGTCATATACAGCACTTTCCTGATGTTACCCAAGTATTGGCAAAAGCCTCGGAGATAGCACCTTCTGTAGAAATTCATATAGTTTTCAAAAATGAATGGACATTTTTAATAAATAGGAAATCGATCAACTCAAAGCCACCAAAACAAAGTAACATCTATGATTAGTAAACACAAACATTTAGCTATTGTTTTAACATTTTTTTGTCTTTACTTCTTTATAGAAAAAAACAATTAAAACCCACCAAGAATAGTTTATCTTTTGATGACCATTTTTGTGAATTTTAAATGTTTAAATTGCAGATATATCTGCATTAAAAAGTAACATATAACCACGGGGAGTTTGTATTTGTGTTAATATCTGTTTTAAAGCAGAGGGAAATGTAGATGGTGACAGTGCTTCTCATGAACAGTTTAATTTCAAAGTCTAGAAGCAGGCAAGGTAGCTCAGTGGGTAAGGGCATTTATTCCCAAGCCTTACTATTGAGTTTAGTTTCTAGAATTCACATTGTAGAAGGAGAGAAGAAACCTCTGAATAATGCCCACTGATGTCCTTATGTGTGTCACAGAATGCACACACACACACACACACACACACACACACACACACACACACACACACACAAAGTAAATGTAAGATGAAATGGGAAGAACACATGTCATGGTTTGGGGTTTTATTTTTGGTTGACACATAAGTTTGAAAGCACATTAGAACGTAGATGTTTATTAACTGTACCCAAACTCTAGATGATTCATTGAACGAACAGTAAGAATTAAATACAGTAAGAATTAACTTTCAGAACAGAAGCTGTGAGGCTTTACATAAAAGTTTGTTAGTTTTTAGTATATTTTAGGCATTTATCCATCACCAAAACAAAAATATGTCATTACTAGAAATACAATTTACTTTGTCTTTGAGGACTCTTGTCCATTACTGTGTTTGGTTCTTCTTATCCCCTTATATTCAGACTTGCTTGGTCTCTTTTCTTTATATGATATGGTACCCACATATACATTTGCTTCTTTTAAAATTACTTTTAGTTTTTTACAGTCTAGTTGCTACTTCTTTCCTGGTCTGTCCTCCCACGCTTCCTCATCCCATTTCCCACCCACCCCCACTGTCTTCAGAAGGATGTACCCACCCAGGCCTCCCTGCTCTCTTGGAACCTCAAGTCTCTTGAGGGTTAGGCATGTCCTCTTTCACTGAGGCCAGACCAGGCAGTTCTCTGCTGTATATATGTCGGGTACCTTGGACCAGCTAGGGATGCTGCCTGGTTGATGGCTCAGTCTGAGAGATCTCAGGGGTCCAGGTTAGTTGAGACTGCTGGTCTCCCTATGGGGTCACTCTCCTAAATTTCTTCCAGCCTTTCACTAATTCAACCACAGGTGACCCTGATGTCCACTGGTTGGGTGTAAGTATCTGCAACTGTCCCAATCTGGTGCTTGTTGTGTCTCTCGGAGGGTAGCCATGCTAGGCTCCTGTCTGTAAGCACACCATAGCGTCAGTAATAGTGTCAGGCCTTGGATTCTGTCCTTGAGATGGATCTCAATTTGGGCCTGTCACTGGGCCTCCTTTCTCTCAGTTTCTTCTTCATTTTGTCTCTGAAGTTCTTTTAGACAGAAACAATTCTGGGTCAGAGATTTTGATTGTGGGATGGCTACCCCATCCCTCCACTTGATGCCCTGTCTTTCTGCTGGACATGGACTCTTAAGTTTTCAGCTTCATGAAGTTCCATTTATCAATTCTTGATCTTAGAGTGTGAGCCACTGAAGTTCTATTTAGGAAATTTGCCCTTGTGCTAATGATTACAAGGCTCCTTTCCACTTTTTCCTTTTTCTATCCTTTGCCTCTGAGGTAATGTCTGTTTTTGTCATTGAAGTGTGTTTTTGTATGCTGCAAAATACTGGATTCTGTGTATATATCCAGTCTGTTAGCTTATGTCTTTTTATTGGGAAATTGAGTTCATTGATATTGAGAGATATTAAAGACATATGGTTGTTAAGTCCTGTTATTTTTACTGTTGTAGGTGATATTATGTATGTGATTCTCTCCTTTTGGTTTTGTTGTGAAATGATTAATTTCTTGTTTATTCTTTGGTGTTAGGTACCCTCCATGTGTTGGAGTTTTCCTTCTAGAATCCTCTGTAGGGCTGGACTGTTATATATTGTTTACATTTAGTTTTGTCATGGAATATCTTGGTTTCTCCATCTGTGTTAATTGAGAATTTTGCTGGGTATAGTAACCCGGGCTGGCATTTGTGTTCTCTTAGGGTCTGCATGACCTCTTTCCAGTCTCTTCTGGCTTTTAGGGTCTCTGCTGACAAGTCTGGTGTGATTGTGATAGGTCTGCTTTTATATGCTACTTGGCCTTTTTCCCTTACAGCTTATAACAGTCTTTCTTTGCTCTGTGCATTCAGTGTTTTGATAATTAGGTGATGAGAGGATTGTTTTTATTCTGGTCTAACCTATTTGGTGTTCTAGAAGCTTCTTGTACATTTGTGGCCATCTCTTCGCTCTGTTCTATTCTATTCTCTTCCTATTATTCTTAGGTTTGGTCTTTTCATTGTGTCCTGGATTCCTTGGATGCTTTGGATTAGTTCTTCATGTTTTGAATTTTCTTTGACAGTTGTGCCCATATCTTCTAAGACATCTTCTACACCTGAGATTTTCTCTTCTATCTCTTATATTCTGCTGGTAATGCTTAACATCTGTAATTCCTGACCTCTTTCCTAGGTTTTCCATTTCAAGGGCTGCCTCCATTTGTGTTTTCTTTATTGTTTCTACTTCCACGTTCAGGTCTTGGACCTCTTTGTTCAACTCCTTCATCTATTTTATTGTGTTTTCCTGTATTACTTTAAGGGATTAATTTTTTTCCTCTTTAAAGGTTTTTCTACCTGTTTACTTGTGTTTTCCTGCATTTCTTTCAGTGAGTTATTTATATCCTCCTTAAAGGACTCTATTATCTTCATGAGATAGGATTTTATGTCAGCATCCTGATTTCCAGGTGTATTGGTGTTTTCAGAACTTTCTGTGATGAGAGAACTGGGTTCTCATGGTACCAAAATATATTGGCTTCTGTTGCTTATGGTCATGCACTTGTTTCTCGATATCTGGTTATCTCTGGTGTTAACTGGTCTGGGTGTCTGTCTGGAGCTTGCCTCCTGTGTCCCTGGGCTACCACAAGTCTCCTGGGAGACTTGTATGGCCTGACTGTAGCAGATCTCCTGGGAGGCCTTCAGACTGTGGGATCTTCAGAGGGTCAGACAAGCTGATAATCTGCCCTGGTGGGAAGGGAGGTGGAGTTCAAGTGGAGGGGATGGGTCCCAAGTCCACTGGGTTCCTCCAGATTCCCAGATGCTGCAGTTGTTTGGGAGTATCCCTGTGGAAGGCACAGGCTGCTTGTTTTTTTTTTTTTTTTTTTTATAAGAATTACTTAGTAATTTTCCTGTGTCTATATATTGAATAAAAATTTCAAAAATCTTAACTAATATAATATCACAAAAGAACTAACATACCATTTGTTTTAGGATGCCTCAGAAGAAAAACAACTGAATTCTATCAAGAAACTGATACACTGTTATCAGAATGGATTTGTATCCTTTATATATGTGGGTGTGTTTATTTAATTCTTTTGGAAACACTAAAGAATCCACTAGATCCCTTCCTATTGTCATGGTATCAAAGTGTTGCAAGCCCTGTAAATTTATTACCTGCTTGTGAGGATCAGGGAAGGGATCCCCATCTGAAACTGACAGGAAGTAGAAAGCCCATGACTAAGGAAGTCATAGATCTCAGAGGGGATGTAATTACTACTGTTCTGTTGAGTAGACAAAATATCCTTATTAAATTACTTTTTAAATATTTTTGTTTATACCTTTAGTTTTTGCTATTGTCAGCCTCAATCAATCGGGATGGAAAATTTCCTGTTTGCAATGGGTGTTGTACCTGAGACTCATAAAACATCAAACTTTAAGATGACTTGACTATTGCTCAGGCATAGTTGCTCAGTACTCTGCCACAGATGATAGAAACTAATCAAACACCTATATCACCCTTTCTAAGGCTTGAGGACAGGATGCAGAGGAGAATAGATGAAATGTAGGTGCTGGAGGCAGGGGCACAGTATTGTATAGACTTTCTTTCTAATTGAGGTATTCACTCCTGGAGGAAGGACAGGGGTTCTTAAGGCTCGGGAAGTAAGCAAAATGCACAGGGTTTAGAAAGCAGAAACTTATAAGATTCTCACTCTCCAAGATTATATTAGAGGTACACAACTACTGGGAAGAGGAAACTCTCCAGCTGGAAAGCTGCCTGCATGCTGTGCGAGAAACTCCAGGGATGCAGACCGTGTGAGTCATGACTCCAGATAAAGTACGCATTTCAGTGCTGCAGCTGTCTTTGAGTCATCCACGCTCCTGCTAAGCAACAGTTCATGTATAATTCAGCAAGTAATCACAACAAACTCACTGCTTCATTAAACTAGACTACAGAGAACTGTTCCTGTAATCTGTTATCTATCAAGAATCTGTTATCTGTTATCGGTGACCTATCTTAACGTAAACACATGTGCATATCTCCCAGGAAAAGCCTCATAACAGCTTTCTGGGAAGTGATACTTCCGTCACTTTGTGAAGTTATACAGCCTCTAAAGCTAGACTATTAAAATGAATTTAGAAGGAGAGCTAATTGCTACCAACTAATCCTAAGGAAAAAGAATGCATTGTATCATGGATTTTTCCTTTGTCTCTATCAAACGGCAGACCTGAGGGCTATCATGTATCGCTTCTGATCTGTTCTTGTCCTCAGCACTGTTGGGTTCTTCTGAGCTCTAAGCTTATGGACCCTATGAAGGGCTTCCCAGTACAGCTCACACACATACCCTTCTTCCCTTCCATCTCCTTGTCAAGACTTAGACCTCTTGGTTGAATCCTGTCATTTCCAGCTGCCTAGAATGAGTGCTGTGAGAACTACCCAACAAATCAGAGGCCAACTCAGAAGGTGATTACTATGTCCCTTCCCATTATATTTCCTCCTTTAAACAAGACTTTCTTCTAAGCAGCCATGTCTGCCTCTTTTACATATGTTATTCTATAGAGAAGTGGGCATGCAGAGGTCACCACAGCTCGCTGACTGACTCGTGGGGGACTGCCATACAGTCTCTAGTCTCTGGACTGTGGTCAGAATATCTGCATACTCACACTTTGAGTTCCAGTCACCAAGAGAATCCTCATATCTATATCATATAAAAGAAGATGACCAAAATGGGACCCCCCCCAAAGATATTCTATTCTGAGACATCTCAACCTTGACTGTGTGCCCTGTAACACATCTCAGGGAGTCTGGAGCCACCACTGAAACAAGGAGGCACACCAGCTCCAAACTGATCAGTCATAGATGCATGTCTTATCACACACTACCAGGAGCATGCAATCACTCTGTCCCAGCTCTTCTTTGCTGCTGTCTTTCCCTGATCAGGCACCAAGTATGTCATGTAATTTTTCCTGGGGAGATGTGAACAGAACCTACTTAACCCAGATAATGCACCGATGAAAAACCAAGTTAACAGTTCTACACAAGTCTAATTTAGTGAACTGTTGACTTCACTGGCATAACTTACAGGAGCATGGATGACTCAGAGAAAGATGCACCACTGAACAGCATCTCCATCATTAATGGCAGTGAGAACTCACAAAGCTACACCCTGGAAACTTGTTTGCGGCTCCCCTAGTCATAAATGTCAACTTCCCAAGACTGATAAGGTTTATGTCCTGAGTCACATGAGCTTCTGTTCCTTATAGGAATGGATGCTTCAATTCAGAGGAAGTTGAAATTATCAGAGGTGTGACCCGTCCCTGTCTAAGAACCTCCTGCAGCACAGCTAGAGACAGAGGATCCAACCTAGAGCCTGACATCATAATCAGAATGATCTCTTAGTCATCAATCAAAATCAATGAAATTTGGTTTTGTATTAATCATGTTTTGTTTTAAACCGCTAAAATATGTTATTATTTGAAGCTCTAGAAGAGATACATTTTGTTTTTATGTGAGCTTTAAGTGAAATAAATTCTCAAACAGTTTTAATGCCCCTTAGAAAAAATGACATCTGAAAAACGAATACTACATTAAAATAGAATTTAAGCTATATGAGCTTGTGTTGTGGGTTGAAATAAAAGGATGAAAACTATAATGTTGCTAAAAGTGCAGTTATAACCTTTGTAGACTTCAAACTAATTAAAATAAAACTTACTATACCTAACAAGATAGATAGGATTTTGTAAGCTTTCTGGGGTATATTCTTATAATAAATGTGTTTATAATATTTCCTAACAAGAATATTAAAGCCCCTAAGAGATTTGGCACAGATATTTAAAATTCTGAGTCTGTGTGCAGAGAAAATTGAAAAGCAGCCCTGTTTTGTAGAACCTGCATCTGACATCATAAAATTGTGTGGGTAAGTTGTTTTTCTTTAACTTTACTTTGAACTATATGCATAATTTTGTGTTACAGAGATGTTAGATATATAGTGTAGCAAAATAATAAAAATCAAAACTTAAGTAACTTGGTGATAGGTTTGGGTAGTTACAGAAATTGTAAGTATGTATGAAATACTTTCTTATGAGTAGTCATGTTCACGTGCTTGGTAAGCAACAAATGAAAAAAATGGACTGTCGGGTTTGGAGAGAATCTTTAGGTAAACTTAAAGGTATTCAGTTTTAGTTTGGGGCTCTCTTTACTCTTTCTCTAAAAAGAATTCGACTCTCAAAAGTATATTCTTATGGAATGTTTTACTTGATTTTGCCACTTTGAGGAAGAAAAATTACGTTTGGTATATATAGGAATATAAATTAGAGGTAAGAGTTTTAAAATTATTATGCCTTACGCTCCATTATAGTTTCTACTCCAACTCTAGAAACTACATATGTGTGTTTATACATATACAATTTACATATAGATCAAATGTACACACATATATGTATATGTAGACATACAGACATATAAATGCTTCTTTGCTGCCACATAGTGGCTGATCCAGATATATGTTTAAATATTCACGTTCAGGCCAATAGACTGAAGAAGAGACTTCTTGAAGTTGGAAACAAATCATTTTGACAATTTCATCTTCTAAACCTATCTATTAATTTAATATCTTATGTAACAGAATCACATTATTAATACACACACACACACACACACACACACACACACACCTCCATTCCAACAGATTGAGCAGCAGTAAAATAAATTCTGTAGTCATTTACATTTAATTCTTTGATATCATAGTAAAATAATGAAAAGTAATTTAGCAGATGCCTGTATCTGGCCTTACTTTCCAATGGAGATTTATATACAATGAAATAAATGATTGCCCCAGTGCTTTCAAACAAACTAGAAGTTTTTGTGTTGATATGTGGCTCTATTACACGCAGCCCTTTTGCGTCTAAAGGCCTGGGCGCACAGCCTTCCCTCCAGTGTCTGTTCCATACAGCTGGTTCAAGCTGCAGAATGCCTCGTGGGGCAACATTACAGATCTCTTCAGCTGTGCTCTTCCCTTTCCCTCTTTTGTAAATTATTCACATTACTAACTTTTAGCATTTCAAATTTTCACCTATATTCAGCATTTCACTAGACACAATCCTCACTTGATTGTCTTTTCAAGAATCTTTGGAGATTAAAACATTGAAAATACATCAGACTTTTCTGCTTTGGTCTCTAGATGTTTTTTTTTTTTTTTCATTATTCCAGGATCACATTTTTATTTCCTGCATAACTTTTTGGGTTGAACTACCAACCTCAATGCTTTATCCTATAGGAGCTCCTTTGGTAGAGAAAATGTAAAAACAGGGCAAGATATTTAGAGTCCACCAGTCAATTAGATGATAATATTTATGCTTTGAATTTAATTCTAAAAGGACAGAAATTAGTTTCCACACAAATTATAAAATTGTCTCTTTGTAGCTTGCCTTGATATACTTTTAAATTCAAATTAACTTGTGTATTCTATATCCACATATGATTGTTTTCAATTCCTATTTGCAATTATTTTCCAAAACAAGGAGAAGAGTAAGAATACTGTTTCCATATCCACATAGGATGGTTTTCAGTGGCACTTTCTAATGATTTAGTAAATGGTTTGAAAGACCTGACTTAGAAGTTTTATATACAAATGCATTATACTTCAAACAGCACAGTCAATTCAAATGGTTTATGTTTTGTTTTAAAAAGTTTATCTGTCCCTTGAAATTTAGTATAATGACTCATAAGGTTGATCTTCTGCGATTTACAGATAAGTATTTCAGATAATGTTGGTTATAGTAACTGTGAATTACAATTATGATAAAATTAATATTTTTAAAGTTGAATAGTTATTGTTTCCAGAAGTATTCTGTTCTTTTGTGAACAGTTGCCAATCTAATTAATAAGGAGGAGGCACTGATCTTTGGAAAGAAATTGAATATTAATTTGGTAACTCCTGCTTTATGAACGTCAGGAAAAGCCATTAAACATTTTTAAGTTTTAGTTGATTCTTCTAACTCTGATTAAAGCTGTAATTCATGATGACTTTGCTACCAGAAAGATGATTTGTATGTATTTTATTATTAAGAATGATGTAATATTACTTTCTTAGCTCTACCTTATCTCTTTATTCTTACTAATGTGTTTTGTTTAATCTCTGCTTGGTTAGTTAGAAATGCAATTTTCTTTTTTATTGATTTTGGGTCTCTACATTAAAGAATAAGATAGGCTAAGAGAGAATATCCCTTACTCCTTAGAATATAAATATTTCCCCTTTATAAGGGATGTATCAACCACGGAACCCACTTAAAATTACTCTGTCGTTCTTCATTCTTACTGAAGCTTGCCATTTTTGAAAAAGAAAGTGTCGGATGAAATAACTTACACTGAAGATACTGCTAATTCATTTGCACTTCTGGGTAAGTTGAAACTGTCTTAGATGGGGAATATAAGATGGCAGGACCAACCAATCTGAGGAAAAGAGCAGATCTGCTTCACCGTTTCCTTAACAGGATCCTCCACACCCTGATTTTAGTGAGGATTATTACGGTGCGCTCTATGATAGTTCTGGAGCTATTTGTACCTGAGGTGTTTCATAATATCTGCAAGGCCCTCTTTTCTTTTTTCCCAATCAAATGGGAATGATTTATTGAACACCACAACCTAGGACTGATAGATCAGAGCCCCATTTCATGCTCAGTAGCTGAACCATAATGTTGAGTAAAGATCCTATAGGGCCTTTTAATCGTAATATATACAAACATCTTTGCCAAGTTATTCCACCAATCAGGATTTACGAATAGGGTCTTCCTTAGAAATACATCTTTGTTGAACGACTATACTGTTCCCATTGGTTGAGGTATTCAACTTTTACTTCTTTGATTTTTTTTGGACCTGATGTATAGTGTAGTTGTGTGTTAACCTTTCTCTAGCTCTTTGAGAGGTTTATGCACCATCTTTTGATCATATTCACCCCTCGTCCTTAGACTTACACCCACCTTTGACTGTTCTTTTGTTGCCACCAAGATCAGTTTGTGCTGCCCAAATATTGTTGAGCATGTGGGCTTTCACTGGAGCATGCGCTCTGAGAGAACGCAGTCTCCTCTACCAGCAGCTCTCAGTTGCCAGCAGCTGCATGGCGAGGAGTGAAATTTCATGTCCAGGTCCCACCAAGGATCTGTAGCGGTCTTTTAGTAAACACAAAACATTTTCACATTTGAGCTCTTATGCTGAGTTGCTGAAACCAAGAGTTCACATGCATTGTTCACTGTCTGCTCAAGACTTTTAGATGGAAATGTCATAAAGGGTATGCATTTGTATCTAGTTTTTTTTCAATTTTTTTAGAAGTAGAAAAATAATTTTCTAAGAAATGTGGTCACATAAAACATTTTTGATAATCAGTCTCTGGGACATGGTGATATGTTTTCCAAACAAATGCTATGTTACATCCATAGTTGCTAGTTTGTGTCTTTATTTATAAAAGTGAAATAATAGATAAATGATCAGTAAACTTTTAAAACTATTTTCTTAAATTGTTTCCCACGTGATATTCCCCATACAAGAAGATTTTAAAGGCTCACCCAAAGTGAATAAAAAGCATGTTTATTTTAACATTAAATGTGACTTATTTTTGTCTAGGTTTCATTATCTTCAACTGAAGTTACTCAGAATTTCCTAAATTTCAGCTCCAGCAGTAGAAGTATCACAAAGACTAGATTAAATACAGAATTAAAGAAAACCTGAAGAATCAAGCAGGTTCAGAAGTAATGGGAGATTTAAACTCTTGTCATTAGTGGAAAAGTTAGATAGGAAGACATTCTAAAAGATGACATGCTAATATTTTTAAAAAGGTTTTGTTATTGGTAATATTATCTTTAAGTGTCCCTGCTGGCCCTGCTACTTTCGAATGTCACCTTCTAGAAAACGAGCAGCCATTCTAGAGTAATCCATGGCCTGTCATCCTTACTTCCTGACACTCTGTTAGTAAAAGTACAATGTAGTGCCACTGAGAACAGTGGGGACTCTTCACTTCTTATGTCACTAGTGATGGAGTGTGTGTACAGTTGTGTTTAGTGCCTTTTGCATTTCTGGAAACATTAAGTAAGTGAAAATACATAATATGAAGAAATCAATAAATATGTTTGTGACAACTGCTAAGAACCCTTAGGTTCTGACATATATTGGTAAGTATTAGGGTTTCTTCTAAATGATGTTTGGATATTTCTGACTCTGGAGAAGGGTTCTGAAAATGAATTAGAGAATAAGTTAGTACTCTACTTTAAAATGCTAAACCAGGAAGCTGTAAGAAATATTCTTTTTTTAATATATGTATTTCAAAGCCCCACATAGCTGAGGAAAGACTTTTAGTACTACTCTTTTTGTTTGTATTGGATATTTTATTTATTTATATTTTGAATGTCATTTCCTTTCCCAATTTACACTGTAGACACCCCCTATCCCATGCTATCTCCCTATACTTCTATGAGGGTGCTCCCACACCCACCTACACACTCATGCCTTCCCACCCTGGCATTCCCCTAACATGGAGCATTGAGCCTTCACAGGACCAAGGGTTTCTCCTCCATTTGATGCCCAAAAAGGCCATCCTCTGCTACATGTGCAGCTGGTGCCATGGGTCTATCCATGTGTACTCTTTGGATAGTGGTTTAATTCCAGGGAGCTCTGGTTGGTTGGTATTGTTGTTTTTATGGGGTTGCAAACCACTTCGTCTCCTTCAGTCCTTTACTTAACTCCTCCATTGGGGACCCTGTTCTCAATTCAATGGTTGGCTGTGAGCATCTGCCTCTGTATTTGTCAGGCTCTGGCAGAGCCTCTCAGGAGACAGCTACATCAGGCTCCTATCAGCATGCACTTCTTGGCATCAGCAATGTTGTTTGGGTTTGGTGGCTGTATATGGGCTGGATCCTCAGTCTGGATCCTCAGGTGGGGCAGTCTCAGGATGGCCTTTTCTTCAGTTCCTGCTGCAAACTTTGTCTCCATATTTCCTCCTGAAAATATTTTTGTTCCCCTTTCTAAGAAGGTCTGAAGCATTCGCACTTTGGATGTCCTTCTTGAGCTTCATATGGTCTGTGAATTGTATCTTGGGTATTCCAAGTTTTGTGGCTAATATCCACTAATCACTGGGTACATATCATGTGTGTATTTTTGTGACTGGGTTACCTCACTCAGGATGATACTTTTTAGATCCATCCATTTGCCTAAGAATTTCATGAACTCATTGCTTTTAATAGCTGAGTAGTACTTTATTGTGTAAAAGTATCATTTCTGTATTCCTTCTTCTGTTGAAGGACATTTGGGTTCTTTCCAGCACCTGGCTATTAGTTATTATTATAAATAAGGCTGCTATGAAAAGAACAAGTTTCTTAGTCTAGTTAGAAAGATTACTCACCTATATTTTATCGAATAGTAACTATCACGTGTAGCACTTAACAATATGCTAAACATTATGCTCAGCGCTTGTCTCATATGAAATCAATTTTATAGCATGCTTAAATGTAGTAACTGTTATTCCTGTTTATGGCTGGAAACCAAGGTACTAGTTTAGAAAGGGAGTGTGTAGCAACGCCAGAATTTAATTGTGGATAACTTGGCTTTAGTATATATGTCATTAGTATCCTTCTGGAAATAACAGGCTGAAATGATTGAGATGCCAAATATATAATGACAGACTCAAAGTATTATGTAGACACACATGCATGTGTGTTCACATATGCTGTCATGCGCTGTATCACCTCATTTTCACCCAACAATAGAACATATATAAGATGGTGTTTCTATAAATCTATCATTGAGCCAAAAAATTCTATCCTCTTATTGAATGCATACTTTGTGGTAGTGCAAACCATTACCACATGTTTGTGGTGAAAAAGGTATAGGTAAACCCTTCATAGCTAATTATCTAAAAATATAGCAACATAGTTACATGAAGTTCATAACACTTGGTAAATGGCAAGTCACTGTACTTTGGATTATGTATGTACTATAGCTCATCATTTGGGGTGTACTTTCTACACTTTGTACTACCTAGCTTTGAATTAACTGTCAGACTGTTTGCCAGCAACAGCATCCTACTTCTTACTCACTCTGTGTCTCATTTGCTCTGTTCTCCCTTGAACTTATTGTAGCATCATGGTTGTGTAAGTATTCACATAAAAGCAACAGCTAATGTCTTAGGGCTTTATTGCTATGAACAGACAATGACCAAGGCAAGTCTTATAAATGACAACATTCAAATGGGGCTGGCTTACAGGTCCAGAGGTTCAGTTTATTATCATCAAGGCAAGAGCATGGCAGCATCCAGGCAGGCATGGTGCAGGAGGAGCTGAGAGTTCTACATCTTCATCTGAAGGAAGCCAGGAACAGACTGGGCTTCCTCAGGCAGTTGGAGGAGTGACACACTTCCTTCACCAAGGCCATACCTTCTAATAGTGCCACTACCTGGGCCTCGTATATTCAAACAATCACACTTAACAATAACCTTTTCAACATATACTGTGATATGAAATAATGCATAACATACATAAGATCACATATGAAATTATATGATGCAATGTGAATATCTGGTGAGATATTGATTACATCAGTATTATATGCTTACATTTAAAAATTAATATAACATGTTATTACATTGTTCTCCTTCATCCTTCTGGCAGGTGAATTAATGAAAATACCAAGTTCTCAATTAAGGATACAAATTTGTAAGTGTATTGTTGACTTCTATCATGCAGAACCACTAAAGAAACATATTCCAGGTAAATTTTTCATTGATCTTTCAATGATAACTTTCATCTTTGGAAAACAAAAAAAATAATAATGTCATCTCATACTTCACTAAACTTTGGACAAATGGGCTCATGGATTCAATACGTAAAATGATCAAATTTGCATAGCTATGAACTTTATCTCTAAAAAATGGTATAGTGGTTTTTCTTAGACTGGAAGTTTATATCAAATTTTTATCTTGATGGTAAATATTTATGGCCTAGTTGATAAAGGAATAGTGAATTTAGTTTGTTACCAACAGTATTACTTAGAATTGTAAATAAAATTATTTTTATCACTATCAATTCACCCCAGTAAATGTTAAATTAGTGATTCTGGTGCCATTCTTTATATGTTTGTTGAGAATTCTGTATGTTATCGCTAGGAAATCTTAATGTATACTCATGAATATATTATTTCAAGCATTATTCTTATGAGTATGTAATATTTAAGACATACTTCTTATCGTCATTGAATATATAACTTGCAATTAATATAGTAAGAGAATAAATAAATGATGATTTTATGTTTTATGTTTTTAAATAAATACAAGTAAATCTATGGTAGTCTAAAAATTTGTGACTAAGGAGAAGAAGAGAAGACATCTGAACTAGTGAAGCACTCAAGGAGGTTGTTAAGTGTAGCAGAGAATGGTTAATCTGCCTAGTGCTCCCATCAGATGATGGAACTTTTTTAAAACATATTAATTATGTTTTAAAAAGGTGTTTAATATGTTTTAATATCTTTTGACTAGCTCCATGGTTGGTCATTTCTAAACCTCCCCGCAACCAGCACACACTCTCCCCTGGTATTCCCAAGTTAACATTTTAAAAATCTGATATTTTATCTTTGGTTTCCCAGACCCAAGCAGGGAAGTGGCCCTTGGGGCCAGTTTCCTGGATTCTTACATACTGACAGGCCTTTAATTCTAATCTCTCTGCTTCCCCATCATGGTGAATCTCTCCGTAAGTGAGACCAGTGAGAAAATATAGCTTCACCGCACTATGGTTTCTTTAATCTTGGTGACTAAGCACAGTTAGGCAGACACTTATGCAACCAGCAAAAGTGGTAGGGTCTCATAGGACCTATAGCAAAATGAAGTTTTTGTGAGGTCACACTGTTCAGCTGCCCCAAAATAGCCCTGTATTCACAATCATTTCTTTTCCCCTCTCATTAACTACTAATAATATAATGTAATCCTTAGTCCGTGAAAGAGTTGAAGCGGTACTTTGTCCATGGAGTGAAAATGTAAAGTATTTGTTTGGCCTTACAGAAAACTACTACTTAACGTCAGATGGTTGCATTTGTTTGTTTGTTGTCCTTTGTTGTTGGTTTTGGTTTGGTTTGGGGGGTTTTGTTTGCTTGTATATTTTTTAGAATTTAAGATATGTTTCCAAAATCTCTGTGTTTATTTGAAGATCAAAACTACGGGCCCCATAGGACAAAACCAGGATACTGCAAATTAAATTTTATTGCAGACAACCATGCCCACTTATTTTCATATTATTTATGTCTTTCTTTTTGCTATGATAACATGCTACAACATCTAGAGCTAAATAGTTGAAACCCTGATCTTAATAACCTGCAAAGATTAAACATATACCATCTTGACAATAGAAAACTTTGTCCATTCCTGGATTCTACAAGTTATAAATGTTGCAATCCTCTAAAAAGGTTTTGAAATTGTTTGTCTTATTAAATGATCATTTTGTGAAATAACTGTCTCTGTTACTGTGTTAGGCTACCAGCAAGTTAGCTCATCATACAAGATTAAAATGGTAGAGGTTGGAGGATTGGCAAAAGTAATGGTCCAGTCAGCACTTCTGCTTGAGAATCAGCTTGTTGAGAAACTTTGGGTTCTTAAAGTTCTGCAGCATCTCTCTACTTCTGGTGTGTATTCCTGAGTATTACTGAGTTTAAACATTTCACTGTCCAACACTTTGCTCTAACAGACTATGCAGTATAAAGAGTTTGCTAAATTTAATTTTCAGGAGTTAATTGCAATTTAATGGTGAAAGCCCAAGCAGCCAGCAGAATCTGTGCTCACCTCAATGACCCAGATCCCTCAGGACAGCTTTTATTTCGTTCATCAGAAGTACTTTGGAATTTATTGGAAAAATCTTCAAAGGAGGAAATTATACAACAGCTTAGTAACTTGGAATGCCTGCTGTAAGTGATTGTAGATAGATAGGAAATACTTCTGCCTTGAAACATAGCCAATGATAGATAACCACAACTTTGAATCTGTGGTCAGTTACTTTTTTATTCATTTGAAGGCTGTGTTTCATGAAAGCTTCATACTAAGATGCAGGGGGTTGGTCTGGTGCTACTATATATTCAAATGCTAAATACTGGCCTCCAAGATCTGGTTGCCCCTGAGGAGAAGACACACACACACACACACACACACACACACACACACACTCCCTAAATGATGCTATGTATGTAAATTTTGTCCCTCAAGTTATCCCTAATTGGTTAATTAAGAAGCCCCTTAGTCTGGGCTGGGCAGAAGAAAGAGGAGGAGCAAAGATTCCTGGGCTTGGGGTGTAGGTAGGGACTATGAGAAGGAGAGTGGAGAAAGGCAGGAAATCAGCATGGGATAGGAGGGTGGTGAGAGCATGACTCTGATGGAGTAGGAGCAGCCCAGGAGGAACATGGCGAATGATGTCTTGATCGCCACAGGGAAGTAGACAAAATAGCAGAAAGAGTTGACATCTGCTCATATCTAGTGCTCCAAGGCTTATTACAAATCTAAAAGGTCTCTGTGTCTTTTAATTGGAAATTAAATGATCTAAAGTGGGGTAGAAAGTCACAATAGATATTTAAAGGCAACAAGGAGATATAGCAAAGCCCCAGAATAATCACACACACACACACACACACACACACACACACACACTTACGTGCACACATAATAACCAATTAAAAGAAAGTATAATAATCAAAATGAAAAATTTTTACAAGTATCACATCTTTTCCAGAATAATATGGATGAATGTGTTTTTTTCGTCAGTGACACAAAAACCCAACCCTACTGTCCTAGAGCTTTAACTGTCAATGCCGCACAGCCTCTGTCACTGAAAAGAGAGCTGACAGAGGGATAGGTCAGATCAGACTAGCCTGTATGTCTGAGGGTGACTGTCTTTGTTGGATATAGTATATGATGTCCAGCTCACTGTGGGCAGCACCCTTTCCTGGTCCGTGGTTCGAGACTACACAAGAAAGCTAAGTGAGTGAGTGAGCATGAGTGAGCCAGCCAGTACTGCTTCTCCATGGTTTCTGCTCCGAGTTTCTGCTTGAATCCCTGCACTGACTTCCCTCCAGTGATGGACGGTGATGTGGAAGCCAGATGAATCATTCCTTCTTCTAAGTTGCTTTTGGTCAGGGTTTTATCACAGAAAAGAAGCTAGAATACTGACTGATGCAGATGTAACTTCACAAAGTGAGCAACTTTATTCTGACCTCAGCAAACGTGAGGACTTAGCTCTTCTCTATCTGTTGGTGCTGTCTTCCACTCTTGCCATAGAACCACAAGGTCGGGAGAGTGAATGTCTAAATAAGAAGCATGACGTTATTACAAAGAAAACTGCAAACGGCTCCCAAGAGGCAAAAGCTATGACTGTCACTAAGATGTTTGACCTGGAACTGAGCTGGTTTATGCTTCCTCATGCTCATTAACTTTAGCAAGATCTCAGCAATTAGAAGTCAGTCACAGGCAAAGGTCTTTGCAGAGAGCATCACAATAGGAATGAAATAATCAGTTTCCAGGGGAACTGAAAGCAGTTGAGTATGGTGAGAGCAGCAGAGCAGAGCTGAGGCCCCAGGAGAGCAGGAACCAGGCCAGCAGAGCACCAGGAAGCTGCAAGACAAGACCTACCCCGAGGATACAGAGAAGCATTGGATGGCTTTGACACGACATGGTAGAATCATGTAGAACGGTCACTTTGGCAGTTGTATGCAGCTAGATTGGGGGTTATTGTCTGGTACATTGTTGTGAATGAGAAACAGATTGTGAAGGATCAAAGAAGAACAATACTTTGGGCAAAGTCTAAAATTCAAAATAGGGTTTTATTGATAGAGGCATAAGTATTTCTGTAGAGATAGGCTTTAGTTCGTCCTACTTTAACAAAGATTCAGAGGGTTGTAACCTTTTTCTCATGGTCTTAGAGGGTAGAAATCAATTCAGGGTGTCAGCGTGGCTGGGTTCCAGTAAACGTGCTCTTCCAGTAACAGGCTCTGACTCCTGTCTGATGGGGAAAGAAAGGGGCAACAGAGCTCTGGGCTTCCTGTTGTGAGGTCATTGATTCCTTTACAATGACTCCACCTTTGTGGTCTAAATGCTTCCCCTAAACCCACCTTCCCAATACACTTCATACAAGGGAGGGTTCAGACAAACGGGTTTTGGAGAAACACGTTTTCTGTATAACGATATTCTTTTCTATTATTTTCTAGGGCTTTGAAGGAAGTATTTAAAAACCTGTTTATGAGGGGGCATAGTCACTATGAGCGTCAGCTTAGAAATGATATATTAGTTATCACCACAATTATAGCTCAGAACCCCGGAGCACCGATGATTGTAAGTACGCATCAGATCATATTACCTTGAACGGTGGAAGTGGTGGGGGTACTCTAAGCTGTGTTCCAGTGTTGGGGTCACTGCACTGCTAAGCTGCGTTTTAACCTCACAGTAGTCACGGCTGCACGTCCACCCTGCCATGGCATTCTGCTGCATTCCGCTGGACACCCAGCATCTGCTCTGTACTACGGCACTTACGTATTCATTTTTCCTGGTGTTTTTCTTTTGTTCCTGCCTAGCTAGCTTCTTCTTCTTTTCACTGAAAAAACTTTATCATTTTCTGTGGTACAAATGTGGTACCTGTTCCCAGCAAAGTCTCTTGGGTTTCTTTTATCTAAAATTTTTGGTAATTTACCTTAATTCTTGAAATTTATGTTCATTGCATATAGAATTCTAGGTTGAAAAAAAATCTCTATTAGCACTTGAAAGATAATGTTCCACTGTCTTCTGCTCTCTGCTGTTCCTGGTAAGTACTGGTTATTTGGAATTCTTGCTTCCTGATATGAAAGTGTCCTTTAAATCTGTTTTCAAGATTTCCCCCTTTATCACTGGTCTTTAATAGATTTCTTAAGTGTGCCAGAATGTTATCACTTTTGTGTACATACTTTATAGTGTCCTACATATGTGATATTTTCAGCAAGTTTGAACACATTTGGGTCATTATTTTCATCAATAGTTTTCAGTTTCTTCTCTCTCCCCACTTGGTCTACCATTCCAAATATTTCTACATTTAATTATTTTTTATATATATTTAATTATTTTATATACTTGTAGGCTTCTAGTCAATGTTTCAAATAATTTTTCTCTCTAGTTTTCTGATTGGATGGTTGTATTGGTTTATGTATTTAAATTAACTAATTTTCCAAGTCTCATTCATTGTACAAATACCCCTTTCTAGTGGGTTTGTATTCAGATTAGAAATACAAATTAGAATTTCTCTTCTTCTGGAGATCAAGCCCGGGGTTTTCTGCATGGGTAGGCAAGGATTCTACCACTGAGCTACACTCCTTGTCCCCCTGGATTTGTTTTTACCATTTCTACTTTATGCAGTTTCTGTATTCCCATTCATTGTGCGTATCTTTGCTATGGATTCAGACACAGCCCTCTGAAGAATACTTTTGTAGTTTTATTATGAGTAGACATTGGACTTGTCTGCATTCATACTTATGGTGGATTACAATTCAGATTTCAGTTTGTTTCTTCTAGCTTTAGTTCCCATGTGCAGGATGCTCTGTATTTGGACAGGTCAGGCAGCATCAGCAGAGCGTGTGCCAGTATATCTGCGTTCTGCTCTGGCTCCCTCCTCTATGAGACTGGACCTTCGTTCTAGTGGCTGTGGTTGCCTCAGTCTCTGATTCCTTGGTTCATTTAGACTGTAGGTTTGGGTCACTGAGTTCAGCATCCATACACAAGGTGTAGAATAGGATTGTCATTGGGCTAAAAGCCAGTTTTAAAAGGAGTTGGTATGAGAATCTACACAGTGAATTCTGTAGTCTTTACCAAAACTCCAGCTCTCTTCCAATGTCTACTTTCTCTTAGCTAACAGAGAAGCACAAGATGTTTGCTCAAAGAGTACTTTACCATAACTACCCAGCCATATCAGAAGCGAACTCTCCCTATATTTAAAAATGTTTATTTCCATACCTTAGTGTTATGTATGTGTGCATGAGTGTAGGCTAGTCCACAAGTGTTGGTGCTTTTAGAGGCAGAAGACGGTGTTGGAACACCTGGAATTGGAGTTACTGGTGGTTGGGAGCCACCTGAAGTGGGTTCTGGGAACTGAACTCGGGTCCACACCCTTTCACCCCTCAGCCATCTCTCCAGCCCCTCCCTGTACTGTATAGTGAACAAATAATGGACTGGTTCACAGTCAGCCATATTACTATGCCCTATAGAGGACCCCATAGCTGTCAGTTCATACTGTGTAAACACATGAACACTCTGACATAGCACCCAGCTCAGTCTTCCATATGTGCACAGACTCTGTGTTTGTCTCACAGGCCATGGCGTCAGTGAGTTCTCAGTTCCGTCAGGGTAAACATCCCAGTAATTCTATGAATAGAAACCAAAGCAATAACAATCTTACATTCTTAAAGGAGCCACATGAAAGCTGAGGAGGTAGAAAAGTTATGTTGTCAGTGAAAAAGTTTGGTATTACGTGCACCTATA
Organism: Micromys minutus; assembly: GCF_963924665.1. Taxonomy (NCBI): domain Eukaryota; kingdom Metazoa; phylum Chordata; class Mammalia; order Rodentia; family Muridae; genus Micromys; species Micromys minutus. The sequence goes on from NC_137958.1 coordinate 26,839,064, forward strand.
GACTTTAATTATTATGCAAAGTCAAGTTAGCATGTCTCTGTCAAAATGAGTTCCCTGTGCTGAGGTATCTGCTGCTCTGGTCATTCTTCGGGGCTTTTGTGTTAAACAGTGCTGTTTTGCTCCCTCGGCTGTCCTTTGATATAGGGAGAGTCACTGGGGTGTAGGTAACACTGAAAAGTAGTTGGTGGAGAGATTTGGCCTTTCCACTGCTGTGGGATCACTGAAAGGTAAGAACTAGGTGGGCATGTGCCGATGTCTCACTCACATATCACGTCAGGTATTCGTGGAATAATTAAAATACTTCTTGGAGGCTTAAGCAAATTTAAATTAGGAAAGCTCAAGCTGTCTAGCCCGTGGTGGTGCTTTTTTGCTTCTGTTCATTGTTAGTAGGATTATCCATGCAAACGAAGTGCAGTGTGGCGTTATATAGCAGCAGTTGAATAGTAGGCAACTATGGGCACCCGTAGCTTAATTGCCATTCCAATTTCACCTTTCTGCTTGTTTTGTGTGTTTGTAATAGGAATGTGGCTTTACCAGGGATTTGATACTATTTGCAACTTTTAATGAAGGTAAAAATTGTACCATCTTGAGCATTTTGTGTCTTGGTGCATCTCCTGTGTAACTTTAGCTTTCATTTCACTCTCTGTGTTTTTCTCTCACAGTTAAAAGTCAAAATCCTTTGGTAAAAAGTCTTAAGCTTTTTAATTGCTATGAAGATTTTGAGCTGAAGAAACTGCTATTCAACATAATTGTGATTTTATGTAAAGATTTAACTACTGTACAGGTAAAGACTACCCAAATAGATAGTTAATAAAAGCATCTTATATTTTATTATAGCATAGTATTTTTAAAATTATGATTGCAAATTTTTCATTAAACAATTCATTTCTATACCATTGAAAGTAACAACCTTATCAGCTTGAATTGTAGTCCTTTAAAATGCCCTTTGTGAACAGTAAACATAAAGGATAACTTTAACCACACATACCAAAGAATAGTAAAAGAGATTGAGCAACTTATTCAGATCTCCTAACTCAGAGAATATAAAACAAAAATAGTTCACACAGCCTATTCTATTCTCTCTCTCTCTCTCTCTCTCTCTCTCTCTCTCTCTCTCTCTCTCTCTCTCTCCCCCCTGTCCCCCCTCTCCCTCTCCCTCCCTCCTTCCCTCTTCCTCCCTCCCTCCCTCCCTCCCTCTCCCTCTCCCTGTCCCTCCCTCCCTCCCTCTCTCCCTCTCCCATGTTCTCTCTCTTTCTCTCTCTCTCTCTCTCTCTCTCTCTCTCTCTCTGTCTGTCTGTCTCTCTCTCTCTCTCTCTCTCTCTCTCTCTCTCTCTCCCCCCCCGTCCCCCCTCTCCCTCTCCCTCCCTCCTTCCCTCTCCCTGTCCCTCCCTCCCTCCCTCCCTCTCCCTCTCCCTTGTTCTCTCTCTCTCTCTCTCTCTCTCTCTCTCCCCTGTCCCCCCCCTCCTTCCCTCTACCTCCCTCCCTCCCTCCCTCCCTCTCCCTCTCCCTGTCCCTCCCTCCCTCCCTCTCTCCCTCTCCCATGTTCTCTCTCTCTCTCTCTCTCTCTCTCTCTCTCTCTCTCTCTCCCTCTCCCTCTCCCTCTCCCTCTCCCTCCCTCCCTCCCCCCCTTTATCTCCTCTCAGTTGTGTTGCTGTAAATATTAAAAAGTGGAAACCTCTTATCTTGTGCTAGTGCCGGCTCCTGCGGGGCCATCTGGCACTGCAGGAATATATCTCCAACTTGGTGGCTTTATGCTGCCTCTAAGAACTCGGGCATGATTTACTCCACCACTCCTGTTGATTCTGTTCCAGGTGGATATGACCTCCCTGCTGTTTTGTTTTCAATCACGTTCCCCCATTGCCCAGTAGAACTTTGCCTGGTAGACTCCACAATGATTAGCTTATCTAGTTTATATCTCAATCCACAAACCTTCTATACAAGAAGCTTACAGGCAATGGACAAAGCTATAAACTGTCCCTCTATATGAGATAAATTAGACCCATAGAAACCCTTAGAAATAATCATAACAACCTCATCAAGCTAGAGATGTGCTGAGAAGAACATACACATCAGCTTCCATCCTTTCCTCTGTGAATTTCCTTCTCCTCTCCCTCTCTTCCACTCTTCCAGCCTCTTTCCCTGCCTACCTCTCCACTGTCCAATCATGTATCACCTTAACATCAACCTACATAGTTGCTCAGGATTGAACACCTGGCCTTGCCATTGAGGCAAGCACTTCATCTCTAAATCACAGGCACAGTCTGCACAAATAGCCTATGGGTTTCCTCTGACTATCAGGAAAGGGAGGCTGTAATTAATGGTAACTGCTCCTCTGCTCTGCCAGTCACAGAACCTTACAAGCTCGTGTTTCCTCCACACAGCCTAACATCTTTCATTTTTATTCAGCCATCTCTCTTTCTATTTTCTGTGTCACACAGTATTTCAAATGTTGTCACTGAGTTTTTACAGTGATGCTAGAACTAATATTCTTGTTTTTACTCAACTCTAAGTCTTATTCTTTTAGTGCACACTATGAAGTGACTTGCTAGTGAATTCAGTAGAAAATTTTAAAACTTTATAATTGTCCATAGACTAAGTAGAAAAATATAGGACAGTGTTTTACATTCTCGTGAACTGAAATATGTACCAACAAGTACTGATGATTGTATTAACCACTGGCCATTTCTTTTTGCCATTGGTCACTTTATAGTTTTTCATGTTTTGATTTTTTTTAAATTGAAATGCTAGGTTCAATAGAACTATGAAATCTTAAGGTGTATAATTAGAAATGGCTGTGTCCTAACTGACAGTCATTGATACGGTATATCAATTCTTTCATTTGTACATAAGAAACAATTAGCTTGCAGTGCCCTCTTATTGCATTTATGTGCCTTTGAGGGTGAGAGGTGCAGGTGAGGGGAGGCTGTTGGACTAGCGTGTACAAGGCCCCAGGTCTCATCCCTAGCACTATAGATAACGGAAAACTAAAGTACTCGGACAGAAACACCACCCATTATTTGCCTCTAATTTCCTACCTTTGTGATGTGTTATATATAGAAGCATACACATGAGTTGTGTCAAGAATGGGTAATGTATATTTTCTGCTGTCATCAGTTGAAGATCTCGCACCCCAGGAATGGGGGTCATTGCTCTTACTGTTGCAAAGCTGCCCTGGATGGTGTTGGTGTGTTGTCTTTTGTGTTTCCATGTATTTGGGGTGTCTGTACTGTCACAGATAGAAGGGAAATATTTTGAAATTATCACTGAAACATCAAATTGGAGATCTTGTATTTGATGTTGCTAAATTGGACAAAGCTATTTTATTTACGCTCCTAACAAAGTACGTTCTGCCCTTATAGCTATTAATCGATGGCAAAGTTATTTTGGCTTTGCTGACCTATGTAAAAAAGCCCGAAAGACTGAAAATTATCGAGTGGTCTGCAGCTCAGTACGAAGAACTACAGCTGCATGCGATTGCCACCTTGTCCTCAGTGGCCCCTTTGCTAATAGAGGAGTACATGTCCTGCCAAGGCAATGCACGGATCCTGGCATTCCTGGAGTGGTGTGTGCAGGAGGGTGAGTGCCTGTCAGGTTCTGTCAAGACTCCACTTGCATTTCAGCTGTACTCTCAGTATTTGCATAGAAAAGCAATGGTTACAGTGAAGAAAACCAAAATATCAGATTCATTCTTTTAGTGTATTATATGAATTAATAAGCATTGAGGTCTTAGGGCTAGAGAGATGGCTCAGCAGTTTAACAGCACATACTGTTCTTGCAGAAGACTTGAGTTGGGCTCCAAACACTAGTGTCAGGGGTCTTACAACTGCCTGTGACTCCAGCTCCGGGGCATTCAGTGACCTGTGCAGGCACCTACATTCATGTTCATAGGCCCCACACTTACACATCACTAAATATAAAACAAATGTCTTATAAACATTGAGATTTCAAAGTTAAATATTAATGAAGATCCTAAATATAATTAATAAATGTTTAAAAGAAATTATATATATATATAAAATTTTATTCAAATTTTTGTATTATAAGACTTATACAAAGATTATACTTAGGAAGGAAATTAATCTGGACAATATTTTAGTATATTCATCCAACAAACATTGTGTGTTGAGTGCCAGACAGCTGCTGAAAATACATTTAGGCTAAAGTGGACACAAATCTCTAAACAAATTCATAAAGTTTAAAATCTAGTTATCTGGCCACAAGCACTAGCTCTAAGCTATTTTCTGTCAAACAGAAAAGCCTTAATTTGCAATTGTTGTTCAATTCTTAGAAAGAAAATAAATATATTCATGTGCTTACAAACTTGATCAGGAAGATTCGATTTCTTTCTGTCAGTAGTTTTTCTCTAGAACATGTTGGGCGTGTGGGAAAGAGAGAAGAAAGGCTCAGTAAAATTCTCTAGGCTATACATAAATTCATATCCTCCCACCGCAGTGTCCTGGGTATTAGAGTCAGACAGACGTTCACCACCATACCTGAATGGAAAGAATCTTGAATGATGCATTTTCAACACATCAGCAGTAGCCAGACCCAGACCCTAAGTCCTACCTACTAAAGGTGCTGAGACAAGAGACTCCCTGGATTCCATGACTTTAAGACAAGCCTGAGCAACCTGTCTCATAAGAGAAGAAAATCATGTATTTATTCACAAAGGAGATAAAACTTTTGTCCTTTGTATGTTCTAACTTCTAATATACTACACTGCTAAACTTAACCTTATTAAATTAATAAAAAACAGTTCTATACAGCACTCTCATTGTTTTATATTTACAGAATACTCCAAGGCAAACTGGAAAATGTTACCTCCTAAGAAGACATGTAGCTAAGTTACTGGTGCCTCCTGGGTGCTGGGCCTCACTCACTTTGCAGAGTCCCTCATTTATTTCTGTCTCTGGTTTGTCAGATGGGCAGCTCACTCTGGGAAGTCACACGTGCCTCTCACCACATGGTAAAGGCAACACAAAGATTGAACCCAGACTCCCTCATAACACACAATAGTGCTTGAACTCTTTTATCCTTAGCCTAAAGCTATTTATAGAAGGACCTTTGCAATAATGTATTACAGCAAAAAGGAAAGAGAATATTGGGAATGTACCCCAGTTAAAGTGCCTGCAGAGAACCTGGTAGGATGCCATGCACCTTCAATTCCAGCACTTATGAGGTAGAGGCAGAGGACAAGAAGTTTGAGGCCACCCCCAGCTACCTAAAAGGCTCAAGACCAGCTTGGGATGCATGAGGCTCTGTCTCAAAAAGGAGAGAAACATGTACTTTGTTTTTTTTAATCAAAGCCTGTCATAGAACTATAGTGATAAAAATGGTGGGGCACTGTTCTAGAGATAGATCAATGGGTCGACTGCATGAGAGCTGGCAATTCCAGAGATAGACCAATGGGTCACTGCGTGAGAGCTGCAATTCCAGAGATAGACCAATGGGTCACTGCGTGAGAGCTGCAATTCCAGAGATGCTCATAGTCACGGAGAGCAATGATCAGCCATAGGAAAATGAAAAACTCAGATTCTCTCACCTCGTTTAAAAAAGCAATTGTGGAGTAAGAAACCCTGGACCACCCACCCCCCAGCAAGGACACTGAGAGCAAGGGAGAGGGCCACAGTTGCTGAGGAGTCCCATCCCAACTCTGCCCCCAACACTGAACATCTCCCTCATGATTTCCATCCCAAATCCCCATAATAATAGGGGCCTAGAGATCCCTCCCTACTCTCTTGAATACCATCAAAAAAGTTCTTCTGCACCCACAAAAAAAAAAAAAAAAAAAAAAAAGCTATGAACATTAAGGATTTTACAGGTCTAATATCTCATATAGAAGGGCCATTTGTATCTTTGTCTATTTGATGCAATCTTGTTGTGTAGAGGTTTTGTGGATTGAGAGTTGAATATATAAACCTGTATGAAAAGCAAAAATAAATAAATAAATAAATAAATAAATAAAAAATAAAAAAGCAATTGCAAAATGGAGGCTTAAATCCGAATACCTAAACTGTAAGACTTAAAGACTATGTGACAGATGTCATTCTGATGGACATCAAGAGAGGAAGCTTGTGTTTTAAAAACTCAGGAGCTTAAGCTTCAGAAGGGAAAGGTTAATGTAGGTGACAATTATAAGAATCACAAACAACTGTATAACAAATCCTGTAGCATGCTAACCCACAATTTGAATCAGCTACTGCTCTTTGATGAGGAATCCAAGTTGAACTTAGTAAACACCGTGAGTATTTTAGCAAGAAGGTAATTCAGCCAGCAAGCATAGAAACAATGGGGATTGCCATGAACTCAAAGTTCCAGATGCTCTGAAAACATTTCAGATGCCCGTCCAGAGAATTAACAAGAGAAATGCAGATTAAGCTACAAATGAACTACTAAAAAAAAAAAAAATCAGTTGGTTTTGTGCACTTAGTAACTTTCCTAAGATTCAGGTATCATGTCCTGTATGCCTTTGGTCACTTGAAGAACCCCTTCAACCATGCAGGACAAGGACAGAATGTTCACTGTAGTATTGGTACCAGTAAGTGGATAAACTGTGACTTGTTTATAAATGAATGCTGAAGGCAATTAAAATAATGGCCCAAGTCTACATATGATTCTGTAAATAATTTTAAAAGATTTATTACTTTTATTTATTATTTTCTATTGTGTGTTTGTGTGCACACATGTGAGTGGAGTTGTTTGAATCCCATTGCATTAAATAATTTAAAAAGGAAAAGACACCATGATACTCTAGTGCCTGCTACTCTCTTGTGCCAGTGGCCTCACTGCCTCCAAGGCTAGCCCAATGCAGTGTCTGCCTTTCTTGTGGCTCTCTTGCTATGGACTCTGCTCACATTCCAGCATCTTCCCCCTGTGGTTACAGTCGCAATTGCCAGTATCTCCAATAAAGTTAAAACTCTATAGGCTTGTAGTTTATCAATCAGTTTTATATCAGTGAATTCTCATACCACAAAAGTCAACACAGTAAACTCAGGGCCAATTGATACTGATGTAAACTACCCACATAGATAAGACAGATTATCCAATAATTATCTATTCCTTATATTTATAGCTACCTGTGGCTCTTTAAAGCCACAGAATTTTGGCTATCCTTCTCTTCCTCCATTTTCTTTCCTTCTCCCTTCCCACCTCGTAAAAACTCTGCGCCTGCCCTCCTTTTCTACTGTCCAATCATAGGCTCTAACCTTGTTTTTACCTGCCATCACCTCCTTACAGACTGCAGTCTACAGTATCAGATCCCCTGGAGTTGCAAGTGGTTGTGAGCTACCCACTGTGGGTGCTGGAAAGTAATTTTGGATCCTCTGGAAGTACAGTATGTATTGTTTATTGCTCTAGCCACCAATGTGAGTTATCTTTTTTTAAACATGGCATTTACTAACAGAACATTGCAAGAGGCACAAACAGTGGTACCATTGGATAAAATTTTTGGAAACATGTTTCCATTCTGAGACTAAAAAGAAGAGGGAAGGGCCAATATTTCTGGAAAGAGAGAAAGAAAGAAAGAAAGAAAGAAAGAAAGAAAGAAAGAAAGAAAGAAAGAAAGGAAGGAAGGAAGGAAGGAAGGAAGGAAGGAAGAAAGAAAGAAAGAAAAGGAAAGAAAGAAAAAGCAGATGATTAGATTTTTAATATTTGCTTAAATATAGAAATATTTAAAATATATTGTATGTTGTTTTGTTTATAAATGAGAACATTTACTTTAAATGTTTCAGACTTTGGGTTTCTTAGTGTAAATTAAATTATTATTTTTTCACACAGATTCCTACTTCATTCATGGTAACAGTTTCCATGGTACAGGGGGCCGTGGAAACAAGTTTGCCCAGATGCGTTACACTTTGCGACTCCTCAGAGCCATGGTTTATCTTGAAGATGAGACTGTGAACAAGGACCTGTGTGAGAGGGGGGTGATTCATCAACTGATAGGTAAAATATTGCATGGCAGCCCATTGGGGAAAGTTTGGTATTTGTAATTCTAAAGTCTTTGCATGAAATATTTTTCTAGAAATTGATTTTATAAATGAGCATATCCTTACTATTTTCCTGGGTTTTGTTTCATCTTGTTGATATCAGCAATTTTCTTTTATAATCATTAACCCTTTAAACATTTATTTTATTTATTTATTTCCTCAGAGACTACTTTATTAAGCAGTACCTTTTAAATTTAAGTGAGCTATTGTTAGGTCTCATTTTTCTGGTAATGAGATTTTCCACTTCTGGCCAAGCAGTGTAGACTCATTTTTAAAGCACATAAATCGTCCAATCCATTCAGAATAGCTAGCACATTTGTGTGTAGAGAAAAGTATCCAAGAGTCTCTTTTCTAAAATGAATTCTAGAAAATTCATGAATTTCAGCTTCCAGTTCAAGCTGCTTTGCCCTTTACTATTTGAAAACACATGGTTCTCTCGCCGTCCCATCCCTAGTTCTGAAAAGTGCTGTCTCGGGCATTGCTCCTTGTAGATGTCATGTAGTTTGCCATCTGCAGCCTAGCCTTCTGCTGCCACATATGCAACCAGCCACAGAAGTGTCTGTCAGCAGAAAAAGACTTTTCTTGCCATTACTCAGTAAGTAGTGATTTATAACAAATATTAGCTCAGCATTTCCATTGTACCAGGAATTATAGATAATCCAGAGGTGATTCAAAGTATACAATAATATATATATACAGTTTCATATGCAACACTATACCAGTTAGAGCCAGTTAGAGAGCTAGACTTCCCTAGATCTTGGCTTCTCAAAAGCATATGTACTCTGCCCATGTTAGCTGTCTGTCGCTATGATAGATACTTGGGAGAAACTGGCTCACAGTTTCACAGATCTCCACCCATGGTAATTTGTCTTAATGCTTTGGAGCTTGGGGTAAAGCATTACATCATTCTGGGCTGGAAGTAAAGGAGAAACAGGAAAGGACTGGGTTGCCATCACCCTCTCTTTACACTACATCTATGAATGGATTTTCCCCCTTGTTTTCCATTTCCTTTCTGGTCTTCTGTCCAAGCAGCCTGTGGTTCTGGTGACATGTGATTCCTCTGGTCCAGGAGTACAGGCAGACTGTGTGTGTGACCTCTGGGTTGGGATTTTGAGATTCTGGGAGCTGGGATGGCCGCTGGGGTTCAGGGTACCTGTGTGTCCTCTGGTAGAGCAAAGGGCTTCAGCTGGAGTTGTGGGCTGGGTTATGAGCATGGGGTATGAGGTGCCGTTGTCACACTGAGCAGGCTCAGAGGAAATGTTGGATGTCCATGGTTCTGGATATGAACTTGGCATCTGGTAGAACAAGGGAATTCTGTTTGAGTTGTGCTCTAGAATGTGAAGAATCTTCTTAAAAGAGAGTTTCCTAATAGTAAATAATAAAAATGTATCTGACAGTTACATTCTTCAATTTTTGTCTTACCAGAAATCTTTAAAACTATGATGAGCAGACCTGCTGAGAAGGAAGAGGCCATTGCCTTAGAAATCCAGTCTGACACATTGCTTATTCTGTCGGGCCTTTGTGAGAATTATATCCAAAGGAAGGTATGTGCTGCAGAACCCAGTGCTCAGATCTCCCAGTCCCCAGTGCCATACATGTTTTCCCTTTTTTCCTAGTCTGTCTCTTGTGGCCAGATGGGACAACTCACATTTAAACACACTTGGACTAAGCCTAGCAACATGAATTTCACTTCTGGACTCCACATGACAGAAGGAGAAACTTGTCTTTGCCCTCCAAACATACATCATAACACATGCCTGCCCATCAAATGTATAATGAATAAATGAAGAAAATCTAAAACCTAACTATGATTACATACATACTGTGTAATGTGCAAGGCTTGACTATATATTTCAAAAGATTTTTGGATGTGAATAAATACATTTTACCAAGATTCCAATTGAAGCATTAATATATGTCTCTAAGTACAGTCTCATACTTTTTTGCTCCAAAGCCACACACCTATAGATTAATTTTGCCAATTGTGACATAATTGCAGTCACACAGTATTTAGTCTTCTGTATGTGTTTTTCTTATCCAGAAAGAAATTAAATATGTTTCTGGAATATATTCATAGTGTTATATGTATCATTTCTTTTTATCATTAGTAGTCTATAACCTATCAAAGTCTGTTTATTTTGTACTTTATTGATAAGCACTTAGGCCTTTTGTATTTGCACTGGTTAAAACAAAAGATTCAGTGAACATTTTTGAACCAGTCTTTTGGGGAAAATGTAAGGCTTTCACTTATGAGTAAAACCTAGGACTAGAATGACAAGATTTAAAGTAGCCAAACAGCTATCCATAGTAGGCTTTGTCAGAAATATTGCTTGGAGTTTCAATTTTCTTTATATCTAAAACTAGAACTTTAAAACAATGGTTCAAAACAAAACAAAACAAACAAAAACAAAAATAAAAACCTACTCGATAGAAAGAGCACTCTCTGCTACTGACCGCCACCTACAACTCCTGAAAAGGAAGTGTTATATTTTCATTTCTAAATTTGGGGGCTGTCTTGAGTTTAGGAGAATTTGAGATTTTTTTTGTGATGTTTTGTGTTACCAGATTAAATTAAATTAAATTAAATTAAACCACATCTAAAAAAAGCAATGGTTCAATTATTTTTTATAATTTATTATTAGCTCTATAGTAAACTTTTGGAGTGTCATAAAATGATAATTTCAATGAGAAGAGATAGAACTGAAAATATAAAAAATTTAAAAATTTAGGTAGAGTTTTAATTTTTTTAGATTTATTTATTTTACATGTATGAGTGTCTTGCTCACGGGTATATCTGTGCACCATACACATGCCAGGTACTACTGTCAGAAGAGGATATTGTATCTCCTGGAGTTGTGAATGTTTGTAACTGCCATGTGGGTGCTAGTAATTGAATCCAGTTCCTCTGAAAGAAAACGGGTGCTCTTAATTGTTGAGCTGTCTCTCTAATAGCATCAATGGAGAGATTTTTAAGGAGAGGTAATAGGAAGAAAAGGATAGGTTTGGCTCCAAACCTGACGTAAACTGTACGATTCTTTTTTGTCCTGATGCTCATCTAGAAGAATAATCATGATCTAAATAGGAACTAGAACAGGACAGCATGACAGTGAGAGGAAGAGTTGGTAAGGGGAGGAGATGGAGAGCTGGTGAGTGTACGTGAGTCGGTGAAGGCTGAGTTGTCACTCATCTCCTTATTCCTCTCCTGAGAACATAACATATCGATGCCTGCCACTCATTCGACAAGACTCCAGGCTGCATTCACCATAACGTAGAAAAAGTCATGGATCAGTTTTATATTGTTTACATTTTCACATAGAAAAAATTACTAAGAAAGCTAAGCTAGCACACTGACTTTAAGGTGACTAGCTTTATAATTTACCATAAAGAACTAAGAATGAATGAGTCATTTTTATAAACAAACTATGCTTTAGATTTCTTTGTTTTGTGTGTTCGAGTCTTTTGCCTGCTTGCACACTTCACCTGTGTGCTTGGTGGTCTCGAATGTCAGAAGCAGGTATTGAAGTCCCTGAAACTGGATGACTGTGTGCTGATGGATGTGGCTTCTGGAGAACCATATCTGATAGGAAAGCACCAAGTGCTCTATAACTGCTGTGCCACCCCTCCAGATCCTTATGAGTGCAGTGTTAAATTGTTTTAATTCCTAGTTTGGAAGCAACCAAACCGTTGCTAGTATTACTTTTTTGGTAGGAAAAAGTTTTAAGGGAGAGAATGACATAGAGGACAGACCAATTATATATTTATTCCAAGAAATGATTTAAACAACTCTCTTCGACAGGAAATGTTTGGAACTGAAGGAGTTGACATAGTTCTTCATGTAATGAAAACAGACCCCAAGAATTTACAGAGGGGCTTAGGCTACAATGTCCTTCTTTTCAGCACATTAGACAGCATTTGGTGAGTATTGATATGACTAAGTGAACAGCCTGGTATAAGAAAATTAAGTTTACAGCTACTGTTTTCTTCCCTCAGAATTACACTAGAGGGATAGCTTAGTGCCCTCTCTGTTAGATCGTCTGAAGGAGAGTTTCTGAAATAACCATGTTGTCTACCACTCAAGTAGAAAAGCCACTCGTTTAAAATATCAATTGCTGGTTGTGATTAATCCCATTCCATTTTGGTGCCATCGGGGGCAACATGAGCATCCCTGTTCCGTATGCAGGAGCAGGTGATGTTTTGGCTCTTGGCACTCAGCTCTGTTCTAGTGACGATTATCTAACTTTTCTATAATTTTGTGTTGTTTTAGTAATTATAACTTTTAAACATACCTGGACATTTGATATAATAATTATTATTCCTTGTTCCTTTTTCTTCTTAGCTTTTATTGATGACTTAGATGCATTAAGTATTGTCAGAGTTTTCCAGAGAAATGAAATTAATATGTGTTATATAGAGAGAAATATTTATTTTAGAAACTGGCTCAGTTTAAAGGTTGAAAAGTTGTAAGCTGGAAAAAACAAAGTAAGCTAAATCTCTATCTTGGCTTCTTTTCTAATTTCAGTAACAGAATGACCTAACAAATGTAACTTAGAAAAAAAGGGGTTTACTTTTACTCATAATTCCAGGTTCTAGTCCACCACCACTGGAGAGAGCAGGCTGTCTGGAGTTTGAAGCAGCTTATCACCTTACATCCATAGAGTAAATGCATGCGCTGAGCTTGTTTTCTCCACTCTTGAATAAGGATAGGGTGATGTAGATAGCCCAGGGAATAGTGCCACCCACAGTGGATGGGTCTTATCACCACAGATAATTTAATCCCCCACAGACTTGCCCAAGCCAACTGGTCTCTTGTTTTAAAAATGAGGTCATTTTTAACCAAAGAATAGAGGAAACTGACCCTAGCAGGCTTTAAGGCTTGGAAAAAAACAGACAATGGTTACTAATGACTATCATCATCACTACTATTACCAATAGTTTTGTCAACTTACTAAGGAAACTACTGAGAAAAGCAGTAAAAGTAGCCTTGGAAGCAGTTCCAGTACCCCCCCTTCATGTAGTCCACATGGACTTGAATAGTAGGCACTGTAGCAAATACAAGTCAAGTGCAAAGATGAATGAAATCAAGAATCATCAGATAATGCAGCTGCACCAAACCATGAACAAGATGGTAAACAGAGGAACTTGAAGAAACAGTTATAACAGTAACTAGAGTTCTTCAGTAATCATGGGAGAGAAGTTCCTGTAACTCCCCTTGTAAGGCACCTGTTACCAACCTCTAGTGTCAGGGTGTGTGTGTGTGTGTGTGTGTGTGTGTGTGTGTGTGTGTGTGTGAGAACACAAATTAACTACATGGTTTACAGGAATAAAATAAAAGCCTTGCCTTATGATGCCATGTGATTGGAAGGAAGGTTACAAGTTAACTCTTAACAACAGATTTTGGCTGAATGACCGCCTTTCTTTTAATTGAAGGTGCTGCATTTTGGGGTGTTATGCTTCTGAAGATTATTTTCTTGAAAAGGAAGGTATTTTTCTTCTTTTGGATATACTGGCAGTAAGTAATATCTACAACATGCTGAGACAAAAGATAAATGTGTCCATGCTAACTAACCTTTTCTAAACCAAGTACCAGAAAACAGTGTTGTGACTAAATGTGCCTCAGATCCTGTTCAGATATAGTGATGGGGTTTGTTTCTTTTTTTGTTTGAGGTTTGGGTTGGTATGTTTTGTTTTGAGACATGGTCTCTCCTGGAACTCACTATATAAATCAGCTGGCCTGGAACTCACAGAGATCTTCCTACCTCTCCCTTCTGAGTGCTGGAATTACAGGTGTTCACTGTGCCCAGCCAGATATATTGTTTTCGATAAAATCCTTCGCAGAGATTCCCAAAACACTAGCGTATTAAGGGTTTTGAAATTCTTCCAGTTAAGAAGTTGGTTTACATATGCGAATGCTCCCAAACACAGATCTGTTTTTCCTTCTACTCGGTCTGCCTGCCAAGAAATATTTTATGACAAGCTACACTGTGTCCTCTACCAAATCTCTATCAACCAATCAGAAGTTTCCAGCTTTTCCTCAACATTAAAGTTATGGGTAACATTAGAAAAAGATGACGCTTTAAAGAAGGGTCTGCAGTTCAAAGGTAATATGAGGACATGTGTGTCAGGCTGAGCTGGGAGGCCCCACCTAAGAGCTGTGGAGAACAGACGCAGTTCCACTGATCTGTTAGTTAGGTTTGCTCTTTGACAAATTTCGTGCATGTATATAATGAAACCTCTTTACTCCTATCCCTCACCCTCTCTTACCTCCATTCCACCCTGTCATTCTTCCCTCCTTCCTACCAATCTCTTTTCCACATTTGTGTTCTTTAGTTTGGTTTTGACAAGGGCTATCTATCCCGCCATGGGCTTAGAACTATCCATGGAAGCCTAGCAGACTCAAGAGTGAACACACAACTGAAAACAATGACTTATCTTCTGTGATGGGTTGAATAGGTTTGGCTCCCATAGACTCATGTGTTTGAACTTGGTCCATAGAGTGTGGCACTATTAGAAGGTGTGATCTTGTTGGAGGAGATATGGCCTAGTGGAGAAAGTGTGTTACTGTGGTGGTGGGCTTTGAGGTCACATATGCTCAAGTCTGGTCAGTGTGAAACAGTTTCCTTTTGCTGCCTGTGGACCAAGATGTACAGCTCTTGGCTCTTCTGTCACTATGTCTGCCTTCACACTGCTATGCTTTCCACAGTAGTGCGAATGGACTGAACCTCTGGAACTATAACCCATCCCCCAATTAAATGTTTCCTTTATAAGAGTTGCCTTAGTCATGATGTCTTTTCACATCAATAAAACCCTAACTAAGACCTTCCCAGAACTCATAATTAACCAATAGCTTATCATGAAAGGATAGAGCCCCACAGTTACATCTCTGATCTCCGATTGGTTGTTGACAAGCTCAGTTTTGTACAGGTCTAGTGCATGCAAACATAGCTACAGTGAGGTCAAACAGTTTGCAATGGCTGAGTCATGTTCTGAAGATAGTATTTTGAAGCCCTTCTTCCTGTGTTCCACCTCTTACAATCTCTCTGCTTTCTTTTCCTTGGTGTTCCCACAGCCATAGAGGGAATGATCTAAATATATAGTTTAGAGACAAGTGTGTAACCATCACTTACTCTTAGCTTTTTGAGCATCTGTGAATATCTGCATTCAGCACTGTTGATTACAAACAGAAGATTTTTGATTTAAGAGTCAATAGCATTTACCTATGGATATAAAGATCAATGTGTAAGATTTAGTTGGACACCATGGCACGTTAGCTAAGCAATAGTGATAAGGAACTGCTAGGGCCTGATTTCCTCAGCCATGGATTGTCTTCCAGGTTAACAGTATTAGGCAGGTACCTTCTGTGGAGAGTGCCTCAGATTCGATCTGAATGTGGTTAGTTAGCCCATAGATGTTAGCACTGCTGCACTGGTATCTGGATCTCTCCCGGCAGGCTAGCATTCTAGCTTGTAGGTGTATAGCTGGGTATGACGAGTGATGCTTTTCCTCCCGGGCATCCTGCATAGCAGCTTCTGGCACTATGAAATTTAGCCAGCAGGGTGGATTGTTTCAACTCAGTTCTAGCTTGATTTCTCTACATCTTGCAATGAAGGTATATTGTTTCTTAAGCAATAGTATCTTATCTGGTTCTGCTGAGCAACTAAAAAATCTGTTAGGAGTCTGTATTGTTTTGAGGATCTCTGGGGCCTCCCTAGCCAACATCTCATGAGGAATTCTACTCCTGGCACTTAGGCATTTATTTAATAAATACTGGCTTTTAGGGTCAATGTTTTCCAGCCATTCAGGTATCTTCATTCTAACTTTTTAAAAACATAGTTTTAATGTTTTTGTAGATTTATTTTATTATGTGTTTTCCCGGAAGTATTGTGTGCCACGTGCATGCCTAGTACCCACAAAGCTCTGACGTGGCCATTGGATCCCTTAGAGCTGGAGCATTAGGTGGCTGTGAGTTACCATGTGGATGCTAGAAATCAGACTTGGATCAGCTGCAGGAAAATTGTTCTTAACCACTGAGCATTCTATCCAGCCTCTTAACATGGTTTAGATCGGCTTACAAAGTAGCAGGATTTTATACACCTTTTCCACACATACTTCATTTTTGTTACCATCTCCTCTGCCCTTTCATCACACCGTTCACTACCCCATCCTGTCTGCATCCTTTGTACCTCCTGTATTCCGTGTCACCTTCATGTCACCTGTACCGTATGAGCCTTCTTCCCTTACATAAAGCTTACTGGCTTCTACAAGTCCTAGTTAGGAACCCTCAAGCTTCAAAGTTAGGATTAGATGGGATTTTCTACACCTAAATTTTATATTTTGGTTTTCAAATGTGGATGTGTGACAATAAGAGGAATTTTCTTGAATTCTTAAAAGGTCCTACACAATTGCTGATAAAGTCAAAATTTATACATCATTTTTATTTTTCTTATTCAGTTGTCACAGTTATGTCATTCTCTTGATAACAAATAGTATACTATAATAATCTTTCCAAACATTAATAAAGGTTATAAATGGAAAAAAGTCTGTACTCACAGGAACCTGATGGCCATGCTCCATTTTAATTAAATATGTATATTTTCTCATTTTGAAAAATTCTCCTTCCATTTCCACCAAATTAATACATATTTACTTTGAAGCATGTTTATTACTACTTAGGAATTATATTCAATCTCTGTATTGTCTTAATTTTTAGTACTAATTCATGTTCATGAATGCTCATGAATGACTAATTGGCCATTTTTGCAGTCAGAGTGCTCAGAAGGCACTGCTGATCACCCAGGTGCTGATCACCCAGGTGCTGATCACCCAGGTGCTGATCACCCAGGTGCTGATCACCCCAGTACCTGTTTCATTCTTACTGCTCATTAACATTTTTGTCATTTTCTGTTTCCTTGCAAAGTTGAACCAAAAAAAATTCTGCAATCTGATCCTTGGCATAATGGTTGAATTTTGTGATAATCCCAAAACTTCTGCTCATGTCAATGCTTGGCGAGGGAAGAAGGACCTGACGGCTGCTAGTCTTTTAATTAAGCTGTGGAGGAAAGAGGAAAAAGAGCTGGGGGTAAAACGAGACAAAAATGGCAAGATCATTGGTAAGTGTGCTCAGGATTTCTGGTAGAAACAATTTAGAGTTTTACAGCATTTAGGAATGTGAGGATGCTTACCCAGTGTATGAGATTCTTCCAACAAGATGCTAAAGACATTTTATCATAAATGGTGAGTGAGTATTTGGGGCTCAAGGAGACAGCTCCACCAGTAAAGTGCTTGCAGGACTGGAGTTCTACCCCAGAACAGCAAAACACAACACAACAAAATAAAACCAATAAGTTGGTTCTGCTGGCTTGACAGCGAATCCTAGACACAAGTCTCCTCCCTAGAGCTAAGACTGCCCCTGGCCTCCTCCCCACCCCCACCCTCAACCATGGGGTAGAACCAAGAATCCCAGGCCAATTCCAAGCCCTGTCACAAAAAAAAAAAAAAAAAAAAAAAAAAAAAAAAAAAAAAAAAAAAAGGAAGTAAATGAATGCAAAAAATGTGGACAGCACAGAGGAACAGCAATATAGGCTGTCCTCTGGCCCACTGCCCCCTTCTCTAATAAAATAAATTGTGGATAATTAAAAGAAAATTAGGTAAACTAGTAGTGGGTTTGGGACACGACTGTGTTACATCTTCTTTCACATGCAAATTATGTTTTCAGTAAAACTATTAGCAATATCTATATTGAATAAAAATACAACCTATTTAGATTATTTCTGTCTCTGATCTCATTTTTGCTATCTGAGTTTTAAATTAAAACATCATGAGATAGCTTTTCTCTTTATGGCATAATTTATAGAAACTGTACTGGCTGGTTTTGTGTCAACTTGACTCACACTGGAGTTATCACAGAGAGAGGAGCCTCAGTTGAGGAAATGCTTCCATGAGATCCAGCTGTAAGGCATTTTCTCAACTAGTGATCAAGGGGGAGGGCCCAGCCCATAGTGGGTGGTGCCATCTCTGGGCTGGTAGACCTGGGTTCTATAAGAAAGCAGGCTGAGCAAGCCAGGGAAAGCAAGTCAGTAAGTGACATCCCTCCATGGCCTCTGCATCAGCTCCTGCTTCCTGACCTGCTTGAGTTCCAGTCCTGACTTCCTTTGTTGATAAACAGCAATTTGAAAGTGTAAGCTGAATAAACCTCTTCCTCCCCAACTTGCTTCTTGGTCATGATGTTTGTGCAGGAATAGAAACCCTAACGAAGACAGAAACCAATCAAAATTATCACATAACTATTGATCTGGCATTATCCCATTTCTAAAACTTTATGCTTGACAAGGTTTCTACACTATATATTCAACTTGAGCCAAGGCTGGAAAGAAGGCTTCGCAGTTAAGGACACGTTCAACTCATTCTGAGGACCTGACCTTGGATCCTAGCACCCAGGTCAGATAGATGACAGCTGCCTGTACTTCCAGCTTCTGAAAGCCAGCACCCTTTTCTGGCCTTGGCTGGCACCTCCAGACATGGTGCATACACACAGAGAGACATACACACAAAGTAAAATAAACATTTAGAAGAATTAAAGCTATGGCTATGTTATTTCTTTCTTTTGAGATAGGGACCCCTATGTAGTCCCTGTTCTCCTGGAACCTCTGTATAGACCAGGTTGACTTTAAACTCCCAGAGATTCTCTTATTTCTGCTTCCTGAATGCTGGGATTAAAAGCATATGCCATTATGCCCTATATAACTGTGTTTTTAAAAATCTTACATAAGTTAAAAAAAAAAGAAAGAAAGCCATAAACTTTGCAACAGAATGGGAAAAAAATTGCTGCTTATGCATTGAAAACAGTAGCCATGAGCTGGCTCGAAGTTTAACAGGGGGCTCAGTGATAGAATGCTTGCCTACCAGTACTGGGATGGATTCTCAGAACTTTAAAAAAGAAAAAGATAGCAATGTACTATATTTTTGTTTTAATTTTTAAACATATATTTCTGTTCTGATCCATTTTATATAGAGAATAAGATCTCAGATTTTCACTGTGGTCTTTATCTCTTCCTTCTGTGTTTCATAACACCCAATGATTAGATACAAAGAGGCCTCTATTTACCAGTTTTCAAGAAGAACAAAAGATCATGCCTCTTCCTGCCAACTGCCCATCTTTTGCAGTTATGGATGTTGCTGAAAATATCAGAGCAAAAATTTATGCTGTGTTGGATAAACTCGGTAAGAAAGCCCTGATAGTCACAAGAGTCTGTATATGGCAAGTATTGCTGCACTTGCTTTTGCTACCGAGACCCCTCAACACACATGGATAAAATCCCTTTTTTTTTTGATAAATGCATGTTCCCTCATGACCTCAAGTGCCCTCAGTGCCCAGGTCAGAACACCAATTGGAAGTTAGAATTGTGGAATATGGAGCCCCAAGAGAAGTTCTTCTTAACTTTCAAGGCAACTTCAGTGTCTAGCAGAACTGCATGCAGTTTATTCAGATGTTTAGGCTTAAATGTTAGCTTTCTAATGTTTTATTTATTTGCATCCCAAGTGCATCCTCTGTTCGCCCCTCACTGAGACCCTCTCTCCATCTCCTGTCCCATTCTCCTCTAAGCGGGTGGAGTCCCCCTGGGTACCCCATTATCCTAGCACATCAAGTCTCTGTCAAATTAGGCACATCCTTTCCCAGTGTGGCTGAATTGTCTCAATTTTAAACTTTTTGCTTTCTATTAAGGAAAAGGTTTTCATCTGCTCTTTAGCTTCTGATAGTAAACTGTCTTGACCACAGTCCAAAGCCAATGAGTTGTTTAATAATGACTGTGTAAGGATAAACCTGACAGAAGGTTTTCTTGTAGGAGTTTGTGTTTGAATTTGTTTTCATGGTGATTCTTGAAATGATTTGTTCCTGTTAAAATAATTCTCTCTCTACAAACTTTGATAGATTTTGAAAACTTACCAGGCTTATCTGCTGAAGATTTTGTCACCCTCTGTATAATACATAGATACCTTGATTTTAAAGTAAGTACCATTTTAATAAGTCAAAATTTATTATTTTAAAAATAAGTTGGGAAATAAAAGATGTGCCCATCCAGGAACAATAGCTTGCATACTCTAGTATTCTCTTTCTGTGTTTCTATGTTTCATACTGCGATCAAGTAGACATACCACTCAGTGGGGTTCTATCATGAGAAAACATTTTTATGCAACTGTGGTTGAACCATGTGCCTTACAAGTCATACAGCAGCATGGTTGGACATTATAAGCTGATATCGGCTCTGACTACAAGCACAAAACCGGCACATGAGCAAACTAAAATTCCATCATGGACCAGGGAGGTGGGCAGGAAATCCCATCCTAGCTGAGGAGCTACTGGCACTTGATAGCTGCTAGGAGAGGGTGAGTCTGGTTTCTTTAGGGTTGTTCCCCTGACAGGTTATTTGTGCTCCAGTAGATGGCCCTACACCCATATGCATACTGACAGTAGTAAGTGGAGTCCATAGATGGCTGCTTGTTCTATAAGACAACACATGAAATTGAGAGGGAATAGTGGGAGGTGGATAGTAGAGAAATGGGAGAAGAGGGACTGGGAGTGGCCTGGATAAATTCAGTATATGCGTAATGAACTTCTCAGTTTGTCCAATTGCTAGCTTATAGGAGAAGATGAATATCACAGAGTCATTGTGAACCCTAACAGGATTTTAAAACTTGAATCTTTACTATGTGAGAACAAGTAGAGCTGCAGTGAAGTAGGTTGTTGTTCACTGTAGTGGTAATACTTGCCAAAGTATTCTTTATCACTTCTTTATGTATTCAGTCAGATTTCACTTAAAGGTGATGAAGTTGCTTAGTTCTCTGTTAAGTGAACTCAGTAAAGAATGTCTTTGAAGTCTCAGGAAAATCCTCTGAAGTAAACATTTTATTTTATTTCTGTTAATACTTGGATGTTGTGAATGAATAAGGTTTTTCAAATAAAAAATCAAGTTGAATTTCCGTTTTAAATGATGAAACTGTTTCCCTAGTTCTCAGTGTACTCTAGTACCTTTCTCTAAGAGTGTGAGATGGAGATCTTGGTATAATGAAACTGTGAAGTTAAAAACTTGAGATTCAAGGAGGGGAACTGAGGGGGCATGACTAGATTGTAAATAAATAAAATAATAATTATAAAAAAACCCTTGAGATTCAGTTATATGCATTTGCTAGTGGGTGAAGACCAGGATCCCTTTACTAGGGGTCACATGTTCCAGACTCCCAGCATGTTCGTTCCTCTCTTTGTTCCTTCAGGTTCAGCATGACCTAGCCTTCATTTAGGGGTGTGGGAATAGCATGTCAGTAGGAATAGCATGAGCACTTCAGAAAGCCAAACTTGAAAAGCAGTGTCTGCAGTTATGAAAGGGAAAGAACTATGGACCAGAATCCTCCGATGTAGCTGGTGCCCATATCATTCATTCTCAGAATACCTAACTTACTCCCAAGTTAGGAAATGCCTTTCAGCATTAACAGGATGAACAGCTTATGAGGAACTATGTAAGAAAGCTTCACTTGCTTCTGTTTACAGATTGGAGAGATATGGAATGAAGTATCTGAAGAAATAAAGTTGGAAAAGTTAAAACTGGTCACTTCAGATGAAAAATCTTTGCACTCTATTATAGCAGCGACAGAAAATATTGGAAAGATGGTTGCTTCCTTGCAAAGTGAGATGATCGAAAACCAAGCGCTCCAGGATGTGCAAAATGAACAAAGAGTATATGCAAAAGTAAGCAAGGGTGCCGCAGAGCCTTTGGATCACATGTGCTTAATCCCAGTGGATAAACTAGAATAGATGAAATTATCCATGAAATAGATTTGTCCTACTTGTAAATATTTCAAAATTGAATCGTTATTTTCTGTTATTCTCAATGCTCTGTGCAATTTAAAAGAAATGGAGCTAGATAATAATTCAAAATTCAATTATTATGATCAGTGTTGCTTTGGGCAATATCATTTAATTTTGTGTTCTTTTTTTCTGTGTGCATGTAGCATATGCACATTTATACATTTATGGCATGAAGATGCGTATCTTGAGGTAGATGTTGGGTATTTTTCTCTAAGCCCAGACCTCACCATTCAGCTCAACTAACTGACTAGAACCCTTCAGAGATCCTCCTGCCTCTTTCTCCCCACCACTGGGACAACATGCCAGATTTTAATGTAGGTTCTGGGAATATGAGTTCAGGTCTTTCTGTGTGCACAACAAGCAGTTGACTAGGTGTGTAATTTGATTTTTGTACTCTTATATTTCACAAGGTAAAGAGATACTTGACACGCTTCTATTCTTTGAAATGTCTAACAGAGTTCCAAAAGTTGTAACCTGATTAAATATATACTTCAAATATGTCTGGCAGTTTATCTGTAAAGATTCACAACTTCATAGGGAGATACAGTTGTATTTCCTTCACACCTCATTCTGCCATAGACCTTTACTGTTTAGCCAGCTATAGGGACATCCATCCGTAAGTTCACCCTCATCTCAGTGCCGAAACACTTAAG
Source organism: Micromys minutus (assembly GCF_963924665.1). NCBI lineage: Eukaryota > Metazoa > Chordata > Mammalia > Rodentia > Muridae > Micromys > Micromys minutus. The sequence goes on from NC_137958.1 coordinate 26,861,560, forward strand.
AGCACTGACCTTCTTCACACCTAGAAAAGCTGGTCTGCCTTTAGCTAAGCAGAGACATCAGCGGTAAAATAGCCTGTTCCCTACAGCTCCGCACTGGTGAGGAACTGTGGCATAATTTGCTTGTCCACAACTTACTGGTTAAGAGGAATTGAAGTGTTATCCACAGAAAGAGATGTCACCCCTTTGTCCTGGTTCTCCGTGACTACAGTTAGGCACTGCAGCTCCTTGAAGTGATCTCTGTCTTGTTTGTTCTCTCATCTTTCTACATAGACTACTGAATGTTTGGCTCCACAGCTTAGGATCCGTGTCCATTCAACTGTGAATGCCACCCGGCTAACTGATTTCAAAGTTTTACTTGCACAAAGGTTTTATGGCATGGGTACTGCTGTAAGACAACTGATCTGCTCAGAACCAGGAATGAATCATGGAGCGTATGCTGCCTCATGGCCATTAGATCTTTTGAACCCCAAAGTCTCTGCCATTTAATTTTATATCTATTGTTATACCTCTGTCCCCTCTTTTGAAGTAGTTGTTTAATTACATATTCTTAAGTATCCCTAAGAATATTGTATTTATAAGAGTATTATATGTTTGTATTTATATGACACACACACACACACACACACACATACACACACACACACCCCAGTGATGTGTATCCTCTGATTATACATTTGGTGGGAAGCCTATTAAGAAATAGAGTTGATTAATTCTCACCCTTCTAGACCACAATATCACACCAAATTTAGTGGTCTCACAAAATTGCTACCTAGCTGCAGTCATATATTAAAAGTAGTTTTACCATTGTAATTTTCCTAAACTTATGATCAGTGCCCAGAAGAGTAGCTCTATTTTCACCTGTGGTTTTTGTCTTTAAATCCTGCATTTAGTTTTCTCCTATACAGCCTTCAGAAACAGGAAGTATCTAAAGCATTCTGCCTTGGTGAGAATGATTAGGATTAAACTGTTCTGAGTAGTTTGTGTCACATTCTATGGAAAGTAATTCAAACTTTAATTGTAAGATGAATGACTTTTTCAGTTTTAAGATTTTTTTCTGAAATGAGGTTTCTATGTAGCACCAGTTGTCCTGGAGCTCACTTTGTAGAGCAGAACCAGCTAACCTGGAAGTGAAGTATGTCTGCCTACCTGGGCTGCCAGAGCACTCAGATTAAAGGCTTCTAGCAGCATGACCAGGAAACACTTGATTTGTTTGTTTTTAGTTATGTTATATATTTGAATTTCTCTTTCAGTCAGCCTCAAATTTTCCTTTAGCAAACGGGAGGGAGGCACATTCTTTAAAATAGGGACTTCTGTGCCTTTTGTTGTGTTTCATGGGAACTGAACCCCTTGGTTTTCATACTTCTTTCAGATACAAGCCACACATAAGCAGAGAGAACAGGCTAACAAGTCATGGGAAAACTTCTTGGCTAGAACATCAAATGCTAAAACATTAAAGGTAAGATTTTCAAAGCACTACCAGTATCTACAACAACCAGCCGGTCATAGTGACAGAGGTATTTGAACAATGAATATTTATTTCAACTTTTCTGCTAATGTTCTCCGTATTACTACTGGTAGAGCCTTGTCTGCCTCTTAGACTGTCAATGGAAAGCACACTGTACAAATGAAAAAATGCTGCTTTGCATTTCCTGTGACTTAAGACTAGGAAGCCAGGGTCCTGTTGCTGAACAATTTGAAGATGAAGACATAGGCTAGAGAGAGCTGTGCCCTGCCCTCCATTTCCAACCATCATTTTGAATGATTTCTTTTTTATAAGTGGGAACAAACGTACCTTCTCTGTAAAGACCATCGGCCATGCTTTACTGGGAACTAATGTTAGTTTCTTTTCTAATTTAAATTTTTTCAGAAAGCAAAGAAGCTTCAAGAAAAGGCTATAGAATCATCTAAATACAGTGAAAGACCACAAAATGCAATATTCCACCAAACAGTTATTAAAGGTCTTAACACAACGGTAAGGTCATTTTCTCTACATCTCTTTAATAGAAACAAAGTGTGGGTGACCAAAATGTTATTTCTATAGAAACTTTGGCCTCATATACTTTGTGTTGTTCAAATTTCCCATTGTTAAGGCATATTTATCTCCAAGATACATTTCCCCCTCCCTTATCTCCACCTCCAGTGCTAGGTTAGAGCAGACCCAGCCCCATGAGTTTTCTAAGTTGCTACCAGCTCTGGTCAGTGCATTGATTCCACCTCCCTTGTGGGGTAATTGTAGTTCTCCTTTGCCAGTGTTCTCAGTGATCTCCACCGGACACAGGTTGTCCCTGGACAAAAAACTAATGAACAATAGAGGAGTTCAAACCCACATTCTTGGCCCAAGAGTTCTTATCTTTCTCTTAAATTATATTGTCTCTTTTGCCCGGTGTCTTTCACAAAACCAACCATAGGATATATGGGGTTTTCGGTTATCAAAAAGTTTTATAAGAAGACCTGCAGATATTTGTCTTTTCCTTTTCCAGGTACCTTCGGGTCGGGTGGTGACAGTGGAAAGCACTCCTGCCCGGCTACTGGGAGGACCTCTGGCTGACACAGACATCGCTCTTAAAAAACTGCCTATTCGAGGAGGAGCCTTGCAGAGGGTGAAAATGAAGCCACCGAATGACCCTAAAAAGAGTATCCCTATCTGATGCGTTCCACAGCTTCTGAAATAAGTTCTACATGGGACATTTTAGCTAAATGTGTATTTATATACAAATGTAAGACAAAAATATTTATATACAAATGTAAGGCAAAAATATTTATATACAAATGTAAGGCAAGAATTTAGAATAAATATTTTAGTAAAATATTGTAAAAATTAAAGTTAGAGGGTAATATACTTTATTTTTATTGAAAACACCACTATCTTCAAGAAGATTCTTGGTTTCTCATCTGAACTGAAAATTTGTTTAACAATTAGGACTTTTAGCTGTGTATTGATGACTCCAAATAGTCTACCCTGAAGGATGTTTCTGTGGGCTTTGTATCTCCCATCATGAATAACTGTGAGACCTGTTGGGTCAGTCAAAGGGCTAAAGCTGACTTAGGAGGGATCTCCTTCCAGTAACCCTACCTTATGTTTATCCAGTGGAAAAGTGAAGACCTATGTTCTTCAATAATTGGTGTAGCTCCCTCTATGTGTTCAAACCCTTGATTGGTTGTGGCTACATGCTTACTCCATAACACCTTACCTCAGAGTCAGATAGATCTGAGTACTCCTTGCTCTTGGACCCATAAACAGTCCAAATACCTAACCAACATGGCAGTTCACAACTGTCTATAACTCCAGTCCCAGAGAATGTGATCTCTCTTCTGGCCCCCTCAGGCACCAGACACTCAAGTGGTGCACAGACGCGTGCAAGCAAATCTCCCATAGACATAGAACAGATAAATAAGCTTTTAAATTAAGTAAATAAAAGTTTGAAGCTAATTCTAATGCAGTTTCTCCATGGGAAAGGGACAGGTAGTAAGTGGGGGAGCAGATAGAAGAATACAACATGTCCATACAAACAGAACCAAGTGATGTCACATTAAAATCTCAGACACACCCAGAATCCTTTGTTGCATCTACAGCTAAGAGCAATGACTCTTTATAGCACTTTAGACTACAAGCATCATCAGATTCTTAGTTCCTCAAAGGCAGGGGAGAGAACATGTCTATTTACAATTATGACCAGCCTCTGAGTAATGAAGTTAGTAGTGAAGGCTTTGTTCCTGGCAGCCTTTCCCTTGATGTCTTCAAATGCAGCAATGCACTGATCTCAGAGGGAAGAATCAGCCCACAGGATATTCTACACAAGTGATGTTAAGCAAGGACAGCATATTAAAGTAGTTCAGATACATGTACTTCAAAGTAATTATAGGCTTTTATCAAGCTATAAGGCATAATCACCATGGTATAAATATAAAGCTTATAGAAAATTGATAGGATTCGGTTGAGTATCCATTTTACACATAGCCCCAGTGTCCTATCTCCAGACTGATTTAGACTGATCCCCATTGGTGTCATCTGATGTCCACAGTCTATTCTGCTACCCAGTAGGAAGAGAGAAGACAAAATAAGGCAGGACATTTTCTAGCAGATACTTACTATATGAAGGAGATAAGCTGGTAGAAAGCAGTAATCGTGCTTGATGCAGAAACTATACACACAGCAAACAGATCTCTAGCATGTTTCTCTGGTACAGTTCCAGCCATCACACACTGAGCCAGGGAGGGCACCTCTCTAATAACAAACTTCCTGGCTTTTCTTTCTCCTTATAGCCTATAACTGCTCCTCTTGAGTCCAAGTGGATATGGTGTCTAGGTTTCCCTGCCTGAGTAATGGGCAGTCTTATTTTTTTCCTTGAGTCAGCTGAGACACATTTTTAAGCTTTAAAACTGAAACGTGTAGTAATCAAATAAATAAAACTTGTATTTTGAAATCAGAATTAGCTGTTTTTATAACTTTGTAGAAACTTACCAGTTATATATTAGGTTAAATGAACTCAACACAAACTCAAATCCAGGAACCAGATCTCGAGTTTGCTGCAGGGCAATTGTAAAACTACTGTCAAATATTGGCACTGTGGGGGCAACTTTCTCCTTCCTTCCGTTAATTTGTTCACTTTACATCCCCAACACAGTTCCCTCTTCTCCTACAGCCCTACCCTCCCTCCCCATCACACCTTCCCTTCTCAGAGAAGGGGAGCCCCTCCCTCCCATTCTCCTTGATGGTACCAGCCTGAGACTTCCCCAGTGCAGAGACTCCCCATTGAGACCAGCTGACTCCTCTTCCTGTGCTGTGCATGAAGAGTCTGCATCCATCATGAGAACACATCCCACACAGCCCTAGCTTGTCTGTCTGTCTGTCATTCCCTCATTTCCACATCTCAGGTTTCCAGGACCAAGCAATGTAGGGCATAGCAATTTTAACATCTAAATCATTAAAAATGCTTACAATGAACTATTCAAAACAAATGCTCATTTTAGAAAATGTCCCTTTTAAAAATAAAATGTAATTGTGTGTGCTTGTGTGTGTATATGTGTTTCTATGTGTGTTTCACATGCAAACAGGCAAGAGGATAATTTGTAGAAGTCTCTCCTTCAATCGCTCAGGTCCTGGAGCTAGAACTCTGGCCATCGGGCTTGGTGGCAAGCATTTTTACCCACTGAATTACTTCTGCCCGAATGCTCTTAACAGTGTAGCAGGATAAAATTCAGGAGAATGAAGAGACCATTTGTAAAAAGTTTAGGTTGAAAAGCTAACCACTAATCTTATTAATTAAAGCTGAAATGTTTATCATTGACAAAACAAAATCTTACAGTTACTGTAGCTGATTAATAACCATTCAGACAAATTTTAGGCCAAAATTACATAGTTTTGCTTTATGGCACCGAACTACTGAACTGTAGTCATTTGTGACAGATTATGAAAATCCTTAAACTCTTTTCTAAGGAAAAGCGTGCTACTTGTGAGCCTACCTGTGTGTGCCTGTGTATCATCCCACAGGACCAGCTGTCTTCCATGGCTTAGGCTCCTCCCTGAAGGGAAAAGTATTTTCAACCTGAAAAATCAGACCTACCATCACATCCTGCTGGCCACTCAGCTAATATATTGCTATACAAAATGTAGTTACACAAAATAACACTTGTCAAGTAATATTTGAAAAAGTACTAGGTTTGTTCATTTAACACTGATGTTTCTTCACCCACAGTTCATGTACCACCCTTCAATGTGCTTATATAAAACTTTTACTAAAGCCCTAGTATTACTTCATGAGAATCTTAGAGTTGTCCAAACTCAGAGAATACACACCTTCTTAATTCAAGGTTTATTTTTTTAGGTCAAGTCAAATCATCACACACATACTTATTCAGTATTATTTTTTTGCTGATTTTTTTGGGCTGTCTTTGTGTGGGCCTGGGCTGTTCTGAAACTATCTCCATAGACCAGCCTGGCCTCAAACTCACAGAGATTCACCCGCTTCTGCCTCTCAGCTGCTGTAATGAAAGGCATGTGCCACCACCACCTGGTTATTTTAGCTGTTTATAAGTTTGCTTATATTTAGTTTTGTACAGAGAAGACTGTTATCATCATCAAAATACTTGAAAACACTATCTATATCATGACAGCCATTAGGGAAATCTATGGAGCAGATTTCTATGGGTCCTTTGTCCAGGAAAAGTGAGGGAAGTTCCAAAAGAAGAATTTAAAAAAAAAAATCTGCTTTGGTTTTTTGTGTGAAAACAAGAATCTTCAAACTGCTCTCAAGTCCCTCTTCACTTTAACAATTAAAATCTCACCAATTTTCAGGTCTCCCTCGGAGGAGTAGGCCCGAGTGGGAAGAGGCTGAGGCTGGGCTGTTCCCTCTACCACTCTTCATTTCACTTGTGAGTTCTGGTGTCTTATTGACCTCAAACTCACCAGACTCTGGCTGTCCAGAAGTCCCCAGAGATCGTCTTGTCTCCCTTCCCCAGGACAGGGCTTACAGATACACACTTGGCTGCCTGAGCATCCTCTTAGCCTCCCGTGCTTATGTTGCAAGCACTTTACCAATTTGAGCCATCTCTCAAGCCCCAGAAGTTCTGCTGGACTGTATAAAATCGAAATCACTAATCTAAACCACAATGGTGTGTTAGTAGTTTCCTGTAATCACTTCCCACCATTCCAATTCCTCGTGTGCTGTTCTTTTGTTTGGCACACTTTTTTTAAAGCTTCGTGTTGTTTATGGAATATGGCATGAGTGGTCAGTAATAGAAACATGACTAAGTCTGAGAGGAGATGGATAGAGTACCTAGGCAAAAATTGTAGATATTTTTGGGTTTTGTTTGTTGGACATTTTTAATGTTGAGGCAATAAAATTATAACTTAGGGGCTGAAGTGATGGCTCAGAGGTTAAGAGAACTGGCTGCTCTCTGAGAGAACCTATGTTCAATCCTTGGCATCCACATGGCGCCTCGAAACCATCTGCAATCCCTGTGCTCCGGTGTCCAAACTGCCCGTTTAGCCTCTGTAGAAACTGCATACCCACAGTAAACACACACACATACACAAACACACACAGACACACAAATACACAGACACACATGCACACACACAAGGATACACACACATGAACATGCACACAAACATACACACATACACAAACGCACAGAGACAAATGCACACTCACACACACAAGGACACACATTCACATACATACTCACACAATGAAACACACACACATAGAACATTAAAAAATGTTAAAGAATTATACCATGAAGGTCTTAGTCCTTAATACACAGAAAAATATTTGCCATATAAGATGGATTAGTATTGAAATGCACATTTCAGAAGGCAAACAGAACATTATATCAAGATAAATATCACTTTTAGATACTGGCATTACATGGAGCACAGTTTTAAATATTAGGGTACCAGATATTTAATATAATTAATTATTACACTCCACTCACAAGTGAAAAATATTTGAAGTAATATTTAAAACAGATAACTTGGCAAAATGCTTTCTAAATAACAAACTATTAACAAATTATCTAGATATTTGCAAATAATCTGATCAATATCAACAAGATAATGTGGTTAAACTACCAGATTAAGAAACTGGAGATTGTAATTTTAATTACAGCAGGAAATATTTGACTTGGCAAACACTAACAGGGTTATGCTTGCAGTTGCCATCTTGCCTGAGGTATTTTTTGTGTTTCTCTTAAATGTTTATAATCAATTTCTGAAGTATTGGGAGAAATCAATACAAGATCCCATTGTTCTGTACAACCCAAGTGAAAATGCTTTGTTTAAAAAGTTACCACATGCTTACAATATGAATAGATAACAAAGTTATATGAATTTCTTATGAACTACTCATGGGGTTTGATGATCTAGCAATGTATATTCTAAGGTTACCTATAATCTACCTAATGTAAAAATGAAAGGTATTAAAAAAGACTAAACATTAGAATTTGCTAGCTTATCTGACAAACCTGCAATAATGGAACCAAATAGCAAATTTTTAATAAAACAACATCGCTACTTGCGTAGGTACACCTTCAAATCACGTCCTGCCGTTTTCTGTGGGAAATTGTACTTGGAAGACAGCACCTGTCTTCTGCCCATCCCGTGAGACCTTGAAAGCAAGCAGTCTATATACATGTCCCAGAAATCTTGGGCTATGTTTAAGAAGACACTGTAATGCCCAGGCCGCTGAGATTTTTGCAAGAACAACATAAAATTCCAGAAAGCATCCACATTGTGTTCTATCTTCATTTCCTTGAGGTCTATCAGCGTCAGGGAGCAAGTGTTCCAGCACTGGAGATCTATGTCTGCTGTGATGCCTGGACTGATGTTGGCAAGCACTCCCTTTTGAAATTCCAAGTCAGCATCTGTAAGGCTGAACAGCAGGATGCAGCCCAGGGGAAGGTAGAGCCATCTTCTTACAGCAGAGCCCATCCTATATAGAGAAAAGGAGAAGGTTTTTTGTTTCTGTTTTTAAAAGAAAAGTACAATACTACTGTTCAGTTTAAACTTCGTTAAAAACATGTTTTATGGTATAATCAAATATGTATTTGTTGGTCTGTCTTTGAGCTGCTGATTCTCAGACCGTCCTTTGAAAGGATGTTATGTTTCTGATTTGTCAACCAGCTGTGTCTGGGAGTCACTGGAATCTCCTGTACGTAAAGATGTGATGTGCATTTCATCGAAGGTTTTTACAGCTGCAAGAAACCGTAAAAACACGTATGCCTTCGTTCTTTCTGAACATATTAGAACACTTCTCAGTGATGTGACTCCTGTCTTGTCCAAAAGAATTAAAGTGCTATTCATTCTACAGGGAGCTATGCTATGTTTTGTTGTTGTTGTTTTTTAATTTAATTATTAGAAATCTATTTACCTAATGACACTGGCTGTCTGGGTTACTCATTTTTTTTTTTTTTTTTTTTTTTTTTTTTAACTGAAAAAAAAAAAAGAGTTAAGCACTCATGTTTGGTGGACCCTGACTTTTGTTAGGTTGTTTGGGATTAGTTTATAGTAATGAAGCTGTATCCATAAAAAGGTAAGAATACAGGGATTCTAGCACAAACTAGTACGAGATGCTGCAGGCTCAATTACGGTTAGCACAAACTATCGTGTTTTAGCACCTTCTCTGCAAAGTTCTCTCCTCAGCAAATCAACATGGAACACATGGCTACAAACCAAGGACTAAACAACTGTTCATAGCTAAATAACTGTTCGTCCAGACTGATGCTCTAAATGCTAAACACCTCTTTGCTAACTCCAGCTCAGAAAAGATGAGATGAAGAACAAAATTCATCCCCTGTTTACTACTGTCTTTCTCCTCCTCGTGGGAAAAAAAAGATACTGATTTTCTTTTTAAGGAAAAAAGAAACTTGATATTCATGTCGTTTTGTATGGTCGGGAAATATGCAGACTGCACACAAAGTGAGCTGACAGCGGCAGGTGACAGGAGTTCTAAAAGGGTGTGAAGGGTTGGCGCCAAGACTTTCTTACCCCTCAATTGGTTAGTTTCCGAACCAACGCCCTTTCCATCCGCATCTCGCATCCGCTGAGTAGCAGAAGAGTAACCCCTCCGGGAACCTGGGAACCAAGTACCTTTGGTGGATTTACCTGGCATGCGCGTCCCAAAGGACTCTGGCTGGAGGACAGGAGGTTCCGTGCAGGCTCGGGCGACCCACTTCAGGAAGCAAGAGGAAGGTGAAGAAGGTGCTGCGCGAGACAGGGGGCGCAGGGGTTGGACGCAGGGACCCTTTGTGCTATGCAGGCGGTTCTGCTCCGGGCGCCGCTCAGGAGACAGCTGGGCAGGACCTCGCTCCTTTTCTAGGGACAGAGCAAGCCGGCAGAAGTGGGTGGCCACGCCTCCCCGGGGTTCCCCTGGACCCGCCGCTCCTCCTGCCCCTGCCTACCCAGGCTTGACTTCATCATGATCATGTCTGTCTTTCTTTCTGGCTCCCTCTTTCTGTTCTCTGAGATCCTCCGTGTTGGCAGTAGGCAGTCAGCAGCCTCAAGCTATCTTCTTCCTCAATGATGCGCGCCTGTGTCCACAGGAAAATCCTAACCGGTCCTGATGGTCCTAACGTCCATTTAAATTATTAACACTAACCACTAACAAACTCCAGTATGACCTCGCCTCTACCTCAATGCACAATTGAGGAAGCGTTTTCTGTAGCCTACAATAAAAGGAAGATTTGAGAGTCTCTTTTGTGTTATGCCCGTGATATTATTGCCTATGGTTCCAGCCATGGTGCATCGTTAGGTTAATTACGGGATTTAAACCTGTTTCCTGTGCTCAAACTCCAGGGCAATGGTCAGATGAATGGATGGGAAGTTAATCCAAAGCCCTGATTTAGCCCTTCCTCCTTTTAGGCAAGGTGGTCTTTCCTTGTAGATTCTTGAGCTAGGATGGAGGTGAAATTGCAACATCCCCATTTCATTGTCGCTTCCCCTAAAGTAAAGCAGACTTCTTGAGCGTGCAAATGCTACAAATAGTTCTTTCTGCTCTTCTCATCATATGAGTGGAGTTGTGTGGTTAATTATAATACCTCACATCCTAACCTTAAATGTCGCTTCTGCCTCCGGGACCAAGCTTCTACATAAACACAGCTGAGAAAAAAGGGAAGATCTTTCAGAACGCATACAAACATGGAGAAGGATAGCGAGAGTGGCTGGGGGAAAAAAAAAAAAGATGAATTGGAGTGCTGTATGAGAGCTGCTCTTTAGTCTCCTACAATTTCTGAAAATTACCTGGAAATACAATTAGAGTTGAGACAATTTTGTTCTGAGGGAATCTTAATTGCTGCCAGAGTACGCACATTGGCAACAGAAAGTCTGGATGTGGGGGTCACTATGCTCAAACATAGGGCCCTTGAACTGTAGACCAATGAAGGACAAAGATTAGGACCAATCAGCTTAAACTATCTCCAGGGTAGGACAAATGGGATGTAATCAGCACATTACATTGCTTTAAACATTTTAGAAATTCCTAGAAATGGGAGAAATTGATATAATTGATCTGGTAAAAAGGAAGCAAAGTGGCAAAAGGCACACACTATATCCCAAAGTGGCTCTGAAGGCCAGGTGTGGGGATGTGCATCTGTAAGCCCAGGACTGGGGAAACTGAGGGAAAAAGTCAGTATTGTAGGCCATCATGAGCTATGCTGTGAGATCCTCTCTCTTCTCTCTCTCTCTCTCTCTCTCTCTCTCTCTCTCTCTCTCTCTCTCTCTCTCTCTCTCTCTCTCAAAAAGAGGGACAGAAGAATAATTTCTTGCACAAGTTTAAACATCAGAGTCGACTCCTTATACAGCCAAATGTGCTACCTAACATATTCCTCTCATTGATCATTTTATCAAAAATTAACCCTCTAGGATCTGGAGAGAAGGCTCAGCCATTAAGAGCATTTGCTGCTCTTCAAAAGTCCTGGAGTTCTGTTCCCATATCAGGCAGTTCATAATGGCATGTAATTTCAACAGAAGGGAATTCGGTGCCTTCTTCTGGCGTCCATGAGTACACACACACACACACACACACACACACACACACATAAAAAATAAACAAAACCTTTTTCAAGTACTTAAAAATGTCATCAGCAAGGGCTTTCCAAGCCATTTGTCATTTTTGCTAAAATAATTTTTACCACAAGTGATGTATTCCTCGAGGTCCTGTCATAACCACTCTGAAATCGTTGTATTCCCGTGTCCCCACACTTCATCTCCATGGAAGATCGAGGAAATCTCTGCCTTCCTCTTTGCCACCTTAGGTCCTCACGCTGAGGTCCCTCCCATACAGCTCAGTTTTATGGCTATAATTAAGTGCCCATTTTCCTTAGATGATTTGGCCATTTCTTTGCAGAGCACTGTATGTCACTCCCCTCAAGATCACTTATAATAAAACACACGTACTACAGACTTTCCAGTGATTGTCCCAAGGTACAGAGAACACTCGAGTATTTTTAGCTGCTTTCTATTTCTGAGCTAGAAATTTACAGCTTCTTGGGAACTTCGCAGCTTCTCAGCAGCCATAGGGCTCGAGTACTTCAGAACCATGACGCTGCCTAGAAAGATTTCCTGATTTAATCAAGACAGTAGCCGACTCACTTGTCCCTCTCCTTCCTCTCTTCCAGTCGCTCAGTGGCAGCTTTGTCACGCTCCTGTTCATCTCAATTCTGCTTTACATAGCACGCTTCCCCAGGAAATACTGCCTTCATCACCATTCACAGCATCTAGAAGAGCCCTCCACACACAGCGGGGACACACTGACTGCGTAATTGTGCTGAATACCTACAAAAAGAATCCTTTTTTTTTTTTTTCTTTCAAGTCATTGACTTTCTGACTCATTAAAAGGAAAAACATTAATTTTAAATATCCACACCCCAATTGCCTCTGGTAATCCTTAATTACAATGTATTTATCAAAGTGTAATTCAATGACCTTGCTGGTGAAGAGAGCAGGAAATGAGGCTGAAACAAGTAAGGACCCTGCAGAGATGAAAAAAAAAATGTTCTCTGCCTGATAATTGAGGAGAGAAGCAGCACTATTTTTCCAGGAACATGGGAAAGGACAGTAAATGGAATAGTGACTCTGAGATTAAAGAGAAAGTTCAGGGCAGAGGAAAGAAAAACGATTTTCAGTTTTTCCTTCTTCAAAAGAAGAAGAGGAGGAGGAGGAAGAGGAGAGGGAGGAGGGCAATGAAAAGGAGAGGATCATTAGTATAAAATATTTTGTAATTAAAGGAAGAAAAACATCTTATTAGGACATAAAATTGAAGCACTAAAAACATATAAACATTGTCTCTTCTAAGAGCATCATGTAATAGTCAAGATCCTCCAAGAGAGACTGGTGAGATGAGGACATTGATCAGATTGGCTCACTGATAGAATTGAGGACATTGATCAGATTGGCTCACTGATAGAATTGAGGAGATTGATCAGATTGGCTCACTGATAGAATTGAGGAGATTGATCAGATTGGCTCACCGATAGAATTGAGGACATTGATCAGATTGGCTCACTGATAGAATTGAGGAGATTGATTGATCAGATTGGCTCACTGATAGAATCTGAGATTTCCGGCAATGGCCGCCTCACACTGGAGAAGCCAAGAATCTAGTAGTTGCTCAGTCAAAAAGGCTGATTGTCATATCAAAGCCTGGAGAACTGAAGAGTGTCTGATTTTCAGTCAGCTTTAAGCCAAAAGCAGCTGGTTCTGATATCAGTGGAGGAATGCCACAGTAACAGAATAGAAAGAAGACTTTCTTCTGTGTTCTTTAGGATGGATTGCCACCAGAAGGTGTGGTCCACATTTAGAGTTTTCTTACTTCAAACAGTGTGATGAAGAAAGACCCTCATACGAGTGCCCAGTAGTTTGAGTTTAATTGATTCCAGATGCAGTCAAATCAATAACCCAAAATGAATCATCATGGTGATCTCATGGTCAGAATCCCTTGTCATTCTTGACCTTTCCTGTCACTGTTGGATACTCATAGATGGAACAAGAGCTTTGTGTATAGACTTCCATGGCACTAGGGTGGCAAACATGCTTAGCTTTTTTTACCATGTTTTAAATTGCACCTTAAAGTTGGCTCTGGGAAAGTTAAGCAACCTTCTCTTCTTCTGCATTTCTCCATTTATTAGTTTTTAAAAATACTTTAATATTTTCACTTTCAACCTTGTGTACATGTGTATGTGCATTTGTAGATGCACATACATGTGTTAGTGGTGCTCGTGGACACAAGTGGAAAGAGTTGGATCCATTGGAACTGAAATTACAAATGATCGTGAGACACTATGATAGTGCTGGGACTCAAACCCAGGCCCCATGGAGAGCAGCCAGTGCTCTTAAACACTGGAATATCTCTTTAGACACCCTCTTTTCTAATGTGAAAATGAGCATAAAATAAGAATTTTATTTTTATTCAATGGCAACATATGCACTGTAATTAATTGATGTACACTGCCACCGAATTATTCCATTAGGAGCGCTAAACTCTTTCGTGTTTTGGTCTGCATTTATCTACCATCTCAGTATCCCCCAGCCTCTCTGCCCTTCCTAATGTCTAGTGACGTTAGTACTTAACTATAATTCTATGTGCTCAGATTTTAAGTTGCACGGTCCAGTGAGGAACTCGGCACTTGTCTTTCTTTCTGTGTCTTGCTTATTCCAGTTACTATGATGTCGTCCGGGTCCATTCATGTCTCAGCTATCATTTTAATAAAGTCCTGGGCTGGATGCCTCATAGCTTTGATTCAGTAGTAATTCCGTGTAACTATGAAAAATAAATAAATTAAGATTACCCAATTTTTATGTCTTCTCTAATTCTACTTCTGCCAGAGCCTTTTATATCTAGACTGACTGTGCTTCCTGTGTGGTCTCTGCTTCCTGATTGGAACATTTCAGTATCTTAGAAGGGAGAATACTGGACTGTCTCCTCCGTGAACTCTCAGTAGTCATCATGTGTCATGTAGCTCATCTGCTTTTAAGAAGACAGGCCACTTCCGCTAATAAGCCAGAACTACTTCTTTGAAAAATAAACAACCATCTTTCATCTGTGAGAGGAGTTTCTCTCTGTAGTTTGACATAGCAGGATTGACATTAAGGACATTTTAAGATTACGTTTTCAGTGAGACGTGACTTCATCAAGGAGCAGGGGTGGCCATTCTTGACATCGAGGCAATCTAGGCAGCCAGAAAGGACAAGTCCTAAGCTGCATTAACAGCAGGGAAGGGAGGCAGCATAGTGAGAGACCAACCCTTGGAGAGTTATTTTTTATGACTTTGGTTTAATTTCCATTTTGGAAGAAAAACCATGCAGGAAATGCCATTTCCAAACACAAATTTTTATGATAAAAATTGAAAAGAAAGAAAAAGGAACAGCAGAGTTCCAGGGACACAGGCCTGGTGAGGCAGTGCTCCGAGTAGCCCGGGAGCAGAGAGGACTGTGCCCAGCACTCAGAAAGTGTGCCCCTCCCGGATTTGTTCAGGAGAGCAGGAACCCTACCTTAGGGTCCCTGTTTCCACTCGGTGGCCAGTGCGTGCAAAACAGGCACTCAGGCCATCTGCCCCCAAGAATAGCGGAGATCCAGGGACACAGTCCTGACCGGGGAGCAGAGAGGTCTGTACCTAGCACTCTGAAAGTGCCCCACCCCGATTGGTTCAGGGGAACAGGAACTCTGCCTAAGGACCTCTGTTTCCCCGGGCAGGCTGTGCCTGAAAAACAGGCATTCAGGCTATCTGCCTCCAAGAATAGCAGAGATCCAGGAACACAAGCCAGGTACATGGGAGAGACTAGAACCAATCACAGACAACAAGATGGCAAGAGGAAAGTGAAAGAATGTACCCCAGGGAAACCAAGACAACCTGGCAACACCAGGACCCAGCTTTTCTAGAATTTAATGAAAATGAAAACAGAACATAACCAAACCTATAGGATACAATGAAAGCAGCACTGAGAGGAAAATTCATAGCTCTGAGTGCTTCCAAAAAGAAACTGGAGATAGCATACACTAGCAACTTGACAGCACAGTTGAAAGCTCTAGAACAAAAGGAAGCAGATACAACGAAAAGGAGTAGACAGCAAGAAATAATCAAACTCAGAGCAGAAATTTACCAAATAGAAACAAAAAGAACCATTCAAAGAATCAACAAAACCAAGAGCTTTTTGAGAAAATTAAGAAGATTGATAAACCATAAGCCAGACTAACTAGAAGGCAAAGAGAGAGTATCCAAATTAACAAAATCAGAAATGAAAGTGGAGACATAATAAGTAAAACTGAAAATTCAAGAAATCATCAGATCCTACTATAAAAGCCTATACTCAACAAAGCTGAAAAATCTGGAGGAAATGAATGAATTCCTAGACAGATACCAGATGCTAAAGTTAAAGCAGGACCAGGTAAACAATCTAAATAATCCTATAACACCTAAAGAAATAGAAGCAGTCATCAAAAGCCTCCCAACCAAAAGCAGCCCAGGTCCAGATGGGTTCAGTGACCCGTCCAGCAGGTCCGATTATTCAGGGTCCCAAAGAAGCCTTCATCCTGAAAGTCATGGGGGCGAGAGAGAAAGGAAGCCAAGCGCACAAAGAACTACAAGAGTCAGTCTGAATGGTGTCAAGGCTTCTTTGAGGGTTTGGTGCTTACAGCTTATATGGGCTGGGCAAAAAGGGGGAAGCAGGGTACAGTGGAATTTTTACAGCATCTACGTGACAGGAAGAGGGTGGTCCTGCAAGTTACAGGTTAACAGTCAGGTATGTGATTCCGGATATCTTATCTTGTCACCTAGCAGCTAATCTAGGCGGAACCTCATAGTGGTGAATCTTGGAAAGGTCAGGCTCTCACGGGTGGGGGTGTAGGTACAACACTAACCAGTTCTAAGGTGGCTGCTGTGCAGTCATTTTCTTAAGCATGGTTCTCAGGCATGGCTCCCTACAATTCAGGGCAGAATTTTATCAGACATTTATTTACAACCTAATACCAATACTCTTGAAACTATTCCACAAAATAGAATCAGATGGAACACTACCTAACTCATTTTTGAGGCCACAATAACCCTTGTTCATAAACTACACAGAGACCCTACAAGGAAAGAGAACTTCAGACCAATCTCACTTATGAACATTGATGCAGAAATACTCAACAAACTCCTTGATAACAGAATCCAAGAACACATCAAAATGATCATTCACCATGATCAAGTAGGCTTCATCCCTAGGATGCAGGGATGCTTTAATATAAGGAAATCCATCAACATAATGCACCATATAAACAAACTCAAAGAGAAAAACCACATGGTCATTTCACTAGAGCCTGAGAAAGCATTTGACAAAATTCAACACCCCTTCAGGTTAAAAGTCTTGGAAAGAATAGGAATATAAGGCCCATATGTAAATTGAGTAAATTTTATATCCAGCCACTTTGCTGAACTTGTTTATCAGCTCAAGATGTTCTCTGGTGGAATTTTTGGGGTAACTTAAGTACACTATCATGTCATCTGCAAACAGTGATGTTTTTACTTCTTCCTTTCCAATTTGTATCTCTTTTATTTCCTTTTGCTGTCTGATTGCTCCGGCCAGGACTTCCAGTACTATTTTGAATAGGTAGAGGGAGAGTGGGCAACCTTGTGGAGTCTCAGATTTTAGTCGGATTGCTTCAAGTTTCCCACTGTTAAGTTTGATGTTGGCTCTTAGTTTGCTGTATATTGCTTTTATTAATTTAGGTATGCGCCTTGGACTCCTGTTCTTTCCAAGACTTTTAATATGAAAGAGAATCTCAGACCAGTCTCACTTATGAACATTGATGCAAAAATACTCAACAAAATCATTGCAAACCGAATCCAAGAACACATTAAAATGATCATTCATCATGACCAGGTAGGCTTCATCCCTGGGATGCAGGGATGGTTTAATATAAGGAAATCCATCAATGTAATCCACCATATAAACAAACTCAAAGATCAAAATCACATGGTCATCTCACTAGATGCTGAGAAAGCATTTGACAAAATCCAACACCCCTTCATGTTAAAAGTCCTGGAAAGAACAGGAATCCAAAGCCCATACCTAAACATAATAAAAGCAATATACAGCAAACCAACAGCCAACATCAAACTTAATGGTGGGAAACTTGGAACAATCCCACTAGAATCAGGGACTCGACAAGGCTGCCCACTCTCCCCCTACCTACTCAACATAGTGCTGGAAGTCCTGTCCGGAGCAATTAGACAGCAAAAGAAAATCAAAGGGATACAAATTGGAAAGGAAGAAGTAAAAAAATCACTATTTGCAGATGACATGATAGAGTACTTAAGCGACCCCACAAATTCCACCAGAAAACTCCTACAGCTGTTAAACAAGTTCAGCAAAGTAGCTGGATATAAAATTTACTCAAACAAATCAGTAGCCTTCCTCTACTCAAAGGACAAACATGCAGAGAAAGAAATTAGGGAAAAGATACCCTTCACAATAGTCACAAACAATGTGAAATACGTTGGTGTGACTCTAACTAAGCAAGTGAAGGAGCTGTATGAAAAGAACTTCATACCTTTAAAGAAGGAATTCGAGGAAGATCTCAGAAAATGGAAATATCTCCCATGCCCATGGATTGGAAGGATCAACATTGTAAAAACGGCCATCTTACAATCTACAGATTCAATGCAACTGCCATCAAAATTCCAACCTAATTCTTCATAGAGTTGGAAAGAGCAATGTACAATTTCATCTGGAAGAACAAAAGACTGAGAGTAGTGAAATACATCCTCCACAACAGGAAAACATCTGCGGGAATCACTATCCCTGACCTCAAGTTATATTAAAAGGCAATTGTGCTAAAAACTGCATGGAACTGGTACAGAGATAGGCACATAGATCAATGGAATAGAATAGAAGATCCAGAAATGAGCCCTCACATATATGGTCACCTGATTTTGACAAAGGAGGTATAAACATTCAATGGAAAAAGGACAGCCAATTCAACAAATGGTATTGTTCCCACTGGCTCTCAGCATGCAGAAGAATGAAAATAGACCCTTTCTTATATCCTTGTACAAAGCTTAAGTGCAAGTGGATCAAAGATCTCCAAATTAAACGAGGTACACTGAAACTACCAGAAGAGAAAGTAGGGAAAACCTTAGAACACATAGGCATAGGAGAAAATTTTCTGAACAGAACAACAAAGGCTCTTGCTCTATGGTCAAAGATTGACAAATGGGACGTAATGAGATTGCAAAGTTTCTGTAAGGCTAAGAACACTGTCAAGAAAACAAAACGGCAGCCAACAGAGTAGAAAAAGATCTTTACCAACCCCAAATCAGATAGAGGCCTAATATCCAAGGTATAAAAAGAATTCAAGAAGATAGACACCAGAGAATCCAACAACCCTATTAAAAATGGGGTACAGAGCTAAACAAAAAGTTCTCAGTTGAGGAATATTGAATGGCTGAGAAGCATCTAAGGAAGGGCTCGACATCCTTAGCCATCAGGGAAATGCAAATCAAAACAACCCTGAGATTCCACCTCACACCAGTCAGATTAGCCAAGATCAATAATTCAGATGACTGCAGATGCTGGTGAGGATGCAGAGAACAGGAACACTTCTCCACTGTTGGTTGGATTGTAAACTGGTACAACCACTCTGGAAATCAGTCTGACAATTCCTCAGAAAATTGGACATAGTACTACTGAAGACCCAGTTATTCCACTTCTGGGCATATACCCCAGAGAAGGTCCAACATACAACAAAGACACATACACCACAATGTTCATATCAGCTCTATTTATAATAGCCAGAAGCTAGAAAGAACCCAGATGTCCTTCAGTAGAAGAATGGATCCAAAAATTGTGGTAAGTTTACACAATGGAGTTCTACTCAGCTATCAGAAACAAGGACTTTATGAAATTCTTAAGAAAATGAATCCATCTAGAGAATATCATCCAAAATGAGATAACCCAGTCACAGAAGAACAGACATAATATGCAGTCACTGATAATTAGATACTAACCCCAGAAAGCACAGAACACTCCAGAAACAACTCACTATATGAAGTTCAAGAAAAGAAAGAGAGAACCATTATGCTTAATCCTTAAACACCAAGAAAAGTTTGACTAAATCTGGGTTACATTCTGTTTTTCATGTACTTTAGGCTCATTGTATCTAGTAAGTTCTTAATGCCCACTATCAAACCTTTAAAAAAAACAAGCACTGACAAAATGTCTTAGTATATTTTTATGCAAAAATCCTTTAAATCTGTAAAAAGAAAAAGAAAAAGAAAAGAAATTAAAAATTTAATGCCTTCCAATCTTCTCCCCACAGGTACACAGAAAATAAATTATAAATTATAAGTGTTTGATGTCTCAGAGGAAAAAAATTTTTTCTAAGAAACAAACATTAAATTCCAGGTCTTTTATTCATTTTTTTAGTACTTTAGAATGTGAATTCATCTGGAATGGGTCCCAGCAGCTCAGAGTCTCTTCCATTGATCCTCACAAAGTGTGAGTCTCTGGGTAGCACAAGCTGGTGCATCAGTGGAGCCCAGGTGCCCTTCCCTTTGCTTCCCTTTTCATATTGACTATTCTCCTTCACCCCCTTCAGGAAACTGTCTCTGATTTTTGAGTGCTTGATGTGCTCAATCCACACACTGATCCTATTGTCCACAATCTTGCCATTAACTTGCTTGTTTGTTTACAAGCATGCCCAAGGCATGCTGCATGACATTGTAGACTCTTCCCATTTTGCCATGGGAACACTAATAGGGCATTCCTTTTTGAACAGTGCCTGTTTCTTTGATGGTTAGAATATCACCCTGCTTGTAGATTCCTATGATGTGGCCAAGTAACACCTCCATGTTTCATAAGAAAGCCTAGAAAACACAAAGCAAGCACCCCTTCTCTTTCCCTTTTAGTTGGCCATTTCGATGAAGAACCTGAAAAGATGCTTTAGACTAAAGTAATGTGAGGAACAGAAACTAAGATTTGTAAATGATCACAAAATTCTTACACCTCTCATTCCCTCCACTACTAAGTCAGTGAAGGTCAAGGTGTACTTGGTCACCTCCTGCTCTTTTGCATGGATAAACATCCACAGCAAACCTACTGAGAGTCATTAGCTTCTTTCCCTTGCAGTGACATGTCCAGAGAAAATAAGATATAATGTTATTGGCTCACTAATTGTACTGGTTACAATCTAATTGTTATAGAAAAGTGATTCTAATGCTTTGAGATTGCCATATTCTTCTAAATTTGTGTGGTAAAGTACAAAGGAATGTCTCATGGCCTAAAGGTTAGGGATGACATAGAGTTTACTTTGTACTCAGTCTATGCAGGCAGCCAAAAGAAAGGAAGTGGCTGGGTTGGGCTTCAGATATCTCTTCAGTTGGAAGAGCAGACACAGTCTAAATCCAGTCAAATACCTCTTTGTCCCCTAGATTCCTAGAGAAGAGAGGACCCAGAGATGATGCAAACGTTATTAAAAGCACCAATGAGAGAGTTAGGTTCAATATCTGTAAATCCCAAACACTCAAACCCAATCTACTACTGACATACTCAAATTTGTTTTCTTATCTTTTTTGTCTGTCTTCTTTTGGTTCAAATCTTTATTATCCCGAAGCTAATATTAATATGTTTGTACCTTAAATCAGGGCTCACAAAAGAAAGTTCAAGGTGTAACTTTAAGTTATTATTAATTTTTATATAAGAACCAACACTTTTAATTTTTTAACTCAAATTTTGTTACTCTATTTTTCATTTTTTAAAAAATATTGAATATATTTAATTTACATTTCAACTGACATACCCTATCCTGGTTTCCCCTCCATAAACATGCTATCTAATCTCTTCTTCCCCTAATTCAATTAATTAATCACCCACCAACTCACACCATCCTTTCTCCCTGCTCTAATATTCCCATATTCTGGGGCATTCAACCTTGCTAGAACCAAGGGCTTCTCCTCCAATTGATGCCCAACAGCCATCCTCTGCTACATGTGCAGCTGGAGCCATGGGTCCATCCATGTATACACTTCGCATAGTAGTTTAATCCCCGGGAGTTCTGGTTGGTTGATATTGTTGTACATATGAAATCGTAACCCCCTTCAGCTCCTTCAATCCTCTCTCTGACTCTTTCATTGGGGACCATGTTCTCAGTTCAGTAGTTGTCTGTAAGCATCTGCCTCTGTATTTGTCATGCTGTGGAAGAGTATCTCAGGAGGAAAACTATACCAGTCTCCTGTCACCATGCACTTCTTGGCATCAGCAATATTGTCTGAGTTTAGTGGCTGTATATATGGCCCCCTTTATCATTAGCTGAGAAAATGCCTTACAGCTGGACCTCATGGAGGCATTTCCTCAACTGAGGCTCCTTTCTCTGTGATAACTCCATCTTGTGTCAAGTTGACACAAAACCAGCCAGTACAATGTTCATAGCTTTTTAACAGCAATAAATCTCACCTGGATTCAGCTGTTCTTGGGTAGCTCCATGTTTCCTCTAGCTCTATCCTTCATCAGTCCTCTCACCCCCTCTTATTCCCTTACCCTTCACAATCACTGACATTCCTTCATTATACTAATTAAAATGGGAATGCTCAGTCAGATTCCTGTGGCTAGCCAGTCCTTCCTGGGGACATGGAATTAACATTAAATTACAAACAGCTTCAGGAAAATCTACAAAAGACTCTCAATCCTGAACATCTATGCTTCAAATACAGGGGCACCCACATTCATAAAAGAAACCTTACTAAGGATCAAAGCATGTGTGGCAGAATAAACAACAGTAGTGGGAGAGTTCAACACCTAAGTCTTATCAATGGAAGGATCATGGAAGCAGAAACTGAACAGAGACACAGTGAAACTAAAAGAAGTTTTAAATCAAATGGATTTAAAAGACATCTTCAGAGTATTTCATCCTATAACAAAAGAATAGACCTTCTTCTCATCATCTCAGGGCATCATCTCCACAACTGACCAACTAGTTGGTCATACAACAGGCCTCAACAGGTACAAGATCATTAAAATAATCCCATGTAAACTATCAGATCACCATGGACTAAGACTGGTCTTCAATAACAATGAAAACAACAAAAAGACCACATAGACATGGAAGTTAAACAGTGTTCTACTCAATGAGAGCTTTGTCAAGTAAGAAATAAAGAAAAAAACCATAGACATTTTAGAATTTAAGAAAATGAAGGGACAACATATCCAAACTTATGTGAAGCAATGAAAGCAGTTTTAAGAAGAAAATTCATGGCCACCAGGAAAAGCAGAGACCCAGACACACAGGACATTTCAAGATATTTCAAGACAAATCAAAATTCACACAATATCTGACCACAAACCCAGCACTACAACGAATTATAGGTGGAAAACCCAATACAATGAGGGAAAATACAGCCTAGTAAGAACAAGAAAACTCCTAAACAAGAAAACTAAAAGAAGAAAAAAACACAGACAAAACTCAACCCAAAAAAGCAATAATGGCAGGAAACAGAAACAACTATTCCTTGATATCTATTAACAAAAATGGTCTCAACTCCCCAATAAAGAGACATAGACTATCAGACTGGATACATAAACAAAATCCAGCCTTTTGCTGTATACAGAAAACTCATCTCAGAGACAAAGACAGACACTTTCTCAGAGTAAAAGGGTGGGAAAAAAACTTCCAAGCAAACAGCCCCAAGAAGCAAGCTGGAGTGGCTTTACTAATATCGAATAAAGTAAATTTCCAACCAAAAGTTATCAAAAAAGATAAGGAAGGACACTTTTTACTCATTACCGGGGAAATCTGTCAGGAGAAACTCTCAATCCTTAACTTATATGGTCCAAATAAAAAATCACCCACATTCATAAAAGAAACCCTACTAAAGCTCAAAAAATACATTTCACCCCACATAAATAATAGTGGTAGACTTTAATACCCCACTCTCACCAATGGACAGATCAGGGAAACAGAAACTGAACAAGGACACTGCAAAACTAGCAGAGACTTTGAACCAACTAGAATTAATAGATATATACAGAACATACTATCCCAAAGTAAAAGAATACACCTTCTTCTGACCACCCCATGGCACCTTGAAAATTGACCACATAATTGGACACAGAACGAGCCTCCATCGATATAAGAAGATTGAAATACTCCCATGCGTCCTCTCAGATCACCATGGGCTATGGCTGGTCTTTAACAACAACAAAGACAACAAAAAGCCCACATACACATGGAAACTAAACAAGGCTCTGTTAAAGGATAGCAGGGTCAAAGAAGAAATAAAGAAAGAAGTTAAGGATTTTCTAGAATTCAACGAAAACGAAAACACAACATACCCAAACCTATGGGATGCAATGAAAGCAGTATTGAGAGGAAAACTCATAGCCCTAAGTGCTTCCAGAAAGAAACTGGAGAGAGCTCACATCAGCAACCTGACACCACAGCTACAAGCCCTAGAACAAAAGGAAGCAGATATACCCAAAAAGAGTAGACGCCAAGAAATAATCAAAATTAGGACAGAAATAGACCAAATAGAAACAAAAAGAACCATTGAAAAAATCAACAAAACCAAGAGTTGGTTCTTTGAGAAAATCAACAAGATTGATAAACCCCTAGCCAGACTAACTAGAGGGCAAAGAGAGAGTATCCAAATTAACAAAATCAAAAAGGAAAGTGGAGACATAACAACTGAAACTGAGGAAATTCAAGAAATCATCAGATCCGACTACAAAAACTTATACTCCACAAAATTGGAAAATCGGGAGGAAATGGATGAATTCCTAGACAGATACAAGGTCCCAAAGTTAAACCAAGACCAAGTAAACCATATAAATAACCCTATAACACCTAAAGAAATAGAAGAAGTCATCAAAAGCTTCCCAACCAAAAAATGGCCAGGTCCAGACGGGTTCAGTGCAGAATTTTATCAGACTTTTATTGAGGATATAACACCAATACTCGCTAAACTATTCCAAAAGAGAGAATCAGATGGAATATTACCCAACTCATTTTTTGAGGCTACAATAACCCTCGTACCTAAACCACACAAAGACCCTACAAGGAAAGAGAACTTCAGACCAATCTCACTTATGAACATTGATGCAAAAATACTCAACAAAATCCTTGCAAACCGAATCCAAGAACACATCAAAATGATCATTCATCATGACAAAGTAGGCTTCATCCCTGGGATGCAGGGATGGTTTAACATAAGGAAATCCATCAATTTAATCCACCATATAAACAAACTTAAAGACCAAAATCACATGGTCATCTATCTCACTAGATGCTGAGAAAGCATTCGACAAAATCCAACACCCCTTCATGTTAAAAGTCCTGGAAAGAACAGGAATCCATGGCCCATACTTAAACATAATAAAAGCAATAGACAGCAAACCAACAGCCAACATCAAACTTAATGGCGAGAAACTTGAAGCAATCCCACTAAAATCAGGGACTCGACAAGGCTGCCCACTCTCCCCCTACCTATTCAACATAGTACTGGAAGTCCTGGCTGGAGCAATTAGACAGCAAAAGGAGATCAAGGGGATACAAATAGGAAAGGAAGAGATAAAAATATCACTCTTTGCGGATGACATGATAGTGTACTTGAGTGACCCCAAAAATTCCACCAGAGAACTCCTACAGCTGATAAACAAGTTCAGCAAAGTGGCTGGATACAAAATTAACTCAAACAAATCAGTAGCCTTCCTATACTCAAAGGACAAACATGTGGAGAAAGAAATTAGAGAGAACGTACCCTTCACAATCGTTACAAAAACTATGAAATACCTTGGTGTGACTCTAACTAAGCAAGTGAAGGACCTGTATGACAAGAACTTCAAACCTCTAAAGAAAGAAGTTGAGGAGGATCTCAGAAAATGGAAAGATCTCCCATGCTCATGGATTGGAAAAATCAACATCTTAAAAAAATGGCCATCCTACCAAAAGCAATCTACAGATTCAATGCAATCCCCATCAAAATTCCAACCCAGTTCTTCATGGAATTGGAAAGATCAATGTGCAATTTCATATGGAATAACAAAAGACCTAGAATAGCAAAATCCATCCTCAACAACAAAAAAACATCTGTGGGAATCACTATCTGTGACCTCAAGCTATATTACAAGGCAATTGTGCTGAAAACTGCATGGTACTGGTACAGAAATAGGCATGTGGATCAATGGAATAGAATAGAAGATCCAGAAATGAGCCCTCATGTATATGGTCACCTGATTTTTGACAAAGGGCCTTAAACATTCAATGGAAAAAAAACAGCGTATTCAACAAATGGTGCTGGTCCAACTGGAACTCAGCATGCAAAAGAATGAAAATAGACCCGTTCTTATCTCCTTGTACAAAGCTCAAGTGTAAGTGGATCAAAGATCTCCACATTAAACCAGATACACTGAAACTATTAGATGAGAAAGTAGGGGAAACCTTAGAACACATAGGTACAGGAGAAAATTTCCTAAACAAAACACCAATGGCTCAAGCTCTAAGATCAAAGATTAACAAATGGGACTTAATGAGATTGCAAAGTTTCTGTAAGGCTAAAGACATCGTCAAGAAAACAGAACAGCAACAAACAGAATGGGAAAAGATCTTTACCAACACCACATCAGATAGAGGCCTAATATCCAAGGTGTACAAGGAACTCAAAAAGCTAGACACCAGAGAATCAAACAACCCTATTAAAAAATGGGGTACAGAGCTAAACAAAACTTTTTCAGTTGAGGAACACCGAATGGCCGAGAAACAACTGAGGAAGTGCTGGACATCCTTAGCCATCAGGGAAATGCAAATCAAAACAACCCTGAGATACCACCTCACACCAGTCAGA
Organism: Micromys minutus; assembly: GCF_963924665.1. Taxonomy (NCBI): domain Eukaryota; kingdom Metazoa; phylum Chordata; class Mammalia; order Rodentia; family Muridae; genus Micromys; species Micromys minutus. Next base: position 26,887,867 of record NC_137958.1, read on the forward strand.
TTGGCCAAGATCCAAAACTCAGATGACAGCAGATGCTGGCGAGGCTGTGGAGAAAGAGGAACACTTCTCCATTGTTGGTGGGGTTGCAAGCTAATACAACCACTCTGGAAATCTGTCTGGCGATACCTCAGAAAATTGGATATAGTACTACCTGAAGACCCAGCTATTCCACTTCTGGGCATATACCCCAGAGACACTTTAATACACAACAAAGATATATGAACCACAATGTTCATTGCGGCTCTATTTATAATAGCCAGAAGCTGGAAGGAACCCAGATGTCCTTCAGAAGATGAATGGTACAAAAACTGTGGTACATATACACAATGGAATACTACTCAGCCACCAGAAACAATGTCTTAACCAAATTCTTAAGAAAATGGCTGCATCTATAGAATATCATCCTGAGTGAGATAACCCAGTCACATAAGAACAGACATAATATGCAGTCACTGATAGTGGGATGCTAACCCCAGAGGCTTGCACTCCCCCAGAAACAACTCGCAGACTGTATGAAGTACAAGAAATAAAGAAAACAAAACAAACCAAAAAATATTAAAAAACAAGAAAACATTAACTATTTCCATGTTACATTTTGTTTTACATGTACTTTATGCTCATTGTAACTATTTAGTTTTCAAGGCATACTATCAAACCTTGAAAAAAATAAAGTACTGACTAAAAAATATATTCATATAGTTTTATGTAAAAACTATGTTAAATTTGGAAAAAAAGTACTGACAAAAATGTATAATTTTAAGCAAAAAATGTTGCAAATCTGTACATTTATCTGTTTTGTAAAATAAAGTTGTTTAAAAAAACCATTAAAAGTCAAATATAGCAAGAAAAAAAAGTCAGATGTAAAATTGAACTGAAATGGATGTTTTAATTCTAAAAAAAAAAAGAAAACTGACCCTTTAAAAAAATGGAGTATCAAGCTTAGTCCATAATAAGTTAGAATTTGGCACATTTAATCCCCTGATCCCCTAACATGTCTAACTTACCCCACACTTAGTTATTTTCATCTATTTGTCCTTATTATCTATTTTATTTCTCCTTTGAGAAGTATTTAATCATCTTCTCTCTTTCCTCAATGATATCTGGCTTTGGTGGATATAGATAGAATTCTGTGTATCTTGTATTTTACTGATAATATCCAATTATTAGGCAATAGATACCATGAATATCCTTTGGTTAGTGTTATCTTAGTCTTCGTTTCCTAGAATTAGACCTGACTGTGCAACAAAGACTTTAAAGGCTGTTAGGTTCTGTACAGATGTCTTACAGATATTAAGAGAAACTGAGATACCAACTTACACTAATATACACTTGAATAAAATAAAACAAAAGAAAAAAAGTCAATGTAACTGTTGTTTTTGGGTAATCTCATTGACAATTAGTTTTCTAAGTTCCTTATTTCTCTTGCTGCAACTCTCTCTGAACATTACATAATTAATCATCTAGTTTCTTTTGAAGAAGTGAATTGCACTAATAATCTTATGATTTTGAGGAATCGACTTATCCCCTGCCTTCAGATAATTTAGAATCTAAGATTTGACTTCTAGAAACTGCTCCAAGAGGAAAAGAATGTTAAGTCCTAGATGAAAAGTTAGTGCCTACATGAAAATTGTCTGTTTATCTTTCCATTTAGGGATGTTCCAAATGCTGTAAGAATATATATATACCCTCTCTTGCCCTAGTTAATAGAAAATTCTGTTATTTTTGGTGTTTTGGTGTTCTTTAAACCCATAACAACAGAAGTAAAGTAAGATTTCATGTATAGTAGCCACAATAAGCTTAACCCTATCCAAATATGAAACAACATTTCCTATACCTCTCTATGAACTTTTATGCTTTTTCTTTAATAAGCTGCCACTAGCATTCACGCCAACACAGGACAGATACCTCTACCAATGTAAGAAACTATTTGAAGTAAGACTTCCATTTTGAGTAGGATTGAGGGACGTTTAAATTTCCAACACTTACCTGTGAACTGACATTCTGCTTGGGAGTATCATATGTACATGGGTAACTAATATCTTGTTTAACATGTTAAGACGTAAGTGTTAGGTTAGACAATTGTGCTGCCATACTTAAATACACTCAGAAATTGAAGTTGAATACATGTACATCAAGGACAGGTTCCTAAGGAAATCCCATGTCACAAAACATTAATTGGTCAGATACCTACCCAATGATAATTGTGGATGCCTGGCTTAAAATTGGTATATAATTTTAATTGGTGATGACAGCCAGCTGTCAAATCTCTCATATTGTCTTGATCAATCTATCTTAGGGTCATTCATCCCAGATGAGTAAGACTGGTCTCTGAGAGGTTTCTGCAATGATATGCAAACTATAACAGTTTGACAGTTGAATTTTCATTCAGTTTTGTACCAGCAAACGTTTCTTGGATTACAAATAACAAAACAAATTCAATTATCTATAATTGTTTTTGTAACAATATTGTCTACTCTAATTTAACTATTACTCACTAGGTTTAATTGTTGTCTCAGAGGTTTGTTGCTGGATAAAGTCACTCTTACTTTTTCTTATCTCTAGGAGACTTCCTCAAATAAGTTGTTCTATCCTTAATTCTTCTCCAAACAAAATCATTCAAACTATATTCTTTTGAATTCTGACTGAATTTGTCTGTTTGGCCAAAACAACTTTTGGCAACATGTTCTAATATCTGACAAGGTCTTTCTTATTATCTGGTATCAACTGCTTTTACATGAACTTGCAAATGATATCAACTCCATTGCACTCACAGAACTCATCTGAGTGTCAGGGCACTGAAATGAATTCCACTTACCTTACCTCCGTTGAACTGCCCTTTACTTTGAGAAACTAAATATTTGTACTAAGGGATTCCCTGTTCTATCTAAATCATTCTGTTATCCATGGCATGTCTAGAGTCAGGGAAGATGAAACAACGACTAGGAGGACTTTGAATGGGATTCCTTATCACGGCAGCCATGTTGCTGGATAAGAATTTTTAAACAAATTAAAATCACTGTAGGCTTTAAGAAGAAAGAGTACTCAGCAGAAGTCAGAGGAAAGAAATTTTTATAGGGGCTCACGTATATCTTGAGATATCCCAATAGAGAGAAGAAAATAAAAATCAAAGAAAAGGAAGTGGGATAATATCTGGAAGATAACTATAGGCAAAGTACCAACTCTACAAAAACCCTTTAGAAAGGAGGACAGGAACCTGGAACAGCCAGAACTAGAAGGGGGGAGGGACATCAGAACACATCATAATACCAGTATTGTAAAAAAAAATAATTTGTTGTCTGGCTCCAGCTTTCAGACCCATTGTAGTACATTGAGCTCCATATAGAGAGAACCGGTGTAAGTGAGAGCTGAAATACACTGGGCCGCTCAGCCTTCAGAGGAAAATCAACTAAACATGGGCAAAGGAGATTCTAAGAAGTCAAGAAGCAAAATGTCCTCGTATGCATTGTTTGTGCAAACCTGCCAGGAGGAGCACCTGTATACTTCTGTCAACATTTCAGATTTCTCCAAGAAGTGCTCAGAGTTTGAAAACCATGTCTGCTAAAGAAAAGGGAAATGTGAAGATATGGCAAAGGCTGGCAAGCCTCATTATGATGGAGAAATGAAAACATCCCTCCAAAAACGGAGATCAAGAAGAAGTTCAAGGATCCCAACAAACCTAAGAGGCCTACTTTGGCCTTCTTCTTGTTCTTTTTTGAGTCCTACCCAAAAATCAAAACTGACCATCCTGTCTTATCCATTGGTGATGTAGCAATGAAACTAGTAGAGATGTGGAACAACATTGCTGCAGATGACAAGCAGCCCTATGAGAAGATGTTCCCCCAAGCTGAAGGATCAGTACAAGAGCTGAAGGAAAACCCAATGTAGTAAAAACATGGGTGGTCAAGGCTGATAAGAGCAATAAAATGTAGGAAGAGAAAGATGAGGAGGACAATGATGAGGATGACTAAGAGAAGGAGGAAGAGGAAAAGTAACATAAAGAAGATGCTGATGATGAATAAATTGGTTTTAGCACACTTTTTTCCTATAAAGCATTTAACTTCTCTGTACAGAACTCACTTCTTTTAAAGAAAAAAAGAAATACAAGGCTGTGTAAGATTTGTTTGAAATAAAGACACGGTACATGGAACTGTTAGGGAAGTTTTAGGAACTGTGGTCTGATTGGAAAAAGTGGGACACTGGAACACAAGGAATTTAATGGTGGAGCCACAACTTGTGGGAAAAAGGAAAAGAAAAAATGTAGACAAGAAGTGGTTCCTCGGGAAGAGGCCCCAGTGGAAATAACCATGAACCTGTGAAAAAGAAGAACTAAAGAATTATGTGATCCTATAAATCAACAACAAAATAAAGTTCAAAAACTTAAAAGATGGGGCTAGATTTTATCCCAAGGCAACAGCAGAACCATTATATTAATAATTATAATCAATTATTTATTACATATAATTAATATATATATGTATATATAATTAATATATCATATAGGGGTTTCATTATTTGCAATTTTTGAAGTACTTACTTTGCTTTTTTATTTTACAGCAGGGTACAACTAAGAGATTGTCTTAATTCTGATAAGAAACTTGGACTTTTTAACCTGTATAACTTGTATTGAAGTTGGGATAAATACACTTTGCAATGTAGATTGGGAGCAGAACCTAGTAGTTTTAATGAGAATGGCGCCATGGACTAAGAGATTTGAATGTTTGATTCTGGTGTTACTGTTTGGGAAATATTAAGAGGCATGCCATTACTGAAGGAGATTTGACGATGGTGTGAAATTGAGGTTTCAGAAACCCATGTATGTTAATCTAGTTCTCTTGTTCTTTTACTCATTGTCTGTCTGTCTGTCTGTCTGTCTGTCTCTCCCTTCCCCACCTCCTACAATCTCTGCTTCATACTTGTGGAGAGCTAGAAAGTTCTTAGCTACTGCTTCAGACATCATGTCTGCCTGCCTGCTGTCCTGCTTCCCCCTGTGACAGCAATGGACTCTAACTCTCTGAAACTGTAAGCAAGTCCCCAGTATACTCTCTCTCCTGTTAAGTTTCCTTGGCATAGTATAATTCAAGGTAATAGAAAAGTAATTTAAACCAAGAATAGTGCTACTGATTCTGCTTGTAAACATCAATTTCTTACATGGTCCAGCTAAGAGCTGCTAATCTTTACTCCTATATTCCTATTGATCTTGGTCTTTATCCCAAAATGATAACATGATGCTTCCCATCTAGCCATTACCTTTCCCATTCAATGAGTTGTTAAAAGTGCTGTTAAGGCCTGTTACTCGATGGAGACCTTTGATCAGACAGTAACTAAGAAAGACCCAGAGGACACAACTGCACAATTTTAATTTAGTATAACGTCCATGACTGCATCAAAACTTTACCCAAGCTTGGACAAACATCTATAGGCAAGAGCAGTTGACTGAGATCTCAGAAAAGATGCTGAGGAGTGGGAGTGGCTTCTTTAAGGGCTTTGCTGAAAGGTAAAGTTGCACAGTTGAACAAGGTCATGATTGGAACAAAAACCAACTTTGATGTGTTAGACATAAGAGTGAAAATGAGTAGTGAGCAGAGATTGTTTCTGATAAACTCACTAATGAGGGAGTTTTAGACTTTGATTGAATAGTACCTTCACTCTGAAGAAGCAGCAGTTGAAAAGGAGACTGAATGGTAAAAAATATGTCAGCTCCATGACTCATGGTAAGGTATTCATCAGTAACCTCTAGAAGAACAGTCTTGTGCTTTTAGTATTCACATCATGATGCAAGTTGAAAAAACATTGTGTCTTAGAGTTTTATTATAGTGAGTAAACCCCATGTCTTAGACAATTCTTAGGAAGGAAACCATTTAAAGGAGTTAGGGCTGCCTTATATTTTCAGAGATTCAGTCTGTTATCATTATGGTGGGAAACATGGCTGCATCCAGGTAGACATGATGCTCGAGAAAGAGCTGAGAGTGGTTTCTATTTCTTGATCCACAGGCAGCAGATAGGGACTGTGTGCCACACTGTGAGTATCCTGAACATCAGAGACCTCAAACCTTGAAGGACAGTGATGCACCTCCTCCAATAAAGGCAAATCTATGACATCGAGGCCACATATTCAAATATTTTCACTTCCAGTATACTTAGCATTTAAACTCATGAAACTATGGGGGCCATACCTATTGAAAACACAACACTGTCTTTGTTTCACACTCCAGGATTTTGTTTTCCTACTCTGTCCTTAGACAAATCAAATTCTTGAAACAATTTTTAACACCTGAACATAGCCAAGTGAGCCCACTACTACTACCACCTAAAATCAGTAAAACAAGACTTTATTTGAAATTACTTCTCAGACATTTGGGGAAATGGTATTCAAATTTTCCTAACTTTCTCAAAGATTGCAATGAAATCTTGTTTATTTACAAAATATTACTCAATTCTCTCTCTCTCTGTCTCTCTCTGTGTCTGTCTCTCCCCCCCTTAGTCTTCTTACATAAGGTAATCATGATTATATCTGTGTTTTTACTTAGTATTAGTAGATGGTTAAGAAATAGTAGATATTTGCCTTGTTCACTGTATACAAGCCAGATTCTCCTGCAGTTGCACGGGTGTTCCTCTTTTGTCTATTCTGAGATTAGTAGGTCATTCATCACCATTTCTAATTTTTTGATTTCTTTATTTTGTGAGTAAATTACATATCTGCAGTTTTTTAAAACTAGATACTTACTCTGTATGTACATTTTCCCCTGCCCTGCTCCCAATCCCCTCCACATGCAGTTGCCTTCAAAAGTGCAATCTCTTCTGATCCCCATCTCCACCCCATTGACTTGTCATTCCTCTGTATTGGGTCAACCTGCCCTCTCTGGAACAAAAGCCTCTTCTCACTTTGATGAAATACACTGTTGCTTCAGTTACATACACAAATGGACTAATAGTTCTCTCAAAGAATGGACAGAGATTTGTGTTTACTCCATGAAAATTTTGGAGTGTTTGGTTGGATGGTAATATTGTCCTTCACATGAGGTTTCAACCCCTTTCAGCTCCTTAGGTCCTTTCTTTAAGAACCTCATTAGGATCCCTAAATTCAGATGAATGGTTACCTGCAAGCTCATCAGCTGTATCTTTATGATTCTAGCATAGTCACTGAGGGGGCATCTTTGTCACTTTCCTGCCAGTAAGTACTTTCATTTCTATTTTACTAGTTTGTACTGTATCAACAAGAAGGAGGAGTAATAGATTTTTCTTGCGACCTGGCTTTGGGTTCAATGTTTACCTGTGTTTGAGTATAGAATCTTAATAACTAATGCAGCAGAATTGAGGATGTAATACTAAATTATCCTTTGAGTTTCTGCCATTATAATAGTTAGCAGTAACTATATTATCATCTTGGCAGGTTATTAGAAAGATGAGTTTGGTTGGACCCCCCTCCTCTCTGTTTCTCTTCCTCCCCTCTCTCCATAGATCTCTTCAGTCAATCCACAACACCTAACTAAAAATCTCCTCACTCTCTCTCTCTTCTTTCTCCCTTTCATGTCTCAAACCAGGCAACAAAGTTATGAACTTTCAGGAACAAGTGACGTTCAGAACTAAGTTGATTTTGAGTCTTTGTCTGCCTGCCCTGACTGGCAGGATAGTCAAGGGGAACCCAGGATCACCAAAAAGAGAATGAAAGACAAGAGATACAAAGAACAGACAGCAAGACAGGAGGTCTGATCAAGCTGACAAATTTTATTTTTCATACAAGAGTTTTCTACAGGTTGATGAAGGAAATAAAGCATATGACTAAAGATCTTTCCTGTTAAAGGACTTTTCACAGTCCTCTTTGTGGAGAATAACATGGGGATGGGTACTACTCTGGTATAGGAGAGAATGTTCTGCAGAACAGGGTGTGTCACCTGGGAGAACTACCTACTCAGAATCAGAGATCACTTGACTTCTGGAAATAGCCTCAATCATGAAAAACAGAAACATAGGCTGAGATATATGTAAAATGGTGTTACTAGGCACACTTCCTGCCCAAGGCCCGGCCCTTCCCAGATTCTTCACCTCCCACAGGTAACTGGGAGCTTGGAAGACTGCGGGTGTGCTTTCCATCCTAAGTAGAAGAGTGAGTCAACTTTTTCTACCCACATTCTATCCCTGGAGAGGACACCCAGAACTCTCCAGGCACAGGCAGAGACTACCCAGGAGAACAGACTTCCAAGCCAAGGCCAGAACCAGCACAAGTACATCAAGACTGGGCTCTGCCATAGGAATTCACAACCTACCCAGAGACACGAATACCAGAAACAATCTTCCTATAAATATCATGTGCCCTCTGACCCACAAAAGAGATAATCTCCAGTAAGAGACAACAAGATCACCTAGCATCATGAATAACAAGATGGCAAGAGGCAAGCACAAGAATCTAAGAAACAAAAATACAGATAACCTGGCAACATGGGAACCGAGTTCTCCCACCACAGCAAATAGTGGAAATCTTCAATAACCAGAAAAAAGAGTAGTGTCTCATCTGACACTACTCTGCCTATCAGCCCAAACCCAGAAGCTGTAAGAATCCACATCCCACCATATGCACGTTTTGGTGCACTTTTGTTTATGGAGTCCACAAAAATGCAGCTCAACAGAGCAATGTAAATCAGAACAATACATGCATGTCACAAGCAAAGAATCTTTGATCCCTATCCAATGTCCTTTTGTTTGCCTGCCTTTAGGCACAACATACTCTCTGATGTGTTCCTTAGCCTATTTGTGCCAGCAAAACACCATCCAAACGACTTGCCATAGAAATCTCAAGTTTGTACAGCAGCTAGTCAGCATATTTCAGTCTCTTTCAGGGAGTACTCCTCTCCCCCTTCTTTTGACTGAGCATCTCAATTTTTAAACACGACACTTCTCCTTCACACTTCTTTGCTAACAGGACATTTTCATTCTCCAATTCTTAACATTACGGCACCTCCCCCAGTGCCCAGTACCTACCTCTCACTCAGAGCATCCAGAGTCACTGGGTCCTTATCCCAGCATGCACTCCAACACCAGGGCAGCGAGTACATTCAGGTTGCTCACTTCGGGATGAGCTTCCAGAATCTCGTCGATCTTAAGTTTCTGCTCAGAGCCAGGGAAGATGTTCAGCAACCCGTCTCTCAGCTTGATTGTCTCGGCAAAAGTTCTCTTTGCCGGCACTGGAACGTTCTGCTGCAATGTGGGAAGTGTGGGAAGCGTGTCCAGGGATGCAGAGGAGGGATGCCGAGGAAGACTAGGGTTCACAGTGGCTCCATGGATCCGGGATGGAGCCTCGGGGCTTTCTTTGGCTCCATCGGTTTTGTTGCTCCGGAATGCAAGGTGAAATATGCCCATACCAGGCTGAGCATTGGGTCTTGGCTGCCTGTCTCGAAGAAAGTCTTCCTTTTGAAGAAATTTGTCTAGCCGGGGTCCATTTCTTCCCAGAGGGTCTTTAGGAACCATAAATATGTCCCCCACAAAAGTGTACTGAAGCAGTCTCGTTGTAATAATTTCTCTCCAGGACACTGACTCTGTCACAAACTCTCTCAAGTTATCATTAGTCACAATGATACCCCCATTCGTCTCTGCTAACTCTAGCAGGAACCTGTCATCATGAGAAGCAATTCTTCGTTGAAAGACCTTCCTCGAAGGTGTTAAAGCTAATATCCCAACCTCATGGAGCTGGCTTAAGAAGTGCTGTTCTGTGGCCTTAGCATTCCGGCTTGTTCTCCACTGTGGGACAAACACAGTGATGTCTCTGATGCCGAGCTTCCAAAAATATTCAACTGCGATCGCTATGCCACGGCAACTAAAGAACTTTCTCAGGCCGTGGGCCATTGCAACATTACTGCCATCTATAACAATAGGCTTCAAATCTCCTCTCGCTGGTGCATTTCTTAAGTCCAGCTGGAACGGTCTTTTCAGGATATCTCGAAATCTTTGCTCCACGGTAACTGAGGAATAGGTGTGATAAGAGGATCCTGCCAATCCGTAGGGCCGCAGCGGTGGGTAGAAGTGGGGATCCTTTGGCTTGAGTTGAGGAGAGCTGCAACAGCTAGAAGGTTGTTCACACTCAGGCTTCCTACTATTTGGACGTGAAGTTTCTGCTTGCTGTTGAAAATCATTCTCCGCCGTCTGTTCCGGGCTCCCTGGCAAAGATAGTGTGGACCATGGACTTGCCTCTGTGTCCTTAGGAGGAAGTGCAGCATTTCCAATGGGCTGTCTGTGGTGATCCTCCGTTTTATCAGTCACCACAGGTTCGCAAATATGGACTTCCACTTCTCTTACTGCCTCTGCTGTCTGCCCCTCTAGCCTTTTGAATATCAGGGCTACTTGTTCTCGGAGGACTCCAATTTCTTCTTGTTGCACAGCTAGCTGTTCAACCTTTTTGGACACCGTTTCGAGTTGTACACTTCTTTTTTCGAGTTCTTTTGAGAGGAAATTTAGGAAGATTCCAAATGAGAATTGCGAGACGTATACCCCAGCAACCACAAACTCCATCACCAAGTTGAAGAACTCCTTCAGTATCATGGGTAGGTCTTCAACCCTTACCCTTGTTGGTGGTGGATCCGGCCTGGGGTCTGCCATTTGTGGTGGTCTGCAGTCAGAGTCCACCTATACAACTGAAATGTTCTTTCCTCTTGGTTTCCTCTGTCTCACCTTCTTACAGGCTTTGTTCCTTGCTGTGGGTGTGAGGGTTGTGGGTTAAGAGTTCAGGAATGTCTCTGGGCACGGTGCCAAATGTGAGGAACTGATTCTTCCTGTTGAGACAGCCCTGGTGAATTTCTATTCTTGATGGTTCTGTTAGAGGACCCCTCTACCCTGCTACTCTTAATGTTGGGGATCTTGGTATCCCACCAGGCTTTCTTGGCACCAGACGTCAGCCAACCAAATACACCAGATGTATCCTTACTTTGCCAGAAGAAATTTTTCTGAGGTTGACTTTTGGTGAGGTGCTGGTTCCTCCAGAATTCTGGAAGACTGGGTCAACTCTACCTCTCCAAGATTACAGATTCAATCAAGCCTCTCCAAAATCTTCAGGCAATTGCTCAAATTAAAGTAGTCAGTTCTTCTTATCTGCTTACTCCTTCTTATTCTCTGTCCAACTGTCTCAGCACAGACTCACAAAGGAGCTCAAGTGCACTCCAGTACACTCATCAAATGTACTCACCACTGTCCAGACAGAACATAGTTTTTCCTTCTTTGTGGTGCTTATATAGTGTTTCTAAAGAGAGGGGTGTGATTCCTGTTTCTCACACACGCTTTGAGATCTGATTGGTCAATTTTCCTGGTCTCTTAATTAGATGATCTTCTTTGGGATTACAGGTGTGTGCTAAGGGTGTGTCTGGAATTCCCCAGGGTCACGCTGACCTTGAAGTTCCCTTGATTTGTTCTGGAGAGCTGTGTTCCTGGATCAAATTTCCTCTATAATCTGAGGAGAAGATTTGGCAGTCTTCTCTTTATCCAGGTACATGGACTAGAGACCAAAGCTGTTGTATGTCTATGACACATAGAAATCAAATACAATACAAATAAATCAACTCAAAACACATAAGTACTACACGAGAAAGAAAGAAGGAGATTTGATGTCTACCATGCAACAAGTGACTATTAGGAAAGATGAAAATATATATCCCTCAACCCCATGGGACTGGCAAGACACAGACACACATTGCTATTGCAAAGAACTGTTACTTGATACTGGATGTTACTGTGAACTCACACATTGTGTTGTTATTGGAAAAATAGAGTGTAGCTGTGGTATGCCTCCTTCTTAACACAAACCTTTCATTTCTCTGTCTAGAAAGAATGTTCTTAATACATACATTTAATTCAAAACATTGAAGGTTAGTTTGTAGAAGGTAGCACCAGGGTTTAAAAATGACATCTCATTGAGAAGCACACCTTGTGATGTATCAATGAAACCTCTGACAGGAGAACAATTGCCCAAAGCGCGGGAGAACAAATAAGAGATAAACTAATTAAATAAAATGACTACAAAGAAATAAAAAGGAGAGCAAACACCTCTTATTTTAAGAGCAATTTCTAGAGACATGTTGAAGGGAGAAAAAGCAAGACAGGGGTAAGACAGAATGACCTGTAGAAAGACTCACTTCTTTATGTCTAATTTACTGAAAATACCCACTTAGAGGGAATTGGTCTCATGTCTGTGTTACCTCACTCTTCCTGACTTAGAATTACATCTGACTTCTAAACAGAGAATCTAAAAGACAAAAGATCTCATACAGATATCTTAACCTTATCAAGAAAACTCAGATGCCAACTGACACTGGTTTACAAAGAAAAACCATAAATCACTATTGATGAAGAAAAGAAATTTCCTTGCCTAACTCAAATTTAACTTTCTATCCCTAAACAAAGACTTACAAATATATTAGGTGCAAATATCTAACTGATCGTGGTTTACTATATTCAAGAAAAGACAAGTAATTATATCATCACAGGAGTAAAAAAAGAAATGAAACACAGACACACACATACACACACACAATCATACACACACACACACACACACATACACACACACAGCTCTATACAACATCATCACTACAGAAAACCTTACAAAATAATAGGATTTGACAGTTATTTGTGATTAATATCTTTCAATATCATCAGACTAGGTTGAGCAAGAAAAAGCACCAGTTAAGAGATTGCATACAAAAACAATTTATATCAATCTATTACATTGAAGAACCATATCTCACCAATAAAGATAGTACAGCTTGAAATTAAATGTCTGCTATTTTTTTTAATTGACCCATTTAGTAAACTGGAGTAGAATGAAAAGTATATAAAAGTTTTTTGTCCACATTTAAGCAATATGTATGTGAGAGATTTCATGTTCATCAAAGGAAAAATGTACAAGAAGACATCATGACTCTTCACTTCTCTGCGGCAAACACAAGGACACACTGTTTCTTAAAAGAAACACCACTAAAGCTTCAATCCACACTGAAACCAACATATTAACAGTGTCCATTTGAGTTAATTTTATATCCAGCCAATTTGCTGTAGGTGTTTATTAGCAGTTAAAGTTCCCTGGTTGAATTTTTATGGTCACTTAATTATACTATCCTATCATCTACAAAGAGTGATATTTTGACTTCTTCCTTTTCAATTTGTATCCCTTTTATCTGTTTTTATTGTCTTATTGCTCTGCATAGTACTTTAAGTACTATCTTAAATAGGAATGGAGAGAGTGGACAGCCTTATTTAAACCCTGATTTTAGTGGGATTGCTTTATGTTTCTCACCATTTAATTTGATGCTGGTTACTGGTTTGCTGTGTATTGCTTTTACTATATTTAAGTATGAGCCTTGATTACCTGACCGTTTGAAGAATTTTAAAATGAAGGGGTGTTGATTTTTGTCCAGTGCTTTCTCAGCATCTTGAGAGATAATCATGAGATATTTTGTCTTTGAGTTTGTTTATATAGTGGATGACATTGATGGATTTCCGTATATTTAACCATCCTTGCATCCCTGGGATGAAACCCACATGATCCCTGTGAATGATCACTTTGATGTGTTCTTGGAATCATTTCGCAAGAATTTTATGGATTATTTTTGCATAAGTGTTCATGACAGAAATTGGTGTAAAGTTGTCTTTCATTGTAGTATCTCTGTGTAGTTTAGGAGTAAGTGTTATTGTGTCTTCGAAGAATGAGTTCCCTCTGTTTCTATTTTGTGGAGTAGTTTGGAGAGTATTGATATTAGGTCCTTTATGAAGGTCTGATAGAATTGTGAGAGGAGTACTCCCTGAAAGAGACTGAAGGATGCTGACTAGCTGAAGAAGAAACTTGAGGTTTCTATGGAAAATCGTTTGGATGATGTTTTGCTGGCACAGATAGGCTAAGGAACACATCAGAGAGTATGGCCCACCTAAAGGCAGGCAAAAAAAAGAAAAAGTGATAGTCATCAAAGATTCTTTGCTTGTGACAGGTATGTATTGTTCTGATTTACATTGCTCTTTTGAGCTGCATTTAGTGGACTCCATAAACGGAAGTGCACCAAAAGGTGCCGATGGTAGGATGCGGATTCTTACAGCTTCTGGGTTTAGGCTGATAGGCAGAGTAGTTTCAGCTGAGACATTGGCCAAGTTTAGACCTGTAGACCACAGGTGATGCTTTGAGGGCTATAAAGAGAAGTTGAGGAACAGTGATACTGGAGGAACTAGGCTTCCATATGTGTTAGGTGTGCAATGCTCCTGGGTCTTGAGGCTTCTGATCTGATCTTCCATTATCTGAGAGGAGCACCGCTGAGAACGATTCCAGGTGCTCCTCTTGTTTCTTCCTGATGAGACTTTCCCAGTCTGAGGCCTGGCTGTCTCTGGCTGTCTCTTCTAGGAAGTCCCAAAACCCCCGATGTCTCTTTGCTTTCCCATCTCTTACAGAAATGAACTGCTGGTGGATGCCTGGAGTGTTTGCTATTGAATTGGGTTGCAGTGCTTTCCTGGAAACTGAACTTCCGGTTACTAGACAGCCCACACAGAAGGTGCTCTGTTGAAGCATTTGTTGTGCTTACAGACAGGAGACTTGCTCGGCTGCCCTCTGAGATGCCCAACTAAGAGCTTGAAGTGTTGCATGCAGTTACCTTTCACCCAAACGATGTACAGAAGTCGGGGACCCATTGGTTGAATCAGGGAAAGGTGGAAGAAGCTGAGAGGCATGGCAACCTCATAGGAAGAGCACTAGTCTCAGCTATTAGACTACAAGATCTCTTAGAAACTGAACAACCAAACAGACAGCAAATGCTTCCTGATGTGTGGCCCTGGACACATCCACAAGTGGACTGACTGGTCTGGACACGTTCAGATCATGCATTTAACCCTAGGGAGACTTGAGGGACCAGAGACTGTTGCTTGACTGGTGACTTGGGGTTTATGGTTGGGGACATTTCCGTGGAAATGGGCAGCGTGTAGGTGCTATGAGATGAGGGAAAGTCGGAGAATGAACAGTTGTGGGGTAGTGACTGGACTGAAAATTGAAGACTAAAAACAATAAAAAGGAAAACAACTTTTTCAACTTGTCTATTTCCCCATTATCTTTGGTTTTCCTCTCCCTCAGGTGTGTGGTTGGCTACAATGGAGGTTAAATAGTTTAAAATCTACCATTAAGTCTACAATGTATAAAAATATCTTTATAATTCACGTTTTTATTGCAAGGGAAGATTTTGATGGCTGATTCTATTTCTCTATAAGTTTTGGGTCTGTTTAGATGGTTTAGCTAATCCTGATTTAACTTTGGGAATTGGTATCTTTCTAAAAAAATTTATATTTCCACTAGATTTTCCCAATTTGTTCATTATGGGCTTTTTAAGAAGTTTACGATGAGTTCCTGTATTTCCTCAGTTTATGCTTTTATGTCTCCCCCGTCATTTTTGATTTTGTTAATTGAGATACTGTCTCTGTGTCCAGTAGTTAGTCTGCCCAAATGTTTATCCGTCTTGATTTCCTCAAAGAAATAGCTCTTGGTTTTGCTGATACTTTGTGAAGTTCTTTTTGTTTTACTTGGTTGATTTCAGTTCTGATTTTTATTATTTCCTGCTGTCTGCTCCTCCTGGGTGTATCTAATTCTGTTTGTTCTAGAGCTTTCAACTGTGCTGTTAAGCTGTTAGTGTGTGATCTCTCCAGTTTTCATTTAGAGGTGCTCAGGACTATGAATTTTCTTCTTATAATTGCTCTCATTGTATCACATAAGTTTCAGGTGTGTTGTCCCTTCTTTTTTGTTTAATTTTAAAAAGCCTTTGATTTCTTTCTTTATTTCTTCCTTGACCAAGTGGTTCTTGAGTAGTGAATGGTTTAGCTTCCATGTGTATGTGGTGTTTTGTTGTTTTTATTGTTATTGTAGCCCAGCCTTAGTCCATGTGATCTGATAGGATGCATGAGATTTTTTGATGTTCTTGTATCTGTTGAGGGCTGTTTTGTGACTGACTGTAAATTTTGTAGAGGATGCCCTGAGATGCTTTTGTTTTAAAATGAAATATGCTATAGATTCTGTTAAATCCATTTGGTTTCTAACTTATGTTAGTTTTACTGTGTCTCTGTTCATTTTTTGCATCCCTGATTTATCCATTGATTAGAGTGGACTGTTGAAGTCTCCCTCTATTATAGGTTGTGGTATAATATATGCTCTGAGCTTCAGTAGACTTTCATATGAATGAGTGTGCTCTTATATTAGGAGCATTGATTGTGAGGATTGAGACTTCCTCTTTACAAATTATTCCACTGATATGTAAAGAATGACTTTCCTTTTTAGTTTTGATGACAGTTGGTTGAAATCTATTTTATTTGATATTAGGATGGCTACTACAGCTTGTTTCTTTTTTTTTTCTTTTTTTTTTTAAAGATTTTAAACATTTTTTGCTTAAAATTATACATTTTTGTCAGTACTGTTTTTTCAGACATTAATATAAATTTTACATAAAACCATGTGAATATGTTTTTTAGTCAGTACTTGATTTTTTTTAAGGGCTTGACAGTATGCATTGAAAACGTACTAGTTGCAATAAGCGTAAAGTACATGCAAAACAAAATGCAACATGGAAATAGTCAAAGTCTTCTTGTTTTGTGAATATATGTATAGTTTTTGTTTTCTTTATTTCTTGGACTTCATACAGTCTGAGAGTTGTTTCTGGGGGAGTGCAAGCCTCTGGGGTTAGCATCCCACTATCAGTGACTGCATATTATGTCTGTTCTTTTGTGACTGGGTTATCTCACTCAGGATGATCTTCTCTAGATGCAGCCATTTTCTTAAGAATTTGGTTAAGTCATTGTTTCTGGTGGCTGAGTAGTATTCCATTGTGTATATGTACCACAATTTTTGTATCCATTCGTCTTCTGAAGGACATCTGGGTTCCTTCCAGCTTCTGGCTATTATAAATAGAGCCACTATGAACATTGTGGTGCATATATCTTTGTTGTGTATTAAAGTGTCTCTGGGGTATATGCCCAGAAGTGGAATGGCTGGGTCTTCAGGTAGTACTATATCCAATTTTCTGAGGTATCGCCAGACAGATTTCCAGAGTGGTTGTATTAGCTTGCAACCCCACCAACAGTGAAGAAGTGTTCCTATTTCTCCGCAGCCTTGCCAGCATCTGCTGTCATCTGAGTTTTGGATCTTGGCCAATCTGACTGGTGTGAGGTGGAATCTCAGGGTTGTTTTGATTTGCATTTCCCTGATGGCTAAGGATGGCGAGCACTTCCTCAGATGTTTCTCGGCCATTCGGTGTTCCTCAACTGAAAATGATTTGTTTAGCTCTGTACCCCATTTTTTAATAGGGTTATTTGATTCTCTGGTGTCTAGCTTTTTGAGTTCCTTGTACACCTTGGATATTAGGCCTCTATCTGATGTGGTGTTGGTAAAGATCTTTTCCCATTCTGTTGGTTGCCGTTTTGTTTTCTTGAAGATGTCCTTAGCCTTACAGAAACTTTGCAATCTCATTAAGTCCCATTTGTTAATCTTTGACCTTAGAGCTTGAGCCATTGGTGTTTTGTTCAGGAAATTTTCTCCTGTGCCTATGTGTTCTAAGGTTTTCCCTACTTTCTCATCTAATAGTTCCAGTGTATCTGGTTTAATGTGGAGATCTTTAATCCACTTACACTTGAGCTTTGTACAAGGAGATAAAAACGGGTCTATTTTCATTCTTTTGCATGTTGAGTGCCAGTTGGACCAGCACCATTTGTTGAATAGGCTGTCCTTTTTCCATTGAATGTTTACTGCTCCTTTGTCAAAAATCAGGTGACCATATACATGAGGGCTCATTTCTGGATCTTCTATTCTATTCCATTGATCCACTTGCCTATTTCTGTACTAGTACCATGCAGTTTTCAGCACAATTGCCTTGTAATATAGCTTGAGGTCAGGGATAGTGATTCCCGCAGATGTTTTTTTTGTTGTTGAGGATGGATTTCTCTATTCTAGGTCTTTTGTTATTCCATATGAAATTGCACATTGATCTTTCCAATTCCATGAAGAACTGGGTTGGAATTTTGATGGGGATTGCATTGAATCTGTAGATTGCTTTTGGTAGGATGGCCATTTTTAAGATGTTGATCTTTCCAATCCATGAGCATGGGAGATCTTTCCATTTTCTGAGATCCTCCTCAATTTCTTTCTTTAGAGGTTTGAAGTTCTTGTCATACAGGTCCTTTACTTCCTTAGTTAGAGTCACACCAAGGTATTTCATAGTTTTTTTAACTATTGTGAAGGGTACCTTTTCCCTAATTTCTTTCTCCACATGTTTGTCTTTTGAGTATAGGAAGGCTAATGATTTGTTTGAGTTAATTTTGTATCCGGCCACTTTGCTGAACTTGTTTATCAGCTGTAGATCTCTGGTGGAATTTTTGGGGGTCACTCAAGTACACTATCATGTCATCGGCAAAGAGTGATGTTTTTATCTCTTCCTTTCCTATTTGTATCCCCTTGATCTCCTTTTGCTGTCTAATTGCTCCAGCCAGGACTTCCAGTACTATGTTGAATAGGTAGGGAGAGAGTGGGCAGCCTTGTCGAGTCCCTGATTTTAGTGGGATTGCTTCAAGTTTCTCGCCATTAAGTTTGATGTTGGCTGTTGGTTTGCTGTATATTGCTTTTATTATGTTTAAATATGGGCCTTGGATTCCTGTTCTTTCCAGGACTTTTAACATGAAGGGGTGTTGGATTTTATCGAATGCTTTCTCAGCATCTAGTGAGATGACCATGTGATTTTGGTCATTAAGTTTGTTTATATGGTCGATTACATTGATGGATTTCCTTATGTTAAACCATCCCTGCATCCAAGGGATGAAGCCTACTTGGTCATGATGAATGATGGTTTTGATGTGTTCTTGGATTCGGTTTGCAAGGATTTTGTTGAGTATTTTTGCATCAATGTTCATAAGTGAGATTTGTCTGAAGTTCTCTTTCCTTGTAGGGTCTTTGTGTGGCTTAGGTACGAGGGTTATTGTAGCCTCAAAAAATGAGTTGGGTAATATTCCATCTGATTCTATCTTTTGGAATAGCTTGGCGAATATTGGTGTTATATCCCCAATAAATGTCTGATAAAATTCTGCACTGAACCCGTCTGGACCTGGGCTTTTTTTGATTGGGAGGCTTTTGATGACTTCTTCTATTTCTTTAGGTGTTATAGGGTTATTTAGATGGTTTACTTGGTCCTGGTTCAACTTTGGGACCTTGTATCTGTCTAGGAATTCGTCCATTTCCTCCAGATTTTCCAATTTTGTGGAGTATAAGTTTTTGTAGTAGGATCTGATGATTTCTTGAATTTCCTTAGTTTCAGTTGTTATGTCACCACTTTCCTTTCTGATTTTGTTAATTTGGATACTCTCTCTTTGCCCTTTAGTTAGTCTGGCTAGGGGTTTATCAATCTTGTTGATTTTCTCAAAGAACCAACTCTTTGTTTTGTTGATTTTTTCAATGGTTTTTTTTGTTTCTATTTGGTCTATTTCTGCCCTAATTTTGATTATTTCTTGCCGTCTACTCTTTTTGGGTATATCTGCTTTCTTTTGTTCTAGTGCTTTTAGCTGTGCTGTCAGGTTGCTGATGTGAGCTCTCTCCAGTTTCTTCTTGGAAGCACTTAGGGCAATGAGTTTTCCTCTCAATACTGCTTTCATTGCATCCCATAGGTTTGGGTATGTTGTGTTTTAGTTTTCGTTGAATTCTAGAAAATCCTTAATTTCTTTCTTTATTTCTTCTTTGACCCTGCTATCCTTTAACAGAGTGTTGTTTAGTTTCCATGTGTATGTGGGCATTTTGTTGTCTTTGTTGCTGTTAAAGACCAGCCGTAGACCATGGTGATCTGAGAGGATGCATGGGAGTATTTCAATCTTCTTATATCGATGAAGGCTCGTTCTGTGTCCAATTATGTGGTCAATTTTCGAGAAGGTGCCATGGGGTGGTGAGAAGAAGGTGTATTCTTTTACTTTAGGATAGTATGTTCTGTATATATCTATTAATTCTAGTTGGTTCAAAGTCTCTGCTAGTTTTGCAGTGTCCTTGTTCAGTTTCTGTTTCCCTGATCTGTCCATTGGTGAGAGTGGGGTGTTAAAGTCTCCCACTATTATTGTGTGGGGTGAAATGTATTTTTTGAGCTTTAGTAGAGTTTCTTTTATGAATGTGGGTGATTTTTTATTTGGAGCATATATGTTAAGGATTGAGAGTTCCTCCTGACAGATTTCCCCGGTAATGAGTAAAAAGTGTCCTTCTTTATCTTTTTTGATAACTTTTCGTTGGAAATTTACTTTATTCGATATTAGAATAGCCACTCCAGCTTGCTTCTTGGAGCTGTTTGCTTGGAAGTTTTTTTCCCACCCTTTTACTCTGAGATAGTGTCTGTATCTGTCTTTGAGATGAGTTTCCTGTATGCAGCAAAAGGCTGGATTTTGTTTATGTATCCAGTCTGATAGTCTATGTCTCTTTATTGGGGAGTTGAGACCATTTATGTTAATAGATATCAAGGAATAATTGTTTCTGTTTCCTGCTATTTTTGCTTTTTTGGGTTGAGTTGTGTCTGTGTTTTTTTCTTTAGTTTTCTTGTTTAGGAGTTTTCTTGTTTTTACTAGGCTGTATTTTCCCTCCTTGTATTGGGTTTTCCACCTATAATTCGTTGTAGTGCTGGGTTTGTGGTCAGATATTGTGTGAATTTTGATTTGTCTTGAAATATCTTTGTCTCTTCATCGATGGTGATTGATAGTTTTGCTGGGTATAGCAGCTTGGGCTGGCACTTGTGCTCTCTTAAGGAGTGCATGATGTCTGTCCAGGCTCTTCTAGCTTTCATAGTCTCTGTTGAGAAATCGGTTGTGAGTCTGATTGGTCTGCCTTTATATGTTACCTGACCTTTTTCCCTTACTGCTTTTAGTATTCTTTCTTTACTTTGGGCACTTGATGTTTTTACTATTATGTGTCGGGAGGTATTTCTTTTCTGGTCCAACCTATTTGGAGTTCTGAAGGCTTCTTTTATGCTCGTGGTCATCTCTTTCTTGAGGGTAGGGAAGTTTTCTTCTATGATTTTGTTGAAGATATTTACTGTGCCTCTTAGTTGATACTCTTCTCCCTCTTCTATTCCTATTATCCTTAGGTTCGGTCTTCTCATTGTGTCTTGTATTTCCTGGACATTTTGGGTTAGGAGCTTTTTGTTTTTTGCATCTTCTCTGGCTGTTTTGTCTATGTTTGCAATGTTGTCTTCTGCCCCCGAGATTCTCTCCTCGATCTCTTGTAATCTGTTGGAGATGCTTGCTTCTGTGACTCCTGATTTCTTTTTTTGGTGTTCTGACTCTAGGGTTATCTCTTTTAGCGCTTTCTTTATTGTGTCTTTTTCTGTTTTAATTTCCCTCTTCCATTCCTTTATTTCTTTGGTTCTGTTTTCGTCTCATTCTTTGAGTTCTTTGAGTGTTTTTCTTGTTTCTTCTTTAAAAGCTTCTGAATCTTTATGCTTTTCCTCCCTTTCTTGTTTAAGTAACTCTATCAGCGTCTTGAGGCATGTTTTCAGGTCTGTGTCTTCTTTCTCTGGAGTGTTTGGAATTCCTATGTTTGCTACTATCGGAGAGCTGGGTTCTGGTGTTGCTAGATTGTCTTGGTTTCCTTGGGATATACTCTTTCTCTTTCCTCTTGCCATTTTGTTGTCAGTGATATGTTCTTGCCTTTCCCTTGTATCTGGTCTGTGTCCCCGGTACATTTTCCGTGTGCACTCCTCAGAGATCTCTCTACTCCCCAGCAGCCCAGGTTCCGGGTGGCAGCTGGGACAGGCTCTGCTCTGCGTCCTGAAGTCGCCCCCGGGTGGGAACAGACGTTCCTAAGATCTGTTCCTGGTCACAGATGCTCAGCCTCTCCGAGCCACCTTTCAGGCTGGCTGTTGGGCCAGGCCCTGCTCTGTGTCCTGAAGTCGTCTCCGGGTGGGAACAGAAGTTCCCAAGATCTGTTCCGGGTCACTGGATCGGGGACGACAGGGCAGGTCAGGGCAGGGGGTGCCCTTTCCGTGTGCACTCTGCAGAGATCCCTCTGCTCCCCCGCAGCCTAGGTCTCCCACTCACCAGTTGCTCAGCCTGTACAAGCCATCTTTCTGGCTGGTGGTTGGGCCAGGCTCTGCTCTGCGTCCTGAAGTCCTCCTACAGCTTGTTTCTTGATGACCATTTTCTTGTAAAGTTATTTTTCCATCCCTTTACTGTGAGATAGTGCCTGTCTTTTTGTTGAGATGAGTTTCCTGTATGCAGCAAAATGCTGAATCCTATTTGAATATCCAGACAATTAGTCTATGTCCTTTTATTGGAGAATTGGTTTCACTGATGTTAAGGGAACTTAAGGTATCTTACAAAATAGTGATTTTTTTTCCTGATATTTTTGCTTTGAGAGATAAAGTTATGCTTGTGTGCCCTACTTCTTTGTTGTGTGTTGCAAGAGGATTAGTTTCTTGATTTTGTTAAGGTGAAGTTTCCCTCTTTGTGGAGTTGGTTTTCATCTACTATCCTTTGAAAGGCTGTATTTGTGGAGAGATATTGTATAAATTTGTATTTATCTTGGATCATCTTGGTTTCTACACCTATAATGATTGAGAGTTTTATCTGGATATAGTAACCTCAGGGCCTGTATGAGGGCAGTCTAGGATCTTCTAGCTTTCATAGTCTCTGTTGAAAAGTTTCTTGCATTTCTTATCAGTCTGACTTATACATTACCTGCCCATTTTCTCTTACTGCTTCTATGATTCTTTCCTTGTTTTGAGCACTTGTTGTTTTGACTACTGTGTGTCAGCAAAAATTACTTTTCTGGTCCAGTCTTTTGAGGATTCAGTAGGCTTTTTTTATGTTAATGGTCATCTCGTTTTTTAGATTAGGAAAATTTTCTTCTATAACTTATTTATTTCTTTTTTTCAAACTTTATTTTACAAAACAAAGATAAAAGGAAAAAAATTTGAACATTTTTGCATAAATGTATTCAAATACATTTGGTCAGTGCTTGACTTTTTTTTTTTTAAGGTTTGATACTCTGCATTAAGGTCTTACTAGTTACAATGAGCCAAAAGTACATGGAAAAGAGGATGTAACCTGGAATTAGTCAAAGTTTTCCTGGTGAGTAAGGATTGAGCATAATGTCTTTTGTTTGTTTGTTTGTTTTGGTTTCTTTTCTTTTTTTCTTGAACTTCACACAGTCTGTGAGTTGTTTCGCACAGGAAAAATTATGTTCTCTCTATGGAGTTGTGAGTACATTTGATGAGTGTAGTTGTGTGCAACTGAGCTCCCTTTGTGAGTTTGGGCAGAGACAGTTGGACATTGAGAAGAAGACAGAATCACCTGTAAGAACAACTGACAACTTTAACCTCAACAATTTAAATTCAGAGTTTTAGAGCAGAGGGAAACTCCAGAGAAAACACTAGTGATCCAAATTTACATGCTGCTTTACCAAAAATTAGCAAGTATGGTAAGTACAGTCTTTTTTGCAATTGTCCGAGAAATACAAAAGCATGAATAGAGGCTTATTTTAAATCTCATCTTTTGGATAGTGATTATTCATTTGGCCAGAAAGTTTTGCACATGCAACAGGCCAAATACCAGTATTCTGCATAAACGGACTTGATTGATGTTTTTGTAAGGACTAACTTTTTCTTCAGATTCTTTGCAAAAATACTTTCTTGATTCTAACCTACAATTCTGTAGTAACACAGCAACATCTTTAGAACAGGGTGTTAAATCATTCTTTGCCAATAAAGAAAGTAGAATCCACACCAATAGTCTCCATTGCCAAAGAACAGCTGTGTGTACAAGAAAACAGCAAGAACCAAACAGCCAAACGTTAACCAAAGTCTACTAAATGTATCTCTTGTTGACTAATAGTTTCCCCTACTTTCTGCAAAGCTATTAGTCCCTCAGCTGTTAATATCCCAGGAGAATTAGAATTTCCATCCCTCTTGAGAACATCAAACAGAATCTTAAAAATCTCCTGGGTTGAGCTTTAGGTGAGGTCTTAGTCAATTACCATTTCCTAGAGACATTAGGAAATAATTTAAGGGAAGTAACCTGTCTTTTCTTATTTGAAGTTTCTGTGCCATATTTTGTTTAGAATATAACTGGTGTCCCAAATATTAAAAAGAATATTGTCTTTGAATATTTTCTAGAGCTACCCACTACTCCCCAAAACCTTACAACTCATTGTATAAGCCAAATTCTAGCAGTATATATAGTTAAGTAAGATCAGATAATACAATCTCCATAGAAAAAATGATATTCACTAAAAGATTCAAAGTTCCAATGCATTGTATTGAAGTAGCAGCACATTTTTTAATCCAAACAGGGCTATTAGCAATTCCCTGAAACCAAACATTCCAATGGTATAGTTTCATGGGTTCTTTAAAATTACAAGGACATGCTAAATTCAAACATTTTAGAATCATTAAGATGCAAAGTAATAATATAAAATCACTTTTTAAATCTATAATAATTTGATAGTGTGAAGTGCTGACAAGTTGCTAGTGTATGCTACCTCCTGAGTCTTTTTGGAAGGACTCAGAGCTATGAGTTTTCCTCTCAGTACTACTTTCATTTAATCCCATTGGTTTGGGTACGTTGTGTTTCCGTTTTCATTAAATTCAAGAAACGTTGAATTCTGGTAGTTCCAGGTTGTCTTGTTTTCCCTGGGGTCCATTCTTTCACTTTCCTCTTGCCATCTTGTTGCCTGTGATTATATGTTGTCTTGTTGTCAGTGAATGGTTCTAGTCTCTCCTGTGTACCTGGCCTGTGTTCCTGGATCTGAGATGTTCCTGATGGCAGATTGCCTGAGCACCTCTTCTGCAGGGATAGCTCAATGGGTGGAAACAGAGGTCCTTAGATAGAGTTCCTGCTCCACTGAACGAATCAGGAGGGGGCCGCATTCTGAGAGGTAGGCACAGACTTCTCTGCTCCTGACTACTCAGAACACATTCTCACAGGAGGTTTTAGTTTCTCTGTGTCCCTGGATCTCTGCTGTTCCTTGTGGCAAATTACCAGTTCTGCACCCTAAATAGAACTTTTCTTATCCCCTTGGTCAAAGCTCTAGTGCAGGTGGATCAAACATCTCCACACTAAACCAGGTCCACTGAAACTATTAGATGGGAAAGTATGGAAAACCTTACAACTCATAGGCATAGGAGAAAACTTTATGAACAGAACACCAATGGCTCATGCTCTAAGGTCAAAGATTGATAAATGGGATTTAATGAGATTGCAAAGTTTTTGTAAGGATAAGGAAACTGTGAAGGTAACCTAATGGCTAGACAACAGATTGGGAAAGATCTTTACCAACCGCACATCAGATAGAGGCCTAATATCCAAGGTATAAAAAGAACTCAAGAAGATAGACACCAGAGAATCAAACAACCCTATTAAAAAAGGGGTACAGAGCTAAGCAAAAGTTATCAATTCAGGAATATTGAAAGGCTGAGAAGCATGGAGGGAGTGCTCCATATAATTAGTCATCAGGGAAATGCAAATCAAAACAACCCTGAGATTCCACTTTACATCAGTCAGAAGAGCAAAGATCAACAATTCAGATGACAGCAGATGCTGGCAAGAATGCAGAGAAAGAGGAACACTCCTCCACTGTAGGTTGGGATCTGAAATGGTACAACCACTCTGGAAATCAATGTGGCGATTCCTCAGAAAATAGGACATAATTCTAACCCTGAAGACCCAGTCATTCCATGTCCGGGCATATACCCCATAGAAGCTCTAACATACAACAAAGACACATGAACCATAATGTTCATAGCAGCCCTATTTATAATAGACAGAAGCTGGAAAGAACCCAGATGTCCTTCAGTAGATGAAAGGATGCCAAAATTGTGGTATATTATACAATGGATTTCTACTCAGCTATCAGAAACTATTCCATTATGAAATTCTTAAGAAAATCAATGCATCTAGAGAATATCATCCTGAGTGAGATTACCCAGTCACAAAAAAGCAGACATAATGAGCAGTCACTGATAATTTGATACTAACCCCAGAAAGCACAGAACACCCCAGAAACAACTCACAGACTATACAAAGTTAAAGAAAAATGAAGAAAGTGAAAAATTATTATGATTAAACTCTACACACCAAGAAAACTTTGACTTATTCCAGGTTACATCTTGGTTTACCTGTACTTTATGCTCATTGTAACTAGAAAGATCTTAATGCACACTATCAAACATTTAAAATAAACCAAGTAGGAACAGAAATGTATTAGTACACTTTTATGTAAAAATGCTTTAAATCTGTAAAAAAAAAAATTAAAAGAAAAAGAAAGTACGAAAAAGAACAAAAAAAATTAATGCCTTCCTTTCTTCTTTTTACATGGTTATAGGAAATACATAATAAATTATAAGTGTCTAATATCTCAGAGTAAAAAATTTTTTTCTAAGTAAAATACATTGCATCCATTTCTTTTATTCAATTTTTTATATATTAGACAGTTAATTCATCTGGAATGGTCCCAGCAGCTTAGAGTCTCTTCCATTGATCCTCACAAAGTGTGAGTCTCTGGGTAGCACAGGCTGGTACATCAGTGGAGCCCAGGTGCCCTTCCCTTTGCTTCCCTTTTCCTATTGACTATTCTCCTTCACCCCCTTCAGGAAACTGTCTCTGATTTTTGAGTGCTTGATGTGCTCAATCCGCACACTGATCCTCTTGTCCACAATCTTGCCATTAACTTGCTTGTTTGTTTACAAGCATGCCCAAGGAATGCTGCATGACATTGTAGACTCTTCCCACTTTGCCATGGGAACACTTATAGGGCATTCCTTTTTGAACAGTGCCTGTTCCTTTGATGGTTAGAATATCACCCTGCTTGTAGATTCCTATGATGTGGCCAAGTAACACCTCCATGTTTCATAAGAAAGCCTAGAAAACACAAAGCAAGCACCCCTTCTCTTTCTCTTTTCGTTGGCCATTTTGGATAAGAACATGAGAAGATGCTTTACACTAAAGTAATGTGAGGAACAGAAACTAAGATTTGTAAATGATCACAAAATACTTACACCTCTTATTTTCTCCACTACTAAGTCAGTGAAGGTCAAGGTGTACTTGGTCCCCTCCTGCTCTTTTGCATGGATAAACATCCACAGCAAACCTACTGAGAGTCATTAGCTTCTTTCCCTTGCAGTGACATGTCCAGAGAAAATAAGATATAATGTTATTGGCTCACTAGTTCTACTGGTTACAATCTAATTGTTAGAGAAAAGTGGTTCTAATGCTTTGAGATTGCCTTATTCTTCTAAATTTGTGTGGTAAAGTACAAAGGAATGTCTCATGGCCTAGAGGTTAGGGATGACATAGAGTTTACTTTGTACTCAGTCTATGCAGGCAGCCAAAATAAAGGAAGTGGCTGGGATGGGCTTCAGATATCTCTTCAGTTGGAAGAGCAGACACAGTATAAATCCAGTCAAATACCTCTTTGTCCCCTAGATTCCTAGTGAAGAGAGGATCCAGAGATGATGCAAACGCTATTTAAAGCACCAATGAGAGAGTTAGGTTCAATATCTGTAAATCCCAAATACTCAAAGCCAATATTCTACTGTCATACTCAATTTATTTTCTTATCTTTCTTGTCTGTCTTCTCTTGGTTCAAATCTTTATTATCCTGAATCTAATATTAATATGTTTGTACCTTAAATCATGGCTCACAAAGAAAAGTTCAAGATATAATATTAAGTTATTATTAATTTTTATCTAAGAACCAACACTTTTAATTTTTAACACAAATTTTGTTGCTCTATTTTTTTCCTTTTTGAAAAAAATATTGGATATATTTAATTTACATTTCAACTGTCATTCCCTATCCTGGTTTCCCCACCACAAACACCCTGTGTCATGTGATCTTCCCTTGATTAAAATAAATAATCCCCCACCAACCCACACCATCCTCCTTCCCTGCTCTAATATTACCATATACTGGGCATCGAGCCTTGATAAAACCAAGGGCTTCTCCTCCAATTGATACCCAACAAGGCCATTCTCCACTACATGTGGATCTAGAGCCATGGGTCAGTCCATGTATACACTTAGAATAGTAGTTTAATCCCTGGGATTTCTGGTTGGTTGAAATCGTTGTGTATGTGAAATTTTTTTTTAAAAAACTTTATTTTACAGAACAAAGATAAATGTACAGATTTTAAGCATTTTTTAAAAATATGTAACCCAGTTTTCTGTATTTGAGTCAAATATATTACCGTTCTTACAGTATATGTCACATATCCAATGGAAGAAATTTAGCTTCATAAAATAATTGATTATATGTTATAATGATATCTACTAACATCATCTAATTCTGCATTATATAGCAAAGGACAGGTTATTCAATAAATTCCAGTATTACGTACCATTTTATATACAAATTGGATCATTAAATTTCCTCACATTTCATCTAATGATAAGAAAAATACAGTTCATATGCTAATTAATGTCCATTGTTGATTAGATATTTCCTTTTTTACAGAACATTTCCAAAAATTTGTTGAGCTTATAGTTTTTTTTTTGTTTTTTGTTTTTGTTTGTTTTTATGTTTTGTTTTGTTTTCTTTATTTATTGGACATCATACTGTCTGTGAGTTGTTTCTGGGGGAGCGCAAGCCTCTGGGGTTAGCATCGCAATATCAGTGACTGCATATTATGTCTGTTCTTTTGTGACTGGGTTATCTCGTTCAGGATGATATTCTCTAGATGCAGCCATTTTCTTAAGAATTTGGTTAAGACATTGTTTCTGGTGGCTGAGTAGTACTCCATTGTGTATATGTACCACAATTTTTGTATCCATTCATCTTCTGAGGGACATCTGGGTTCCTTCCAGCTTTCGGCTATTATAAATAGAGCCGCTATGAACATTGTGGTGCATATATCTTTGTTGTGTATAAAAGTGTCTCTGGGGTATATGCCCAGCAGTGGAATAGCTGGGTCTTCAAGTAGTACTATATCCAATTTTCTGAGGTATCAACAGACAGATTTCCAGAGTGGTTGTATTAGCTTGCAACCCCACCAACAGTGGAGAAGTGTTCCTCTTTCTCTGCAGCCTCGCCAGCATCTGCTGTCATCTGAGTTTTGGATCTTGGCCAATCTGACTGGTGTGAGGTGGAATCTCAGGGTTGTTTTGATTTTCATTTCCCAGATGGCTAAAGATGTCGAGTACTTCCTCAGATTTTTCTCGGCCATTCGGTGTTCCTCATCTGAAAACGTTTTGTTTAGCTCTATACCCCATTTTTTAATAGGGTTATTTGATTCTCTGGTGTCTAGCTTTTTGAGTTCCTTTTACACCTTGTATATTAGGCCTGTATCTGATGTGGTGTTGGTAAAGATCTTTTCCCATTCTGTTAGTTGCCGTTTTGTTTTCTAGACGATGTCCTTAGCCTTACAGAAACTTTGCAATCTCATTAAGTCCCATTTGTTAATCGTTGACCTTAGAGCTTGAGCCATTGGTGTTTTGTTCAGGAAGTTTTCTCCTGTGCCTATGTGTTCTAAGGTTTTCCCTACTTTCTCATCTAATAGTTACAGTGTATCTGATTTAATGTGGAGATCTTTGATCCACTTACACTTGAGCTTTGTACAAGGAGATAAGAAAGGGTCTATTTTCATTCTTTTGCATGTTGAGTGCCAGTTGGACCAGCACCATTTGTTGAATAGGCTGTCCTTTTTCCATTGAATGTTTACTGCTCCTTTGACAAAAATCAGGTGACCATATAAGTGAGGGTTCATTTCTGGATCTTCTATTCTATTCCATTGATCCACATGCCTATTTCTGTACAAGTCCCATGCAGTTTTCAGCACAATTGTCTTGTAATATAGATTGAGGTCAGGGATAGTGATTCCCGCAGATGTTTTTTTTTGTTGTTGAGGATGAATTTCGCTATTCTAGGTCTTTTGTTATTCCATATGAAATTGCACATTGATCTTTCCAATTCCATGAAGAACTGGGTTGGAATTTTGATGGGGATTGCATTGAATCTGTAGATTGCTTTTGGTAGAATGGCCATTTTTAAGATGTTGATTTTTCCAATCCATGAGCATGGGAGATCTTTCCATTTTCTGAGATCTTCCTCAATTTCTTTTTTTAGAGATTTGAAGTTCTTGTCATACAGGTCGTTCACTTGCTTAGTTAACGTCATTCCAAGGTATTTCATAGTTTTTGTGACGATTGTGAGGGGTACCTTTTCCCTAATTTCTTTCTTCACATGTTTGTCCTTTGACTATAGGAAGGCTACTGATTTCTTTGAGTTAATTTTGTATCCAGCCACTTTGCTGAACTTGTTTATCAGCTGTAGGAGTTCTATGGTGGAATTTTTGGGGTCACTCAAGTACACTAAAATGTCATCAGCAAAGAGTGATGTTTTTATCTCTTTCTTTCCAATTTGTATCCCCTTGATCTCCTTTTGCTGTCTAATTGATCCAGCCAGGACTTCCAGTACTATGTTGAATAGGTAGGGGGAGAGTGGGCAGCCTTGTAGATTCCCTGATTTTAGTGGGATTGCTTCAAGTTTCTCGCCATTAAGTTTGATGTTGGCTGTTGGTTTGCTGTATATTGCTTTTATTATGTTTAAGTATGGGCCTTGGATTCCTGTTCTTTCCAGGACTTTTAACATGAAGGGGTGTTGGATTTTGTCGAATGCTTTCTCAGCATCTAGTGAGATAGATGACCATGTGATTTTGGTCTTTGAGTTTGTTTATACAGTGGATTACGTATATGGATTTCCTTGTTATACCATCCCTGCATCCCAGGGATGAAGTCTACTTGGTCATGATGAATGATTGTTTTGATATGTTCTTTGATTCGGTTTGCAAGTATTTTGTTGAGTATGTTTGTGTCAATGTTCATAAGTGAGATTGGTCTGAAGTTCTCTTTCCTTGTAGGGTCTTTGTGTGGTTTTGGTACGAGGGTTATTGTAGCCTCAAAAAATGAGTTGGGTAGTATTCCATCTGATTCTCTCTTTTGGAATATTTTGGAGAGTATTGGTGTTATATCCGCAATAAATATCTGATAAAATTCTGCACTGAACCCGTCTGGAACTGGGGTTTTTTTGGTTGGGAGGCTTTTGATGACTTCTTCTATTTCTTTAAGTGCTATAGGGTTATTTAGATGGTTTACATGGTCCTGGTTTAACTTTGGGACCTTGTATCTGTCTAAGAATTTGTCCATTTCCTCCAGATTTTCCAATTTGTGGAGTATAAGTATTTGTAGTAGGATCTGATGATTTCTTGAATTTTATCAGTTTCAGTTGTTATGTAAACACTTTCCTTTCTGATTTTGTTAATTTGGATACTCTCTCTTTGCCATCTAGTTAGTCTGGCTAGGTGTTTATCAATCTTGTTGATTTTCTCAAAGAACCATCTCTTTGTTTTGTTGATTTTTCAGTTGTAAGTGAAATTTTAACCCCCTTCAGCTTTTTCAATCCTTTCTCTGAGGCCTCCATTGGGGATCCTGTTCTCAGTTCAGTTGTTGTCTGTAAGCATCTGCCTCTGTATTTGGCATGATCTGGAAGATTATCTCAGGAGGCAAATTATACCAGACTCTTGTAAGCATGCACTTCTTGGAATCAGCAATATTGTCTGAGTGTAGTGGCTGTATTTAAGGTCCCCTTGATCATTAGTTGAAAAAAATGCCTTACAGCTGGACCTCATAAAGTCATTTCCTAAACTGAGGCTCCTTTCTCTGTGATAACTCCATCTTGTGTCACTTTGATATAGAAACAGCCTGTACAATGTTCATAGCTTTTTAACACCAATAAATCGCACCTGGGTTCAGCTGGTCTTGGGTAGCTCCATGTTGCTTCTAGCTCTTTCCTTCTTCAGACCTCTCACCTCTCACTTATTCCCTCATCCTGCCTAATCACCTTCGTTCCTTTATTTTACTAATTGAAATGGGAATACTCAGTTGGAGTCATGTGACTAGCCAGCCCTTCTTGGGGATGTGGAATTAATGTTAAATTACAAACAACTTCAGGAAAATCTACAAAAGACTCTCAATATTGAACATCTATGCTCCAAATACAAGGGCACCCACATTCATAAAAGAAACCTTACTAAAGATCAAACCATGTGTGGCAGAATTCACGACAATAGTGGGAGACATCAACACCTAAGTCTCATCAATGGAAAGATCATGGAAGCAGAAACTGAACACAGACATAGTGAAACTAAAAGAAGTTTTGAATCAAATAGATTTAACAGACATATACAGAGTATTTTATCCTAAAACAAATGAATATACCTTCATATCAGCATCTCATGACATAATCTCCAAAAATGACCAACTATTGGGCAACATAACAGTCCTCAAATGATACAAGAACATGAAAATAATCCCATGTATCCTATCAGATCACCCAAATTCTCAATAGAGACTATCAATGCTAGAAGTTCCTGGACAGACATCATGCAGACCCTAAGAGAATATAAGTGTCAGCCCAAGCTGCTATACCCAGAAAAACACTCAATCACCGTAGATGTAGAAAACAAGCTATTCCAGGACAAAAGTAAATATACACAATATCTGACCACAAACTCAGCAATACAAGAAATTATAGGTGGAAAACCCAAGCCAAGGAAGAAAACTACATCCTAGATAAAACAAGAAAAAACCTAAGCAACAAAACCAAAAGAAGAAAGACACAGAGGCACAAGTCTACCTCTAAAAGCAAAAATAGCAGGAAACAGCAACCACTATTCCTTAATACCTGTAAACATAAATAGATTCAATTCCAACAAAAATATTGGCTATTTGTCTGGATATATAAATGGAACACACATTTTCCTGCATACAAGAAACTCATATCAGAGACAAAAATAGATACTATCTCAGAGTAAAATGTTGGGAAAAAAACATTCCAAGCAAACAGCCCCAAAAAGATAGCTGGAGTCGTCATTCTAACATCTAATAAAGTAGATTTACAACCTAGAGTTATCAAAAACGTATGAAAGGCCTCTAACAAAGCAAGTGAAAGACGTGTATGACAAGAACTTCAAATCTACAAAGAAGGAAATCAAGGAAGACCTCAGAAAGTAGTAAGATCTCTCATGCTCATGGTTTGAAAGGATCAACATTTAAAAAATGGCCATCGTACCAAAAGCAATCTACAGATTCAGCGCAATCCCCATCAAAACTCCAACCCAGTTCTTAACTGAGTTGGAAAGAGCAATATGGAATTTCATCTGGAATAACAAAAGACCTAGAATAGCAGAAGCCATCCTCAACCACAAGAAAACATATTTGGGAATCACCATCCCTGACCTCAAGCTATATTACAAGGCATTTGTGCTAAAAACTGCATGGTACTGGTACAGAAACAGGCATGTGGATCAATGGAATAGAATAGAAGATCCAGAAATGAACCCTCACTTATATGGTCACCTGATTTTTGACTAAAGTGCTGTAAACAGTCAATGGAAAAAGGACAGCATCTTCAATAAAGAGTTTTGGTCCAACTGACACTCAGCATGCAGAAGAATGAAAATAGACCCTTTCTTATCTCCTTCTACAAAAATCAAGTGCAAGTGGATCAAAGATCTACACATTGAAACAGGAACACTGAAACTATTAGAAGAGAAATTTGGGAAAACCTTAGAACTCATAGGCACAGGAGAAAATTTCCTGAACAGAACACCAATGGTTCGTGCTTTAAGGTGAAATATTGTCAAATGGGAAATAATGAGATTGCAAAGTTTCTGTAAGGCTAAGGACAATGTCAAGAAAACAAAACGGAAGCCATCAGATTGGGAAAAGATCATTACCAACCCCAATTCTAATAGAGACCTGATATCAAAGGTGTACAAAGAACTCAAGAAGCTAGACACCAGAGAATCAAATAAGCTATTAAAAATGAGGTATGGTGCTAAATAAAATATTCTGAATTGAAGAATATGAAATGCCTGAAAATCATCTAAGGAAGTGCTTGACATCATTAGCCATCAGGGAAATGAAAATCAAAACACACCTGAATTTCCACTTCATACCAACGAGAATAGCTAAGATCAAAAATTTTGAAGACAACAGATAAGGGCAAGGATGCAGAGAAAAAGAACACTCCTCCACTGTAACTGTAGTTCTAAACAGCTACAGCAAATCTGGAAATCAGTATGGCGGTTCCTCAGAAAATTGGACATAGTACTACATGAAAACCCAATTATTACACTTCTGGGCATATACGCCAGAGAAGTTACAACATACAACAAAGACACATGCACTGAAATGTACATAGCAGCCCAACTTATAATAGCCAGAGGCAGAAAAGAACCCAGATGTCTTTCTGTAGAAGAATGGATACAGAAATTGTAGTATATTTACACAGTGGAGTACTATGCAGCTATCAGAAACAATGACTTTATGAAATTCTTAAGAAAATGGATGCATCTAGAGAATATCATCCTGAATGAGATAACCCACTCAAAAAAAACAGACATAATATGCAGTCACTGAAAATTGGATATTAACCCCAGAAATCTCTGAACAACCCAGAAACAATTCACAGACTATATGAAGTTAAAAAAAAAAAAAAAAAAAAAAAAAAAAAAAAAAAAAAAAAAAAAAAAGAAAAAGGAAAAGAAAAAAAAAAACACAGGCAGAAAACAAAAAAAAGAAACAAAACAAATCAAAAAATTAACTGAAAAACCATTATGCTTAGTGTTTAAAAAACCTAGAAAACTAACAATTTTCATGTTACATCTTGTTTTATTGTACTTTTTGATTTTTGTATCTAGTAAAATTTTAATGCATACTAGCAAATTTGAAAAAAATCAAGGTCTTACTAAATGTATTCATATGCACTTATCCAAAAACGATTAAAATCTGTACTTTCATCTTTATTTGTTAAAATAAAGATGTTCAATTCATGAAAAAAATACACTAAACAATAAAAAAGGACAAGAGACGCAAAGAATGGAGAGCAAGACAGGAGGTCTGATCAAGATGACAAAATTTTAATTTTCATGCACTAATTTTATACAGGTAGAAGAAGGGAATAAAACATATGACTTAGGAACTTTCCAGCTAAAGGACTTTTCACAAACTCTTTGTGGAGATTTAAATGAGAAAGGGGACTACTCAGGTGCAGATTACCATGTTCTGCAAAGTAGGATCTGTTGCCTGGGAGGCCTTTCTACTCAGAATCAGAGATCACCTGACTTATAGTCAGTCTCTACCACAGAAAACAGAAACCTAGGCTGAGATATAAGTAATATGGTGTTACTTGAAACACTTCCTGCCCAAGGCCAGACCCAGCCCTGTTTCTTTCCCTACCATAGGTCCCTGGGAGCTTGGAAGAGCTGCAGGTGTGCTTTCCATCTTAAATAGAAGGGTGAGTCAACTTCTTCTGCCCACATTCTATCCTGGGAGAGGCCAGCCAGAACACTTCATACACAGGCAGAGGTACTACCCAGGAGAGCACACTTACAATCAAAAGCCAGACTCAGCCCAAATACATCAAGACTGGTCTCTGCCATTGGAATTCACAATGTACCCTGAGAGAGGAACACCCAGAAACAATCTTCCTCTAGAGATCATGGGCCCACCAACCTACAAGAGACATAAGCCCCAATACGAGACAGGAAGATCACCTAGCATCACATAGAACAAGATGGCAGGACTCTAAGAAACCAAAACGAAGATCACCTGGCAACATCAAAACTCAGTACTTCCACCACTGCAAATAGTGGATATCTTCAATAACCTGAAAAACAAGATTTAGACTTAAAATTATACTTAATGATGATGATGGAGAAGCTCAAAGGAGAAGAACATAAAGAACACATTCAAAAGTAAAGGAGAATACACACAAACAAGATGGAGCCCTTAAAGAGGAAACACAAAAAGCACTTAAATAGTTGAATGGAAGAATAACCAGGTGAAGGAACTGAAAACAGAAACAGAAACAATGAAGGAAAAGCTAAAGAAAACAAACTTGAAGTTAAAAAACTTAGGAATGACATAAGGAGTCATTCATTACCTAAACCATCTAAACAGACCCAAAACTTATAGAGAAATAGAAGCAGCCATCAAAATCCTCCCTTGCAATTAAAACGTGAATTATAAAGATAATTTTATACATTGTACACTTAATGGTAGATATTAAACTATTTAACCTCCATTGTAGCCCACCACACACCTGAGAGAGAGGAAAACCAAAGATAATGGGGAAATAGACAAGTTGAAAAAGTTGTTTTCCTTTTTATTATTCTTAGTCTTCAATTTTCAGTCCAGTCACTACCCCACAACTGTCCATTCTCCGACTTTCCCTCATCCCATAGCACCTACCCGCTGCCCATTTCCACGGAAATGTCCCCAACCATAAACCCCAAGTCACCAGTCAAGCAACAGTCTCTGGTCCCTCAAGTCTCCCTAGGGTTAAATGCATGATCTGAACGTGTCCAGACCAGTCAGTCCACTTGTGGATATGTCCAGGGCCACACATCAGGAAGCATTTGCTGTCTGTTTGGTTGTTCAGTTTCTAAGAGATCTTGTGGTCTAATAGCTGAGACTAGTGCTCTTCCTATGAAGTTGCTATGCCTCTCAGCTTCTTCCACCTTTCCCTTTTTCAACCACATGGGTCCCCGACTTTTGTACAACGTTTGGGTGAAAGGTAACTGCATGCAACACTTCAAGCTCTTAGTTGGGCATCTCAGAGGGCAGCCGTGCAAGTCTCCTGTCTGTAAGCACAAAAATGCTTCAACAGAGCACCTTCTGTGTGGGCTGTCTAGTAACCGGAAGTTCAGTTTCCAGGAAAACACTGCAACCCAATTCACTAGCAAACACTCCAGGCATCCACCAGCAGTTCATTTCTGTAAGAGATGGGAAAGCAAAGAGACATCAGGGGTTGTGGGACTTTCTAGAAGAGACAGCCAGAGACAGCCAGAACTCAGACTGGGCAAGTCTCATCAGGAAGAAACAAGAGGAGCACCTTGAATCGTTCTCAGCGGTGCTCCTCTCAGATAATGGAAGATCAGAACAGAAGCCTCAAGACCCAGGAGCATTGCACACCTAACACATATGGAAGCCTAGTTCTTCCAGTATCAATGTTCCTCAACTTCTCTTTATAGCCCTCAAAGCATCACCTGTGGTCTACAGGTCTAAACTTGGCCAATGTCTCAGCTGAAACTACTCTGCCTATCAGCCTAAACCCAGAAGCTGTAAGAATCCGCATCCTACCATCGACACCTTTTGGTGCACTTTCATGTATGGAGTCCACTAAATGCAGCTCAAAAGAGCAATGTAAATCAGAACAATACATACCTGTCACAGGCAAAGAAAATTTGATCACTATCGGTTGTCCTTTTGTTTGCCTGCCTTTAGGTACGCCTTACTCTCTGATGTGTTCCTTAGCCTATCTGTGCCAGCAAAACACCATCCAAACGATTTTCCATAGAAACCTCAAGTTTCTACTTCAGCTAGTCAGCATCCTTCAGTCTCTTTCAGGGAGTACTCCTCTCACAATTCTATCAGACCTTCATAAAGGACCTAATATCAATACTCTCCAAACTACTCCACAAAATAGAAACAAAGGGAACTCATTCTTCGAAGACACAATAACACTTACTCCTAAACTACACAAAGATACTACAATGAAAGAAAACTTTACACCAATTTCTGTCATGAACACTGATGCAAAAATAATCCATAAAATACTTGTGAAATGATTCCAAGAACACATCAAAGTGATCATTCACAGGGATCATGTGGGTTCCATCCCAGGGATGCAAGGATGGTTAAATATATGGAAATCCATCAATGTCATCCACTATATAAACAAACTCAAAGACAAAATATCACATGATTATCTCTCAAGATGCTGAGAAAGCACTGGACAAAAATCAACACCCCTTCATTTTAAAATTCTTCAAAAGGTCAGGTAATCAAGGCTCATACTTAAATATAGTAAAAGAAATACACAGCAAACCAGTAACCAGCATCAAAGTAAATGGTGAGAAACTTAAAGCAATCCCACTAAAATCAGGGTTTAAAAAAGGCTGTCCACTCTCTCCATTCCTATTTAAGATAGTACTTAAAATACTATGCAGAGCAATAAGACAACAAAAAGAGATCAAAGGGATACAAATTGAAAAGGAAGAAGTCAAAATATCACTCTTTGTAGATGATAGGATAGTATAATTAAGTGACCATAAAATTCAACCACGGAACTTTAACTGCTAATAAACACCTACAGCAAATTGGCTGGATATAAAATTAACTTAAATGGACACTGTTAATATGTTGGTTTCAGTGTGGATTGAAGCTTTAGTGGTGTTTCTTTTAAGAATCAGTGTGTCCTTGTGTTTGCCGCAGAGAAGTGAAGAGTCATGATGTCTTCTTGTACATTTTTCCTTTGATGAACATGAAATCTCTCACATACCTATTGATTAAATGTGGATAAAAATGTTTTATATAATTTTCATTCTACTCCAGTTTACTAAATGGGTCAATTAAAAAAAATTTAGCAGACATTTCATTTGAAGCTGTACTATCTTTATTGGTGAGATATGGTTCTTGAATGTAATAGATTGATGGAAATTGTTTTTTTATGCAATCTCTTAACTGGTGCTTTTTCTTGCTCAACCTAGTCTGATGATATTGAAAGATATTAATGACAAATAACTGTCAAATCCTCTTATTTTGTAAGGTTTGCTGTAGTGATGATGGTGTATACAGCTCTGTGTGTGTGTGTGTGTGTGTGTGTGTGTGTGTATGATTGTGTGTGTATGTGTGTGTGTCTGTGTTTCATTTCTTTTTTTACTCCTGTAGTGATATTATTACTTGTCTTTTCTTGAATATAGTAAATCACGATCAGTTAGATATTTGCACCTAATATATTTGTAGGTCTTTGCTTAGGGATAGAAAGTTAAATTTGAGTTTGGCAAGGAAATTTCTTTTCTTCATCAATAGTGATTTATGGTTTTTCTTTGTAAACCAGTTTCAGTTGGCATCTGAGTTTTCGATAAGTTTAAGATATCTGTATGAGATCCTTTGTCTTTTAGATTCTCTGTTTAGAAGTCAGATGTAATTCAAAATCATGAAGAGTGAAGTAACACAGACATGAGACCAATTCCCTCTAAGTGGGTATTTTCAGTAAATTAGACATAAATAAGTGAGTATTTCTACAGGTCAATCTGTCTTACCCATGTCTTGCTTTTTCTCCCTTCAATATGTCTCTAGAAATTGCTCTTAAAATAAGAGGTGTTTGCTCTCCTTTTTATTTCTTTGTAGTCATTTTATTTAATTAGCTTACCTCTTTTATCAGTTCTCCCTCGCTTTGGGCAATTTTTCTCCTGTCAGAGGTTTCATTGAAACATCACAAGGTGTGCTTCTCAATGAGATGTCATTTTTAAACCCTGGTGCTACCTTCTACAAATTAACCTTCAGTGTTTTGAATTAAATGTATGTATTAAGAGCATTCTTTCTTTCTAGACAGAGAAATGAAAGGTTAGTGTTAAGAAGGAGGGATACCAGAGCTACACTATATTTTTGCAATAACAACACAATGTGTGAGTTCACAGTAACATCCAGTATCAAGCAACAGTTCTGTGCAATAGGAATGTGTGTCTGTGTCTTGCCAGTCTCATGGGGTTGAGGAACATATATTTTCATCTTTCCTAATAGTCACTTGTTGCATGGTAGACATCAAATCTCCTTCTTTCTTTCTCGTGTAGTACTTATGTGTTTTGAGTTGATTTATTTGTATTGTATTTGATTTCTATGTGTCATAGACATACAACAGCTTTGGTCTCTAATCCATGTACCTGGATAAAGAGAAGGCTGCCAAATCTTCTCCTCAGATTATAGAGGAAATTTGATCCAGGAACACAGCTCTCCAGAACACATCAAGGGAACTTCAAGGTCAGCATGACCCTGGGGGATTCCAGACACACCCTTAGGACACACCTGTAATCCCAAAGGAGATCATCTAATTAAGAGACAGGAAAAGTGACCAATCAGATCTCACAGGGTGTGTGTGAGAAACAGGAATCACACCCCTCTCTTTAGAAACACTATATAAGCACCACAAAGAAGGAAAAACTATGTTCTGTCTGGACAGTTGTGAGTACATTTGATGAGTGTACTGGAGTGCACTTGAGCTCCTTTGTGAGTCTGTGCGGAGACAGTTGGACAGAGAATAAGAAGGAGCAAGCAGATAAGAAGAACTGACTACTTTAATTTGAGCAATTGCCTGAAGATTTTGGAGAGGCTTGATTGAATCTGTAATCTTGGAGAGGTAGATTTGACACAGTCTTCCAGAATTCTGGAGGAACCAGAACCTCACCAAAAGTCAACCTCAGAAAAATTTCTTCTGGCAAAGAAAGGATACATCTGGTGTATTTGGTTGGCTGACGTCTGGTGCCAAGAAAGCCTGGTGGGATACCAATCCCCAACATTAAGAGTAGCAGGGTAGAGGGGTCCTCTAACAGAACCATCAAGAAGAGAAATTCACCAGGGTTGTCTCCACAGGAAGAATCAGTTCCTCACATTGGGCACGGTGCCCAGAGATATTCCTGAACTCTTGACCCACAACCCTCACACCCACAGCAAGGAACAAAGCCTGTAAGAAGTTGAGACAGAGGAAACCAAGAGGAAAGAACATTTCAGTTGTATAGGTGGACTCTGACTGCAGACCACCACAAATGGCAGACCCCAGGCCGGATCCCTCACCAACAAGGGTAAGGGTTGAAGACCTACCCATGATACTGAAGGAGTTCTTCAACTTGGTGATGGAGTTTGTGGTTGCTGGGGTATACGTCTCGCAATTCTCATTTGGAATCTTCCTAAATTTCCTCTCAAAAGAACTCGAAAAAAGAAGTGTACAACTCGAAACGGTGTCCAAAAAGGTTGAACAGCTAGCTGTGCAACAAGAAGAAATTGGAGTCCTCCGAGAACAAGTAGCCCTGATATTCAAAAGGCTAGAGGGGCAGACAGCAGAGGCAGTAAGAGAAGTGGAAGTCCATATTTGTGAACCTGTGGTGACTGATAAAACGGAGGATCACCACAGACAGCCCATTGGAAATGCTGCACTTCCTCCTAAGGACACAGAGGCAAGTCCATGGTCCACACTATCTTTGCCAGGGAGCCCGGAACAGACGGCGGAGAATGATTTTCAACAGCAAGCAGAAACTTCACGTCCAAATAGTAGGAAGCCTGAGTGTGAACAACCTTCTAGCTATTGCAGCTCTCCTCAACTCAAGTCAAAGGATCCCCACTTTTACCCACCACTGCGGCCCTACGGATTGGCAGGATCCTCTTATCACACCTATTCCTCAGTTACCGTGGAGCAAAGATTTCGAGATATCCTGAAAAGACCGTTCCAGCTGGACTTAAGAAATGCACCAGCGAGAGGAGATTTGAAGCCTATTGTTATAGATGGCAGTAATGTTGCAATGGCCCACGGCCTGAGAAAGTTCTTTAGTTGCCGTGGCATAGCGATCGCAGTTGAATATTTTTGGAAGCTCGGCATCAGAGACATCACTGTGTTTGTCCCACAGTGGAGAACAAGCCGGAATGCTAAGGCCACAGAACAGCACTTCTTAAGCCAGCTCCATGAGGTTGGGATATTAGCTTTAACACCTTCTCGGAAGGTCTTTCAACAAAGAATTGCTTCTCATGATGACAGGTTCCTGCTAGAGTTAGCAGAGACGAATGGGGGTATCATTGTGACTAATGATAACTTGAGAGAGTTTGTGACAGAGTCAGTGTCCTGGAGAGAAATTATTACAACGAGACTGCTTCAGTACACTTTTGTGGGGGACATATTTATGGTTCCTAAAGACCCTCTGGGAAGAAATGGACCCCGGCTAGACAAATTTCTTCAAAAGGAAGACTTTCTTCGAGACAGGCAGCCAAGACCCAATGCTCAGCCTGGTATGGGCATATTTGACCTTGCATTCCGGAGCAACAAAACCGATGGAGCCAAAGAAAGCCCCGAGGCTCCATCCCGGATGCATGGAGCCACTGTGAACCCTAGTCTTCCTCTGCATCCCTCCTCTGCATCCCTGGATACGCTTCCCACACTTCCAACATTGCAGCAGAACGTTCCAGTGCCGGCAAAGAGAACTTTTGCCGAGACAATCAAGCTGAGAGACGGGTTGCTGAACATCTTCTCCGGATCTGAGCAGAAACTTAAGATCGACGAGATTCTGGAAGCTCATCCCGATGTGAGTGACCTGAATGTCCTTGCTGCCCTGGTGTTGGAGTGCATGCTGGGATGAGGACCCAGTGACTGGATGCTCTGAGTGAGAGGTAGGTACTGAGCACTGGGGGAGGTGCCGTAATGTTAAGAATTGAAGAATGAAAACTGTTCTGTTATCAAAGAAGTATGAAGGAGATGTGTCGTTTTTAAAACGTGAGATGCTCAGGCGAAAGAAGGGGGAGAAAAGTACTCCCGGAAAGAGACTGAAGTATGCTGACTAGCTGTGGTACACACTTGAGGTTTCTATGGAAATTCGTTTGGATGGTGTTTTGCTGGCACAAATAGGCTAAAGAACACATCAGAGAGTATGGTGTGCTAAAAGGCAGGCAAACAAAAGTACAAGCTCTAGTGATCAAAGATTCTTTGCTTGTGACATGCATGTGTTGTTCTGATTTACATTGCTCTGTTGAGCTGCATTTTTGTGGACTCCATAAACGGAAGTGCACCAAAACGTGCAGATGGTGGGATGTGGATTCTTACAGCTTCTGGTTTTGGACTGATAGGCAGAGTAGTGTCACCTGAGACACTATTTGTTTTTCTGGTTATTGAAGATATCCACTATTTGCTGTGGTGGGAGAACTGGGTACCCATGTCGCCAAGTTGTCTGGATATTTGTTTCTTAGAGTCTTGTGCTTGCCTCTTGCCATCTTGTTATTCATGATGCTAGGTGATCTTGTTGTCTCTTACTGGAGCTTGTCTCTCTTGTGGGTCAGAGGGCACATGATATTTATAGGAAGATTGATTCTGGGTATTCCTCTCTCTGGGTAGGTTGTGAATTCCTATGGCAGAGCCCAGTCTTGATGTACTTGGGCTGGGTCTGACCTTGGCTTGAAAGTGTGTTCTCCCGGGTAGTCTCTGCCTGTGCCTGGAGAGTTCTGGGTGGCCTCTCCCGGGATAGAATGTGGGTAGAAGAAGTTAACTCACTCTTCTACTTAGGATGGAAAGCACACCTGCAGCACTTCCAAGCTCCCAGTTACCTGTGGGAGGTGAAGAATCTGGGATGGACC
Source organism: Micromys minutus (assembly GCF_963924665.1). Classification (NCBI taxonomy): domain Eukaryota; kingdom Metazoa; phylum Chordata; class Mammalia; order Rodentia; family Muridae; genus Micromys; species Micromys minutus. The sequence continues at coordinate 26,931,040 of NC_137958.1, forward strand.
TGGCCTTGGGCAGGATGTGTGCCTAGTAACACCATTTTACATATATCTCAGCCTATGTTTTTGTTTTCCATGATTGAGGCTATTTCCAGAAGTCAGGTGATCTCTGATTCTGAGTAGGTAGTTCTCCCAGGTGACACACCCTGCTCTGCAGAACATTCTCTTCTACACATGAGTAGTCCCCATCCCCATGTTATTCTCCACAAAGGGGACTGTGAAAAGTCCTGTAACAGGAAAGATCCTTAGTCATATGTTTTATTTCCTTCATCAACCTGTATAAAACTCGTGTATGAAAAACAAAATTTGTCAGCTTGATCAGATCTCCTATCTTGCTGTCTGTTCTTTTTAATCTCTTGTCTTTCATTCTCTTTTTGGTGATCCTGGGTTCCCCTTGACTATCCTGCAGGTCAGGGCAGGCAGACAAAGACTCAAAATCAACTTAGTTCTGAATGTCATGTGTTCCTGAAAGTTCATAACTTTGTTGCCTCGTTTGAGACATGAAAGGGAGAAAGGAGAGAGAGAGAGAGAGTGAGGAGAGTCTTAGTTAGGTGTTGTGGATTTACTGAAGAGATCTATGGAGAGAGTAGAGGAAGAGAAACAGAGAGTGGGGATCCAACCAAACTCACCTTTCTAATAACCTGCCAAGATGATAATATAGTTACTGCTAACTATTATAATGGCAGAAACTCAAAGGATAATTTAGTATTACATCCTCAATTCTGCTGCATTACTTATTAAGCTTCTATACTCAAACACAGGTAAACATTGAAACCAAACCCAGGTCTCAAGAAATATCTATTACTATTACTCCTCCTTCCTGTTGATACAGTTCAAACTAGTAAAATAGAAATGAAAGTACTTACTGGCAGGAACCAGACAAAGAAACCCCCTCAGGGAACATGCTAGAGTCATGAAGATACAGCTAATCATGCTTGCTGGTAACCATTCATCTGAATTCAGGGATCCTAATGAGGTTGTTAAAGAAAGGACCTAAGGAGCTGAAAGGGGTTGCAACCTCATGTGAAGGACAACATTACCATCCAACCAAACCCTCCAAAATTTTCATGGAGTAAACACCAATCTCTGTCCATTCTTTGAGAGACTTATTAATCCAGTTGGGTATATAACTGAAGCAACAGTGTATTTCATCAAAGTGAGAAGAGGCTCTTGTTCCAGAGAGGGTAGGTTGACCCAATACAGAGGAATGACAAGGCAATGGGGTGGAGATGGAGATCAGAAGAGATTGCACTTTTGAAAGCAACTGCATGTGGAGGGGAATGGGAGCAGGGCAGGGGAAAATGTACATACAGAGTATCTAATTTTAAAAAACTGCAGATATGGAATTTATTCACAAAATAAGGATAATCAAAAATTAGAAATGGTGATGAATGACCTACTAATCTTAGAATAGACAAAAGAGGAACACCAGTGCAACTGCAAGAGAATCAGGCTTGTATGCAGTGAACAAGGCAAATATCTACTTTTTCTAAACCATCTACTATTACTAAGTAAAAATACAGATACAATCATATTTACCTTATGTAAGAAGATAGACAGAGAGGGGGGAGAGGGAGAGACAGATACATAGAGAGACAGAGAGAGAGAGAGAATTGAGTAATATTTTGTAAATAAACATGATTTCATTGCAATCTTTGAGAAAGTTAGTAAAATTTGAATACCATTTCCCCAAATACCTAAGAAGTAATTTCAAATAAAGTCTTCTTTTACTGATTTTAGGTGGTAGTAGTGGTGGGCTCACTTGGCTATGTTCAGGTGTTAAAAATTTTTTCAAGAATTTGATTTGTCTAAGCACAGAGTAGGAAAACAAAATCCTGGAGTGTGAAACAAAGACAGTGTTGTGTTTTCAAAAGGTATGGCCCCCATAGTTTCATGAGTTTAAATGCTAAGTATACTGGAAGTGAAATTATTTGGATATGTGGCCTCGATGGTTTAGATTTGCCTTTATTTGAGGAAGTGCATCACTGTCCTTCAAGGTTTGAGGTCTCTGATGTTTAGGCTACTCAGAGTGTGGCACACAGTTCCTCTCTGCTGCCTGTGGATCAAGAAATAGAAACCACTCTCAGCTCTTTCCTGAGCATCATGTCTACCTGGATGCAGCCATGTTTCCCACCATAATGATAACAGACTGAATCTCTGAAAATATAAGGCAGCCCTAATTCCTTTAAATGGTTTCCTTCCTAAGAATTGTCTAAGACATTGGGTTTATTCACAATAATAAAACTCTAAGACACAATGTTTTTTCAACTTGTATCAGGATGTGAATACTAAAAGCACAAGGCTGTTCTTCTAGAGGTTACTGATGAATACCTTACCATGAGTCATGGAGCTGACATATATTTCTTAACATTCAGTCTCCATTTCAATTGCTGCTTCTTAGGAGTTAAGGTACTATTCTATCAAAGTCTAATACTCCCTCATTAGTGAGTTTATCAGAAACCATCTCTGCTCACTACTCATTTTCACTCTTATGGCTAACACATCAAAGTTGTTTTTTGTTCCAATCATGACCTTGTTCAACTGTGCAACTTTACCTTTCAGCAAAGCCCTTAAAGAAGCCACTCCCACTCCTCAGCATCTTTTCTGAGATCTCAGTCAACTGCTCTTGCCTATAGATGTTTGTCCAAGCTTGGGTAAAGTTTTGATGCAGTCATGGATGTTATACTAAATTAAAATTGTGCATTTGTGTCCTTTGGGTCTTTCTTAGTTACTGTCTGATCAAAGGTCTCCATCGAGTAACAGGCCTTAAAAGCATTTTAACAACTCATTGAATGGGAAAGGTAATGGTTAGATGGAAAGCATCACATTATCATTTTGAGATAAAGAGCAAGATCAATAGGAATATATGAGTAAAGATTAGCAGCTCTTAGCTGGGCCATGGAAGAAAGTGATGTTTATAAGTAGAATCATTAGCACTATTCTTGGTTTAAATTACTTTTCTATTACCTTGAATTATACTATGCCAAGGAAACTTAACAGGAGAGAGGGTTTATTGGGGACTTGCTTATAGTTTCAGAGAGTGAGAGTCCATGGCTGTCACAGGGGGAAGCAGGACAGCAGGCAGGCAGACATGATGTCTGAAGCAGTAGCTAAGAGCTTTCTAGCTCTCCACAAGTATGAAGCAGAGATTGGAGGAGGTGGGGGAAGGAGAGACAGACAGACAGACAGACAGACAGACAATGAGTAAAAGAACAAGAGAACTAGATTAGCATACATGGGTTTCTGAAACCTCAATTTCACATCATCATCAAATCTCCTTCAGTAATGGCATGCCTCTTAATATTTCCAAAACAGTAACACTAGAATCAAACATTCAAATCTCTTAGTCCATGGCGCCATTCTCATTAAAACTACTAGGTTCTGCTCCCAATCTACATTGCAAAGTGTATTTATCCCAACTTCAATACAAAATATACAGGTTAAAATGTCAAAGTTTCTTATTAGAGTTAAGACAATCTCTTAGTTGTACCCTGCTGTAAAATAAAAATGCAAAGTAAGTACTTCAAAAATTGCAATTAATGAAACCCCTATATAATATGTTAATTATATGTAACAAATAATTGATTATAATTATTAATATAGTGGTTCTGCTGTTGCCTTGGGATAAAATCTACCCCATCTTTTAAGTTTTCGAACTTTATTTTGTTGTTGATTTATAGGATCACATAATTCTTTAGTTCTTCTTTCTCACAGGTTCATGGTTATTTGCACTGGGGCCTGTTCCCAAGGAACCACTTCTTGTCTACATTTTTTCTTTTCCTTTTTCCCACAAGTTGTGGCTCTACCATTAATTTCCTTGTGTTCCAGTGTCCCACTTTTTCCAATCAGACTACAGTTCCTAAAACTTCCCTAACAGTTCCATGTACCGTGTCTTGATTTCAAACAAATATTACACAGCCTTATATTTCATTTTTTTTCTCTAAAAGGAGTGAGTTCTGTACAGAGAAATTTAATTCTTTATAGAAAAAAAGTGTACTAAAACCAATTTATTCATCACCAGCATCTTCTTCATTTTCCTTATCCTCTTCCTCCTCTTCGTAGTCACCCTCATCATTTTCCTCCTCATCTTTTTCTTCCTTCTTTTTATTGCTCTTATCACCCTTGACCACCCCTGTTTTTGCAGCATCGGGTTTTCCTTCAGCTCTTGTACTGATCCTTCAGCTTGGGGGAACATCTTCTCATAGGGTTGCTTGTCATCTGCAGCAGTGTTGTTCCACATCTCTACTAGTTTCTTTGCGACATCACCAATGGATAAGCCAGGATGGTCAGTTTTGACTTTTGGGTAGGACTCAGAAAAGAACAAGAAGAAGGCCAAAGTAGGCCTCTTTGGTTTGTTGGGATCCTTGAACTTCTTCTTGATCTCCATTTTAAGAGGGATGTTTGCATTTCTCCATCATAATGAGGCTTGCCAGCCTTTGCCATATCTTCACATTTCCCTTTTCTTTAGCAGACATGGTCTTCAAACTCTGAGCACTTCTTGGAGAGCTCTGAGATGTTGACAGAAGTATCTTCTTGTGCTCCTCCTGGCATGTTTGCACAAAGAATGCATACGAGGACATTTTGCTTCTTGACTTCTTAGAATCTCCTTTGCCCATGTTTAGTTGATTTTCCTCTGAAGGCAGAGCGACCCAGTGTATTTCAGATCTCACTTACAATGGTGCTCTCTCTGTGGAGCTCAATGTACTACAATGTGTCTGAAAGCTGGAGCCAGACAACCAATTTATATTTTTACAATACTTGTATTATGATGTGTTCTGATGTCCCTCCCCACTTCTAGTTCTGGCTGTTCCAGGTTCCTTTCCTCCTTTAAAAAGGGTTTCTGTAGAGTTGGTACTTTGCCTATAGTTATCTTCCAGATATTATCCCACTTCCTTTTCTTTGATTTTTATTTTCTTCTCTCTGTTGGGATATCTCAAGATATACATGTGCCCCTATAAAAATTTCTTTCCTCCCACTTCTGCTGAGTACTCTTACCTCTTAAAACCTATAGTGATTTTAATTTGTTAAAAAATTCTTATCCAGCAACATGGCTGCTCTGACAAGAGATCTCAATCAAAATCCTCCTAGTCGTTGTTTCATCTTCCCTGACTGTAGACATGCCATGGATTACAGAATGATTTAGGTAGAACAGAAAATCCCTTAGTACAAATATTTAATTTCTAAAGTAAAAGGCAGTTCAGCCTAGGTAAGGTAAGTGGAATTCATTTCAGTGCCCTGACACTCAGATGAGTTCTGTGAGTGCAATGGAGTTGATATCATTTGCAAGTTCATGTAAAAGCAGTTGATACCAGATAATAAGAAAGACCTTGTCAGATATTAGAGCATGTTGCCAAAAGTTGTTTTGGCCAAACAGACAAATTCAGTCAGAATTCAAGAGAATTCATTATAGTTTGAATGATATTGTTTGGAGAACAATGAAGGATAGAACAACTTATTTGAGAAAGTCTCCTAGAGATAAGAAAGTGTAAGAGTGACCTTAACCAGCAACAAACCTCGAGACAACAATTAAATCTAGTGAGTAATAGTTAAATTAGAGTAGACAATATTGTTACAAATACAATTACAGATAATTGAATTTTTTTTGTTATTTGTAATCCAAGGAACGTTTGCTGGTAAAAGACTGAATGAAAATTCACCTTTCAAACTGTTATGGTTTGCAGATCATTGCAGAAACCACTCAGAGACCAGTCTTACTCATCTGGGATGAATGACCCTAAGATAGATTGATCAAGACAATATAAGAGACTTGACAGCTGGCTGTCATCACCAATTAGAATTACATACCAATTTTAAGCCAGGGAGCCACAATTTTCATTGGGTAGGTATCTGACCAATTAATGTTTTGTGACACGGGATTTCCTTAGGAACCTGTCCTTGATGTACATGTATTCAACTTCAATTTCGGAGTCAATTTAAGTATGGCAGCACACTTGTCTCGCCTAACACTTATGTCTTAACATGTTAACCAAGATATTAGTTACCCATGTACATATGATTCTCCCAAGCAGAATGTCAGTTCACAGGTAAGTTTTGGAAATTTAAACCTCCCTCAATCCTACTCAAAATGGAAGTCTTGCTTCAAATAGCTCCTTACATTGGTAGATTTGTCTGTCCTGTGTAGGCGTACATGCTAGGGGCAGCTTATTAAAGGAAAAGCATAAAAGTTCATAGAGAGGCATAGGAAATGTCGCTTCATAGGGTAGGGTCCAAGCTTATTGTGGCTACTATACATGCTTTACTTTATATTTTTACTTTTTATTTTTTTACTTTACTTCTGTTGTTATGGGTTTACAAGAACACCAAACCACCAAAAATAACAGAATTTTCTATTCCTTAGGGCATGAGAGGGTACATATATATATTTATACAATTATAGATAATTGAATTTGTTTTGATATTAGTAATCCAAGGAACATTTGCTGGTACAAAACTGAATGAATACATATATATATATATACATATACATATATATATATATATATATATATATATATATATATATATATATATCTTTACACCATTTGTAACATCACTAAATGAGAAGATAGACAGACAATTTTCATGTAAGCACTAACTTCTCATCTAGGCCTTAACATTCTCTTCCTCTTGGAACAGTTTCTAGAAGTCAAATCTTAGATTCTTAATTATCTGAAGGCAGGGGATGAGTCGATTCCTAAATAATGTAAGATTATTAGTGCAATACATTGCTTCAAAAGAAACTAGATGAATAATTTTGTAACATTCAGAGAGAGTTGCAGCAAGAGTCATAAATGACTAAGAAAACTAATTGTCAATGAGATTACCCAAAGACAACTGTTACATTGACTTTTATTTTCTTTTATTCAAGTGTATATTAGTGTAAGTTGGTGTCTCAGTTTCTCTTAATATCTGTAAGACATCTGTACAGATCCTAACAGCTTTTAAAGTCTTTGTTGCACAGTCAGGTCTAATTCTAAGAAACCATGAGTGAGATAACACCAACCAATGAACATTCATGGTATCTATTCCCTAATAAGTGGATATCATCCATAAATTAGAAGATACACAGAATTATATCTATATCCACCAAAGCCGCATATCATTGAGGGAAGAGAGAAGATGATTGAATTCTTCTCAAAGGGGAAATAAAATAGATAATAAGGACAAATAGATGAAAATAACTAAGTGTGAGGTAAGTAGGATATTCTAGGGGATCAGGGGATTAAATGTGCCAAATTCTAACTTATTATGAAATAGGCTTGCTACTCCATTTATTTAATGGGTCAGTTTTATTGGAATTTCTTTTAGTGGGCAAATAATTTGAAGCTGCACTATCTTTGTTTGTGAGGTGTGTTTCTTGTATGTAGCAGATTGAAGGATCTTGTTTTTGTATGCAGTCGCTTAATTAGAGCTTTTTTCTTGCTCAGCCTAGTCTGTTGATATTGATTAATGCTAATGACAAATAACTTTCAAATTCAGTTATTTTGGTACTGGTTTTGGTGGTGATGAATGTTTGTATTTCTATGTGTGTGTGTATGTTTCACTTATTTTCTTTGTGCGGTACTGAAATTATTTCCTGTATATTCCTGAGTATGGTTAACCATGACCAGTTGGATATTTCCTCCTAATATATTTTGGAGGGCTGTGTTTGAAGATAGAAGTTTAAAGTCGAGTTTGACAAGGAAATATTTTTATCTTCAACAATTGTGAGTGAAGGTTTTTGTTTTTAGTAGTGTAAATTGTCATCTGTGTTCTCTTAATGACTGTAAGTCATGTATCTGCATGAGACATTTATCTTTCAGACTCTGTTGAGAAGTCAGGTGTAATTTTAAATCAGCAAGAGTGAGGTAACACAGACATGATACCTATGTGATCTAAGTGGGTCTCATCAGTAAAATAGAAGATAAAGAAGATACTAGCCACAGAAATACCAAAGCAAAATAACAAGGAGTAAATAGGTAGAATGATTGACTCATTCTCAGAAAGAGAATTCAAGTAGATATTGAGGGTGGATGGACTGAACACACTGTGTTGTTGGTGAGTAAGTCAGGGTATGGGATCAGAGGTAAGAAAGAAGTGAATTCATGATGGGGACATCTCTAGTACTGAATGGATAGACCTTAAAACGGGGGGGGGGGGGGAATGACCCAGGTTAGTCTGTGGGCAACTTTTTTTTTCCTTGTTGAATTAGTCATCTTTATTTACAAGACGATGGGGAAGGAATTGTTGACTGCAGCACAAGGGACTCAGACACTGTTATTTTCCCTAAACAGGAAATAAATATTTCATAAGAATTATGAGTTTAATAAGAATAAGAATCTTCAAGGAGACTTTACATCAGTTGATGTCTTTATTTTATCGAGAAAATGTAGTCTTGGAAGCTCAATGAATCCAGTATGCTTTTTAAAGTATCATTTGACTGAATTTGATTATTTGAATTAAATATCATGCTGTCAGTTTTATTAGGTATAGGGAGCTCTGTTTTCCCTTTGAAATCAATAATTTCTGTTGCCGTGAGAGTGTTACACAAGACTATGTACTTCTGGCTTCCCTCTTGTCTTCATCTTCCAACTTTTGAGAAGGAACAAGTAAAAGTTTAAGGAAAACTTTTCTATATTGTGATATTTTAGAGTTTCTCCCACAAAACTATTGACCTTCTCTAATATTTGAGTATTTCACCAAGGTTTTCACATTTTTTTTTCTAATCAAACAAGTTGTCTAGTGGGGAACCTCAAGTGCTGCAAAAATACATCCTGATTGAAAAATATGCCAAATTGTTTCTTCGGATTATATTTTCACCAGAAAACATTTGCAAATGGTTTCTTTGGCCTGAAATGCAGTCGTACATATTTCTCCATTCACTACATCTCTGAAGATTGTCAGCTGTAATATACTTTGAACTCACATTCAAAGAGATAAACCAAAAGAAAGCACTGACAACTTCAATATACTTAAAAGTTTTCTCCCCAGTAAATATTTTCTAATGACTTTTTAGAAAACTTTTGTAGGTAAAAATTGTCTCATTCACTTAATTTACGATGTTTTTCTACTGTATGCAATCAATCAGACTGACATTATACTTAATGCATTTGTCATAAACATGACATTTCGAAATTTTATCTCATGTATGAATTCTCTAATGCCTTTTCAGACTAACTTGGTGAGTAAAGCATTTGTCATATTTACTGCATTTGTAAGGTATCTCTCGGGGAATGATTTTCTCATGATGTTGCTTACTGTACTTGTACTTAAAGCACTTGTGACATTCTTTCCATTTGTAAGGTTCCTCTCCCATATATTCTCTCATGTAAATGAAGACTGCCTTTTTGGGTGAAACATTTGTCACATCCACTACATTAATAAGGTTTCTCTCATGAATGAATTCTCTGATGAATCCTAAGTCGGGACTGTAGGCTAAAGGATTTCTCACATTTACTACATGTGTAAGGTTTAGTTCCTGTATAAATGCTCTGATTTATATAAGAGTGCTTTTGTGTTCCAAGCATTTGTCACATTCACTGCATTTGTAAGGTTCCTCTCCAGTATTAATTCTTTGATGAATTCTCAGTCTTATTTTCTGAGCAAAACATTTTTTACATTCAATACATTTGTAAGGTTTCTTTCCTGTATGAATTCTCTGATGACTACCAAGATGGTATTGTCAGCCAAAGCATTTGTAACATTCACTGAATTTATTTGGTTTCTCTCGTACATGAATTTTTCGATGATTACTAAGATGAGATAGTTGGCAAAAATATTTGTTAACTTTCACTGCATTTGTAAGGTTGTTCTTCTGTATGGATTCTCTGATGACTAATAAGATCATATTGCTGGCCAAAACATTTGTCATATTTACTGCATTTGTAAGTTTTATCTCCTGTATGAATTCTCTGATGAGCTCTAGATTACTTTTTTAGGTAAAGGATCTGTGTGGATTCCTGCATTTACACTAGAGATAGTACATTCATTTGAAATCATTATGCATTTTTTATATTTACAAACACCTCTGGTTTTTACAGTTTTCCATCTTTTTAGATTTGAGGATAGATGAGAGTCATATTGGTGATTAGTTTGACAAAATATACTTTGGGTGGATTCAAGAGTGATTTTCCTAATTTCATCCCATTTAGAAAACTGCTCTTGGACATTCACATGGTCAAGGAATTTATCCACGACCTTACCATGTGTTCCAGATATGAGATGATTTTCCAAAAACAATAAATTATTGCAATTCTCCAATGCCACATCCTTGTACAGTGTCCTCTGAGCAGAACATAGACATTCCCATTCCTCTAGTGTGAAGTCCATAGGCATATCCGTGAAGGTACAAGACCCTGTACAGTTTTTACAAGAGGCACTCTCATTCTTTTTGATGTTCTCCCAGCTTCAAGTATTGGAAGGTTTCTGGATTCCTTGTTAAAATCGGCTTGGCCTTTATCATCCAGGACAATTAGAGTTGATTTACATATATGAAAATGTGAGTTAGAAAATGGAATCCTGGCAGGAGATGGGACCAACTCTGAATGTCATAGGAGGACAGCTCAGCAACTGCAGCTTTAGGATGTTCTCTGGTTCCTCGGACACTTAGGACTAGCATCCCACCACAACTTCCTGACCATGAGACAGCAGAGGTGCAGTGAGAACAGTGGAATGGTGGAACTTCCTGTCACTGAGTTGTGGGAAACTCTTATTGAATTCCCAGCAATGAGGGGTTTGGTCCCTGAAGGGGCCAGTTCTTAAAACCTGGCAATATGGTCTAATATGCTGGCTTCTTTGTCATTCCCTAGCTCTTGTCTTCTTCTTGTTTTGTTTGTACTCTCTTCAGTCTGCGTCTGAAAATTGCTGTTGGAAATTGCCTTGTCCTCTCTCTTTTTTATTTCTTTGCAGTGTTTTATTTAAGTGTCCTATGACTTCTCTGTTCACATGAGAGTTGGGGAATTCTTTTGTCAGATGTTTCACTGATTCATCACAATATGTGCTTCTCAATTAGACATCATTTTTAAGCCCTGATGCTACCTTCTACAAACTAACCTTGAATGTTTGGAATTAAATGTACGCATTAAGAGCATGCATTTTTCTAGACTGTGAAATGACAGGTTCCTGTTAATAATGAGGCATACCACACCTCCAATTCTTTATCTGATAAAAACACAATGTGTGGCTTCACAGTAACATCCAATATCCAGCCACAATTTTATGCCATAGGCATGTGTGTCTATATCTTGCCTATCCCATGGGTTGAGGGAAGTATATTTTCATCTTTCCCCATAGCCACCTGTGGATTGGTAGATCTCAAATTACATTCTCTATTTCTCCTCTGGTGTTTATATATTTTGAGTTGATTCAATTGTATTGTATTTGATTTCTATGTGTTATCGACATACAATAGCTTTGGTCAAGAATCCATGTACCTGGAAAAAGAAAAGCCATCCCACTCTTCTATCCAGATTATAGAGAAATTTGATCCAGCAACCTATTTGCTCTGATCCAATCAATGGAATTTCAATGTCTGTGTGACCCTGGGGGACTCCGGATAAACCCTTAGGACACACCTGTAATCCCAAAGAAGATCATCGAATTAAGAGACTGGAAAAGTGAACAATCAGATCTCACACAATGTATCAGAGATAGGAAACACACACCTCTCTGCAGAAACACTATACAAGCACAGCAAAAGAAGGAAAAATTATGTTCTCTCTATGGAGTTGGGAGTACATTTGATGAGTGTAGTTGTGTGCAACTTAGCTCCCTTTGTGAGTTTGTGCAAAGACAGTTGGACACTGAGAATAAGACAGAATCACCTGTAAGAACAACTGACAACTTTAACCTGAGCAATTAAATTCAGAATTTTAGAGCAGAGGGAAACTTCAGAGAATACACAAGTGATCCAATTTTACATGCTGCTTTACCATTAAATGAGCAAGTATGGTAAGTACATTCTCTTTTGCAGTTGTCCAAGAAATACAAAAGCATGTATAGAGGCTTATTTTAAATCTTGTCTTTTGGATAATGATTATTCATTTGGCCAGAAAGTTTTTCACATGCAACAGACCAAATGCTAGTATTCTGCATAAACTGACTTAATTGCTGTTTTGGTAAGGAATAACTTTTTCTTCAGATTCTTTCCAAAAATACTTTCTTGATTCTAACCTACAATTCTGCAGTAACACAGCAACATCTTCAGAACAGGGTGTTAAATCATTCTTTTCCAGTAAAGAAAGTGGAATCCACACCAATAGTCCCCATTGCCAAAGAACTGCTGTGTGTACAAGATAGTAGGAAGAACCAAACAGCCAAACGTTAACCAAAGTCTACTAAATGTATCTCTTGTTGACTAATAGTTTCCCCTACTTTCTGCAAAGCTATTAGTCCCTCAGCTGTTAATATCCCAGGGGAATTAGAATTTCCATCCCTCTTGAGAACATCAAACAGAATCTTAAAAATCTCCTGGGTTGAGCTTTAGGTGAGGTCTTAGTCAATTACCATTTCCTAGAGACATTAGGAAATAATTTAAGGGAAGTAACTTGTCTTTTCTTCTTTGAATTTTTTGTGAAATATTTTGTTTAGAATATAACTGGTGTCTCAAATATTAAAAAGAATATTGTCTTTGAATATTTTCTAGAGCTACCCACTACTCCCCAAAATCTTACAACTCATTGTATAATCCAAATACTAGTAGTATATCTACTTCAGTGGGATCAGATAATAAAATCTCCATAGAAGAAATGATATTCACTAAAAGATTCAAAGTCCTAATGCATTGTATTGAAGTAGCAGCACATTTTTTAATCCAAAAAGGGCTATTAGCAATTCCCTGAAACAAAACATTCCAATGGTATAGTTTCATGGGTTCTTTAAAATTACAATCAGTCATGCTAAATTCAAACATTTTAGAATCATTATGATGCAAAGAAATAATATAAAATCACTTTTTAAATCTATAATATTTGATAGTGTAAAGTGCTGACAAGTTGCTAGTGTATGCTACCTCCTGAGTCTTTTTGGAAGGACTCAGAGCTATGAGTTTTCCTCTCAGTACTGCTTTCATATGATCCCATTGGTTTGGGTAAGTTGTGTTTCCGTTTTCATTATTTTCAAGAAATGTTGGATTCTGGTAGTTCCAGGTTGTCTTGTTTTCCCTGGGGTCCGTTCTTTTACTTTCCTCTTGCCATCTTGTTGTTTGTGATTATATGTGGTCTTGTTGTCAGTGAATGGTTCTAGTCTCTCCTGTGTACCTTGCCTGTGTTCTAGGATCTCAGATGTTCCTGATGGCAGATTGCCTGAGTGCCTGTTCTGCAGGGATAGCCCAATGGGTGGAAACAGAGGTCCTTAGATAGAGTTCCGGCTCCACTGAACGAATCAGGAGGGGGCCACATTCTGATAGGTAGGCACAGACTTCTCTGCTCCTTACTACTCAGAACACATTCTCACAGGAGGTTTTAGTTTCTCTGTGTCCCTGGATCTCTGCTGTTCCTTGTGGCAAATTACCTGTTCTGTACTGTAAATAGAACCTTTCTTATCCCCTTGGTCAAAGCTCTAGTGCAGGTGGATCAAACATCTCCACAGTAAACCAGGTCCACTGAAACTATTAGATGGGAAATTTGGGAAAACCTTAAAACTCATAGGCACAAGAGAAAACTTTCTGAACAGAACACCAATGGCTCATTCTCTAATGACAAAGATTGATAAATGGGATTTAATGAGATCGCAATATTTTTGTAAGGATAAGGAAACTGTGAAGATAACCAAATGGCTAGACAACAGATTGGGAAAAGATCTTTACCAACCGCACATCAGATAGAGGCCTAATATCCAAGGTATAAAAAGAACTCAAGAAGCTAGACACTAGAGAATCAAACAACCCTATTAAAAAAGGGGTACAGAGCTAAGCAAAAGTTATCAATTCAGGAATATTGAATGGCTGAGAAGCATGAAGGAAGTGCTCCACATAATTAGTCATCAGGGAAATGCAAATCAAAACAATCCTGAGATTCCACTTCACATCAGACAGAAGAGCAAAGATCAACAATTCAGATGACAGCAGATGCTGGCAAGGATGTAGAGAAAGAGGAACACTCCTCTACTGTAGGTGGGGTTCTAAAATGGTACAACCACTCTGGAAATCAATGTGGTGATTCCTCAGAAAATAGGACATAATTCTAACCCTGAAGCCTCAGTCTTTCCATGTCCGGGCATATACCCCATAGAAGATCTAACATACAACAAAGACACAGGAACCATAATGTTCATAGCAGCCCTATTTATAATAGACAGAAGCTGGAAAGAACCCAGATGTCCTTCAGTAGATGAAAGGATACCAAAATTGTGGTATATTATACAATGGATTTCTACTCAGCTATCAGAAACAATGTCTTTATGAAATTCTTAAGAAAATCAATGCATCTAGAGAATATCTTCCGGAGTAACATTACCCAGTCACAAAAGAACAGACATAATGAGCAGTCACTGATAATTTGATACTAACCCCAGAAAGCACAGAACACCCCAGAAACAACTCACAGACTATACAAAGTTAAAGGAAAATGAAGAAAGTGAAAAATTATTATGATTAAACTCTACACACCAAGAAAACTTTGACTTATTCCAGGTTACATCTTGGTTTACCTGTACTTTATGCTCATTGTAACTAGAAAGATCTTAATGCACACTATCAAACATTTAAAATAAACCAAGTAGTAACAGAAATGTAATAGTACACTTTTATGTAAAAATGCTTTAAATCTGTTAAATGAAGTTAAAAGAAAAAGAAATTACGAAAAAGAACAAAAAAAATTAATGTCTTCCTTTCTTCTTTCCACATGGTTACAGTAAATACATAATAAATTATAAGTGTCTAATATCTCAGAGTAAAAAATTTTTTTCTAAGTAAAATATATTGCATCCATGTCTTTTATTCATTTTCTTATATATTAGACAAGTAATTTATCAGGAATGGTCCCAGCAGCTCAGAGTCTCTTCCATTGATCCTCACAAAGTGTGAGTCTCTGGGTAGCACAGGCTGGTAAATCAGTGGAGCTCAGGTGCCTTTCCTTTGCTTTCTTTTTTTTATTGACTATTCTGCTTCTCCCCCTTCAGAAACTGTCTTTGATTTTTGAGTGCTTGATGTGCTCAATCCACACACTGATCCTATTGTCCACAATCTTGCCATTAACTTGCTTGTTTGTTTACAAGCATGCCCAAGGCATGCTGCATGACATTGTAGACTCTTCCCACTTTGCTATGGGAAAACTCATAGGGCATTCCTTTTTGAACAGTGCCTGTTCCTTTGATGGTTAGAATATCACCCTACTTGTAAATTCCTATGATGTGGCAAAGTAACACCTCCATGTTTCATAAGAAAGCTTAGAAAACACAAAGCAAGCACCCCTTCACTTTCCCTTTTAGTTGGCCATTTTGGTTAAGAACCTGAGAAGATGCTTTAGACTAAAGTAATGTAAGGAACAGAAACTAAGATTTGTAATTGATCACAAAATTCTTACACCTCTCATTCCCTCCACTACTAAGTCAGTGAAGGTCAAGGTGTACTTGGTCATTTCCCGCTATTTTGCATGGATAAACATCCACAGCAAACCTACTGAGAGTCATTAGCTTCTTTCCCTTGCAGTGACATGTCCAGAGAAAATAAGATATAATGTAATTGGCTCACTAGTTCCACTGGTTACAATCTAATTGTTAGAGAAAAGTGGTTCTACTGCTTTGAGATTGCCTTATTCTTCTAAATTTGTGTGGTAAAGTACAAAGGAATGTCTCATGGCCTAGAGGTTAGGGATGACATAGAGTTTACTTTGTAGTCAGTCTATGCAAGCAGCCAAAAGAAAGGAAGTGGCTGGGTTGGGCTTCAGATATCTCTTCAGTTGGAAGACCAGACACAGTCTAAATCCAAATACCTCTTTGTCCCCTAGATTCCTAGTGAAGAGAGGACCCAGAGATGATGCAAACGCTATTTAAATCACCAATGAGAGAGTTAGGTTCAATATCTGTAAATCCCATACACTCAAAGCCAATATTCTATTGACATACTCAATTTATATTCTTATCTTTCTTGTCTGTCTTCTCTTGGTTCAAATCTTTATTATACTGATTCTAATATTAATATGTTTGTACCTTAAATCAGGGCTCACAAAGGAAAGTTCAAGATGAAACATTAAGTTATTAATTTTTATCTAAGAACCAACACTTTAATTTTTAACACAAATTTTGTTGCTCTATTTTTTCCTGTTTTCCTTTTTAAAAATATATTGGATATACTTAATTTACATTTCAACTCTCATTCCCTATCCTGCCTTCCACACCACAAACACCCTGTGTCATGTGATCTTCAACTGATTAAAATAAATAATCACCCACCAACCCACACCATCCTCCCTCCCTGCTCTAATATTACCATATACTGGGGCATCCAGCCTTGATAAAACCAAGCCATTCTCCTCCAATTGATACCCAACAAGGCCATTCTCCACTACACGTGGATCTAGAGCCATGGGTCAGTCCATGTATACACTTAGAATTGTAGTTTAATACCTGGGACTTTTGGTTGGTTGAAATCGTTGTGTAAGTGAAATTTTAACACCCTTCAGGTTTTTCAATCCTTTCTCTGATGCCTCCATTGGGGTCCCTGTTCTCAGTTCAGTAGTTGTCTGTAAGCATCTGCCTCTGTATTTGGCATGATCTGGAAGATTATCTCAGGAGGCAAATTATACCAGACTCCTGTCAGCATGCACTTCTTGGCATCAGCAATATTGTCTGAGTTAAGTGGCTGTATTTAAGGTCCCCTTGATCATTAGTTGAAAAAATGCGTTACAGCTGGACCTCATGGAGGCATTTCCTCAACTGAGGCTCCTTTCTCTGTGATAACTCCATCTTGTGTCATGTTGACACAGAACCAGCCTGTACAATGTTCATAGCTTTTTAACACCAATAAATCTCACCTGGGTTCAGCTGGTCTTGGGTAGCTCCATGTTGCTTCCAGATCTTTCCTTCTTCAGACCTCTCACCTCTCTCTTATTCCCTCACCCTGCCCAATCACCTTCGTTCCTTTATTTTACTAATTAAAATGGGAATACTCAGTTGGAGTCATGTGACTAGCCAGCCCTTCTTGGGGATGTGGAATTAATGTTAAATTACAAACAACTTCAGGAAAATCTACAAAAGACTCTCAATCCTGAACATCTATGCCCCAAATACAAGGGCACCCACATTCATAAAAGAAACCTTACTAAAGATCAAAGCATGTGTGGCAGAATTCACGACAATAGTGGGAGACATCAACACCTAAGTTTCATCAATGGAAAGATCATGGAAGCAGAAACTGAACACAGACATAGTGAAACTAAAAGAAGTTTTGAATCAAATAGATTTAACAGACATATACAAAGTATTTTATCCTAAAACAAATGAATATACCTTCATATCAGCATCTCAGGACATAATCTCCAAAAATGACCAACAAGTGGGCCACATAACAGTCCTCAACTGATACAAGAACATGAAAATAATCCCATGTATCCTATCAGATCACCCAAATTCTCAATAGAAACTATCAATGCTAGATGTTCCTGGACAGACATCATACAGACCCTAAGAGAACATAAGTGTCAGCCTAAGCTGCTATACCCAGAAAAACACTCAATCACCGTAGATGGAGAAAACAAGCTATTCCAGGACAAAAGTAAATATGTAAAATATCTGACCACAAACCCAGCAATGCAAGAAATTATAGGTGGAAAACCCAAGAAAAGGAAGAAAACTACATCCTGGATAAAACAAGAAAAAACCTAAGCAAAAAAACCAAAAGAAGAAAGACCCACAGGCACAATTCTACCTCTAAAAGCAAAAATAGCAGGAAACAGCAACCACTATTCCTTAATATCTGTAAATATAAATAGATTCAATTCCCACAAAAATATAGGCTAAATGTCCGGATATATAAATAGAAAACACATTTTGCTGCATACAGGAAACTCATATCAGAGACAAAAATAAAAACTATCTCAGAGTAAAATGTTGGCAAAAAAAACATTCCAAGCAAACAGCCCCAAAAAGAAAGCTGGAGTGGTCATTCTAACATTTAATAAAGGAGATTTACGACCAAGAGTTATCAAAAAAGTTATGAAAAACCTCTAACAAAGCAAGTGAAAGACCTGTATGACAAGAACTTCAAATCTACAAAGAAGGAAATCAAGGAAGATCTCAGAAAGTAGTAATATCTCTCATGCTCATGGTTTGAAAGGATCAACATTTTAAAAATGGCCATCCTACCAAAAGCAATCTACAGATTCAGTGAAATTTCCATCAAAACTCCAACCCAGTTCTTCACTGAGTTGGAAAGAGCAACATGGAATTTCATCTGGAATAACAAAAGACCTACAAGAGCAGAATCCATCCTCAACCACAAGAAAACATATTTGGGAATCACCATCCCTGACCTCAAGCTATATTACAAGGCAATTGTGCTAAAAACTTCATGGTAATGGTACAGAAACAGGCATGTGGATCAATGGAATAGAATAGAATATCCACAAATGAACCCTCACTTATATGGTCACCTGATTTTTGACTAAAGTGCTATAAATATTCAATGGAAAAAGGACAGCATCTTCAATAAAGAGTGTTGGTCCAACTGATTCTCAGCATGCAGAAGAATGAAAATAGACCCTTTCTTATCTCCTTCTACAAAGATCAAGTGCAAGTGGATCAAAGATCTCCACATTGAAACAGGTACACTGAAACTATTAGAAGAGAGAGTAGGGAAAACCTTAGAACTCATAGACACAGGAGAAAATTTCCTGAACAGAAAACCAATGGCTCGTGCTTTAAGGTCAAATATTGTCAAATTGGACATAATGAGATTGTAAAGTTACTGTAAGGCTAAGGACAATGTCAAGAAAAGAAAACAGAAGCTGTCAGATTGGGAAAAGATCATTACCAACGCCAATTCTAATAGAGGCCTGATATCAAAGGTATACAAAGAACTCAAGAAGCTAGAAACCAGAGAATCAAACAACCCTATTAAAAATGAGGTATGGTGCTAAATAAAATATTATGAATTGAGGAATATGAAATGCCTGAAAATCATCTAAGGAAGTGCTTGACATCATTAGCCATCAGGGATATGAAAATCAAAACACACCTGAATTTTTACTTCACACCAACGAGAATAGGTAAGATCAAAAATTTTGAAGACAACAGATGATGGCGAGGATGCAGAGAAAAAAGAACACTCCTCCACTGTAACTGGAGTTCTAAACAGCCACAGCAAATCTGGAAATCAGTATGGCGGTTCCTCAGAAAATTGGACATAGTACTACATGAAGACCCAATTATTACACTTCTGGGCATATACGCCAGAGAAGTTACAACACACAACAAAGACACATGCACCAAAATGTACATAGCAGCCCAACTTATAATAGCCAGAGGCAGGAAAGAACCCAGATGTCCTTCGGTAAAAGAATGGATACAGAAATTGTGGTATATTTACACAGTGCAGTACTACGCAGCTATCAGAAACAATTACTTTATGAAATTCTAAGAAAATGGATGCATCTAGAGAATATCATCCTGAATGAGATAACCCACTCAAAAAAGAACAGACATAATATGCAGTCACTGAAAATTGGATATTAACCCTAGAAATCTCT
Source organism: Micromys minutus (assembly GCF_963924665.1). Lineage (NCBI taxonomy): Eukaryota > Metazoa > Chordata > Mammalia > Rodentia > Muridae > Micromys > Micromys minutus. The sequence continues at coordinate 26,950,695 of NC_137958.1, forward strand.
TAACACCCCAGAAACAATTCACAGAATATATTAAGTCAAAAAAAAAAAAAAAAAAAAAAAAAAAAAAAAAAAAAAAAAAAAAAAAGAAAAAAAAAAAAAACCCAAAGGCAGAAAACAAAAAAAAGAAGCAAAACAAATCAAAAAATTCACTGAAAAACCATTATGATTAGTGTTTACACACCTAGAAAACTTTAACAATTTCCAGGTTACATCTTGTTTTATTGTATTTTTTGATCATTGTAACTAGTAAAATTTTAATGCATACTAGCAAATTTGAAAAAAATCAAGGTCTTACAAAAAGTATTCATATACACTTATCCAAAAACGATTAAAATCTGTACCTTTATCTTTATTTGTTAAAATAAAGATGTTCAGTTCATGAAAAAAAAAAAAAAAAAAAAAACCCTAAACAATAAAAAAGGAAGGAAGACGCAAAGAATGAACAGCAAAACAGGAGGTCTGATCAAGCTGACAAAATTTTAATTTTCATGCACTAAATTTATACAGGTAGAAGAAGGGAATAAAACATATGACTTAGGAACTTTCCAGCTAAAGGACTTTTCACAAACTCTTTGTGGAGAATTATATGGGAACGGGGACTACTCAGGTGCAGATTACCATGTTCTGCAAAGTAGGATCTGTTGCCTGGGAGGCCTTTCTACTCAGAATCAGAGATCACCTGACTTATAGTCAGTCTCTTCCACAGAAAACAGAAACCTAGGCTGAGATATAAGTAATATGGTGTTACTTGGAACACTTCCTGCCCAAGGCCAGACCCAGCCCTGTTTCTTTCCCTACCATAGGTCCCTGGGAGCTTGGAAGAGCTGCAGGTGTGCTTTCCATCTTAAATAGAAGGGTGAGTCAACTTCTTCTGCCCACATTCTATCCTGGAAGAGGCCAGCCAGAACACTTCATACACACGCAGAGGTACTACCCAGGAGAGCACACTTACAATCAAAAGCAAGACTCACCCCAAATACATCAACACTGGTCTCTGCCATTGGAATTCACAATGTACCCTGAGAGAGGAACACCCAGAAACAATCTTCCTCTAGAGATCATGGGCCCACCAAACTACAAGAGACATAAGCCCCAATACGAGACAAGAAGATCACCTAGCATCACATAGAACAAGATGGCAGGACTCTAAGAAACCAAAACGAAGATCACCAGGCAACATCAAAACTCAGTACTTCCACCACTGCAAATAGTGGATATGTTCAATAACCAGAAAAACAAGATTTAGACTTAAAATTATACTTAATGATGATGATGGAGAAGCTCAAAGGAGAAGAACATAAAGAACACATTCAAAAGTAAAGGAGAATACACACAAACAAGATGGAGCCCTTAAAGAGGAAACACAAAAATCACTTAAATAGTTGAATGGAAGAATAACCAGGTGAAGGAACTGAAAACAGAAACAGAAACAATGAAGGAAAAGCTAAAGAAAACAAACTTGAAGTTAAAAAACTTAGGAAAGACATAAGGAGTCATAAATGCTAGAATCACCAACAGAATACAAGAGATATAAAAGAGAATCTCAAGAAGAAAACAGAACATCGAAGTCATTGACACAACACTCAGAGAAACTGCAAAAATAAAAGAGATCCTTAGCAAAATATCATGAAAATCCAGGACACCATGAGAAGATCTAACCTAAGCATAATAGGTGTAGACAGGGTGTAGAATAAGAACTGAAAGGCACAATAAATATCTTCATCCCTGGAATGCAAGGATGGTTTAATATAAAGAAATCCACCAATGTACTCCACCATATAAACAAACTGAAATTACAAAATCACATGGTCATCTCACTAGAGGCTGAGAAAGTATTTGACAAAATTCAACACCCCTTCATGTTAAAAGTCCTGGAAAAAACAGGAATCCAAGGTCCACACCTAAACATAATAAAAGCAATGTACAGAAAACCAACAGCCAACAGCAAACTTAAGGGTGGAAAAAATGAAGCAATTCCACTAGAATCATGGACTCGACAAAGCTGCCCACTCTCTCCCTACTTATTGAACATAGTACTGGAAGTCCTGGCTGGAGCAATGAGACAGCAAAAGGAGATCAAGGGGATACAAATTGGAAAGGAAGAAGTAAAAACATCACTCTTTGCAGATGACATGATAGTGTACTTAAGTGACCCCACAAATTCCACCAGAGAACTCCTACAGCTGATAAACAAGTTCAGCAAAGTGGCTGGATATAAAATTAACTCAAAAAAGCAGTAGCCTTCCTATATTCAAAGGATAAACATGTGGAGAAAGAAATTAGAGAAAAGATACCCTTCACAATAGTCACAAAAACTATAAAATACCTTCGTGTGACTCTAAGCAAGTGAAGGACCTGTGTGACAAGAACTTCAAACATCAAACATCTAAAGAATTAAATCGAATAAGATCTCCAAAAACGGAAATATCTCTCATGCTCATGGATTGGAAGGATCAACATCTTAAAAATGGACATTCTACTAAAATTATCTACAGATTCAATGCAATCCCCATCAAAATTCCAACCCAGTTCTTCATTGAGTTGAAAAGATCAATGTGCAATTTCATCAGGAATGACAAAAGACCTAGAATAGAGAAATCCATCCTCAACAACAAGAAAATATCTGCAGGAATCACTAACCCTGACCTCAAGCTATATTACAAGGCAATTGTGCTGAAAACTGCATGGTACTGGTACAATAATAGGCATGTGTATCAATGGAATAGAATAGAAGATGCAGAAATGAGCCCTCACAGGGCTGAAAAACTGGTACCAGGAACAGAATTTTGGAACTTCAGTTTCCACCTGGTGGTGACTTCAGGTCGCGAAGCAGAGCCCAGCCAATGTGCCATGCGAACCACCAGTTCCTAAGGTTGAGAGACTAGTGAGTGGAAGATCTGAGCAACCGGGGAGCAGAGAGATCTGTGAGGAGTGCACACACAGGGCGCACCTTCCGACCTGCCTGATCTGGGGACCAGGAACAGAACTTTGGAACCTCTGTTCCCACCCGGCGACTCTGAGGCATAGAACAGGTCTGGGCCCATCTGCCACCTAGACCAGTGGAGATCCAGGGACACCGACCAAATACAAGGGAAAGGTGAGAACATATCACTGACAACAAAATGGCAAGAGGAAAGCAAAAGAGTATATCCCAAGGAAACCAAGACAACCTGGCAACACCAGAACCCAGCTCTTCTCTAACAGCAAACATCGGAATTCCAAACACTCCAGAAAAAGAAGACGCAGACATGAAGTCATACCTCAAGGTGCTGATAGAGATACTTAAACAAGAACGGGAGGACAAGCAAAAAGATTCAGAAGCTTTTAAAGAGGAAACAAGAAAAACACTCAAAGAACTGAAAGAACTAGAGGAAAACAGAACCAAAGAAATGAAGGAATGGAAGAGGGAAATTAAAAGGAAATTGACACAATAAAGAAAACACTAAAGGAGATAACCCTAGAGACAGAACACCAAAAAAAGAAATCAGGAGTCACAGAAGCAAGCATTTGCAATAGATTACAAGAGATCCAAGAGAGACTATTGGGGGCAGAAGACAACATTGCAAACATAGACAAAACAGGGAGAGAAGGTGCAAAAAACAAAAAGCTCCTAACCCAAAATATCCAGGAAATCCAAGATACAATGAGAAGACTGAACCTAAAGATAATAGGAATAGAAGAGGGAGAAGAGTATCAACTAAGAGGCAGAGTAAATGTCTTCAACAAAATCGTTGAAGAAGACTTCCCTACCCTCAAGAATGAGATGACCACGAGCATAAAAGAAGCCTAAAGAACTCCAAATAGGTTGGACCAGAAAAGAAATACCTCCCGACACATAACAGTCAAAACACCAAGTGCCCAAAGCAAAGAAAGAATACTAAAAGCAGTAAGGGAAAAAGGACAGGTAACATATAAATGCAGGCCAATCAGAATCACACCCGATTTCTCAACAGAGACTATGAAAGCAAGAAGAGCCTGGACAGATATCATGCACACCCTAAGAGAGCACAAGTGCCAGCCCAAGCTGCTATACCCAGCAAAACTATCAATCACCATAGATGGAGAGGTGAAGATATTTCAAGACAAATCTAAATTTACACACTATCTGACCACAAACCCAGCACTACAACGAATTATAGGTGGAAAACCCAATACAAAGAGGGGAAATACAGCCCAGTAAAAACAAGAAAACTCCTAAACAAGAAAACTAAAAGAAGAAAAACACACAGACTCAACTCAACCCACAAAAGCAATAATGGCCGAAAACAGAAAAAATTATACCTTGATATCTATTAACATAAATGGACTCAACTCCTTAATAAAGAGACATAGGCTATCAGAGTGGATACATAAACAAAATCCAGCTTTTTGCTGCATACAGGAAACTTATCTCAGAGACAAAGAATGACACTATCTCAGAGTAAAAGAGTGGGAAAAAAACTTCCAAGCAAACAGCCCCAAGAAGCAAGCTGGAGTGGCTTTACTAATATCGAATAAAGTAAATTTCCAACCAAAATTTATCAAAAAAGATAAGGAAGGACACTTTTTACTCATTACCGGGGAATCTGCTAGGAGGAACTCTCAATTCTTAACATATATGCTCTAAATAAAAAAGCACCCACATTCATAAAAGAAACCCCACTAAAGCTCAAAAAATACATTTCACCCCACACAAAAATAGTGGGAGACTTTAATACCCCACTCTCACCAATGGACAGATCATGGAAACAGAAACTGGACAAGGACACTGCAAAACTAGCAGAGACTTTGAATCAACTAGAATTAATAGATATCTACAGAACATAGCATCCTAAAATAAAAGAATAAACGGTCTTCTCAGCACCCCATGGCACCTTCTCGAAAATTGACCACATAATTGGACACAGAATGAGCCTCAATTGATATAAGAAGATTGAAATACTCCTATGCATCCTCTCAGATCCCCATGGTCTACGGCTGGTCTTTAACAACAACAAAGACAACAAAATGCCCACATACACATGGAAACTAAACAACGCTCTGTTAAATGATAGCAGGGTCAAAGAAGAAATAAAGAAAAAAATTAAGGACTTTCTAGAATTTAAGGAAAATGAGAACACAACATACCCAAACCTATGGGATGTAATGAAAGCAGTACTTAGAGGAAAACTCATAGCCCTAAGTGCTTCCAAAAAGAAACTGGAGAGAGCTTACATCAACAACCTGACAGCACAGATAAAAGCCCTAGGACAAATGGAAGCAGATATACCCAAGAAGACTAGACACCAAGAAATAATCAAAATTAGGGCAGAAATAGACCAAATAGAAACAAAAAGAACCATTGAAAAAATCAACAAAACCAAGAGTTGGTTCTTTGAGAAAATCAACAAGATTCATAAACCCCTAACCAGACTAACTAGAGGGCAAAGAGAGAGTATAGAAATTAACAAAATCAGAAAGGAAAGTGGAGACATAACAACTGAAAATGAGGAAATTCAAGAAATCATCAGATCCTACTACAAAAACTTATACTCCACAAATTGGAAAATCTGGAGGAAATGGACGAATTCCTAGACAGATACAAGATCCCAAAGTTAAACAAGGACCAAGTAAACCATCTAAATAACCCTATAACACCTAAAGAAATAGAAGAAGTCATCAAAAGCCTCCCAACCAAAAAAAAAAAAAAAAAAAAAAGCCCAGGTTTAGACAGGTTCAGTGCAGAATTTTATCAGACATTAATTGCTGATATAACACCTATACTCCCCAAAATATTCCCAAAGATAGAATCTGATGGAATACTACCCAACTCATTTTTTGAGGCTACAATAACCCTCATACCTAAACTACACAAAGACCCTACAAGAAAAGAGAACTTCAGTCCAATCTCACGTATGAACATTGACACAACAATACTCAACAAATCCTTGAAAACCGAATCCAAGAACACAACAAAACGATCATTAATCATGACCAAGTAGCCTTCATCTCTGGGATGCAGAATGGATTCATATGAGGAAATCCATCAATGTAATCCACCATATAAACAAACTCAAAGAACAAAATCACATGGTCATCTCACTAGATGCTGAGAAAGCATTTGACAAAATTCAACACCCCTTCATGTTAAAAGTCCTGGAAAGAACAGGAATCCAAGGTCCATACTTAAACATAATAAAAGCAATAGACAGCAAACCAACAGCCAACATCAAACTTAATGGTGGGAAACTTGAAGAAATCCTACTAAAATCAGGGACTAGACAAGGCTGCCCACTCTCCCCCTACCTATACAACATAGTACTGGAAGTCCTGGCTGGAGCAATTAGACACCAAAAGGAGATCCAGGGGATACGAATTGGAAAGAAAGAGATAAAAACATCACTCTTTGCAGATGACATGATAGTGTAATTAAGTGACCCCAAAAACTCCACCAGAGAACTCCTACAGCTGATAAACAAGTTCAGCAAAGTGGCTGGATACAAAATCAACTCAAACCAATCAGTAGCCTTCCTATACTCAAAGGACAAACATTTGGAGAAGGAAATTAGGAAAAAGGTACCCTTCACAATTGTCACAAAAACTATACAATACCTTGGTGTGTCTCTAACTAAGCAAGTGAAGGACCTGTATGACAAGAACTTCAAACCTTTATAGAAGGAAATTGAGGAGGATCTCAGAAAATGGAAAGATCTCCCATGCTCATGGATTGGAAGAATCAACATTTTAAAAATGGCCATCCTACCAAAAGCAATTCACAGATTCAACGCAATCCGCATCAAAATTCTAACACAGTTCTTAATGGAATTGGAAAGATCAATGTGCAATTTCATATGGAACAACAAAAGACCTAGAATAGCAAAATCCATCCTCAACAACAAGAAAACATCTACAGAAATCAGTGTCCCTGGCCTCAAGCTATATTACAAGGCAATTGTGCTGAAAACTGCATGGTACTGGTACAGAAATAGGCATGTGGATCAATGGAATAGAATAGAAGATCCAGAAATGAGCCCTCACATATATGGTCACCTGAATTTTGACAAAGGAGCCTTAAACATTCAATGGAAAAAGGACAGCATATTCAACAAATGGTGCTAATCCAACTGGCACTCAACATGCAAAAGAATGAAAATAGACCCTTCCTTTTCTCCTTATACAAAGCTCAAGTGTAAGTGGATCAAAGATCTCCACATTAAACCAGATACACTGAAACTATTAGATGAGAAAGTAGGGAAAACTTTAGAACATATAGGCACAGAAGAAAATTTTCTGAACAAAACAACAATGGCTCAAGCTCTAAGTTCAAAGATTAACAAATGGGACTTAATGATATTGCAAAGTTTCTGTAAGGCTAAGGACATTGTCAAGAAAACAAACAGCAGCCAACAGAATGGGAAAATATTTTTACCAACTCAACATCAGATAGAGGCCTAATATCTAAGGTCTACAAAGAACTCAAAAAGCTAGACACCAGAGAATCAAATAACCCTATTAAAAAATTGGTACAGAGCTATACAAAACGTTCTCAGTTGAGGAATATCGAATGGCTGAGAAATATCTGAGGAAGTGCTGGACTACCTTAGCCATCAGGCAAATGCAAATCAAAACAACCCTGAGATTCCACCTCACACCAGTCAGATTGGCCAAGATCCAAATCAGATGACAACAGATTCTGGCAAAATTGCGGAGAAAGAGGAACTGTTCTCCACTGTTGTTGGGCTTGCAAATAATACAATGACTCTGGAAATCAGTCTGGCGATACCTCAGAAAATTGGACATAGTACTACCTGAAGACCCAGCTATTCCACTTCTGGGCATATACCCCAGAGACACCTTAGTACACAACAAAGTTATATGCACCACAATGTTCATAGCAGCTCTATTTATAATAGCCAGAAGCTGGAAAGAACCCAGATGTTCTTCAGAAGATGAATGGATACAAAAATTGTGGTACATTTAGACAATGGAATACTTCACAGCCACCAGAAACAATGACTTGCCCAAATTCTTAAGAAAATGGCTGCATCTAGAGAATATCATTCTGAGTGAGATAACCCAGTCACAAAAGAACCAACATAATATACAGTCACTGATTATGGGATGCTAACCCCAGAGGCTTGCACTGCCCCAGAAACAACTCACAGACTGTATGAAGTCCAAGAAATAAAGAAAAGAAAACAAAACAAAACAAAAAAATCTCTATACAACAAGATATCTTTGACTATTTTCATGTTACATTTTGTTTTACATGTACTTTATGCTCATTGAAACTATTAAGCTTTCAATGCATACTATCAAACCTTTAAAAAAAATCAAGTACTAACTAAAAAATATATTCATACAGTTTTATGTAAAAATTATTTTAAAATCTGAAAAAAAGTACTGACAGATATGTATTGCATAATTTTATGCAAAAATGCTTAAAATGTGTACATTTATCTTTGTTTTGTAAAATAAAATTGTTAAAAAAAACGAAATGAGCCCTCACATATATGGTAACCTGATTTTTGACAAAGAAGCTGTAAAATTCAATGGAAAACGGACAGCCTATTCAACAAATGGTGCTGGCCCATCTGGTACTCAGCATGCAGAAGAATGAAAAAGGACCCTATCTTATCTCCTTGTATAAAGCTCAAGTGTAAGTGGATCAAAGATCTCCACATTAAACCAGATACACTGAAACTATTAGATGAGAAAGTAGGGAAAACTTTAGAACATATAGGCACAGAAGAAAATTTTCTGAACAAAACAACAATGGCTCAAGCTCTAAGTTCAAAGATTAACAAATGGGACTTAATGATATTGCAAAGTTTCTGTAAGGCTAAGGACATTGTCAAGAAAACAAACAGCAGCCAACAGAATGGGAAAATATTTTTACCAACTCAACATCAGATAGAGGCCTAATATCTAAGGTATACAAAGAACTCAAAAAGCTAGACACCAGAGAATCAAATAACCCTATTAAAAAATTGGTACAGAGCTATACAAAACGTTCTCAGTTGAGGAATATCGAATGGCTGAGAAATATCTGAGGAAGTGCTGGACTACCTTAGCCATCAGGCAAATGCAAATCAAAACAACCCTGAGATTCCACCTCACACCAGTCAGATTGGCCAAGATCCAAATCAGATGACAACAGATTCTGGCAAAATTGCGGAGAAAGAGGAACTGTTCTCCACTGTTGTTGGGCTTGCAAATAATACAATGACTCTGGAAATCAGTCTGGCGATACCTCAGAAAATTGGACATAGTACTACCTGAAGACCCAGCTATTCCACTTCTGGGCATATACCCCAGAGACACCTTAGTACACAACAAAGTTATATGCACCACAATGTTCATAGCAGCTCTATTTATAATAGCCAGAAGCTGGAAAGAACCCAGATGTTCTTCAGAAGATGAATGGATACAAAAATTGTGGTACATTTAGACAATGGAATACTTCACAGCCACCAGAAACAATGACTTGCCCAAATTCTTAAGAAAATGGCTGCATCTAGAGAATATCATTCTGAGTGAGATAACCCAGTCACAAAAGAACCAACATAATATACAGTCACTGATTATGGGTTGCTAATCCCAGAGGCTTGCACTGCCCCAGAAACAACTCACAGACTGTATGAAGTCCAAGAAATAAAGAAAAGAAAACAAAACAAAACAAAAAAATCTCTATACAACAAGATATCTTTGACTATTTTCATGTTACATTTTGTTTTACATGTACTTTATGCTCATTGTAACTATTAAGCTTTCAATGCATACTATCAAACCTTTAAAAAAAATCAAGTACTAACTAAAAAATATATTCATACAGTTTTATGTAAAAATTATTTTAAAATATGAAAAAAGTACTGTCAGATATGTATTGCATAATTTTATGCAAAAATGCTTAAAATGTGTACATTTATCTTTGTTTTGTAAAATAAAGTTGTTAAAAAAAAAGAAATGAGCCCTCACATATATGGTAACCTGATTTTTGACAAAGAAGCTGTAAACATTCAATGGAAAACGGACAGCCTATTCAACAAATGGTGCTGGTCCATCTGGCACTCAGCATGCAGAAGAATGAAAAAGGACCCTATCTTATCTCCTTGTATAAAGCTCAAGTGTAAGTGGATCAAAGATCTCCACATTAAACCAGATATACTGAAACTATTAGATGAGAAAGTAGGGAAAACCTTATAACACATAGGTACAGGAGAAAATTTTCTGAACAAAACACAAATGGCTCAAGCTCTAAGGTCGAAGATTAACAAGTGGGACTTAATGAGATTGCAAAGTTTATGTAAGGCTAAAGACATTGTCAAGAAAACAAAAAGGGCAGCCAACAAAATGGGAAAAGATCTTTACCAACTCCACATCAGGTAGAGGCCTCATATCCAAGGTATACAAAGAACTCAAAAAGCTAGACAACTGAGAATCAAATAACCCTATTAAAAATGGGGTACAGAGATAAACAAAACATTCTCAATTGAGGAATATCGAATGGCTGAGAAACATCTAAGGAAGTGCTCAACATCTTTAGTTATCAGAGAAATGCAAATCAAAACAACTCTGAGATTCCACCTCACACCATTGAGATTGGCCAAGATCCAAAACTGAGATGACAGCAGATGCTGGCAAGGTTGTGGAGAAAGAGGAACACTTCTCAACTGTTGGTCGGGTTGTAAACTGATACAACCACTCTGGAAATCAGTCTGCCGATAACTCAGAAAATTGGACATAGTACTACCTGAAGATCCAGCTATTCCACTTCTGGGCATAAACCCCAGAGATATTCCAATATACAACAAAGATATATGCACCACAATGTTCATAGCAGCTCTATTTATAATAGCCAGAAGCTGGAAAGAACCCAGATGTCCTTCAGTAGATGAATGGATACAAAAATTGTGGTACATTTACAAATGGAGTACTACTCTGCCATACGAAACAATGACTTAACCAAATTCTTAAGAAAACGGTTGCATTTAGAGAATATCATCCTGAGTGAGATAATCCAGTATCAAAAAAAAAAAAAAAAGACATAATATACAGTCACTGATATTGAGATGGTAACACTAGAGGCTCGGTCTCCCCCAGAAACAACTCACAGACTGTGTGAAGTTCAAGAAAAAAAGAAAACAAAACAAAACAACAACAACAACAAAAAGTCACACTCAATCCTTACCCACCAAGAAAAGGTTGACTCATCTGGGTTACCTCCTGTTTTACATGTACTTTTTGCTCATTGTAACTAGTTAGACCTTAATGCAGAGTATCAAACTTTAAGAAAAAGAAAAAGAAAAAAGCCAAGCACTGACACAATTGTATTTGTATAAATTTATGCAAAATTTTAAAAATTTTATTTCTTTTATCTTTGTTTTTTAAAATAAAGTTTAAAAAAAGAAAGAAAGAAAGAAAGAAAATGGTTGCATCTAGAAAATATCATCCTGAGTGAGATAACCGAGGTACGAAAGAACAGACATAATATGCAGTCTCTGATAGTGGGATGCTAAACCCGGAGGCTCAGACTGCCCCAGAAACAACTCATAGACTGTGTGAAGTTCAAGAAAAAAAAGAAAAGAAACCAAAACAAACAAACAAAAAAGACATTATGCTCAATCCTTACTCACCAAGAAAACTTTGACTAATTCCAGCTTTCATCCTCTTTTATATGTACTTTTTGCTCATTGTAACTAGTAAGAACTTAATGCAGAGTATCAAACCTTAAAAAAAAAAGTCAAGCACTGACCAAAATGTATTGGAATACATTTATGCAAAAATGTTTAAATTTTTTTCCTTTTATCTTTGTTATGTAAAATAAAGTTTAAAAAAATAAATAAATAAATTATAGAAGAAAACTTTCCTAATCTAAAAAAAGAGATGAACATTAACATAAAAAAAGCCTACTGAACTCTAAATAGACTGGACCAGAAAAGTAATTTTTGCTGATACACAGTAGTCAAAACAACAAGTGCTCAAAACAAAGAAAGAGTCATAGAAGCAGTAAGAGAAAAAGGGCAGGTAATGTATAAGTCAGACTGATAAGAAATGCAAGAAACTTTCAACAGAGACTATGAAAGCTAGAAGATCCTAGACTGCCCTCATACAGGCCCTGAGGTTACTAAATCCAGATAAAACTCTGAATCATTATAAGTGTAGAAACCAAAATGATCCAAGATAAATGCAAATTTATACAATATCTCTCCACAATACAGCCTTTTAAAAAATAGTAGATGAAAACCAACTCCACAAAGAGGGAAACTTCACCTTAACAAAATCAAGAAACTAATCCTCTTCCAACACACAACAAAGAAGTAGGGAAAACAAGCATAACTTTATCTCTCACAGCAAAAATATCAGGAAAAAAAATCACTATTTTGTAAGATACCTTAAGTTCCCTTAACAATTCTCCAATAAAAGGACATAGACTAATTGTCTGGATATTCACATAGATTCCAGGATTTTGCTGCATACAGGAAACTCATCTGAACAAAAATACAGGCACTATCTCACAGTAAAGGGTTGGGAAAAAAACTTTACAAGCAAATGGTCATCAAGAAACAAGCTGTAGTAGCCATCCTAATATCAAATAAAATAGATTTTCAACCAACTGTCATAAAATCTCAATAGGAAAGGCACTCTTTACATATCAGTGGAATAATTGGAAAAGAGGAAGTCTCAATCCTCACAATCAATGCTCCAAATAAAAGAGCACATACGTTCATAAAAAAAAATCTACTGAAGCTCAGAGGATATATTATACCACACTCTATAATAGAGGGAGACTTCAACAGTCCACTCTAATCAATGGATAAATCAGGGATGCAAAAAATGAACAGAGACACAGTAAAACTAACATAAGTTATAAACCAAATGGATTTAACAGACAACTGTAGCATATTTCATCCTAAAACAAAAGCATCTCAGGGCATGCTCTCCGAAATTTACCATATAGTCAGTCACAAAACAGGCCTAAACAGATACAAGAGCATATAAAAATCCCATGCATACTATAGGATCACATGGACTAATGCTGGGCTACAATAACAATAAAAAAAACAAAACCCCACATACACATGGAAGCTAAACCATTCACTACTCAAGAACCACTTGGTCAAGGAAGAAATAAAGAAAGCAATCAAAGACTTTTTAAAATTAAACAAAAAGAAGGGACAACACACCTGAAACTTATGTGATACAATGAGAGCAGTTTTAAGAAGAAAATTCATAGTCCTGAGCACCTCTAAATGAAAACTGGAGAGATCACACACTAACAGCTTGACAGAACAGCTGAAAGCTCTAGAACAAAAAGAATCAGATACACCCAGGAGGAGCAGACAGCAGGAAATAATGAAAGTCAGAGCTGAAATCAACCAAGTAAAACAAAAAGAACTTCACAAAGTATCAGCAAAACCAAGAGCTATTTCTTTGAGGAAATCAAGATGGATAAACATTTGGGCAGACTAACTAGTGGACCCAGAGACAGTATCTCAATTAACAAAATCAAAAATGACGGGGGAGACATAAAAGCATAAACTGAGGAAATACAAGAAATCATCGTAAACTTCTAAAAAAGCCCATAATGAACAAATTGGGAAAATCTAGTGGAAATATAGATTTTTTTAGAAGATACCAATTCCCAAAGTTAAATCAGGATTAGCTAAACCATCTAAACAGACCCAAAACTTATAGAGAAATAGAAGCAGCCATCAAAATCCTCCCTTGCAATAAAAACGTGAATTATAAAGATATTTTTATACATTGTAGACTTAATGGTAGATTTTAAACTATTTAACCTCCATTGTAGCCCACCACACACCTGAGGGAGAGGAAAACCAAAGATAATGGGGAAATAGACAAGTTGAAAAAGTTGTTTTCTTTTTTATTATTTTTAGTCTTCAATTTTCAGTCCAGTCATTACCCCACAACTGTCCATGATCCCCCTTTCCCTCATCCCATAGCACCTACCTGCTGCCCATTTCCACGGAAATGTCCCCAACCATAAACCCCAAGTCACCAGTCAAGCAACAGTCTCTGGGCCCTCAAGTCTCCCTAGGGTTAAATGCATGATCTGAACGTTTCCAGACCAGTCAGTCCACTTGTGGATATGTCCAGGGCCACACATCAGGAAGCATTTGCTGTCTGTTTGGTGGTTCAGTTTCTAAGAGATCTTGTGGTCTAATAGCTGAGACTAGTGCTCTTCTTATGAGGTTGCCATGCCTCTCAGTTTCTTCCACCTTTCCCTTTTTCAACCACATGGGTCCCCGACTTCTGTACATCGTTTGGGTGAAAGGTAACTGCATACAACACTTCAAGCTCTTAGTTGGGCATCTCAGAGGGCAGCCGTGTAAGTCTCCTGTCTGTAAGCACAACAAATGCTTCAAAAGAGCACCTTCTGTGTGGGCTGTCTAGTAATGGGAATTTCAGTTTCCAGGAAAGCACTGCAACCCAATTCAATAGCAAACACTCCAGACATCCACCAGCAGTTCATTTCTGTAAGAGATGGGAAAGCAAAGAGACATAAGGGGTTGTGGGACTTTCTAGAAAAGACAGCCAGAGACAGCCAGGCTTCAGACTGGGCAAGGCTCATCAGGAAGAAACAAGAGGAGCACCTGGAATCGTTCTCAGCGGTGCTCCTCTCAGATAATGGAAGATCAGAACAGAAGCCTCAAGACCCAGGAGCATTGCACACCTAACACATATGGAAGTCTAGTTCCTCCAGTATCACTGTTCCTCAACTTCTCTTTATAGCCCTCAAAGCATCACCTGTGGTCTACAGGTCTAAACTTGGCCAATGTGTCAGCTGGAACTATTCTGCCTATCAGCTCAAACCCAGAAGCTGTAAGAATCCGCATCCTACCATCGGCACCTTTTGGTGCACTTTCGTGTATGGAGTCCACTAAATGCAGCTCAAAAGAGCAATGTAAATCAGAACAATACATACCTGTCACAAGCAAAGAAAATTTGATCACTATAGGTTGTCCTTTTGTTTGCCTGCCTTTAGGTACGCCTTACTCTCTGATGTGTTCCTTAGCCTATCTGTACCAGCAAAACACCATCCAAACGATTTTCCATAGAAACCTCAAGTTTCTACTTCAGCTAGTCAGCATCCTTCAGTCTCTTTCAGGGAGTACTCCTCTCACAATTCTATCAGACCTTCATAAAGGACCTAATATCAATACTCTCCAAACTACTCCACAAAATAGAAACGGAGGGAACTCATTCTTCGAAGCCACAATAACACTTACTCCTAAACTACACAAAGATACTACAATGAAAGAAAACTTTACACCAATTTCTGTCATGAACACTGATGCAAAAATAATCCATAAAATTCTTGCGAAATGATTCCAAGAACACATCAAAGTGATCATTCACAGGGATCATGTGGGTTTCATCCCAGGGATGCAAGGATGGTTAAATATACGGAAATCCATCAATGTCATCCACAATATAAACAAACTCAAAGACAAAATATCACATGATTATCTCTCAAGATGCTGAGAAAGCACTGGACAAAAATCAACACCCCTTCATTTTAAAATTCTTCAAAAGGTCAGGTAATCAAGGCTCATACTTAAATATAGTAAAAGCAATACACAGCAAACCAGTAACCAGCATCAAAGTAAATGGTGAGAAACTTAAAGCAATCCCACTAAAATCAGGGTTTAAAAAAGGCTGTCCACTCTCTCCATTCCTATTTAAGATAGTACTTAAAATACTATGCAGAGCAATAAGACAACAAAACTAGATCAAAGGGATACAAATTGAAAAGGAAGAAGTCAAAATATCACTCTTTGTAGATGATAGGATAGTATAATTAAGTGACCATAAAAATTCAACCAGGGAACTTTAACTGCTAATAAACACCTACAGCAAATTGGCTGGATATAAAATTAACTCAAATGGACACTGTTAATATGTTGGTTTCAGTGTGGATTGAAGCTTTAGTGGTGTTTCTTTTAAGAATCAGTGTGTCCTTGTGTTTGCCGCAGAGAAGTGAAGAGTCATGATGTCTTCTTGTACATTTTTCCTTTGATGAACATGAAATCTCTCACATACCTATTGATTAAATGTGGATAAAAATCTTTTATATACTTTTCATTCTACTCCAGTTTACTAAATGGGTCAATTAAAAAAAAATTAGCAGACATTTAATTTGAAGCTGTACTATCTTTATTGGTGAGATATGGTTCTTGAATATAATAGATTGATGGAAATTGTTTTTTTATGCAATCCTTAACTGGTGCTTTTTCTTGCTCAACCTAGTCTGATGATATTGAAAGATATTAATGACAAATAACTGTCAAATCCTCTTATATTGTAAGGTTTGCTGTAGTGATGATGGTGTATAGCGCTGTGTTTGTGTGTGTGTGTGTGTGTGTGTGTGTGTGTGTGTGTGTGTTCGTGTGTGTGTGTGTGTGTGTTCGTGTGTGTGTGTGTGTTTATGATTGTGTGTGTGTATGTGTTTCATTTCTTTTTTTACTCCTGGAGTGATATTATTACTTGTCTTTTCTTGAATATAGTAAACCATGATCAGTTAGATATTTGCACCTAATATATTTGAAGGTCTTTGCTTAGGGATAGAAAGTTAAATTTGAGTTTGGCAAGGAAATTTCTTTTCTTCATCAATAGTGATTTATGCTTTTTCTTTGTAAACCAGTGTCAGTTGGCATCTGAGTTTTCTTGATAAGTTTAAGATATCTGTATGAGATCCTTTGTCTTTTAGATTCTCTGTTTAGAAGTCAGAAGTAATTCATAATCAGGAAGAGTGAGGTAACACAGACATGAGACCAATTCCCTCTAAGTGGGTATTTTCAGTAAATTAGACATAAAGAAGTGAATCTTTCTACAGGTCAATCTGTCTTACCCCTGTCTTGCTTTTTCTCCCTTCAACCTGTCTCTAGAAATTGCTCTTAAAATAAGAGGTGTTTGCTCTCCTTTTTATTTCTTTGTAGTCATTTTATTTAATTAGCTTACCTCTTTTATCAGTTCTCCTGCGCTTTGGGCAATTGTTCTCCAGTCAGAGGTTTCATTGAAACATCACAAGGTGTGCTTCTCAATGAGACGTCATTTTTAAACCCTGGTGCTACCTTCTAGAAACTAACCTTCAGTGTTTTGAATTAAATGTATGTATTAAGAGCATTCTTTCTTTCTAGACAGAGAAATGAAAGGTTTGTGTTAAGAAGGAGGCATACCAGAGCTACACTATATTTTTGCAATAACAACACAATGTGTGAGTTCACAGTAACATCCAGTATCAAGCAACAGTTCTGTGCAATAGGAATGTGTGTCTGTGTCTTGCCAGTCTCATGGGGTTGAGGAACATATATTTTCATCTTTCCTAATAGTCACTTGTTGCATGGTAGACATCAAATCTCCTTCTTTCTTTCTCGTGTAGTACTTATGTGTTTTGAGTTGATTTATTTGTATTGTATTTGATTTCTATGTGTCATAGACATAGAACAGCTTTGGTCTCTAATCCATGTACCTGGATAAAGAGAAGACTGCCAAATCTTCTCCTCAGATTATAGAGGAAATTTTATCCAGGAACACAGCTCTCCAGAACACATCAAGGGAACTTCAAGGTCAGCGTGACCCTGGGGGATTCCAGACACACCCTTAGCACACACCTGTAATCCCAAAGGAGATCATCTAATTAAGAGACAGAAAAAGTGACCAATCAGATCTCACAGCGTGTGTGAGAAACAGGAATCACACCCCTCTCTTTAGAAACACTATATAAGCACCACAAAGAAGGAAAAACTATGTTCTGTCTGGACAGTTGTGAGTACATTTGATGAGTGTACTGGAGTGCACTTAGGCTCCTTTGTGAGTCTGTGCGGTGACAGTTGGACAGAGAATAAGAAGGAGTAAGCAGATAAGAAGAACTGACTACTTTAATTTGAGCAATTGCCTGAAGATTTTGGAGAGGCTTGATTGAATCTGTAATCTTGGAGAGGTAGAGTTGACACAGTCTTCCAGAATTCTGGAGGAACCAGAACCTCACCAAAAGTCAACCTCAGAAAAATTTCTTCTGGCAAAGAAAGGATACATCTGGTGTATTTGTTTGGCTGACGTCTGGTGCCAAGAAAGACTGGTGGGATACCAAGATCCCCAACATTAAGAGTAGCAGGGTAGAGGGGTCCTCTAACAGAACCATCAAGAAGAGAAATTCACCAGGGCTGTCTCCACAGGAAGAATCAGTTCCTCACATTGGGCACGGTGCCCAGAGACATTCCTGAACTCTTGACCCACAACCCTCACACCCACAGCAAGGAACAAAGCCTGTAAGAAGGTGAGACAGAGGAAATCAAGAGGAAAGAACATTTCAGTTGTATAGGTGGACTCTGACTGCAGACCACCACAAATGGCAGACCCCAGGCCGGATCCCTCACCAACAAGGGTAAGGGTTGAAGACCTACCCATGATACTGAAGGAGTTCTTCAACTTGGTGATGGAGTTTGTGGTTGCTGGGGTATACGTCTCGCAATTCTCATTTGGAATCTTCCTAAATTTCCTCTCAAAAGAACTCGATAAAAGAAGTGTACAACTCGAAACGGTGTCCAAAAAGGTTGAACAGCTAGCTGTGCAACAAGAAGAAATTGGAGTCCTCCGAGAACAAGTAGCCCTGATATTAAAAAGGCTAGAGGGGCAGACAGCAGAGGCAGTAAGAGAAGTGGAAGTCCATATTTGCGAACCTGTGGTGACTGATAAAACGGAGGATCACCACAGACAGCCCATTGGAAATGCTGCACTTCCTCCCAAGGACACAGAGGCAAGTCCATGGTCCACACTATCTTTGCCAGGGAGCCCGGAACAGACGGCGGAGAATGATTTTCAACAGCAAGCAGAAACTTCACGTCCAAATAGTAGGAAGCCTGAGTGTGAACAACCTTCTAGCTGTTGCAGCTCTCCTCAACTCAAGCCAAAGGATCCCCACTTCTACCCACCGCTGCGGCCCTACGGATTGGCAGGATCCTCTTATCACACCTATTCCTCAGTTACCGTGGAGCAAAGATTTCGAGATATCCTGAAAAGACCGTTCCAGCTGGACTTAAGAAATGCACCAGCGAGAGGAGATTTGAAGCCTATTGTTATAGATGGCAGTAATGTTGCAATGGCCCACGGCCTGAGAAAGTTCTTTAGTTGCCGTGGCATAGCGATCGCAGTTGAATATTTTTGGAAGCTCGGCATCAGAGACATCACTGTGTTTGTCCCACAGTGGAGAACAAGCCGGAATGCTAAGGCCACAGAACAGCACTTCTTAAGCCAGCTCCATGAGGTTGGGATATTAGCTTTAACACCTTCTCGGAAGGTCTTTCAACGAAGAATTGCTTCTCATGATGACAGGTTCCTGCTAGAGTTAGCAGAGACGAATGGGGGTATCATTGTGACTAATGATAACTTAAGAGAGTTTGTGACAGAGTCAGTGTCCTGGAGAGAAATTATTACAACGAGACTGCTTCAGTACACTTTTGTGGGGGACATATTTATGGTTCCTAAAGACCCTCTGGGAAGAAATGGACCCCGGCTAGACAAATTTCTTCAAAAGGAAGACTTTCTTCGAGACAGGCAGCCAAGACCCAATGCTCAGCCTGGTATGGGCATATTTGACCTTGCATTCCGGAGCAACAAAACCGATGGAGCCAAAGAAATCCCCGAGGCTCCATCCAGGATCCATGGAGCCACTGTGAACCCTAGTCTTCCTCGGCATCCCTCCTCTGCATCCCTGGACAAGCTTCCCACACTTCCAACATTGCAGCAGAACGTTCCAGTGCCGGCAAAGAGATCTTTTGCCGAGACAATCAAGCTGAGAGACAGGTTGCTGAACATCTTCCCTGGCTCTGAGCAGAAACTTAAGATCGACGAGATTCTGGAAGCTCATCCCGATGTGAGAGACCTGAATGTCCTCGCTGTCCTGGTGTTGGAGTGCATGCTGGGATGAGGACCCAGTGACTGTGGATGCTCTGAGTGAGAGGTAGGTACTGGGCACTGTTGCCAAAAGTTGTTTCGGCCAAACAGACAAATTCAGTCAGAATTCAAGAGAATATAGTTTGAATGATTTTGTTTGGAGAACAATGAAGGATAGAACAACTTATTTGAGGAAGTCTCCTAGAGATAAGAAAGAGTAAGAGTGACTTTATCCAGCAACAAGCCTCTCAGACAACAATTAAACCTAGTGAGTAATAGTTAAATTAGAGTAGACAATATTGTTACAAATACAATTATAGATAATTGAATTTGTTTTGTTATTTGTAATCCAAGGAACTTTGCTGGTACAAAACTGAATGAAAATTCACCTTTCAAACTATTATGGTTTGCAGATCATTGCAGAAACCACTCAAAGACCAGTCTTACTCATCTGGAATGAATGACCCTAAGATAGATTGATCAAGACAATATGAGAGACTTGACAGCTGGCTCTCATCACCAATTAGAATTACAGAGGAATTTTAAGCCAGGGATCCACAATTATCATTGGGTAGGTATCCGACCAATTAATGTTTTGTGACACGGGATTTCCTTAGGAACCTGTCCTTGATGTACATGTATTCAACTTCAATTTCTGAGTCAATTTAAGTATGGCAGCACACTTGTCTCGCCTAACACACATGTCTTAACATGTTAACCAAGATATTAGTTACCCATGTACATTTGATTCTCCCAAGCAGAATGTCAGTTTACAGGTAAGTGTTGGAAATTTAATCCTCCCTCAATCCTACTCAAATGGAAGTCTTACTTCAAATAGGTTCTTACATGGGTAGAGGTGTCTGTCCTGTGTTGGCGTGCATGCTAGGGGAAGCTTATTAAAGGAAAAGCATAAAATTTCATAGAGAGGTATCGGAAATGTCACTTCATGTTTGGGTAGGGTCCAAGCTTACTGTGGCTACTATACATGCTTTACTTTATACTTTTACTTTTTACTCTCTTACTTTACTTCTGTTGTTATGGGTTTACAAGAACACCAAACCACCAAAAATAACAGAATTTTCTATTCCTTAGAGCATGAGACGCTATATATATATACAATTATAAATAATTGAATTTGTTTTGTTATTAGGAATTCAAGTAACATTTGCTGGCACAAAACTGAATGAATATATATATATATATATATATATATATATATATATATATATAATCTTTACACAATTTGTAACATCACTAAATGAAAAGATAGACAGACAATTTTCATGTAAGCACTAACTTCTCATCTAGGCCTTAACATTCTCCTCCTCTTGGAGCAGTTTCTAGAAGTCAAATCTTAGATTCTTAATTATCTGAAGGCAGGGATAAGTCGATTCCTAAATATCTTAAGATTATTAGTGCAATACACTGCTTCAAAAGAAACAAGATGATTAATTTTGTAACATTCAGAGAGAGTTGCAGAAAGAGTCATAAGGGACAAAGAAAACTAATTGTCAATGAGATCACCCAAAGACAACTGTTACATTGACTTTTGTTTTCTTTTGTTTTATTTTATTCAAGTGTATATTAGTGTAAGTTGGTATCTCAGTTTCTCTTAATATCTGTAAGACATCTGTAGAGAACCTAACAGCTTTTAAAGTCTTTGTTGCACAGTCAGGTGTAATTCTAAGAAACCATGAGTGAGATAACACCAACCAATGAACATTCATGGTATCTATTCCCTAATAAGTGGATATCATCAGTAAATTAGAAGATACACAGAATTCTATCTATATCCACCAAAGCCAGATATCATTGAGAAAAGAGAGAAGATGATTGAATCCTTCTCAAAGGGGAAATAAAATACATAATAAGGACAAATAGATGAAAATAACTAAGTGTGGGGTAAGTAGGATATTTTAGGGGATCAGGGGATTAAATGTGCCAAATTCCAACTTATTATGGACTAGGCTTGCTACTCCATTTCTTTAATGGGTCAGTGTTATTGGTATTTCTTTTAGCGGGCAAATAATTTGAAGCTGCACTATCTTTGTTTGTGAGGTGTGTTTCTTGTATGTAGCAGATTGAAGCATCTTGTTTTTCTATGCTGTCGCTTAATTAGAGCTTCTTTCTTGCTCAGCTGAGTCTGTTGATATTGATTACTGTTAATGACAAATAACTTTCAAATCCAGTTATATTGATACTGGTTTTGGTGGTGATGAAGGTGTGTATTTCTATGTGTGTGTGTATGTTTCACTTATTTTTTTTGTGTGGTACTGAAATTATTTCCTGTATTTTTTTGAATATGGTTAATCACCATCAGTTTGATATTTCCTCCTAATGTATTTTGCAGGGCTGGGTTTGCAAATAGAAGTAAAAAGTTGAGTTTCACAAGGAAATATTTTTATCTTCAACAATTGTGAGTGAAGGTTTTTGTTTTTAGTAGTGTAAATTGTCATCTGTGTTCTCTTAATGACTGTAAGTCATGTATCTGCATGAGACATTTAACTTTCAGACTCTGTTGAGAAGTAAGGTGTAATTCTAAATCAGCAAGAGTGAGGTAAAACAGACATGAGACCTAAGCGCTCTAAATGGGTATCATCAGGGAAATAGAAGATAAAGAAGATACTAGCCACAGTAATACCAAAGCAAAATAACAAGGAGTAAACAGGTAGGATGACTGACTCATTCTCAGAAAGAGAATTCAAGTAGATATTGAGGGTGGATGGACTGAACACACTGTGTTGTTGGTGAGTAAGGCAGGGTATGGGATCAGAGGTAATAAAGAAGTGAATTCATGATGGGGACATCTGTAGTAATGAATGGATAGACATAGAAATGGGGTTATGACCCAGGGTAGACTGTGGGCTACTTTTTTTTTTTGTTGATTAGTCATATTTATTTACAGGACAATGGGGAAGGATTTGTTTACCATAGAACAAGGGACTCGGGCACTGTTATTTTCATCAAACAGGAAATCAATATTTCATAAGAATTATGAGTTTAATAAGAATAAGAATCTTCAAGAAGACTTTTCATCAGTTGATGTCTTTATTTTATAGAGAAAATGTAGTCTTGGTTGCTCAGTGAATCCAATATGCTTTTTAAAGTATCATTTGTCTGAATTTGATTATTTCAATGAAATATCATGCTGTCAGTTTTATTAGGTTTAAAAAGCTCTGTTTTTCCTTTGAAAATAGTAATTTCTGTTGCCAGGATAGTGTTACACAAGACTATGTACTTCTGGCTTTCTACATGTCTTCATCTTGTAATTTTTGAAGGGTAAGAAGTAAAAGTTTAAAGAAAACTATTCTATATTGTGATATTTTAAGAGTCTCTCCCAGCAAAACTATTGACCTTCTCTAGTATTTGAATATTTATTGAAGGTTTTCACAATTTTTTTCTAATCAAAAATTTTCTAGTGGGGAACCTCAAGAGCTGCAAAAATACATCCTGATTGAAAAATATGCCAAATTGTTTCTTCAGATTATATTTTCACCAGAAAACATTTGTAAATGGTTTCTTTGGCCTGAAATGCAGAAGTAGATATTTCTCCATTCACTACATCTCTGAAGATTGTCAGCTGTAGTATATTTGAACTCACATTCAAAGCGAGAAACCAAAAGAAAGCACTGACAAATTCAATACACTTAAAAGTCTTCTCCCCTGTAAATATTCTCTAATGACTTTTTAGAAAACTTTTGTCGGTAAAAATTGTCTCATTCACTTAATTTACGATGTTTCTCTACTGTATGCAATCAATCAGACTGGCATTATACTTAATGCCTTTTTCATAAACATGACATTTTGAAAATTTATCTCATGTATGAATTCTCTGATGCCTTTTCAGACTAACTTGGTGAGTAAAGCCTTTGTCATATTCACTGCATTTGTAAGGTTTCTTTCCAGGATGAGTTCTTTGATGAATTCTCAGTCTTACTTTGTGAGCAAAACATTTTTTACATTCAATACATTTGTAAGGTTTCTCTCCTGTATGAATTCTCTGATGACTACCAAGATGGTATTGTCAGCCAAAGCATTTGTAACATTCACTGCATTTATTTGGTTTCTCTTGTACATGAATTTTTTGATGATTACTAAGATGAGATAGTTGGCCAAAATATTTGTTAACTTTCAGAGCATTTGTAAGGTTTTTCTTCTGTATGGATTCTCTGATGACTAATAAGATCATATTGCTGGCCAAAACATTTGTCATATTTACTGCATTTGTAAGTTTTATCTCCTGTATGAATTCTCTGATGAGCTCTGGATTACCTTTTAGGTAAATGATCTGTGTGGATTCCTGCATTTACACTAGAGATAGTACATTCATTTGAAATTATTATGCAGTTTTTATATTTACAAACACCTCTGGTTTTTACAGTTTTCCATCTTTTTAGATTTGAGGATTGATGAGAGTCATCTTGGTGTACTTTGGGTGGATTCAAGAGTCATTTTCCTAATTTTATCCCATTTAGAAAACTGCTCTTGGACATTCACATGATCATGGAATTTATCCACAACCTTACCATGCATTCCAGATATGAGATGATTTTCCACAAACAATAGATTATTGCAATTCTCCAATGCCACATCCTTGTACAGTGTCCTATGAGCAGAACATAGACATTCCCATTCCTCTAGTGTGAAGTCCATAGGCATATCCCTGAAGGTACAAGACCCTGTACAGTTTTTACGAGAGGCACTTTCATTCTTTTTGATGTTCTCCCAGCTTCAAGTATCGGAAGGTTTCTGGATTCCTTGTTAAAATCGGCTTGGCCTTTATCATCCAGGACAATTAGAGTTGATTTTTAGATATGAAAATTTGAGTTAGAATATGGAATCCTGGCAGGAGATGGGACCAACTGCTGAATGTCATAGGAGGACAGCTCAGCAACTGCAGCTTTAAGATGTTCTCTGGTTCCTCGGATACTTAGGACTAACATCCCACCACAACTTCCTGACCATGAGACAGCAGAGGTGCAGTGAGAACAGTGGAATGGTGGAACTTCCTGTCACCAAGTTGTGGGAAACTCTTATTGAATTCCCAGCAATGAGGGGTTTGGTCCCTGAAGGGGCCAGTTCTTAAAACGTGGCAATATGGTCTAATATGCTGGCTTCTTTTTCATTCCCTAGCTCTTGTCTTCTTTTTTTTTTTTGTTTGTACTCTCTTCAGTCTGCGTCTGAAAATTGCTGTTGGAAATTGCCTTGTCCTCTCTCTCTTTTATTTCTTTGTGGTGTTTTATTTTAAGTGTCCTATGTGAGAGTTGGGAAATTCTTTTGTCAGATGTTTCACTGATTCATCACAATATGTGCTTCTCAATTAAACATCATTTTTAAGCCCTGATGCTACCTTCTACAAACTAACCTTGAATGTTTGGAATTAAATGCACGCATTAAGAGCATGCATTTTTCTAGACTGTGAAATGACAGGTTCCTGTTAATAATGAGGCATACCACACCTCCAATTCTTTGTCTGATAAAAACACAATGTGTGGCTTCACAGTAACATCCAATATCCAGCCAGAGTTTTATGCCATAGGCATGTGTGTCTATATCTTGCCTATCCCATGGGTCGAGGGAAGTATATTTTCATCTTTCCCCAAAGCCACCTGTGGTTTGGTAGATCTCAAATCACATTCTCTATTTCTCCTCTAGTATTTATATATTTTGAGCTGATTCAATTGTATTGTATTTGATTTCTATGTGTTATGGACATACAATAGCTTTGGTCAAGAATCCATGTACCTGGAAAAAGAAAAACCTTCCCACTCTTCTACCCAGATTAAAGAATACATTGCATCCATGTTTTTTATTCCTTTTCTTATATATTAGACAGTTGATTCATCAGGAATGGTCCCAGCAGCTCAGAGTCTCATCCATTGATCATCACAAAGTGTGTGTCTCTGGGAAGCACAGGCTTGTAAATCAGTGGAGCCCAAGAGCCCTTCACTTTGCTTCCCTTTTCCTGTTTACTGTTCTCTTTCACCCCCTTCAGAAACTGTCTCTGATTTTTGAGTGCTTGATGTGCTCAATCCACACACTGATCCTCTTGTCCACAATCTTGCCATTAACTTGCTTGTTTGTTTACAAGCATGCCCAAGGCATGCTGCATGACATTGTTGACTCTTCCCACTTTGCCATGGGAACACTTATAGGGCATTCCTTTTTGAACAGTGCCTGTTTATTTGATGGTTAGAGTATCACCCTCCTTGTAGATTCCTATGATGTGGCCAAGTAACACCTCCATGTTTCAAAAGAAGGCCTAGAAAACACAAAGCAAGTACCCCTTCTCTTTCCCTTTTAGTTGGCCATTTTGACTAAGAACCTGAGAAGATGCTTTACAATAAAGTAATGTAAGGAACAGAAAATAAGATTTGTAAATGATCACAAAATTCTTACACCTCTCATTCCCTCCTCTACTAAATCAGTGAAGGTCAAGGTGTACTTGGTCACCTCCTGCTCTTTGGCATGGATAAACATCCACAGCAAAGCTACTGAGAGTCATTAGCTTCTTTCCCTTTCAGTGACATGTCCAGAGAAATTAAGATATAATGTTATTGGCTCACTAGTTCCACTGGTTACAATCTAATTGTTAGAGAAAAGTGGTTCTACTGCTTTGAGATTGCCTTATTCTTCTAAATTTGTGTGGTAAAGTACAAAGGAATGTCTCATGGCCTAGAGGTTAGGGATGACATAGAGTTTACTTTGTACTCAGTCTATGCAGGCAGCCAAAAGAAAGGAAGTGGCTGGGTTGGGCTTCAGATATCTCTTCAGTTGGAAGAGCAGACACAGTCTAAATCCAGTCAAATACCTCTTTGTCCCCTAGATTCCTAGTGAAGAGAGGACCCAGAGATGATGCAAACGCTATTTAAAGCACCAATGAGAAAGTTAGGTTCAATATCTGTAAATCCCAATCACTCAAAGCCAATATACTACTGACATACTCAATTTATTTTCTTATCTTTCTTTTTTGTCTTCTCTTGGTTCAAATCTTTATTATCCTGAATCTAATACTAATATGTTTGTACCTTAAATCAGTGCTCACAAAGGAAATTTCAAGATGTAACATTAAGTTATTATTAATTTTTATCTAAGAACCAACACTTTTAATTTTTAACACAAATTTTGTTGCTTTATTTTTTCCTGTTTTCCTTTTTTAAAAAATATTGGATATATTTAATTTTATTTCAACTGTCATTCCCTATCCTGGCTTCCCCACCACAAACACCCTGTGTCGTGTGATCTTCCACTGATTAAAATAAATAATCACCCACCAACCCACACCATCCTCCCTCCCTGCTCTAATATTACCATATACTGGGGCATCCAGCCTTGATAAAACCAAGCGATTCTCCTCCAATTGATACCCAACAAGGCCATTCTCCACTACATGTGGATCTAGAGCCATGGGTCAGTCCATGTATACACTTAGAATAGTAGTTTAATCCCTGGGACTTTTGGTTGGTTGAAATCGTTGTGTAAGTGAAATTTTAACACCCTTCTGGTTTTTTTTTTTTTTTTTTTAAATTAATGTGTGCTATTGTTTATTCATTTTTATATCACCCCAAAGAAATTCTTAAGAGTTTGCACCTGGAGAACAACTGGGCATCACCAGAACTATTTCTTTTTTTTTTTTTTTTTTTTTTTTTTTTTTTTTTTTTTTTTTATCTTCAAAACAAGATTTATTTTTTTTTTAACATGAAAATACATGGAAAATACATTGGTCTCTTATCTGTTACAAATGAGACTCAAATTATTAATCATAACAAGAAGTGTTTCTTGAGATATTTCCATCTACACAAAAGACTAACAGCTTATTATTTTTTTAAAGATTTTTACATTTTTTGCTTAAAATTATACATTTTTGTCAGTACTGTTTTTTCAGACATTAAAATAAATTTTACATAAAACCATGTGAATATGTTTTTTAGTCAGTCTTGATTTTTTTCAAGGGCTTGACAGTATGCATTGAAAACGTACTAGTTGCAATAAGCGTAAAGTACATGCAAAACAAAACGCAACATGGAAATAGTCAAAGTCTTCTTGTTTTGTGAATATATGTATAGTTTTTGTTTTCTTTATTTCTTGGACTTCATACAGTCTGTGAGTTGTTTCTGGGGGAGTGCAAGCCTCTGGGGTTAGCATCCCACTATCAGTGACTGCATATTATGTCTGTTCTTTTGTGACTGGGTTATCTCACTCAGGATGATCTTCTCTAGATGCAGCCATTTTCTTAAGAATTTGGTTAAGTCATTGTTTCTGGTGGCTGAGTAGTATTCCATTGTGTATATGTACCACAATTTTTGTATCCATTGGTCTGCTGACGGACATCTGGGTTCCTTCCAGCTTCTGGCTATTATAAATAGAGCCGCTATGAACATTGTGGTGCATATATCTTTGTTGTGTATTAAAGTGTCTCTGGGGTATATGCCCAGAAGTGGAATAGCTGGGTCTTCAGGTAGTACTATATCCAATTTTCTGAGGTATCGCCAGACAGATTTCCAGAGTGGTTGTATTAGCTTGCAACCCCACCAACAGTGAAGAAGTGTTTCTATTTCTCCGCAGCCTCCCCAGCATCTGCTGTCATCTGAGTTTTGGATCTTGGCCAATCTGACTGGTGTGAGGTGGAATCTTAGGGTTGTTTTGATTTGCATTTCCCTGATGGCTAAGGATGTCGAGCAATTCCTCAGATGTTTCTCGGCCATTCGGTGTTCCTCAACTGAAAATGATTTGTTTAGCTCTGTACCCCATTTTTTAATAGGGTTATTTGATTCTCTGGTGTCTAGCTTTTTGAGTTCCTTGTACACCTTGGATATTAGGCCTCTATCTGATGTGGTGTTGGTAAAGATCTTTTCCCATTCTGTTGGTTGCCGTTTTGTTTTCTTGACGATGTCCTTAGCCTTACAGAAACTTTGCAATCTCATTAAGTCCCATTTGTTAATCTTTGACCTTAGAGCTTGAGCCATTGGTGTTTTGTTCAGGAAATTTTCTCCTGTGCCTATGTGTTCTAAGGTTTTCCCTACTTTCTCATCTAATAGTTCCAGTGTATCTGGTTTAATGTGGAGATCTTTAATCCACTTACACTTGAGCTTTGTACAAGGAGATAAGAACGGGTCTATTTTCATTCTTTTGCATGTTGAGTGCCAGTTGGACCAGCACCATTTGTTGAATAGGCTGTCCTTTTTCCATTGAATGTTTACTGCTCCTTTGTCAAAAATCAGGTGACCATATACATGAGGGCTCATTTCTGGATCTTCTATTCTATTCCATTGATCCACTTGCCTATTTCTGTACCAGTACCATGCAGTTTTCAGCACAATTGCCTTGTAATATAGCTTGAGGTCAGGGATAGTGATTCCCGCAGATGTTTTTTTGTTGTTGAGGATGGATTTCGCTATTCTAGGTCTTTTGTTATTCCATATGAAATTGCACATTGATCTTTCCAATTCCATGAAGAACTGGGTTGGAATTTTGATGGGGATTGCATTGAATCTGTAGATTGCTTTTGGTAGGATGGCCATTTTTAAGATGTTGATCTTTCCAATCCATGAGCATGGGAGATCTTTCCATTTTCTGAGATCCTCCTCAATTTCTTTCTTTAGAGGTTTGAAGTTCTTGTCATACAGGTCCTTTACTTCCTTAGTTAGAGTCACACCAAGGTATTTCATAGTTTTTGTAACTATTGTGAAGGGTACCTTTTCCCTAATTTCTTTCTCCACATGTTTGTCCTTTGAGTATAGGAAGGCTACTGATTTTTTTGAGTTAATTTTGTATCCGGCCACTTTGCTGAACTTGTTTATCAGCTGTAGGAGTTCTCTGGTGGAATTTTTGGGGTCACTCAAGTACACTATCATGTCATCTGCAAAGAGTGATGTTTTTATCTCTTCCTTTCTGATTTGTATCCCCTTGATTTCCTTTTGCTGTCTAATTGCTCCAGCCAGGACTTCCAGTACTATGTTGAATAGGTAGGGAGAGAGTGGGCAGCTTTGTCGAGTCCCTAATTTTAGTGGGATTGCTTCAAGTTTCTCGCCATTAAGTTTGATGTTGGCTGTTGGTTTGCTGTATATTGCTTTTATTATGTTTAAATATGGGCCTTGGATTCCTGTTCTTTCCAGGACTTTTAACATGAAGAGGTGTTGGATTTTGTTGAATGCTTTCTCAGCATCTAGTGAGATGACCATGTGATTTTGGTCTTTAAGTTTGTTTATATGGTGGATTACATTGATGGATTTCCTTATGTTAAACCATCCCTGCATCCCAGGGATGAAGCCTACTTGGTCATGATGAATGATGGTTTCGATGTGTTCTTGGATTCGGTTTGCAAGGATTTTGTTGAGTATTTTTGCATCAATGTTCATAAGTGAGATTGGTCTTAAGTTCTCTTTCCTTGTAGGGTCTTTGTGTGGCTTAGGTATGAGGGTTATTGTAGCCTCAAAAAATGAGTTGGGTAATATTCCATCTGATTCTATCTTTTGGAATAGCTTGGTGAATATTGGTGTTATATCCCCAATAAATGTCTGATAAAATTCTGCACTGAACCCGTCTGGACCTGGGCTTTTTTTGGTTGGGAGGGTTTTGATGACTTCTTCTATTTCTTTAGGAGTTATAGGGTTATTTAGATGGTTTACTTGGTCCTGGTTCAACTTTGGGACCTTGTATCTGTCTAGGAATTCGTCCATTTCCTCCAGATTTTCCAATTTTGTGGAGTATAAGTTTTTGTAGTAGGATCTGATGATTTTTTGTATTTCCTTAGTTTCAGTTGTTATGTCACCACTTTCCTTTCTGATTTTGTTAATTTGGATACTCTCTCTTTGCCCTTTAGTTAATCTGGCTTAGGGGTTTATCAATCTTGTTGATTTTCTCAAAGAACCAACTCTTGGTTTTTTTGATTTTTTCAATGGTTTTTTTTGTTTCTATTTGGTCTATTTCTGCCCTAATTTTGATTATTTCTTGCCGTCTACTCTTTTTGGGTATATCTGCTTCCTTTTGTTCTAGTGCTTTTAGCTGTGCTGTCAGGTTGCTGATGTGAGCTCTCTCCAATTTCTTCTTGGAAGCACTTAGGGCAATGAGTTTTCCTCTCAATACTGCTTTCATTGCATCCCATAGGTTTGGGTATGTTGTGTTTTCGTTTTCGTTGAATTCTAGAAAATCCTTAATTTCTTTCTTTATTTCTTCTTTGACCCTGCTATCCTTTAACAGAGTGTTGTTTAGTTTCCATGTGTAAGTGGGCATTTTGTTGTCTTTGTTGTTGTTAAAGACCAGCCGTAGACCATGGTGATCTGAGAGGATGCATGGGAGTATTTCAATCTTCTTATATCGATGAAGGCTCGTTCTGTGTCCAATTATGTGGTCAATTTTCGAGAAGGTGCCATGGTGTGGTGAGAAGAATGTGTATTCTTTTACTTTAGGATAGTATGTTCTGTATATATCTATTAATTCTAGTTGGTTCAAAGTCTCTGCTAGTTTTGCAGTGTCCTTGTTCAGTTTCTGTTTCCCTGATCTGTCCATTGGTGAGAGTGGGGTGTTAAAGTCTCCCACTATTATTGTGTGGGGTGAAATGTATTTTTTGAGCTTTAGTAGAGTTTCTTTTATGAATGTGGGTGATTTTTTATTTGGAGCATATATGTTAAGGATTGAGAGTTCCTCCTGACAGATTTCCCCGGTAAGGAGTAAAAAGTGTCCTTCTTTATCTTTTTTGATAACTTTTGGTTGGAAATTTACTTTATTCGATATTAGAATAGCCACTCCAGCTTGCTTCTTGGAGCTGTTTGCTTGGAAGTTTTTTTCCCACCCTTTAACTCTGAGATAGTGTCTGTCTCTGTCTCTGAGATGAGTTTCCTGTATGCAGCAAAAGGCTGGATTTTGTTTATGTATCCAGTCTGATAGTCTATGTCTCTTTATTGGGGAGATGAGACCATTTATGTTAATAGATATCAAGAAATAATTGTTTCTGTTTCCTGCCATTTTTGCTTTTTTGGGTTGAGTTGTGTCTGTGTTTTTTTCTTTAGTTTTCTTGTTTAGGAGTTTTCTTGTTTTTACTAGGCTGTATTTTCCCTCCTTGTATTGGGTTTTCCACCTATAATTCGTTGTAGTGCTGGGTTTGTGGTCAGATATTGTGTGAATTTTGATTTGTCTTGAAATATCTTTGTCTCTCCATCGATGGTGATTGGTAGTTTTGCTGGGTATAGCAGCTTGGGCTGGCACTTGTGCTCTCTTAAGGAGTGCATGATGTCTGTCCAGGCTCTTCTAGCTTTCATAGTCTCTGTTGAGAAATCGGGTGTGAGTCTGATTGGTCTGCCTTTATATGTTACCTGACCTTTTTCCCTTACTGCTTTTAGTATTCTTTCTTTACTTTGGGCATTTGATGTTTTTACTATTATGTGTCGGGAGGTATTTCTTTTCTGGTCCAATCTATTTGGAGTTCTGAAGGCTTCTTTTATGCTCGTGGTCATCTCATTCTTGAGGGTAGGGAAGTTTTCTTCTATGATTTTGTTGAAGATATTTACTGTGCCTCTTAGTTGATACTCTTCTCCCTCTTCTATTCCTATTATCCTGTATTTCCTGGACATTTTGGGTTAGGAGCTTTTTGTTTTTTGCATCTTCTCTGGCTGTTTTGTCTATGTTTGCAATGTTGTCTTCTGCCCCCGAGATTCTCTCCTCGATCTCTTGTAATCTGTTGGAAATGCTTGCTTCTGTGACTCCTGATTTCTTTTTTTTTTTTTGGTGTTCTGACTCTAGGGTTATCTCTTTTAGCGCTTTCTTTATTGTGTCAATTTCTGTTTTAATTTCCCTCTTCCATTCCTTTATTTCTTTGGTTCTGTTTTCGTCTCGTTCTTTGAGTTCTTTGAGTGTTTTTCTTGTTTCTTCTTTAATAGCTTCTGAATCTTTTTGCTTTTCCTCCCTTTCTTGTTTAAGTAACTCTATCAGCGTCTTGAGGCATGTTTTCAGGTCTGTGTCTTCTTTCTCTGGAGTGTTTGGAATTCCTATGTTTGCTACTATCGGAGAGCTGGGTTCTGGTGTTGCTAGATTGTCTTGGTTTCCTTGGGATATACTCTTTCTCTTTCCTCTTGCCATTTTGTTGTCAGTGATATGTTCTTGCCTTTCCCTTGTATCTGGTCTGTGTCCCTGGTAAACTTTCCATGTGCACTCCTCAGAGATCTCTCTACTCCCAAGCAGCCCAGGTTCCGGGTGGCAGCTGGGACAGGCTCTGCTCTGCGTCCTGAAGTCGCCCCCGGGTGGGAACAGACGTTCCTAAGATCTGTTCCTGGTCACAGATGCTCAGCCTCTCCGAGCCACCTTTCCGGCTAGCTGTTGGGCCAGGCCCTGCTCTGTGTCCTGAAGTCGTCTCCGGGTGGGAACAGAAGTTCCTAAGATCTGTTCCCGGTCACTGGATCGGGGAGGACAGGGCAGGTCAGGGCAGGGGGTGCCCTTTCCGTGTGCACTCCGCAGAGATCCCTCTGCTCCCCCGCAGCCTAGGTCTCCCACTCACCAGTTGCTCAGCCTGTACAAGCTGTCTTTCTGGCTGGTGGTTGGGCCAGGCTCTGCTCTGCGTCCTGAAGTCCTCTCCGGGTGGGAACAGAAGTTCCTAAGATCTGTTCCCAGTCACAGTTGCTCAGCCTGTACGAGCCGCCTTTCCGGCTGGTGGTTGGGCCAGGCTCTGCTCTGCCCAGGTTTTTCAATCCTTTCTCTGATGCCTCCATTGGGGACCCTGTTCTCAGTTCAGTAGTTGTCTGTAAGCATCTGCCTCCGTATTTGGCATGATCTGGAAGATTATCTCAGGAGGCAAATTATACCAGACTCCTGTCAGCATGCACTTCCTGGCATCAGCAATATTGTCTGAGTTTAGTGGCTGAATTTAAGGTCCCCTTGATCATTAGTTGAAAAAATGCCTTACAGCTGGACCTCATGGAGGCATTTCCTCAACTGAGGCTCCTTTCTCTGTGATAACTCCATCTTGTGTCACGTTGACACAGAACCAGCCTGTACAATGTTCATAGCTTTTTAACACCAATAAATCTCACCTGGGTTCAGCTGGTCTTGGGTAGCTCCATGTTGCTTCCAGCTCTTTCCTTCTTCAGACCTCTCACCTCTCTCTTATTCCCTCACCCTGCCCAATCACCTTTGTTTCTTTATTTTACTAATTAAAATGGGAATACTCAGTTGGAGTCATGTGACTAGCCAGCCCTTCTTGGGGATGTGGAATTAATGTTAAATTACAAACAACTTCAGGAAAATTTACAGAAGACTCTCAATCCTGAACATCTATGCTCCAAATACAAGGGCACCCACATTCATAAAAGAAACCTTACTAAAGATCAAAGCATGTGTGGCAGAATTCACAAAAATAGTGGGAGACTTCAACACCTAAGTCTCATCAATGGAAAGATCATGGAAGCAGAAACTGAACAGAGACATAGTGAAACTAAAAGAAGTTTTGAGTCAAATAGATTTAACAAACATCTACAGAGTATTTTATCCTAAAACAAATGAATATACATTCATATCAGCATCTCAGGACATAATCTCCAAAATTGACCAACTAGTGGGCCACATAACAGTCCTCAACTAATACAAGAACATGAAAATAATCCCATGTGTCCTATCAGATCACCCAAATTCTCAATAGAGACAATCAGTGCTAGATGTTCCTGGACAGACATCATGCAGACCCTAAGAGAACATAAGTGTCAGCCCAAGCTGCTATACCCAGAAAAACCCTCAATCACCGTAGATGGAGAAAACAAGCTATTCCAGGACAAAAGTAAATATATACAATATCTGACCACAAACCCAGCAATGCAAGAAATTATAGGTGGAAAACCCAAGACAAGCAAGAAAACTACATCCTAGTTAAAACAAGAAAAAACCTAAGCAAAAAAACCAAAAGAAGACAGACACACAGGCACAATTCTATCTCTAAAAGCAAAAATAGCAGGAAACAGCAACCACTATTCCTTAATATCTGTAAACATAAATAGATTCAATTCCCACAAAAATATAGGCTAAATGTCTGGATATATAAATAGAATACACATTTTGCTGCATACAAGAAACTCATATCAGAGACAAAAATAGACACTATCTCAGAGTAAAATGTTGGAAAAAAAAACATTCCAAGCAAACAGCCACCCAAAAAAAGCTGGAGTGGTCATTCTAACATTTAATAAAGGAGATTTACAACCAAGTGTTATCAAAAAAGTTATGAAAAGCCTCTAACAAAGCAAGTGAAAAACCTGTATGACAAGAACTTCAAATCTACAAAGAAGGAAATCAAGGAAGATCTCAGAAAGTAGTAAGATCTCTCATGCTCATGGTTTGAAATGATCAACATTTCAAAAATGGCCATCCTACCAAAAGCAATCTACAGATTCAGCGCAATCCCCATCAAAACTCCAACCCAGTTCTTCACTGAGTTGGAAAGAGCAATATGGAATTTTATGTGGAATAACAAAAAACCTAGAATAGCAGAATACATCCTCAACCATAAGAAAACATATTTGGGAATCACCATCCCTGACCTCAAGCTATATTACAAGGCAATTGTGCTAAAAACTGCATGGTACTGGTACAGAAACAGGCATGTGGATCAATGGAATAGAATAGAAGATCCAGAAATGAACCCTCACTTATATGGTCACCTGATTTTTGACTAAAGTGCTGTAAACAGTCAATGGAAAAAGGACAGCATCTTCAATAAAGAGTTTTGGTCCAACTGACACTCAGCATGCAGAAGAACGAAAATAGACCCTTTCTAATCTCCTTCTACAAAAATCAAGTGCAAGTGGATCAAAGATCTCCACATTGAAACAAAAACACTGAAACTATTAGAAGAGAGAGTAGGGAATACCTTAGAACTCATAGGCACAAAAGAAAATTTCCTGAACAGAACACCAATGGTTCATGCTTTAAGGTGAAATATTGTCAAATGGGAAATAATGAGATTGCAAAGTTTCTGTAAGGCTAAGGACAATGTCAAGAAAACAAAACGGAAGCCATCAGATTGGGAAAAGATCATTACCATCCCCAATTCTAATAGAGGCCTGATATCAAAGGTATACAAAGAACTCAAGAAGCTAGAAACCAGAGAATCAAACAACCCTATTAAAAATGAGGTATGGTGCTAAATAAAATATTCTCAATTGAGGAATATGAAATGCCTGAAAATCATCTAAGGAAGTGCTTGACATCATTAGCCATCAGGGAAATGAAAATCAAAACACACCTGAATTTCCACTTCATACCAACGAGAATAGCTAAGATCAAAAATTTTGAAGACAACAGATGAGGGCGAGGATGCAGAGAAAAAAAAACAGTCCTCCACAGTAACTGTAGTTCTAAACAGCTACAGCAAATCTGGAAATCAGTATGGCGGTTCCTCAGTAAATTGGACATAGTACTACATGAAGACCCATTATTACACTCCTGGGCATATACGCCAGAGAAGTTACAACATACAACAAAGACACATGCACCAAAATGTACATAGCAGCCCAACTTATAATAGCCAGAGGCAGGAAAGAATCCAGATGTCCTTCGGTAAAAGAATGGATACAGAAATTGTGGTATATTTACACAGTGCAGTACTACGCAGCTATCAGAAACAATTACTTTATGAAATTCTAAGAAAATGGATGCATCTAGAGAATATCATCCTGAATGAGATAACCCACTCAAAAAATAACAGACATAATATGCAGTCACTGAAAATTGGATATTAACCCTAGAAATCTCTGAAAACTTCAGAAACAATTCACAGACTATATTAAGTCAAAAAGAAAAAGAAAAAGAAAAAGAAAAAAAAAAAAACCCAAAGGCAGAAAACAAAAAAAAGAAGAAAAACATATCAAAAAATTAACTGAAAAACCATTATGATTAGTGTTTACACACCTAGAAAACTTTAACAATTTCCAGGTTACATCTTGTTTTATTGTACTTTTTGATCATTGTAACTAGTAAAATTTTAATGCATACTAGCAAATTTGAAAAAAATCAAGGTCTTACAAAAAGTATTCATATACACTTATCCAAAAACGATGAAAATCTGTACCTTTATCTTTATTTGTTAAAATAAAGATGTTCAGTTCATGAAAAAAAAAAAAAACACTAAACAATAAAAAAGGAAGGAAGACGCAAAGAATGAAGAGCAAAACAGGAGGTCTGATCAAGCTGACAAATTTTAATTTTCATGCACTAATTTTATACAGGTAGAAGAAGGGAATAAAACATATGACTTAGGAACTTTCCAGCTAAAGACCTTTTCACAAACTCTTTGTGGAGAATTATATGGGAAGGGGGACTACTCAGGTACAGATTAGCATGTTCTGCAAAGTAGGATCTGTTGCCTGGGAGGCCTTTCTACTCAGAATCAGAGATCACCTGACTTATAGTCAGTCTCTACCACAGAAAACAGAAACCTAGGCTGAGATATAAGTAATATGGTGTTACTTGGAACACTTCCTGCCCAAGGCCAGACCCAGCCCTGTTTCTTTCCCTACCATAGGTCCCTGGGAGCTTGGAAGAGCTGCAGGTGTGCTTTCCATCTTAAATAGAAGGGTGAGTCAACTTCTTCTGCCCACATTCTATCCTGGAAGAGGCCAGCCAGAACACTTCATACACAGGCAGAGGTACTACCCAGGAGAGCACACTTACAATCAAAAGCAAGACTCAGCCCAAATACATCAAGACTGGTCTCTGCCATTGGAATTCACAATGTACCCTGAGAGAGGAACACCCAGAAACAATCTTCCTCTAGAGATCATGGGTCCACCAACCTACAAGAGACATAAGCCCCAATACGAGACAAGAAGATCACGTAGCATCACATAGAACAAGATGGCAGGACTCTAAGAAACCAACACGAAGATCACCAGGCAACATCAAAACTCAGTACTTCCACCACTGCAAATAGTGGATATCTTCAATAACCAGAAAAACAAGATTTAGATTTAAAATTATACTTAATGATGATGATGGAGAAGCTCAAAGGAGAAGAACAGAAAGAACACATTCAAAAGTAAAGGAGAATACACACAAACAAGATGGAGCCCTTAAAGAGGAAACACAAAAAGCACTTAAATAGTTGAATGGAAGAATAACCAGGTGAAGGAACTGAAAACAGAAACAGAAACAATGAAGGAAAAACTAAAGAAAACAAACTTGAAGTTAAAAAACTTAGAAAGTCATAAGGAGTCATAAATGCTAGAATCACCAACAGAATACAAGAGGTATAAAAGAGAATCTCAAGAAGAAAACAGAACATCGAAATCATTGACACAATACTCAGAGAAACTGCAAAAATAAAAGAGATCCTTAGCAAAATATCACGAAAATCCAGGACACTATGAGAAGATCTAACCTAAGCATAATAGGTGTAGACAGGGTGTAGAATATGAACTGAAAGGCACAATAAATATCTTCATCCCTGGAATGAAAGGATGGTTTAATATAAAGAAATCCACCAATGTACTCCACCATATAAACAAACTCAAATTACAAAATCACATGGTCATCTCACTAGAGGCTGAGAAAGTATTTGACAAAATTCAACACCCCTTCATGTTAAAAGTCCTGGAAAAAACAGGAATCCAAGGTCCACACCTAAACATAATAAAAGCAATGTACAGAAAACCAACAGCCAACAGCAAACTTAAGGGTGGAAAAAATGAAGCAATTCCACTAGAATCATGGACTCGACAAAGCTGCCCACTCTCTCCCTACTTATTGAACATAGTACTGGAAGTCCTGGCTGGAGCAATGAGACAGCAAAAGGAGATCAAGGGGATAAAAATTGAAAAGGAAGAAGTAAAAACATCACTCTTTGCAGATGACATGATAGTGTACTTAAGTGACCCCACAAATTCCACCAGAGAACTCCTACAGCTGATAAACAAGTTCAGCAAAGTGGCTGGATATAAAATTAACTCAAAAAAGCAGTAGCCTTCCTATATTCAAAGGATAAACATGTGGAGAAAGAAATTAGAGAAACGATACCCTTCACAATAGTCACAAAAACTATAAAATACCTTCGTGTGACTCTAAGCAAGTGAAGGACCTGTGTGACAAGAACTTCAAACATCTAAAGAATTAAATCGAATAAGATCTCCAAAAACGGAAATATCTCTCATGCTCATGGATTGGAAGGATCAACATCTTAAAAATGGACATTCTACTAAAATTATCTACAGATTCAATGCAATCCCCATCAAAATTCGAACCCAGTTCTTCATTGAGTTGGAAAGATCAATGTGCAATTTCATCTGGAATAACAAAAGACCTAGAATAGAGAAATCCATCCTCAACAACAAGAAAATATCTGTAGGAATCACTATCCCTGACCTCAAGCTATATTACAAGGCAATTGTGCTGAAAACTGCATGGTACTGGTACAATAATAGGCATGTGTATCAATGGAATAGAATAGAAGTTGCAGAAATGAGCCCTCACAGGGCTGAAAAACTGGTACCAGGAACAGAATTTTGGAACTTCAGTTTCCACCTGGTGGTGACTTCAGGTCGCAAAGCAGAGCCCAGCCAATCTGCCATGCGGACCACCAGTTCCTAAGGTTGAGAGAAAAGTGAGTGGAAGATCTGAGCAACTGGGAAGCAGAGAGATATGTGAGGAGTGCACACACAGGGCACACCTTCCGACCTGCCTGATCTGGGGACAAGGAACAGAACTTTGGAACCTCTGTTCCAACCCGGCGTCTCTGAGGCATAGAACAGGTCTGGGCCCATCTGCCACCTAGACCAGTGGAGATCCAGGGACACCGACCAAATACAAAGGAAAGGTGAGAACATATCACTGACAACAAAATGGCAAGAGGAAAGCAAAAGAGTATATCCCAAGGAAACCAAGACAACCTGGCAACACCAGAACCCAGATCTTCTCTAACAGCAAACATCGGAATTCCAAACACTCCAGAAAAAGAAGACGCAGACCTGAAATCATACCTCAAGATGTTGATAGAGATACTTAAACAAGAACGGGAGGACAAGCAAAAAGATTCAGAAGCTTTTAAAGAGGAAACAAGAAAAACACTCAAAGAACTGAAAGAACTAGAGGAAAACAGAACCAAAGAAATGAAGGAATGGAAGAGGGAAATTAAAAGGAAATTGACACAATAAAGAAAACACTAAAAGAGATAACCCTAGAGGCAGAACACCAAAAAAAGAAATCAGGAGTCACAGAAGCAAGCATTTCCAATAGATTACAAGAGATCAAAGAGAGACTATTGGGGGCAGAAGACAATATTGCAAACATAGACAAAACAGCGAGAGAAGGT
Source organism: Micromys minutus (assembly GCF_963924665.1). Lineage (NCBI taxonomy): Eukaryota > Metazoa > Chordata > Mammalia > Rodentia > Muridae > Micromys > Micromys minutus. Next base: position 26,990,854 of record NC_137958.1, read on the forward strand.
GCAAAAAACAAAAAGCTCCTAACCCAAAATGTCCAGGAAATCCAAGATACAATGAGAAGACTGAACCTAAAGATATTAGGAATAGAAGAGGGAGAAGAGTATCAAGTAAGTGGCAGAGTAAATGTCTTCAACAAAATCGTTGAAGAAGACTTCCCTACCCTCAAGAATGAGAGGACCACTAGCATAAAAGAAGCCTAAAGAACTCCAAATAGGTTGGACCAGAAAAGAAATACCTCCCGACACATAACAGTCAAAACACCAAGTGCCCAAAGCAAAGAAAGAATACTAAAAGCAGTAAGGGAAAAAGGTCAGGTAACATATAAAGGCAGGCCAATCAGAATCACACCCGATTTCTCAACAGAGACTATGAAAGCAAGAAGAGCCTGGACAGATATCATGCACACCCTAAGAGAGCACAAGTGCCAGCCCAAGCTGCTATACCCAGCAAAACTATCAATCACCCTAGATGGAGAGGTGTAGATATTTCAAGACAAATCTAAATTTACACACTATCTGACCACAAACCCAGCACTACAACGAATTATAGGTGGAAAACCCAATACAAAGAGGGGAAATACAGCCCAGTAAAAACAAGAAAACTCCTAAACAAGAAAACTAAAAGAAGAAAAACACACAGACTCAACTCAACCCACAAAAGCAATAATGGCCGAAAACAGAAAAAATTATTCCTTGATATCTATTAACATAAATGGACTCAACTCCTTAATAAAGAAACATAGGCTATCAGACTGGATACATAAACAAAATCCAGCCTTTTGCTGCATACAGGAAACTTATCTCAGAGACAAAGACAGACACTATCTCAGAGTAAAAGGGTGGGAAAAAAACTTCCAAGGAAACAGCCCCAAGAAGCAAGCTGGAGTGGCTTTACTAATATCGAATAAAGTAAATTTCCAACCAAAATTTATCAAAAAAAAAAGGAAGGACACTTTTTACTCATTACCAGGGAATCTGTTAGGAGGAACTCTCAATTCTTAACATATATGCTCCAAATAAAAAAGCACCCACATTCATAAAAGAAACCCCACTAAAGCTCAAAAAATACATTTCACCCCACACAAAAATAGTGGGAGACTTTAATACCCCACTCTCACCAATGGACAGATCATGGAAACAGAAACTGGACAAGGACACTGCAAAACTAGCAGAGACTTTGAATCAACTAGAATTAATAGATATCTACAGAACATAGCATCCTAAAATAAAAGAATAAACGGTCTTCTCAGCACCCCATGGCACCATCTCGAAAATTGAACACATAATTGGACACAGAACTAGCCTCAATTGATATAAGAAGATTGAAATACTACCATGCATCCTCTCAGATCCCCATGGTCTACGGCTGGTCTTTAACAACAACAAAGACAACAAAAAGCCCATGTACACATGGAAACTAAACAACACTCTGTTAAATGATAGCAGGGTCAAAGAAGAAATAAAGAAAGAAATTAAGGACTTTCTAGAATTTAAGGAAAATGAAAACACAACATACCCAAACCTATGGGATGTAATAATAGCAGTACTGAGAGGAAAATTCATAGCCCTAAGTGCTTCCAAAAAGAAACTGGAGAGAGCTTACCTCAACAACCTCACAGCACAGATAAAAGCCCTAGGACAAATGGAAGCAGATATACCCAAGAAGACTAGACACCAAGAAATAATCAAAATTAGGGCAGAAATAGACCAAATAGAAACAAAAAGAACCATTGAAAAAATCAACAAATCCAAGAGTTGGTTCTTTGAGAAAATCAACAAGATTCATAAACCCCTAACCAGACTAACTAGAGGGCAAAGAGAGAGTATAGAAATTAACAAAATCAGAAAGGAAAGTGGAGACATAACAACTGAAAATGAGGAAATTCAAGAAATCATCAGATCCTACTACAAAAACTTATACTCCACAAATTGGAAAATCTGGAGGAAATGGACGAATTCCTAGACAGATACAAGATCCCAAAGTTAAACAAGGACCAAGTAAACCATCTAAATAACCCTATAACACCTAAAGAAATAGAAGAAGTCATCAAAAGCCTCCCAACCAAAAAAAAAAAAAAAAAAAAAAGCCCAGGTTTAGACAGGTTCAGTGCAGAATTTTATCAGACATTAATTGCTGATATAACACCTATACTCCCCAAAATATTCCCAAAGATAGAATCTGATGGAATACTACCCAACTCATTTTTTGAGGCTACAATAACCCTCATACCTAAACTACACAAAGACCCTACAAGAAAAGAGAACTTCAGTCCAATCTCACGTATGAACATTGACACAACAATACTCAACAAATCCTTGAAAACCGAATCCAAGAACACAACAAAACGATCATTAATCATGACCAAGTAGCCTTCATCTCTGGGATGCAGAATGGATTCATATGAGGAAATCCATCAATGTAATCCACCATATAAACAAACTCAAAGAACAAAATCACATGGTCATCTCACTAGATGCTGAGAAAGCATTTGACAAAATTCAACACCCCTTCATGTTAAAAGTCCTGGAAAGAACAGGAATCCAAGGTCCATACTTAAACATAATAAAAGCAATAGACAGCAAACCAACAGCCAACATCAAACTTAATGGTGGGAAACTTGAAGAAATCCTACTAAAATCAGGGACTAGACAAGGCTGCCCACTCTCCCCCTACCTATACAACATAGTACTGGAAGTCCTGGCTGGAGCAATTAGACACCAAAAGGAGATCCAGGGGATACGAATTGGAAAGAAAGAGATAAAAACATCACTCTTTGCAGATGACATGATAGTGTAATTAAGTGACCCCAAAAACTCCACCAGAGAACTCCTACAGCTGATAAACAAGTTCAGCAAAGTGGCTGGATACAAAATCAACTCAAACCAATCAGTAGCCTTCCTATACTCAAAGGACAAACATTTGGAGAAGGAAATTAGGAAAAAGGTACCCTTCACAATTGTCACAAAAACTATACAATACCTTGGTGTGTCTCTAACTAAGCAAGTGAAGGACCTGTATGACAAGAACTTCAAACCTTTATAGAAGGAAATTGAGGAGGATCTCAGAAAATGGAAAGATCTCCCATGCTCATGGATTGGAAGAATCAACATTTTAAAAATGGCCATCCTACCAAAAGCAATTCACAGATTCAACGCAATCCGCATCAAAATTCTAACACAGTTCTTAATGGAATTGGAAAGATCAATGTGCAATTTCATATGGAACAACAAAAGACCTAGAATAGCAAAATCCATCCTCAACAACAAGAAAACATCTACAGAAATCAGTGTCCCTGGCCTCAAGCTATATTACAAGGCAATTGTGCTGAAAACTGCATGGTACTGGTACAGAAATAGGCATGTGGATCAATGGAATAGAATAGAAGATCCAGAAATGAGCCCTCACATATATGGTCACCTGAATTTTGACAAAGGAGCCTTAAACATTCAATGGAAAAAGGACAGCATATTCAACAAATGGTGCTAATCCAACTGGCACTCAACATGCAAAAGAATGAAAATAGACCCTTCCTTTTCTCCTTATACAAAGCTCAAGTGTAAGTGGATCAAAGATCTCCACATTAAACCAGATACACTGAAACTATTAGATGAGAAAGTAGGGAAAACTTTAGAACATATAGGCACAGAAGAAAATTTTCTGAACAAAACAACAATGGCTCAAGCTCTAAGTTCAAAGATTAACAAATGGGACTTAATGATATTGCAAAGTTTCTGTAAGGCTAAGGACATTGTCAAGAAAACAAACAGCAGCCAACAGAATGGGAAAAGATTTTTACCAACTCAACATCAGATAGAGGCCTAATATCTAAGGTCTACAAAGAACTCAAAAAGCTAGACACCAGAGAATCAAATAACCCTATTAAAAAATTGGTACAGAGCTATACAAAACGTTCTCAGTTGAGGAATATCGAATGGCTGAGAAATATCTGAGGAAGTGCTGGACTACCTTAGCCATCAGGCAAATGCAAATCAAAACAACCCTGAGATTCCACCTCACACCAGTCAGATTGGCCAAGATCCAAATCAGATGACAACAGATTCTGGCAAAATTGCGGAGAAAGAGGAACTGTTCTCCACTGTTGTTGGGCTTGCAAATAATACAATGACTCTGGAAATCAGTCTGGCGATACCTCAGAAAATTGGACATAGTACTACCTGAAGACCCAGCTATTCCACTTCTGGGCATATACCCCAGAGACACCTTAGTACACAACAAAGTTATATGCACCACAATGTTCATAGCAGCTCTATTTATAATAGCCAGAAGCTGGAAAGAACCCAGATGTTCTTCAGAAGATGAATGGATACAAAAATTGTGGTACATTTAGACAATGGAATACTTCACAGCCACCAGAAACAATGACTTGCCCAAATTCTTAAGAAAATGGCTGCATCTAGAGAATATCATTCTGAGTGAGATAACCCAGTCACAAAAGAACCAACATAATATACAGTCACTGATTATGGGATGCTAACCCCAGAGGCTTGCACTGCCCCAGAAACAACTCACAGACTGTATGAAGTCCAAGAAATAAAGAAAAGAAAACAAAACAAAACAAAAAAATCTCTATACAACAAGATATCTTTGACTATTTTCATGTTACATTTTGTTTTACATGTACTTTATGCTCATTGTAACTATTAAGCTTTCAATGCATACTATCAAACCTTTAAAAAAAATCAAGTACTAACTAAAAAATATATTCATACAGTTTTATGTAAAAATTATTTTAAAATCTGAAAAAAAGTACTGACAGATATGTATTGCATAATTTTATGCAAAAATGCTTAAAATGTGTACATTTATCTTTGTTTTGTAAAATAAAATTGTTAAAAAAAACGAAATGAGCCCTCACATATATGGTAACCTGATTTTTGACAAAGAAGCTGTAAAATTCAATGGAAAACGGACAGCCTATTCAACAAATGGTGCTGGCCCATCTGGTACTCAGCATGCAGAAGAATGAAAAAGGACCCTATCTTATCTCCTTGTATAAAGCTCAAGTGTAAGTGGATCAAAGATCTCCACATTAAACCAGATACACTGAAACTATTAGATGAGAAAGTAGGGAAAACTTTAGAACATATAGGCACAGAAGAAAATTTTCTGAACAAAACAACAATGGCTCAAGCTCTAAGTTCAAAGATTAACAAATGGGACTTAATGATATTGCAAAGTTTCTGTAAGGCTAAGGACATTGTCAAGAAAACAAACAGCAGCCAACAGAATGGGAAAATATTTTTACCAACTCAACATCAGATAGAGGCCTAATATCTAAGGTATACAAAGAACTCAAAAAGCTAGACACCAGAGAATCAAATAACCCTATTAAAAAATTGGTACAGAGCTATACAAAACGTTCTCAGTTGAGGAATATCGAATGGCTGAGAAATATCTGAGGAAGTGCTGGACTACCTTAGCCATCAGGCAAATGCAAATCAAAACAACCCTGAGATTCCACCTCACACCAGTCAGATTGGCCAAGATCCAAATCAGATGACAACAGATTCTGGCAAAATTGCGGAGAAAGAGGAACTGTTCTCCACTGTTGTTGGGCTTGCAAATAATACAATGACTCTGGAAATCAGTCTGGCGATACCTCAGAAAATTGGACATAGTACTACCTGAAGACCCAGCTATTCCACTTCTGGGCATATACCCCAGAGACACCTTAGTACACAACAAAGTTATATGCACCACAATGTTCATAACAGCTCTATTTATAATAGCCAGAAGCTGGAAAGAACCCAGATGTTCTTCAGAAGATGAATGGATACAAAAATTGTGGTACATTTAGACAATGGAATACTTCACAGCCACCAGAAACAATGACTTGCCCAAATTCTTAAGAAAATGGCTGCATCTAGAGAATATCATTCTGAGTGAGATAACCCAGTCACAAAAGAACCAACATAATATACAGTCACTGATTATGGGTTGCTAATCCCAGAGGCTTGCACTGCCCCAGAAACAACTCACAGACTGTATGAAGTCCAAGAAATAAAGAAAAGAAAACAAAACAAAACAAAAAAATCTCTATACAACAAGATATCTTTGACTATTTTCATGTTACATTTTGTTTTACATGTACTTTATGCTCATTGTAACTATTAAGCTTTCAATGCATACTATCAAACCTTTAAAAAAAATCAAGTACTAACTAAAAAATATATTCATACAGTTTTATGTAAAAATTATTTTAAAATATGAAAAAAGTACTGTCAGATATGTATTGCATAATTTTATGCAAAAATGCTTAAAATGTGTACATTTATCTTTGTTTTGTAAAATAAAGTTGTTAAAAAAAAAGAAATGAGCCCTCACATATATGGTAACCTGATTTTTGACAAAGAAGCTGTAAACATTCAATGGAAAACGGACAGCCTATTCAACAAATGGTGCTGGTCCATCTGGCACTCAGCATGCAGAAGAATGAAAAAGGACCCTATCTTATCTCCTTGTATAAAGCTCAAGTGTAAGTGGATCAAAGATCTCCACATTAAACCAGATATACTGAAACTATTAGATGAGAAAGTAGGGAAAACCTTATAACACATAGGTACAGGAGAAAATTTTCTGAACAAAACACAAATGGCTCAAGCTCTAAGGTCGAAGATTAACAAGTGGGACTTAATGAGATTGCAAAGTTTATGTAAGGCTAAAGACATTGTCAAGAAAACAAAAAGGGCAGCCAACAAAATGGGAAAAGATCTTTACCAACTCCACATCAGGTAGAGGCTTCATATCCAAGGTATACAAAGAACTCAAAAAGCTAGACAACTGAGAATCAAATAACCCTATTAAAAATGGGGTACAGAGATAAACAAAACATTCTCAATTGAGGAATATCGAATGGCTGAGAAACATCTAAGGAAGTGCTCAACATCTTTAGTTATCAGAGAAATGCAAATCAAAACAACTCTGAGATTCCACCTCACACCATTGAGATTGGCCAAGATCCAAAACTGAGATGACAGCAGATGCTGGCAAGGTTGTGGAGAAAGAGGAACACTTCTCAACTGTTGGTCGGGTTGTAAACTGATACAACCACTCTGGAAATCAGTCTGCCGATAACTCAGAAAATTGGACATAGTACTACCTGAAGATCCAGCTATTCCACTTCTGGGCATAAACCCCAGAGATATTCCAATATACAACAAAGATATATGCACCACAATGTTCATAGCAGCTCTATTTATAATAGCCAGAAGCTGGAAAGAACCCAGATGTCCTTCAGTAGATGAATGGATACAAAAATTGTGGTACATTTACAAATGGAGTACTACTCTGCCATACGAAACAATGACTTAACCAAATTCTTAAGAAAACGGTTGCATTTAGAGAATATCATCCTGAGTGAGATAATCCAGTATCAAAAAAAAAAAAAAAAGACATAATATACAGTCACTGATATTGAGATGGTAACACTAGAGGCTCGGTCTCCCCCAGAAACAACTCACAGACTGTGTGAAGTTCAAGAAAAAAAGAAAACAAAACAAAACAACAACAACAACAAAAAGTCACACTCAATCCTTACCCACCAAGAAAAGGTTGACTCATCTGGGTTACCTCCTGTTTTACATGTACTTTTTGCTCATTGTAACTAGTTAGACCTTAATGCAGAGTATCAAACTTTAAGAAAAAGAAAAAGAAAAAAGCCAAGCACTGACACAATTGTATTTGTATAAATTTATGCAAAATTTTAAAAATTTTATTTCTTTTATCTTTGTTTTTTAAAATAAAGTTTAAAAAAAGAAAGAAAGAAAGAAAGAAAATGGTTGCATCTAGAAAATATCATCCTGAGTGAGATAACCGAGGTACGAAAGAACAGACATAATATGCAGTCTCTGATAGTGGGATGCTAAACCCGGAGGCTCAGACTGCCCCAGAAACAACTCATAGACTGTGTGAAGTTCAAGAAAAAAAAGAAAAGAAACCAAAACAAACAAACAAAAAAGACATTATGCTCAATCCTTACTCACCAAGAAAACTTTGACTAATTCCAGCTTTCATCCTCTTTTATATGTACTTTTTGCTCATTGTAACTAGTAAGAACTTAATGCAGAGTATCAAACCTTAAAAAAAAAAGTCAAGCACTGACCAAAATGTATTGGAATACATTTATGCAAAAATGTTTAAATTTTTTTCCTTTTATCTTTGTTATGTAAAATAAAGTTTAAAAAAATAAATAAATAAATTATAGAAGAAAACTTTCCTAATCTAAAAAAAGAGATGAACATTAACATAAAAAAAGCCTACTGAACTCTAAATAGACTGGACCTGAAAAGTAATTTTTGCTGATACACAGTAGTCAAAACAACAAGTGCTCAAAACAAAGAAAGAGTCATAGAAGCAGTAAGAGAAAAAGGGCAGGTAATGTATAAGTCAGACTGATAAGAAATGCAAGAAACTTTTCAACAGAGACTATGAAAGCTAGAAGATCCTAGACTGCCCTCATACAGGCCCTGAGGTTACTAAATCCAGATAAAACTCTGAATCATTATAAGTGTAGAAACCAAAATGATCCAAGATAAATGCAAATTTATACAATATCTCTCCACAATACAGCCTTTTAAAAAATAGTAGATGAAAACCAACTCCACAAAGAGGGAAACTTCACCTTAACAAAATCAAGAAACTAATCCTCTTCCAACACACAACAAAGAAGTAGGGAAAACAAGCATAACTTTATCTCTCACAGCAAAAATATCAGGAAAAAAAATCACTATTTTGTAAGATACCTTAAGTTCCCTTAACAATTCTCCAATAAAAGGACATAGACTAATTGTCTGGATATTCACATAGATTCCAGGATTTTGCTGCATACAGGAAACTCATCTGAACAAAAATACAGGCACTATCTCACAGTAAAGGGTTGGGAAAAAAACTTTACAAGCAAATGGTCATCAAGAAACAAGCTGTAGTAGCCATCCTAATATCAAATAAAATAGATTTTCAACCAACTGTCATAAAATCTCAAAAGGAAAGGCACTCTTTACATATCAGTGGAATAATTGGAAAAGAGGAAGTCTCAATCCTCACAATCAATGCTCCAAATAAAAGAGCACATACGTTCATAAAAAAAAATCTACTGAAGCTCAGAGGATATATTATACCACACTCTATAATAGAGGGAGACTTCAACAGTCCACTCTAATCAATGGATAAATCAGGGATGCAAAAAATGAACAGAGACACAGTAAAACTAACATAAGTTATAAACCAAATGGATTTAACAGACAACTGTAGCATATTTCATCCTAAAACAAAAGCATCTCAGGGCATGCTCTCCGAAATTTACCATATAGTCAGTCACAAAACAGGCCTAAACAGATACAAGAGCATATAAAAATCCCATGCATACTATAGGATCACATGGACTAAGGCTGGGCTACAATAACAATAAAAAAAACAAAACCCCACATACACATGGAAGCTAAACCATTCACTACTCAAGAACCACTTGGTCAAGGAAGAAATAAAGAAAGCAATCAAAGACTTTTTAAAATTAAACAAAAAGAAGGGACAACACACCTGAAACTTATGTGATACAATGAGAGCAGTTTTAAGAAGAAAATTCATAGTCCTGAGCACCTCTAAATGAAAACTGGAGAGATCACACACTAACAGCTTGACAGAACAGCTGAAAGCTCTAGAACAAAAAGAATCAGATACACCCAGGAGGAGCAGACAGCAGGAAATAATGAAAGTCAGAGCTGAAATCAACCAAGTAAAACAAAAAGAACTTCACAAAGTATCAGCAAAACCAAGAGCTATTTCTTTGAGGAAATCAAGATGGATAAACATTTGGGCAGACTAACTAGTGGACCCAGAGACAGTATCTCAATTAACAAAATCAAAAATGACGGGGGAGACATAAAAGCATAAACTGAGGAAATACAAGAAATCATCGTAAACTTCTAAAAAAGCCCATAATGAACAAATTGGGAAAATCTAGTGGAAATATAGATTTTTTTAGAAGATACCAATTCCCAAAGTTAAATCAGGATTAGCTAAACCATCTAAACAGACCCAAAACTTATAGAGAAATAGAAGCAGCCATCAAAATCCTCCCTTGCAATAAAAACGTGAATTATAAAGATATTTTTATACATTGTAGACTTAATGGTAGATTTTAAACTATTTAACCTCCATTGTAGCCCACCACACACCTGAGGGAGAGGAAAACCAAAGATAATGGGGAAATAGACAAGTTGAAAAAGTTGTTTTCTTTTTTATTATTTTTAGTCTTCAAATTTCAGTCCAGTCATTACCCCACAACTGTCCATGATCCGCCTTTCCCTCATCCCATAGCACCTACCTGCTGCCCATTTCCACGGAAATGTCCCCAACCATAAACCCCAAGTCACCAGTCAAGCAACAGTCTCTGGGCCCTCAAGTCTCCCTAGGGTTAAATGCATGATCTGAACGTTTCCAGACCAGTCAGTCCACTTGTGGATATGTCCAGGGCCACACATCAGGAAGCATTTGCTGTCTGTTTGGTGGTTCAGTTTCTAAGAGATCTTGTGGTCTAATAGCTGAGACTAGTGCTCTTCTTATGAGGTTGCCATGCCTCTCAGTTTCTTCCACCTTTCCCTTTTTCAACCACATGGGTCCCCGACTTCTGTACATCGTTTGGGTGAAAGGTAACTGCATGCAACACTTCAAGCTCTTAGTTGGGCATCTCAGAGGGCAGCCGTGTAAGTCTCCTGTCTGTAAGCACAACAAATGCTTCAACAGAGCACCTTCTGTGTGGGCTGTCAAGTAACCGGAATTTCAGTTTCCAGGAAAGCACTGCAACCCAATTCAATAGCAAACACTCCAGGCATCCACCAGCAGTTCATTTCTGTAAGAGATGGGAAAGCAAAGAGACATAAGGGGTTGTGGGACTTTCTAGAAAAGACAGCCAGAGACAGCCAGGCTTCAGACTGGGCAAGGCTCATCAGGAAGAAACAAGAGGAGCACCTGGAATCGTTCTCAGCGGTGCTCCTCTCAGATAATGGAAGATCAGAACAGAAGCCTCAAGACCCAGGAGCATTGCACACCTAACACATATGGAAGTCTAGTTCCTCCAGTATCACTGTTCCTCAACTTCTCTTTATAGCCCTCAAAGCATCACCTGTGGTCTACAGGTCTAAACTTGGCCAATGTGTCAGCTGAAACTACTCTGCCTATCAGCTCAAACCCAGAAGCTGTAAGAATCCGCATCCTACCATCGGCACCTTTTGGTGCACTTTCGTGTATGGAGTCCACTAAATGCAGCTCAAAAGAGCAATGTAAATCAGAACAATACATACCTGTCACAAGCAAAGAAAATTTGATCACTATAGGTTGTCCTTTTGTTTGCCTGCCTTTAGGTACGCCTTACTCTCTGATGTGTTCCTTAGCCTATCTGTACCAGCAAAACACCATCCAAACGATTTTCCATAGAAACCTCAAGTTTCTACTTCAGCTAGTCAGCATCCTTCAGTCTCTTTCAGGGAGTACTCCTCTCACAATTCTATCAGACCTTCATAAAGGACCTAATATCAATACTCTCCAAACTACTCCACAAAATAGAAACGGAGGGAACTCATTCTTCGAAGCCACAATAACACTTACTCCTAAACTACACAAAGATACTACAATGAAAGAAAACTTTACACCAATTTCTGTCATGAACACTGATGCAAAAATAATCCATAAAATTCTTGCGAAATGATTCCAAGAACACATCAAAGTGATCATTCACAGGGATCATGTGGGTTTCATCCCAGGGATGCAAGGATGGTTAAATATACGGAAATCCATCAATGTCATCCACTATATAAACAAACTCAAAGACAAAATATCACATGATTATCTCTCAAGATGCTGAGAAAGCACTGGACAAAAATCAACACCCCTTCATTTTAAAATTCTTCAAAAGGTCAGGTAATCAAGGCTCATACTTAAATATAGTAAAAGCAATACACAGCAAACCAGTAACCAGCATCAAAGTAAATGGTGAGAAACTTAAAGCAATCCCACTAAAATCAGGGTTTAAAAAAGGCTGTCCACTCTCTCCATTCCTATTTAAGATAGTACTTAAAATACTATGCAGAGCAATAAGACAACAAAACTAGATCAAAGGGATACAAATTGAAAAGGAAGAAGTCAAAATATCACTCTTTGTAGATGATAGGATAGTATAATTAAGTGACCATAAAAATTCAACCAGGGAACTTTAACTGCTAATAAACACCTACAGCAAATTGGCTGGATATAAAATTAACTCAAATGGACACTGTTAATATGTTGGTTTCAGTGTGGATTGAAGCTTTAGTGGTGTTTCTTTTAAGAATCAGTGTGTCCTTGTGTTTGCCGCAGAGAAGTGAAGAGTCATGATGTCTTCTTGTACATTTTTCCTTTGATGAACATGAAATCTCTCACATACCTATTGATTAAATGTGGATAAAAATCTTTTATATACTTTTCATTCTACTCCAGTTTACTAAATGGGTCAATTAAAAAAAAATTAGCAGACATTTAATTTGAAGCTGTACTATCTTTATTGGTGAGATATGGTTCTTGAATATAATAGATTGATGGAAATTGTTTTTTTATGCAATCCTTAACTGGTGCTTTTTCTTGCTCAACCTAGTCTGATGATATTGAAAGATATTAATGACAAATAACTGTCAAATCCTCTTATATTGTAAGGTTTGCTGTAGTGATGATGGTGTATAGCGCTGTGTTTGTGTGTGTGTGTGTGTGTGTGTGTGTGTGTGTGTTCGTGTGTGTGTGTGTGTGTGTGTTCGTGTGTGTGTGTGTGTTTATGATTGTGTGTGTGTATGTGTTTCATTTCTTTTTTTACTCCTGGAGTGATATTATTACTTGTCTTTTCTTGAATATAGTAAACCATGATCAGTTAGATATTTGCACCTAATATATTTGAAGGTCTTTGCTTAGGGATAGAAAGTTAAATTTGAGTTTGGCAAGGAAATTTCTTTTCTTCATCAATAGTGATTTATGCTTTTTCTTTGTAAACCAGTGTCAGTTGGCATCTGAGTTTTCTTGATAAGTTTAAGATATCTGTATGAGATCCTTTGTCTTTTAGATTCTCTGTTTAGAAGTCAGAAGTAATTCATAATCAGGAAGAGTGAGGTAACACAGACATGAGACCAATTCCCTCTAAGTGGGTATTTTCAGTAAATTAGACATAAAGAAGTGAATCTTTCTACAGGTCAATCTGTCTTACCCCTGTCTTGCTTTTTCTCCCTTCAACCTGTCTCTAGAAATTGCTCTTAAAATAAGAGGTGTTTGCTCTCCTTTTTATTTCTTTGTAGTCATTTTATTTAATTAGCTTACCTCTTTTATCAGTTCTCCTGCGCTTTGGGCAATTGTTCTCCAGTCAGAGGTTTCATTGAAACATCACAAGGTGTGCTTCTCAATGAGACGTCATTTTTAAACCCTGGTGCTACCTTCTAGAAACTAACCTTCAGTGTTTTGAATTAAATGTATGTATTAAGAGCATTCTTTCTTTCTAGACAGAGAAATGAAAGGTTTGTGTTAAGAAGGAGGCATACCAGAGCTACACTATATTTTTGCAATAACAACACAATGTGTGAGTTCACAGTAACATCCAGTATCAAGCAACAGTTCTGTGCAATAGGAATGTGTGTCTGTGTCTTGCCAGTCTCATGGGGTTGAGGAACATATATTTTCATCTTTCCTAATAGTCACTTGTTGCATGGTAGACATCAAATCTCCTTCTTTCTTTCTCGTGTAGTACTTATGTGTTTTGAGTTGATTTATTTGTATTGTATTTGATTTCTATGTGTCATAGACATAGAACAGCTTTGGTCTCTAATCCATGTACCTGGATAAAGAGAAGACTGCCAAATCTTCTCCTCAGATTATAGAGGAAATTTTATCCAGGAACACAGCTCTCCAGAACACATCAAGGGAACTTCAAGGTCAGCGTGACCCTGGGGGATTCCAGACACACCCTTAGCACACACCTGTAATCCCAAAGGAGATCATCTAATTAAGAGACAGAAAAAGTGACCAATCAGATCTCACAGCGTGTGTGAGAAACAGGAATCACACCCCTCTCTTTAGAAACACTATATAAGCACCACAAAGAAGGAAAAACTATGTTCTGTCTGGACAGTTGTGAGTACATTTGATGAGTGTACTGGAGTGCACTTAGGCTCCTTTGTGAGTCTGTGCGGTGACAGTTGGACAGAGAATAAGAAGGAGTAAGCAGATAAGAAGAACTGACTACTTTAATTTGAGCAATTGCCTGAAGATTTTGGAGAGGCTTGATTGAATCTGTAATCTTGGAGAGGTAGAGTTGACACAGTCTTCCAGAATTCTGGAGGAACCAGAACCTCACCAAAAGTCAACCTCAGAAAAATTTCTTCTGGCAAAGAAAGGATACATCTGGTGTATTTGTTTGGCTGACGTCTGGTGCCAAGAAAGACTGGTGGGATACCAAGATCCCCAACATTAAGAGTAGCAGGGTAGAGGGGTCCTCTAACAGAACCATCAAGAAGAGAAATTCACCAGGGCTGTCTCCACAGGAAGAATCAGTTCCTCACATTGGGCACGGTGCCCAGAGACATTCCTGAACTCTTGACCCACAACCCTCACACCCACAGCAAGGAACAAAGCCTGTAAGAAGGTGAGACAGAGGAAATCAAGAGGAAAGAACATTTCAGTTGTATAGGTGGACTCTGACTGCAGACCACCACAAATGGCAGACCCCAGGCCGGATCCCTCACCAACAAGGGTAAGGGTTGAAGACCTACCCATGATACTGAAGGAGTTCTTCAACTTGGTGATGGAGTTTGTGGTTGCTGGGGTATACGTCTCGCAATTCTCATTTGGAATCTTCCTAAATTTCCTCTCAAAAGAACTCGATAAAAGAAGTGTACAACTCGAAACGGTGTCCAAAAAGGTTGAACAGCTAGCTGTGCAACAAGAAGAAATTGGAGTCCTCCGAGAACAAGTAGCCCTGATATTAAAAAGGCTAGAGGGGCAGACAGCAGAGGCAGTAAGAGAAGTGGAAGTCCATATTTGCGAACCTGTGGTGACTGATAAAACGGAGGATCACCACAGACAGCCCATTGGAAATGCTGCACTTCCTCCCAAGGACACAGAGGCAAGTCCATGGTCCACACTATCTTTGCCAGGGAGCCCGGAACAGACGGCGGAGAATGATTTTCAACAGCAAGCAGAAACTTCACGTCCAAATAGTAGGAAGCCTGAGTGTGAACAACCTTCTAGCTGTTGCAGCTCTCCTCAACTCAAGCCAAAGGATCCCCACTTCTACCCACCGCTGCGGCCCTACGGATTGGCAGGATCCTCTTATCACACCTATTCCTCAGTTACCGTGGAGCAAAGATTTCGAGATATCCTGAAAAGACCGTTCCAGCTGGACTTAAGGAATGCACCAGCGAGAGGAGATTTGAAGCCTATTGTTATAGATGGCAGTAATGTTGCAATGGCCCACGGCCTGAGAAAGTTCTTTAGTTGCCGTGGCATAGCGATCGCAGTTGAATATTTTTGGAAGCTCGGCATCAGAGACATCACTGTGTTTGTCCCACAGTGGAGAACAAGCCGGAATGCTAAGGCCACAGAACAGCACTTCTTAAGCCAGCTCCATGAGGTTGGGATATTAGCTTTAACACCTTCTCGGAAGGTCTTTCAACGAAGAATTGCTTCTCATGATGACAGGTTCCTGCTAGAGTTAGCAGAGACGAATGGGGGTATCATTGTGACTAATGATAACTTAAGAGAGTTTGTGACAGAGTCAGTGTCCTGGAGAGAAATTATTACAACGAGACTGCTTCAGTACACTTTTGTGGGGGACATATTTATGGTTCCTAAAGACCCTCTGGGAAGAAATGGACCCCGGCTAGACAAATTTCTTCAAAAGGAAGACTTTCTTCGAGACAGGCAGCCAAGACCCAATGCTCAGCCTGGTATGGGCATATTTGACCTTGCATTCCGGAGCAACAAAACCGATGGAGCCAAAGAAATCCCCGAGGCTCCATCCAGGATCCATGGAGCCACTGTGAACCCTAGTCTTCCTCGGCATCCCTCCTCTGCATCCCTGGACAAGCTTCCCACACTTCCAACATTGCAGCAGAACGTTCCAGTGCCGGCAAAGAGATCTTTTGCCGAGACAATCAAGCTGAGAGACAGGTTGCTGAACATCTTCCCTGGCTCTGAGCAGAAACTTAAGATCGACGAGATTCTGGAAGCTCATCCCGATGTGAGAGACCTGAATGTCCTCGCTGTCCTGGTGTTGGAGTGCATGCTGGGATGAGGACCCAGTGACTGTGGATGCTCTGAGTGAGAGGTAGGTACTGGGCACTGTTGCCAAAAGTTGTTTCGGCCAAACAGACAAATTCAGTCAGAATTCAAGAGAATATAGTTTGAATGATTTTGTTTGGAGAACAATGAAGGATAGAACAACTTATTTGAGGAAGTCTCCTAGAGATAAGAAAGAGTAAGAGTGACTTTATCCAGCAACAAGCCTCTCAGACAACAATTAAACCTAGGGAGTAATAGGTAAATTAGAGTAGACAATATTGTTACAAATACAATTATAGATAATTGAATTTGTTTTGTTATTTGTAATCCAAGGAAGTTATTAAAGAAAAAGCATAAAATTTCATAGAGAGGTATAGGAAATGTCACTTCATATTTGGATAGGGTCCAAGCTTATTGTGGCTACTATACATGCTTTACTTTATACTTTTACTTTTTACTCTCTTACTTTACTTCTGTTGTTATGGGTTTACAAGAACACCAAACAACCAAAAATAACAAAATTTTCTATTCCTTAGGGCATGAGATGGTACATATAAATATATATTTATACAATTATAAATAATTGAATTTGTTTTGTTATTAGTAATCCAAGGAACATTTGCTGGCACAAAACTGAATGAATAAGTATATATATATATATATATAATCTTTACACAATTTGTAACATCACTAAATGAGAAGATAGACAGACAATTTTCATGTAAGCACTAACTTCTCATCTAGGCCTTAACATTCTCCTCCTCTTGGAGCAGTTTCTAGAAGTCAAATCTTAGATTCTTAATTATCTGAAGGCAGGGGATAAGTAATTCCTAAATATCTTAAGATTATTAGTGCAATACACTGCTTCAAAGAAAAAAGATGATTAATTTTGTAACATTCAGAGAGAGTTGCAGAAAGAGTCATAAGGGACAAAGAAAACTAATTGTCAATGAGATCACCCAAAGACAACTGTTACATTGACCTTTGTTTTCTTTTGTTTTATTTTATTCAAGTGTATATTAGTATAAGTTGGTATCTCAGTTTCTCTTAATATCTGTAAGACATCTGTAGAGAACCTAACAGCTTTTAAAGTCTTTGTTGCACAGTCAGGTCTAATTCTAAAAACCATGAGTGAGATAACACCAACCAATGAACATTCATGGTATGTATTCCCTAATAAGTGGATATCATCAGTAAATTAGAAAATACACAGAATTCTATCTATATCCACCAAAGCCAGATATCATTGAGAAAAGAGAGAAGATGATTGAATCCTTCTCAAAGGGGAAATAAAATACATAATAAGGACAAATAGATGAAAATAACTAAGTGTGAGGTAAGTAGGATATTTTAGGGGATCAGGGGATTAAATGTGCCAAATTCTAACTTATTATGGACTAGGCTTGCTACTCCATTTCTTTAATGGGTCAGTGTTATTGGAATTTCTTTTAGCGGGCAAATAATTTGAAGCTGCACTATCTTTGTTTGTGAGGTGTGTTTCTTGTATGTAGCAGATTGAAGGATCTTGTTTTTCTATGCTGTCGCTTAATTAGAGCTTCTTTCTTGCTCAGCTGAGTCTGTTGATATTGATTAATGGTAATGACAAATAACTTTCAAATCCAGTTATTTTGATACTGGTTTTGGTGGTGATGAAGGTGTGTATTTCTATGTGTGTGTGTATGTTTCACTTATTTTCTTCGTGTGGTACTGAAATTATTTCCTGTATTTTCTTGAATATGGTTAATCACCATCAGTTGGATATTTACTCCTAATATTTTTTGTAGTGCTGGGTTTGCAAATAGAAGTTTAAAGTTGAGTTTGACAAGGAAATATTTTTATCTTCAGCAATTGTGAGTGAAGGTTTTTGTTTTTAATAGTGTAAATTGTCATCTGTGTTCTCTTAATGACTGCAAGTCATGTATCTGCATGAGACATTTAACTTTCAGACTCTGTTGAGATGTCAGGTGTAATTCTAAATCAGCAAGAGTGAGGTAACACTGACATGAGACCTAAGCGCTCTAAATGGGTATCATCAGAGAAATAGAAGATAAAGAAGATACTAGCCACAGTAATACCAAAGCAAAATAACAAGGAGTAAACAGGTAGGATGACTGACTCATTCTCAGAAAGAGAATTCAAGTAGATATTGAGGGTGGATGGACTGAACACACTGTGTTGTTGGTGAGTAAGGCCGGGTATGGGATCAGAGGTAAGAAAGAAGTAAATTCATGATGGGGACATCTCTAGTAATGAATGGATAGACCTAGAAATGGGGTTATGACCCAGGATAGTCTGTGGGCTACTTTTTTTTCCTTGTTGATTAGTCATCTTTATTTACAGGACAATGGGGAAGGATTTGTTTACCACAGAACAAGAGACTCGGGCACTGTTATTTTCATAAAACAGGAAATCAATATTTCATAAGAATTATGAGTTTAATAAGAATAAGAATGTTCAGGGAGACTTTACATCATTGGTGTCTTTATTTTATAGAGAAAATGTAGTCTTGGTGGCTCAGTGAATCCAATATGCTTTTTAAAGTATCATTTGTCTGAATTTGATTATCTCAATGAAATATCATGCTGTCAGTTT
This sequence comes from Micromys minutus, assembly GCF_963924665.1. Classification (NCBI taxonomy): domain Eukaryota; kingdom Metazoa; phylum Chordata; class Mammalia; order Rodentia; family Muridae; genus Micromys; species Micromys minutus. The sequence continues at coordinate 27,009,749 of NC_137958.1, forward strand.
TATTAGGTTTAAAAAGCTCTGTTTTCCCTTTGAAATCAGTCATTTCTGTTGCCATGATAGTGTTACACAAGACTATGTACTTCTGGCTTCCCACTTGTCTTTATCTTGTAATTTTTGAAGGGTAAGAAGTAAAAGTTTAAAGAAAACTATTCTATAATGTGATTTTTTAAGAGTCTCTTCCAGCAAATCTATTGACCTTCTCTAGTATTTGAATATTTATTGAAGGTTTTCACAATTTTTTTCTAATCAAAAAATTGTCTAGTGGGGAACCTCAAGTGCTACAAAAATACATCCTGATTGAAAAATATGCCAAATTGTTTCAAAGATTATATTTTCACCAGAAAACATTTGTAAATGGTTTCTTTGGCCTGAAATGCAGAAGTAGATATTTCTTCATTCACTACATCTCTGAAGATTGTCAGCTGTAGTATATTTGAACTCACATTCAAAGAGAGAAACCAAAAGAAAGCACTGACAACTTCAATACTCTTAAAAGTCTTCTCCCCTGTAAATATTCTCTAATGACTTTTTAGAAAACTTTTGTCGGTAAAAACTGTCTCATTCACTTAATTTAGGATGTTTCTCTACTCTAATCAATCAATCAGACTGGCATTATACTTAATGCCTTTTTCATAAACATGACATTTTGAAAATTTATCTCATGTATGAATTCTCTGATGCCTTTTCAGACTAACTTGGTGAGTAAAGCCTTTGTCATATTCACTGCATTTGTAAGGTTTCTCTCCAGTATGAGTTCTCTGATGAATTCTCAGTCTTATTTTGTGAGCGAAACATTTTTTACATTAAATACATTTGTAAGGTTTCTCTCCTGTATGAATTCTCTGATGACTACAAAGATGTTATTGTCAGCCAAAGCATTTGTAACATTCACTGCATTTATTTGGTTTCTCTTGTACATGAATTTTTTGATGATTACTAAGATGAGATAGTTGGCCAAAATATTTGTTAACTTTCAGAGCATTTGTAAGGTTTTTCTTCTGTATGGATTCTCTGATGACTAATAAGATCATATTGCTGGCCAAAACATTTGTCATATTTACTGCATTTGTAAGTTTTATCTCCTGTATGAATTCTCTGATGAGCTCTAGATAACTTTTGTATGTAAATGATCTATGTGGATTCCTTCATTTACAGTAGAGATAATACATTCATTTGAAGTCTTTATGCAGTTTTCATATTTACAAACACCTCTGGATTTTACAGTTTTCCATTTTTTTAGATTTGAGTATTGATGAGAGTCATCATGGTGATTAGTTTGACAAGGTGTACTTTGGGTGGATTCAAGAGTCATTTTCCTAATTTTATCCCATTTAGAAAACTGCTCTTGGACATTCAAATGGTCATGGAATTTATCCACAACCTTACCATGCATTCCAGATATGAGATGATTTTCCACAAACAATAGATTATTGCAATTTTCCAATGCCACATCCTTGTTCTGTGTCCTATGAGCAGAACATAGACATTCCCATTCCTCTAGTGTGAAGTCCATAGGCATATCCCTGAAGGTACAAGACCCTGTACAGTTTGTACAAGAGGCACTCTCATTCTTTTTGATGTTCTCCCAGCTTCAAGTATTGGACGGATTCTGGATGCCTTGTTAAAATCGGCTTGGCCTTTATCATCCAGGACAATTAGAGTTGATTTTTAGATATGAAACTTTGAGTTAGAATATGGAATCCTGGCAGGAGATGGGACCAACTCTGAATGTCATAGGAGGACAGCTCAGCAACTGCAGCTTTAAGATGTTCTCTGGTTCCTCGGACACTTAGGACTAGCATCCCCCCAAAACTTCCTGGCCATGAGACAGCAGAGGTGCAGTGAGAACAGTGGAATGGTGGAACTTCCTGTCACTAAGTTCTGGGAAACTCTTATTGAATTCCCAGCAGTCAGGGATTTGGTCCCTGAAGGGGCCAGTTCTTAAAACCTGGCAATATGGTCTAATATGCTGGCTTCTTTTTCATTCCCTAGCTCTTGTCTTCTTCTTGTTTTGTTTGTACTCTCTTCTGTCTGTGTCTGAAAATTGCTGTTGGAAATTGCCTTGTCCTCTCTCTCTTTTATTTCTTTGTGGTGTTTTATTTTAAGTGTACTATGACTTCTCTGTTCACATGAGAGTTGGGGAATTCTTTTGTCAGATGTTTCACTGATTCATCACAATATGTGCTTCTCAATTAAACATCATTTTTAAGCCCTGATGCTACCTTCTACAAACTAACCTTGAATGTTTGGAATTAAATGTACACATTAAGAGCATGCATTTTTTCTAAACTGTGAAATGACAGGTTCCTGTTAATAATGAGGCATACCACACCTCCAATTCTTTATCCAATAAAAACACAATGTGTGGCTTCACAGTAACATCCAATATCCAGCCAGAGTTTTATGCCATAGGCATGTGTGTCTATATCTTGCCTATCCCATGGGTCGAGGGAAGTATATTTTTATCTTTCCGCAAAGCCACCTGTGGTTTGGTAGATCTCAAATCACATTCTCTATTTCTCCTCTAGTATTTATATATTTTGAGCTGATTCAATTGTATTGTATTTGATTTCTATGTGTTATCGACATACAATAGCTTTGGTCAAGAATCCATGTACCTGGAAAAAGAAAAGCCTTCCCACTCTTCTACCCAGATTAAAGAATACATTGCATCCATGTTTTTTATTCATTTTCTTATATATTAGACAGTTGATTCATCAGGAATGGTCCCAGCAGCTCAGAGTCTCATCCATTGATCATCACAAAGTGTGTGTTTCTGAGAAGCACAGGCTGGTAAATCAGTGGAGCCCAGGAGCCCTTCCCTTTGCTTCCCTTTTCCTATTTACTATTCTCTTTAACCCCCTTCAGAAACTGTCTCTGATTTTTGAGTGCTTGATGTGCTCAATCCACACACTGATCCTCTTGTCCACACTCTTGCCATTAACTTGCTTGTTTGTTTACAAGCATGCCCAAGGCATGCTGCATGACATTGTTGACTCTTCCCACTTTGCCATGGGAACACTTATAGGGCATTCCTTTTTGAACAGTGCCTGTTCCTTTGATGGTTAGAGTATCACCCTCCTTGTAGATTCCTATGATGTGGCCAAGTAACACCTCCATGTTTCAAAAGAAAGCCTAGAAAACACAAAGCAAGCACCCCTTCTCTTTCCCTTTTAGTTGGCCATTTTGACTAAGAACCTGAGAAGATGCTTTACAATAAAGTAATGTAAGGAACAGAAAATAAGATTTGTAACACCTACTTGGAAGGTCTTTCAACGAAGAATTGCTTCTCATGATGACAGGTTCCTGCTAGAGTTAGCAGAGACGAATGGGGGTATCATTGTGACTAATGATAACTTGAGAGAGCTTGTGACAGAGTCAGTGTCCTGGAGAGAAATTATTACAACGAGACTGCTTCAGTACACTTTTGTGGGGGACATATTTATGGTTCCTCAAGACCCTCTGGGAAGAAATGGACCCCGGCTAGACAAATTTCTTCAAAAGGAAGACTTTCTTCGAGACAGGCAGCCAAGACCCAATGCTGGGCCTGGTATGGGCATATTTGACCTTGCATTCCCGAGCAACAAATCCGATGGAGCCAAAGAAAGCCCCGAGGCTCCATCCCGGATGCATGGAGCCACTGTGAACCCTAGTCTTCCTCGGCATCCCTCCTCTGCATCCCTGGACACGCTTCCCACACTTCCAACATTGCAGCAGAAAGTTCCAGTGCCGGCAAAGAGATCTTTTGCCGAGACAATCAAGCTGAGAGACGGGTTGCTGAACATCTTCCCTGGATCTGAGCAGAAACTTAAGATCGACGAGATTCTGGAAGCTCATCCCGATGTGAGTGACCTGAATGTCCTCGCTGCCCTGGTGTTGGAGTGCATGCTGGGATGAGGACCCAGTGACTGGATGCTCTGAGTGAGAGGTAGGTACTGGGCACTGGGGGAGGTGCCGTAATGTTAAGAATTGAAGAATGAAAACTGTTCTGTTATCAAAGAAGTATGAAGGAGATGTGTCGTTATTAAAAGGTGAGATGCTCAGTCAAAAGAAGGGGGAGAAAAGTACTCCCTGAAAGAGACTGAAGTATGCTGACTAGCTGCGGTACATATTTGAGGTTTCTATGGAATTTCGTTTGGATGGTGTTTTGCTGGCACAAATAGGCTAAGGAACACATCAGAGAGTATGGTGTGTAAAAGGCAGGCAAACAAAAGGACAAGCGATAGTGATCAAAGATTCTTTGCTTGTTACAGGCATGTATTGTTCTGATTTACTTTGCTCTGTTGAGCTGCATTTTTGTGGACTCCATAAACGGAAGTGCACCAAAACATACAGATGGTGGGATGTGGATTCTTACAGCTTCTGGTTTTGGACTGATAGGCAGAGTAGTGTCACCTGAGACACTATTTGTTTTTCTGGTTATTTAAGATATCCACTATTTGCTGTGGTTGGAGAACTGGGTATCCATGTCGCCAGGTTGTCTGGATATTTGTTTCTTAGAGTCTTGTGCTTGCCTCTTGCCATCTTGTTATTCATGATGCTAGGTGATCTTGTTGTCTCTTACTGGAGCTTGTCTCTCTTGTGGGTCAGAGGGCACATGATATTTATAGGAAGATTGATTCTGGGTATTCCTCTCTCTGGGTAGGTTGTGAATTCCTATGGCAGAGCCCAGTCTTGATGTACTTGGGCTGGGTCTGACCTTGGCTTGAAAGTGTTTTCCCCCGGGTAGTCTCTGCCTGTGCCTGGAGAGTTCTGGGTGGCCTCTCCCTGGATAGAATGTGGGTAGAAGAAGTTAACTCACTCTTCTACTTAGGATGAAAAGCACACCTACAGCACTTTCAAGCTCCCAGTTACCTGTGGGAGGTGAAGAATCTGGGATGGGCCTGGCCTTGGGCAGGAAGTGTGCCTAGTAACACCATTTTATATATATCTCAGCCTATGTTTTTGTTTTCCATGATTGAGGCTATTTCCAGAAGTCAGGTGATCTCTGATTCTGAGTAGGTAGTTCTCCCAGGTGACACACCCTGCTCTGCAGAACATTCTCTTCTACACATGAGTAGTCCCCATCCCCATGTTATTCTCCACAAAGCAGACTGTGAAAAGTCCTGTAACAGGAAAGATCCTTAGTCATATGTTTTATTTCCTTCATCAACCTGTATAAAACTCGTGTATGAAAAATAAATTTGTCAGTTTGATCAGACCTCCTGTCTTGCTGTCTGTTCTTTTTATCTCTTGTCTTTCATTCTCTTTTTGGAGATCCTAGGTTCCCATTGACTATCCTGCAGGTCAGGGCAGGCAGACAAAGACTCAAAATCAACTTAGTTCTGAGTGTCATGTGTTCCTGAAAGTTCATAACTTTGTTGCCTCGTTTGAGACATGAAAGGTAGAAAGGAGAGAGAGAGAGTGAGGAGAGTCTTAGTTAGGTGTTGTGGATTGACTGAAGAGATCTATGGAGAGAGTGGAGGAAGAGAAACAGAGAGTGGGGATCCAACCAAACTCACCTTTCTAATAACCTGCCAAGATGATAATATAGTTACTGCTAACTATTATAATGGCAGAAACTCAAAGGATAATTTAGTATTATATCTTCAATTCTGCTGCATTACTTATAAAGCTTCTATACTCGAAAACAGGTAAACATTGAACCCAAACCCAGGTCTCAAGAAATATCTATTACTATTACTCCTCCTTCCTGTTGATACGGTTCAAACTAGTAAAATAGAAATGAAAGTACTTACTGGCAGGAACCAGACAAAGAAACCCCCTCAGGGAACATGCTAGAGTCATGAAGATACAGCTAATCATGCTTGCTGATAACCATTCATCTGAATTCAGGGATCCTAATGAGGTTGTTAAAGAAAGGACCTAAGGATCTGAAAGGGGTTGAAACCTCATGTGAAGGATAACATTACCATCCAACCAAACCCTCCAAAATTTTCATGGAGTAAACACCAATTTCTGTCCATTTTTAAGAGACTTATTAATCCAGTTGGGTATATAACTGAAGCAACAGTGTATTTCATCAAAGTGAGAAGAGGCTCTTGTTCCAGAGAGGGTAGGTTGACCCAATACAGATGAATGACAAGGCAATGGGGTGGAGATGGGGACCAGAAGAGATTGCACTTTTGAAAGCAACTGCATGTGGAGGGATATGGGAGCAGGGCAGGGGAAAATGTACATACAGAGTATCTAATTTTAAAAAACTGCAGATATGGAATTTATTCACAAAATAAAGATAATCAAAAAATTAGAAATGCTGATGAATGACCTACTTATCTCAGAATAGACAAAAGAGGAACACCAGTGCAACTGCAGGAGAATCAGGCTTGTATGCAGTGAACAAGGCAAATATCTACTATTTCTTAACCATCTACTATTACTAAGTAAAAATACAGATACAATCATATTTACCTTATGTAAGAAGACAGACAGAGAGAGGTGGGGAGAGGGGAGACAGATACATAGAGAGACAGAGAGAGAGAGAATTGAGTAATATTTTGTAAATAAACATGATTTCATTGCAATCTTTGAGAAAGTTAGTAAAATTTGAATACCATTTCCCCAAATATCTAAGAAGTAATTTCAAATAAAGTCTTCTTTTACTGATTTTAGGTGGTAGTAGTGGTGGGCTCACTTGGCTATGTTCAGGTATTAAAAATTGTTTCAATAATTTGATTTGTCTAAGCACAGAGTAGGAAAACAAAATCCTGGAGTGTGAAACAAAGACAGTGTTGTGTTTTCAATAGGTATGGCCCCCATAGTTTCATGAGTTTAAATGCTAAGTATACTGGAAGTGAAAATATTTGGATATGTGGCCTCGATGGTTTAGATTTGCCTTTATTTGAGGAAGTGCATCACTGTCCTTCAAGGTTTGAGGTCTCTGATGTTTAGGCTACTCAGAGTGTGGCACACAGTTCCTCCCTGCTGCCTGTGGATGAAGAAATAGAAACCACTCTCAGCTCTTTCCTGAGCATCATGTCTACCTGGATGCAGCCATGTTTGCCACCATAATGATAACAGACTGAATCTCTGAAAATATAAGGCAGCCCTAACTCCTTTAAATGGTTTCCTTCCTAAGAATTGTCTAAGACATTGGGTTTATTCACAATAATAAAACTCTAAGACACAATGTTTTTTCAACTTGCATCATGATATGAATACTAAAAGCACAAGGCTGTTCTTCTAGAGGTTACTGATGAATACCTTAACATGAGTCATGGAGCTGACATATTATATTTCTTACCATTCAGTCTCCTTTTCAATTGCTGCTTCTTTGGAGTTAAGGTACTATTCTATCAAAGTCTTAAACTCCTTCATTAGTGAGTTTATCAGAAACCATCTCTGCTCACTACTCATTTTCACTCTTATGGCTAACACATCAAAGTTGTTTTTAGTTCCAATCATGACCTTGTTCAACTGTCCAACTTTACCTTTCAGCAAAGCCCTTAAAGAAGCCACTCCCATAACTCAGCATCTTTTCTGAGATCTCAGTCAACTGCTCTTGCCTATAGATGTTTGTCCAAGCTTGGGTAAAGTTTTGATGCAGTCATGGACATTATACTAAATTAAAATTGTGCATTTGTGTCCTCTGGGTCTTTCTTAGTTACTGTCTGATCAAAGGTCTCCATCGAGTAACAGGCCTTAACAGCATTTTAACAACTTATTGAATGGGAAAGGTAATGGTTAGATGGAAAGCATCACATTATCGTTTTGGGATAAAGAGCAAGATCAATAGGAATATATGAGTAAAGATTAGCAGCTCTTAGGTGGACCATGGAAGAAAATGATGTTTACAAGCAGAATCAGTAGCACTATTCTTGGTTTAAATTACTTTTCTATTACCTTGAATTATACTATACCAAGGAAACTTAACAGGAGAGAGAGTTTATTGGGGACCTGCTTATAGTTTCAGAGAGTGAGAGTCCATGGCTGTCACAAGGGGAAGCAGGACAGCAGGCAGCAGACATGATGTCTGAAGCAGTAGCTAAGAGCTTTCTTGCTCTCCACAAGTATGAAGCAGAGATTGGAGAAGGTGGAGGAAGGAGAGACAGACAGACAGACAGACATACAGACAGACAGACAGACAGACAATGAGTAAAAGAACAAGAGAACTAGATTAGCATACAAGGGTTTCTGAAACCTCAATTTCACACCATCATCAAATCTCCTTCAGTAATGGCATGCCTCTTAACATTTCCCAAACAGTTACACTAGAATCAAACATTCAAATCTCTTAGTCCATGGCGCCATTCTCATTAAAACTACTAGGTTCTGCTCCCAACCTACATTGCAATGTGTATTTATCCCAACTTCAATACAAGATATACAAGTTAAAATGTCAAAGTTTCTTATTAGAGTTAAGACAATCTGTTAGTTGTACCCTGCTGTAAAATAAAAAAGCAAAATAAGTACTTCCAAAATTGCAAATAATGAAACCCCTATATAATATGTTAATTATATGTAATAAATAATTGATTATAATTATTAATATAATGGTTCTGCTGTTGCCTTGGGATAAAATCTACCCCATCTTTTAAGTTTTCGAACTTTATTTTGTTGTTGATTTATAGGATCACATAATTCTTTAGTTCTTCTTTTTCACAGGTTCATGGTTATTTGCACTGGGGCCTGTTCCCAAGGAACCACTTCTTGTCTACATTTTTTCTTTTCCTTTTTCCCACAAGTTGTGGCTCTACCATTAAATTCCTTGTGTTCCAGTGTCCCACTTTTTCCAATCAGACTACAGTTCCTAAAACTTCCCTAACAGTTCCATGTACCGTGTCTTGATTTCAAACAAATATTACACAGCCTTATATTTCATTTTTTTCTCTAAAAGGAGTGAGTTCAGTACAGAGAAATTTAATTCTTTATAGAAAAAAAGTGTGCTAAAACCAATTTATTCATCATCAGCATCTTCTTCATTTTCCTTATCCTCTTTCTCCTCCTCGTAGTCACCCTCATCATTCTCCTCCTCATCTTTCTCTTCCTTCTTTTATTGCTCTTATCACCCTTGACCACCCCTGTTTTTGAAGCATCGGGTTTTCCTTCAGCTCTTGTACTTATCCTTCAGCTTGGGGGAGCGTCTTCTCATAGGGTTGCTTGTCATCTGCAGCAGTGTTGTTCCACATCTCTACTAGTTTCTTTGCAATATCACCAATGATAAGCCAGGATGGTCAGTTTTGACTTTTGGGTAGGACTCAGAAAAGAACCAGAAGAAGGCCAAAGTAGGCCTCTTTGGTTTGTTGGGATCCTTGAACTTCTTCTTGATCTCCATTTTAAGAGGGATGTTTGCATTTCTCCATCATAATGAGGCTTGCCAGCCTTTGCCATATCTTCACATTTCCCTTTTCTTTAGCAGACATGGTCTTCAAACTCTGAGCACTTCTTGGAGAGCTCTGAGATGTTGACAGAAGTATCTTCTTGTGCTCCTCCTGGCAGGTTTGCACAAAGAATGCATACGAGGACATTTTGCTTCTTGACTTCTTAGAATCTCCTTTGCCCATGTTTAGTTGATTTTCCTCTGAAGGCAGAGCAACCCAGTGTATTTCAGATCTCACTTACAACGGTGCTCTCTCTGTGGAGCTCAATGTACTACAATGTGTCTGAAAGCTGGAGCCAGACAACCAATTTATATTTTTACAATACTTGTATTATGATGTGTTCTGATGTCCCTCCCCACTTCTAGTTCTGGCTGTTCCAGGTTCCTTTCTTCCTTTAAAAAGGGTTTTTGTAGAGTTGGTATTTTGCCTATAGTTATCTTCCAGATATTATCCCACTTCATTTTCTTTGATTTTTATTTTCTTCTCTCTGTTGGGATATCTCAAGATATACATGTGTCCCTATAAAAATTTCTTTCTTCTCACTTCTGCTGAGTACTCTTACCTCTTAAAACCTATAGTGATTTTAATTTGTTAAAAAATTCTTATCCAGCAACATGGCTGCTCTGACAAGAGATCTCAATCAAAATCCTCCTAGTTGTTGTTTCATTTCCCTGACTATAGACATGCCATGGATTACAGAATGATTTAGGTAGAACAGAAAATCCCTTAGTACAAATATTTAATTTCTAAAGTAAAAGGCAGTTCAGCCTAGGTAAGGTAAGTGGAATTCATTTCAGTGCCCTGACACTCAGATGAGTTCTGTGAGTGCAATGGAGTTGATATCATTTGCAAGTTCATGTAAAAACAGTTGATACCAGATAATAAGAAAGACCTTGTCAGATATTAGAACATGTTGCCAAAAGTTGTTTTGGCCAAACAGACAAATTCAGTCAGAATTCAAGAGAATATAGTTTGAATGATTTTGATTGGAGAACAATGAAGGATAGAACAAATTATTTGAGGAAGTCTCCTAGAGATAAGAAAGTGTAAGAGTGACCTTATCCAGCAACAATCCTCTGAGACAACAATTAAATCTAGTGAGTAATAGTTAAATTAGAGTAGACAATATTGTTACAAATACAATTACAGATAATTGAATTTGTTTTGTTATTTGTAATCTAAGGAAAGTTTGCTGGTAAAAGACTGAATGAAAATTCACCTTTCAAACTGTTATGGTTTGCAGATCATTGCAGAAACCACTCAGAGACCAGTCTTACTCATCTGGGATGAATGACCCTAAGATAGATTGATCAAGACAATATAAGAGACTTGACAGCTGGCTGTCATAACCAATTAGAATTACATACCAATTTTAAGCCAGGGATCCACAATTATCATTGGGTAGGTATCTGACCAATTAATGTTTTGTGACACGGGATTTCCTTAGGAATCTGTCCTTGATGTACATGTATTCAACTTCAATTTCGGAGTCAATTTAAGTATGGCAGCACACTTGCCTCCCCTAACAGTTATGTCTTAACATGCTAACCAAGATATTAGTTACCCATGTACATATGATTCTCCCAAGCAGAATGTCAGTTCACAGGTAAGTGTTGGAAATTTAAACCTCCCTCAATCCTACTCAAAATGGAAGTCTTGCTTCAAATAGCTTCTTACATAGGGAGAGGTGTCTGTCCTGTGTTGGCGTACATGCTAGGGGCAGCTTATTAAAGGAAAAGCATAAAAGTTCATAGAGAGGCATAGGAAATGTCGCTTCATGTTTGGGTAGGGTCCAAGCTTATTGTGGCTACTATACATGCTTTACTTTATATTTTTACTTTTTATTTTCTTACTTTACTTCTGTTGTTATGGGTTTACAAGAACACCAAACCACAAAAAATAACAGAATTTTCTATTCCTTAGGGCATGAGAGGGTGCATATATATATTTATACAATTATAGATAATTGAATTTGTTTTGTTATTAGTAATCCAAGGAACATTTGCTGGTCAAAACTGAATGAATAAAGATTATATTTATATATATCTTTACACCATTTGTAACATCACTAAATGAAAAGAAAAACAGACAATTTTCATGTAAGCACTAACTTCTCATCTAGGCCTTAACATTCTCCTCCTTTTGGAACAGTTTCTAGAAGTCAAATCTTAGATTCTTATTATCTGAAGGCAGGGGATAAGTCGATTCCTAAATATCATAAGATTATTACTGCAATACACTGCTTCAAAAGAAACTAGATGATTAATTTTGTAACATTCAGAGAGAGTTGCAGCAACAGTCATAAATGACTAAGAAAACTAATTGTCAATGGGATTACCCAAAGACAACTGTTACATTGACTCTTGTTTTTCTTTGTTTTATTTTATTCAAGTGTATATTAGTGTAAGTTGGTGTCTCAGTTTCTCTTAATATCTTTAAGACATCTGTACAGATCCTAACAGCTTTTAAAGTCTTTGTTTCACAGTCAGGTCTAATTCTAAGAAACCATGAGTGAGATAACACCAACCAATGAACATTCATGGTATCTATTCCCTAATAAGTGGATATCATCAGTAAATTAGAAGATACACAGAATTATATCTATATCCACCAAAGCCGCATATCATTGAGGGAAGAGAAAAGATGATTGAATCCTTCTCAAAGGGGAAATAAAATAGATAATAAGGACAAATAGATGAAAATAACTAAGTGTAGGGTAAGTAGGACATGTTGGGGATCAGAGGATTAAATGTGCCAAATTCTAACTTATTATGGACTAGGCTTGCTACTCCATTTTTTTAATGGGTCAATTTTATTGGAATTTCTTTTAGCGGGCAAATAATATGAAGCTGCACTATCTTTGTTTGTGAGGTGTGTTTCTTGTATGTAGCAGATTGAAGGATCTTGTTTTTGTATGCTGTCGCTTAATTAGAGCTTTTTTCTTGCTCAGCCTAGTCTGTTGATATTGATTAATGCTAATGACAAATAATTTTCTAATTCAGTTATTTTGGTACTGGTTTTGGTGGTAATGAAGGTTTGTATTTCTATGTGTGTGTGTATGTTTCACTTATTTTCTTTGTGCCGTACTGAAATTATTTCCTGTATACTCCTGAGTATGGTTAACCATGACCAGTTGGATATTTCCTCTTAATATATTTTGTAGGGCTGGGTTTGAGGATAAAAGTTTAAAGTCGAGTTTGACAAGGCAATATTTTTATCTTCAACAATTGTGAGTGAAGGTTTTTGTTTTTAGTAGTGTAAATTGTCATCTGTCTTCTCTTAATGAGTGTAAGGCATGTATCTGCACGAGACATTTATCTTTCAGACTCTGTTGAGAAGTCAGGTGTAAATCTAAATCAGCAAAAGTGAGGTAACACAGACATGAGACCTATGCATTCTAAGTGGGTCTCATCAGTAAAATAGAAGGATAAAGAAGATACTAGCCTCAGAAATACCAAAGCAAAATAACAAGGAGTAAATAGGTAGAATGATTGACTCATTCTCAGAAAGAGAATTCAAGTAGATATTGAGGGTGGATGGACTGAACACACTGTGTTGATGGTGAGTAAGTCAGGGTATGGAATCAGAGGTAAGAAAGAAGTGAATTCATGATGGGAACATCTGTAGTACTGAACGGATAGACCTTGAAATGGGGGGGGGGGGATGACCCAGGTTAGTCTGTGGGCAACATTTTTTTCCTTGTTGAATTAGTCATCTTTATTTACAAGACAATGGGGAAGGAATTGTTGACTGCAGCACAAGGGACTCAGACACGGTTATTTTCCTAAAACAGGAAATCAATATTTCATAAGAATTATGAGTTTAATGAGAATAAGAATCTTCAAGGAGACTTTACATCAGTTGATGTCTTTATTTTATAGAGAAAATGTAGTCTTGGAGGCTCAATGAATCCAGTATGCTTTTTAAAGTATCATTTGACTGAATTTGATTATTTGAATTAAATATCATGCTGTCAGTTTTATTAGGTATAAGCAGCTCTGTTTTCCCTTTGAAATTAGTAATTTCTGTTGCCGTGAGAGTGTTACACAAGCCTATGTACTTCTGGCTTCCCTCTTGTCTTCATCTTGCAACTTTTGAGAAGGAACAAGTAAAAGTTTAAGGAAAACTTTTCTATATTGTGATATTTTAGAGTTTCTCACACAAAACTATTGACCTCTAATATTTGAATATTTCACCAAGGTTTTCACAATTTTTTTCTAATCAAACAAACTGTCTAGTGGGGAACCTCAAGTGCTGCAAAAATACATCCTGATTGAAAAATATGCCAAATTGTTTCTTCGGATTATATTTTCACCAGAAAACATTTGCAAATGGTTTCTTTGGCCTGAAATGCAGTCATACATATTTCTCCATTCACTACATCTCTGAAGATTGTCAGCTGTAATATACTTTGAACTCACATTCAAAGAGATAAACCAAAAGAAAGCACTGACAACTTCAATACACTTAAAAGTTTTCTCCCCAGTAAATATTTTCTAATGACTTTTTAGAAAACTTTTGTAGGTAAAAATTGTCTCATTCACTTAATTTACGATGTTTTTCTACTGTATGCAATCAATCAGACTGACATTATACTTAATGCATTTGTCATAAACATGACATTTCGAAATTTTATCTCAAGTATGAATTCTCTTATGCCTTTTCAGACTAACTTGGTGAGTAAAGCATTTGTCATATTTACTGCATTTGTAAGGTATCTCTTGGGGAATGATTGTCTGATGATGTTGCAAACTGTACTTGTACTTAAAGCACTTGTGACATTCTTTCCATTTGTAAGGTTTTTCTCCCATATATTCTCTCATGTAAATGAAGACTGCCTTTTTGGGTGAAACATTTGTCACATCCACTACATTAATAAGGTTTCTCTCATGGATGAATTCTCTGATGAATCCTAAGTCGGGACTGTAGGTTAAAGGATTTCTCACATTTACTACATGTGTAAGGTTTAGTTCCTGTATAAATGCTCTGATTTATATAAGAGTACTTTTGTGTTCCAAACATTTGTCACATTCACTGCATTTGTAAGGTTCCTCTCCAATATTAATTCTTTGATGAATTCTCAGTCTTATTTTGTGAGCAAAACATTTTTTACATTCAGTACATTTGTAAGGTTTCTCTCCTGTATGAATTCTCTGATGACTACCAAGATGGTATTGTCAGCCAAAGCATTTGTAACATTCACTGAATTTATTTGGTTTCTCTCGTACATGAATTTTTTGATGATTACTAAGATGAGATAGTTGGCCAAAATATTTGTTAACTTTCACTGCATTTGTAAGGTTTTTCTTCTGTATGGATTCTCTGATGACTAATAAGATCATATTGCTGGCCAAAACATTAGTCATATTTACTGCATTTGTAAGTTTTATCTCCTGTATGAATTCTCTGATGAGCTCTAGATTACTTTTGTAGGTAAATGATCTGTGTGGATTCCTGCATTTACACTAGAGATAGTACATTCATTTGAAATCATTATGCAGTTTTTATATTTACAAACACCTCTGGATTTTACAGTTTTCCATCTTTTTAGATTTGAGGATCGATGAGAGTCATATTGGTGATTAGTTTGACAAAATATACTTTGGGTGGATTCAAGAGTGATTTTCCTAATTTCATCCCATTTAGAAAAGTGCTCTTGGACATGGATAAATTCACATGGTCAAGGAATTTATCCACAAACTTTCCATGCGTTTCAGATATGAGATGATTTTCCAAAAACAATAAATTATTGCAATTCTCCAATGCCACATCCTTGTACAGTGTCCTCTGAGCAGAACATAGACATTCCCATTCCTCTAGTGTTTAATCCTTAGGCACATCCCTGAAAGTACAAGACCCTGTACAGTTTTTACAAGAGGCACACTCATTTTTTTGATGTTCTCCCAGCTTCAAGTCTTGGAAGGCTTCTGGATTCCTTGTTAAAATCGGCTTGGCCTTTATCATCCAGGACAATTAGAGTTGATTTACATATATGAAACTTTGAGTTAGAATATGGAATCCTGGCAGGAGATGGGACCAACTCTGAATGTCATAGGAGGACAGCTCAGCAACTGCAGCTTTAGGATGTTCTCTGGTTCCTCGGACACTTAGGACTAGCATCCCACCACAACGTCCTGACCATGAGACAGCAGAGGTGCGGTGAGAACAGTGGAATGGTGGAACTTCCTGTCACTAAGTTGTGGGAAACTCTTATTGAATTCCCAGCAATGAGGGGTTTGGTCCCTGAAAGGGCCAGTTCTTAAAACCTGGCAATATGGTCTAATATGCTGGCTTCTTTTTCATTCCATAGCTCTTGTCTTCTTCTTGTTTTGTTTGTACTCTCTTCAGTCTGCGTCTGAAAATTGCTGTTGGAAATTGCCTTGTCCTCTCTCTCTTTTATTTCTTTGTGGTGTTTTATTTTAAGTGTCCTATGTGAGAGTTGGGGAATTCTTTTGTCAGATGTTTCACTGATTCATCACAATATGTGCTTCTCAATTAAACATCATTTTTAAGCCCTGATGCTACCTTCTACAAACTAACCTTGAATGTTTGGAATTAAATGTACTCATTAAGAGCATGCATTTTTCTAGACTGTGAAATGACAGGTTCCTGTTAATAATGAGGCATACCACACCTCCATTTCTTTGTCTGATAAAAACACAATGTGTGGCTTCACAGTAACATCCAATATCCAGCCAGCGTTTTATGCCATAGGCATGTGTGTCTATATCTTGCCTATCCCATGGGTCGAGGGAAGTATATTTTCATCTTTCCCAAAAGCCACCTGTGGGTTGGTAGATCTCAAATCACATTCTCTATTTCTCCTCTAGTATTTATATATTTTGAGCTGATTCAATTGTATTGTATTTGATTTCTATGTGTTATCGACATACAATAGCTTTGGTCAAGAATCCATGTACCTGGAAAAAGAAAAGCCTTCCTACTCTTCTACCCAGATTAAAGAATACATTGCATCCATGTTTTTTATTCATTTTCTTATATATTAGACAGTTGATTCATCAGGAATGGTCCCAGCAGCTCAGAGTCTCATCCATTGATCATCACAAAGTGTGTGTCTCTGTGAAGCACAGGCTGGTAAATCTGTGGAGCCCATGAGCCCTTCCCTTTGCTTCCCTTTTTTTATTTACTGTTCTCTTTCACCCCCTTCAGAAACTGTCTCTGATTTTTGAGTGCTTGATGTGCTCAATCCACACACTGATCCTCTTGTCCACAATCTTGCCATTAACTTGCTTGTTTGTTTACAAGCATGCCCAAGGCATGCTGCATGACATTGTTGACTCTTCCCACTTTGCCATGGGAACACTTATAGGGCATTCCTTTTTGAACAGTGTCTGTTCCTATGATGGTTAGAGTATCACCCTCTTGTAGATTCCTATGATGTGGCCAAGTAACACCTCCATGTTTCATAAGAAAGCCTAGAAAACACAAAGCAAGCACCCCTTCTCTTTTCCTTTTAGTTGGCCATTTTGAGTAAGAACCTGAGAAGATGCTTTACAATAAAGTAATGTAAGGAACAGAAAATAAGATTTGTAACACCTACTCGGAAAGTCTTTCAACGAAGAATTGCTTCTCATGATGACAGGTTCCTGCTAGAGTTAGCAGAGACGAATGGGGGTATCACTGTGACTAATGATAACTTGAGAGAGCTTGTGACAGGGTCAGTGTCCTGGAGAGAAATTATTACAATGAGACTGCTTCAGTACACTTTTGTGGTGGACATATTTATGGTTCCTCAAGACCCTCTGGGAAGAAATGGACCCCGGCTAGACAAATTTCTTCAAAAGGAAGACTTTCTTCGAGACAGGCAGCCAAGACCCAATGCTGGGCCTGGTATGGGCATATTTGACCTTGCATTCCCGAGCAACAAATCCGATGGAGCCAAAGAAAGCCCCGAGGCTCCATCCCGGATCCATGGAGCCACTGTGAACCCTAGTCTTCCTCCGCATCCCTCCTCTGCATCCCTGGACACGCTTCCCACACTTCCAACATTGCAGCAGAACGTTCCAGTGCCGGCAAAGAGATCTTTTGCCGAGACAATCAAGCTGAGAGACGGGTTGCTGAACATCTTCCCTGGATCTCAGCAGAAACTTAAGATCGACGAGATTCTGGAAGCTCATCCCGATGTGAGTGACCTGAATGTCCTCGCTGCCCTGGTGTTGGAGTGCATGCTGGGATGAGGACCCAGTGACTGGATGCTCTGAGTGAGAGGTAGGTACTGGGCACTGGGGGAGGTGCCGTAATGTTAAGAATTGAAGAATGAAAACTGTTCTGTTATCAAAGAAGTATGAAGGAGATGTGTCGTTTTTAAAAGGTGAGATGCTCAGTCAAAAGAAGGGGGAGAAAAGTCCTCCCTGAAAGAGACTGAAGTATGCTGACTAGCTGCGGTACATATTTGAGGTTTCTATGGAATTTCGTTTGGATGGTGTTTTGCTGGCACAAATAGGCTAAGGAACACATCAGAGAGTATGGTGTGTAAAAGGCAGGCAAACAAAAGGACAAGCGATAGTGATCAAAGATTCTTTGCTTGTGACAGGCATGTATTGTTCTGATTTACTTTGCTCTGTTGAGCTGCATTTTTGTGGACTCCATAAACGGAAGTGCACCAAAACATACAGATGGTGGGATGTGGATTCTTACAGCTTCTGGTTTTGGACTGATAGGCAGAGTAGTGTCACCTGAGACACTATTTGTTTTTCTGGTTATTGAAGATATCCACTATTTGCTGTGGTGGGAGAACTGGGTATCCATGTCGCCAGGTTGTCTGGATATTTGTATCTTAGAGTCTTGTGCTTGCCTCTTGCCATCTTGTTATTCATGATGCTAGGTGATCTTGTTGTCTCTTACTGGAGCTTGTCTCTCTTGTGGGTCAGAGGGCACATGATATTTATAGGAAGATTGATTCTGGGTATTCCTCTCTCTGGGTAGGTTGTGAATTCCTATGGCAGAGCCCAGTCTTGATGTACTTGGGCTGGGTCTGACCTTGGCTTGAAAGTGTTTTCCCCCGGGTAGTCTCTGCCTGTGCCTGGAGAATTCTGGGTGGCCTCTCCCGGGATAGAATGTGGGTAGAAGAAGTTAACTCACTCTTCTACTTAGGATGGAACGCACACCTACAGCACTTTCAAGCTCCCAGTTACCTGTGGGAGGTGAAGAATCTGGGATGGGCCTGGCCTTGGGCAGGAAGTGTGCCTAGTAACACCATTTTATATATATCTCAGCCTATGTTTTTGTTTTCCATGATTGAGGCTATTTCCAGAAGTCAGGTGATCTCTGATTCTGAGTAGGTAGTTCTCCCAGGTGACACACCCTGCTCTGCAGAACATTCTCTTCTACACATGAGTAGTCCCCATCCCCATGTTATTCTCCACAAAGCAGACTGTGAAAAGTCCTGTAACAGGAAAGATCCTTAGTCATATGTTTTATTTCCTTCATCAACCTGTATAAAACTCGTGTATGAAAAATAAATTTGTCAGTTTGATCAGACCTCCTGTCTTGCTGTCTGTTCTTTTTATCTCTTGTCTTTCATTCTCTTTTTGGTGATCCTGGGTTCCCATTGACTATCCTGCAGGTCAGGGCAGGCAGACAAAGACTCAAAATCAACTTAGTTCTGAGTGTCATGTGTTCCTGAAAGTTCATAACTTTGTTGCCTCGTTTGAGACATGAAAGGTAGAAAGGAGAGAGAGAGAGTGAGGAGAGTCTTAGTTAGGTGTTGTGGATTGACTGAAGAGATCTATGGAGAGAGTGGAGGAAGAGAAACAGAGAGTGGGGATTCAACCA
The DNA here is from genome assembly GCF_963924665.1 of Micromys minutus. Classification (NCBI taxonomy): domain Eukaryota; kingdom Metazoa; phylum Chordata; class Mammalia; order Rodentia; family Muridae; genus Micromys; species Micromys minutus. Next base: position 27,028,864 of record NC_137958.1, read on the forward strand.
AACTCACCTTTCTAATAACCTGCCAAGATGATAATATAGTTACTGCTAACTATTATAATGGCAGAAACTCAAAGGATAATTTAGTATTATATCTTCAATTCTGCTGCATTACTTATTATGCTTCTATACTCAAACACAGGTAAACATTGAACCCAAACCCAGGTCTCAAGAAATATCTATTACTATTACTCCTCCTTCCTGTTGATACGGTTCAAACTAGTAAAATAGAAATGAAAGTACTTACTGGCAGGAACCAGACAAAGAAACCCCCTCAGGGAACATGCTAGAGTCATGAAGATACAGCTAATCATGCTTGCTGATAACCATTCATCTGAATTCAGGGATCCTAATGAGGTTGTTAAAGAAAGGACCTAAGGAGCTGAAAGGGGTTGAAACCTCATGTGAAGGACAACATTACCATCCAACCAAACCCTCCAAAATTTTCATGGAGTAAACACCAATTTCTGTCCATTTTTAAGAGACTTATTAATCCAGTTGGGTATATAACTGAAGCAACAGTGTATTTCATCAAAGTGAGAAGAGGCTCTTGTTCCAGAGAGGGTAGGTTGACCCAATACAGATGAATGACAAGGCAATGGGGTGGAGATGGGGACCAGAAGGGATTGCACTTTTGAAAGCAACTGCATGTGGAGGGGAATGGGAGCAGGGCAGGGGAAAATGTACATACAGAGTATCTAATTTTAAAAAACTGCAGATATGGAATTTATTCACAAAATAAAGATAATCAAAAAATTAGAAATGCTGATGAATGACCTACTTATCTCAGAATAGACAAAAGAGGAACACCTGTGCAACTGCAGGAGAATCTGGCTTGTATACAGTGAACAAGGCAAATATCTACTATTTCTTAACCATCTACTATTACTAAGTAAAAATACAGATACAATCATATTTACCTTATGTAAGAAGACAGACAGAGAGAGGTGGGGAGAGCGGAGACAGATACATAGAGAGACAGAGAGAGAGAGAATTGAGTAATATTTTGTAAATAAACATGATTTCATTGCAATCTTTGAGAAAGTTAGTAAAATTTGAATACCATTTCCCCAAATATCTAAGAAGTAATTTCAAATAAAGTCTTCTTTTACTGATTTTAGGTGGTAGTAGTGGTGGGCTCACTTGGCTATGTTCAGGTATTAAAAATTGTTTCAATAATTTGATTTGTCTAAGAACAGAGTAGGAAAACAAAATCCTGGAGTGTGAAACAAAGACAGTGTTGTGTTTTCAATAGGTATGGCCCCCATAGTTTCATGAGTTTAAATGCTAAGTATACTGGAAGTGAAAATATTTGGATATGTGGCCTCGATGGTTTAGATTTGCCTTTATTTGAGGAAGTGCATCACTGTCCTTCAAGGTTTGAGGTCTCTGATGTTTAGGCTACTCAGAGTGTGGCACACAGTTCCTCTCTGCTGCCTGTGGATGAAGAAATAGAAACCACTCTCAGCTCTTTCCTGAGCATCATGTCTACCTGGATGCAGCCATGTTTGCCACCATAATGATAACAGACTGAATCTCTGAAAATATAAGGCAGCCCTAACTCCTTTAAATGGTTTCCTTCCTAAGAATTGTCTAAGACATTGGGTTTATTCACAATAATAAAACTCTAAGACACAATGTTTTTTCAACTTGCATCATGATATGAATACTAAAAGCACAAGGCTGTTCTTCTAGAGGTTACTGATGAATACCTTAACATGAGTCATGGAGCTGACATATTATATTTCTTACCATTCAGTCTCCTTTTCAATTGCTGCTTCTTTGGAGTTAAGGTACTATTCTATCAAAGTCTTAAACTCCTTCATTAGTGAGTTTATCAGAAACCATCTCTGCTCACTACTCATTTTCACTCTTATGGCTAACACATCAAAGTTGTTTTTAGTTCCAATCATGACCTTGTTCAACTGTCCAACTTTACCTTTCAGCAAAGCCCTTAAAGAAGCCACTCCCACAGCTCAGCATCTTTTCTGAGATCTCAGTCAACTGCTCTTGCCTATAGATGTTTGTCCAAGCTTGGGTAAAGTTTTGATGCAGTCATGGACATTATAATAAATTAAAATTGTGCATTTGTGTCCTCTGGGTCTTTCTTAGTTACTGTCTGATCAAAGGTCTCCATCGAGTAACAGGCCTTAACAGCATTTTAACAACTTATTGAATGGGAAAGGTAATGGTTAGATGGAAAGCATCACATTATCGTTTTGGGATAAAGAGCAAGATCAATAGGAATATATGAGTAAAGATTAGCAGCTCTTAGGTGGACCATGGAAGAAAATGATGTTTACAAGCAGAATCAGTAGCACTATTCTTGGTTTAAATTACTTTTCTATTACCTTGAATTATACTATACCAAGGAAACTTAACAGGAGAGAGAGTTTATTGGGGACCTGCTTATAGTTTCAGAGAGTGAGAGTCCATGGCTGTCACAAGGGGAAGCAGGACAGCAGGCAGCAGACATGATGTCTGAAGCAGTAGCTAAGAGCTTTCTTGCTCTCCACAAGTATGAAGCAGAGATTGGAGGAGGTGGGGGAAGGAGAGACAGACAGACAGACAGACATACAGACAGACAGACAGACAGACAATGAGTAAAAGAACAAGAGAACTAGATTAGCATACAAGGGTTTCTGAAACCTCAATTTCACACCATCATCAAATCTCCTTCAGTAATGGCATGCCTCTTAACATTTCCCAAACAGTTACACTAGAATCAAACATTCAAATCTCTTAGTCCATGGCGCCATTCTCATTAAAACTACTAGGTTCTGCTCCCAACCTACATTGCAATGTGTATTTATCCCAACTTCAATACAAGATATACAAGTTAAAATGTCAAAGTTTCTTATTAGAGTTAAGACAATCTGTTAGTTGTACCCTGCTGTAAAATAAAAAAGCAAAATAAGTACTTCCAAAATTGCAAATAATGAAACCCCTATATAATATGTTAATTATATGTAATAAATAATTGATTATAATTATTAATATAATGGTTCTGCTGTTGCCTTGGGATAAAATCTACCCCATCTTTTAAGTTTTCGAACTTTATTTTGTTGTTGATTTATAGGATCACATAATTCTTTAGTTCTTCTTTTTCACAGGTTCATGGTTATTTGCACTGGGGCCTGTTCCCAAGGAACCACTTCTTGTCTACATTTTTTCTTTTCCTTTTTCCCACAAGTTGTGGCTCTACCATTAAATTCCTTGTGTTCCAGTGTCCCACTTTTTCCAATCAGACTACAGTTCCTAAAACTTCCCTAACAGTTCCACGTACCGTGTCTTGATTTCAAACAAATATTACACAGCCTTATATTTCATTTTTTTCTCTAAAAGGAGTGAGTTCAGTACAGAGAAATTTAATTCTTTATAGAAAAAAAAGTGTGCTAAAACCAATTTATTCATCATCAGCATCTTCTTCATTTTCCTTATCCTCTTTCTCCTCCTCGTAGTCACCCTCATCATTCTCCTCCTCATCTTTCTCTTCCTTATTTTTATTGCTCTTATCACCCTTGACCACCCCTGTTTTTGCAGCATCGGGTTTTCCTTCAGCTCTTGTACTTGTCCTTCAGGTTGGGGGAGCATCTTTTCATAGGGTTGCTTGTCATCTGCAGCAGTGTTTTTCCACATCTCTACTAGATTCTTTGCGACATCACCAATGGATATACCAGGATGGTCAGTTTTGACTTTTGGGTAGATCTCAGAAAAGAACAAGAAGAAAGCCAAATTAGGCCTCTTTGGTTTGTTGGGATCCTTGAACTTCTTCTTGATCTCCATTTTAAGAGGGATGTTTGCATTTCTCCATCATAATGAGGCTTGCCAGCCTTTGCCATATCTTCACATTTCCCTTTTCTTTAGCAGACATGGTCTTCAAACTCTGAGCACTTCTTGGAGAGCTCTGAGATGTTGACAGAAGTATCTTCTTGTGCTCCTCCTGGCAGGTTTGCACAAAGAATGCATACGAGGACATTTTGCTTCTTGACTTCTTAGAATCTCCTTTGCCCATGTTTAGTTGATTTTCCTCTGAAGGCAGAGCGACCCAGTGTATTTCAGATCTCACTTACAACGGTGCTCTCTCTGTGGAGCTCAATGTACTACAATGTGTCTGAAAGCTGGAGCCAGACAACCAATTTATATTTTTACAATACTTGTATTATGATGTGTTCTGATGTCCCTCCCCACTTCTAGTTCTGTCTGTTCCAGGTTCCTTTCCTCTTTTAAAAAGGTTTTTTGTAGAGTTGGTACTTTGCCTATAGTTATCTTCCAGATATTATCCCACTTCCTTTTCTTTGATTTTTATATTCTTCAATCTGTTGGGATATCTCAAGGTATACATGTGCCCCTATAAAAATTTCTTTCCTCTCACTTTGCTGAGTACTCTTATCTCTTAAAACCTACAGTGATTTTAATTTGTTAAAAAATTCTTATCGAGCAACATGGCTGCTCTGACAAGAGATCACAATCAAAATCCTCCTAGTCGTTGTTTCATCTTTCCTGACTGTAGACATGCCATGGGTTACAGAATGATTTAGGTAGAACAGAAAATCCCTTAGTACAAATATTTAATTTCTAAAGCAAAAGGCAGTTCAGCCTAGGCAAGGTAAGTGGAATTCATTTCAGTGCCCTGACACTCAGATGAGTTCTGTGAGTGCAATGGAGTTGATATTATTTTCAAGTTCATGTAAAAGCAGTTGATACGAGATAATAAGAAAGACCTTGTCAGATATTAGAACATGTTGCCAAAAGTTGTTTTGGCCAAACAGACAAATTCAGTCAGAATTCAAGAGAATATAGTTTGAATGATTTTGTTTGGAGAAGAATTAAGGATAGAACAACTTATTTGATGAAGTCTCCTAGAGATAAGAAAGAGTAAGAGTGTCCTTATCCAGCAACAAACCTCTGAGAAAACAATTAAATCTAGTGAGTAATAGTTAAATTAGAGTAGACAATATTGTTACAAATACAATTACAGATAATTGAATTTGTTTTGTTATTTGTAATCTAAGGAAAGTTTGCTGGTAAAAGACTGAATGAAAATTCACCTTTCAAACTGTTATGGTTTGCAGATCATTGCAGAAACCACTCAGAGACCAGTCTTACTCATCTGGGATGAATGACCCTAAGATAGATTGATCAAGACAATATAAGAGACTTGACAGCTGGCTGTCATAACCAATTAGAATTACATACCAATTTTAAGCCAGGGATCCACAATTATCATTGGGTAGGTATCTGACCAATTAATGTTTTGTGACACGGGATTTCCTTAGGAATCTGTCCTTGATGTACATGTATTCAACTTCAATTTCGGAGTCAATTTAAGTATGGCAGCACACTTGCCTCCCCTAACAGTTATGTCTTAACATGCTAACCAAGATATTAGTTACCCATGTACATATGATTCTCCCAAGCAGAATGTCAGTTCACAGGTAAGTGTTGGAAATTTAAACCTCCCTCAATCCTACTCAAAATGGAAGTCTTGCTTCAAATAGCTTCTTACATAGGGAGAGGTGTCTGTCCTGTGTTGGCGTACATGCTAGGGGCAGCTTATTAAAGGAAAAGCATAAAAGTTCATAGAGAGGTATAGGAAATGTCGCTTCATGTTTGGGTAGGGTCCAAGCTTATTGTGGCTACTATACATGCTTTACTTTATATTTTTACTTTTTATTTTCTTACTTTACTTCTGTTGTTATGGGTTTACAAGAACACCAAACCACCAAAAATAACAGAATTTTCTATTCCTTAGGGCATGAGAGGGTGCATATATATATTTATACAATTATAGATAATTGAATTTGTTTTGTTATTAGTAATCCAAGGAACATTTGCTGGTCAAAACTGAATGAATAAAGATTATATTTATATATATCTTTACACCATTTGTAACATCACTAAATGAAAAGAAAAACAGACAATTTTCATGTAAGCACTAACTTCTCATCTAGGCCTTAACATTCTCCTCCTTTTGGAACAGTTTCTAGAAGTCAAATCTTAGATTCTTATTATCTGAAGGCAGGGGATAAGTCGATTCCTAAATATCATAAGATTATTACTGCAATACACTGCTTCAAAAGAAACTAGATGATTAATTTTGTAACATTCAGAGAGAGTTGCAGCAACAGTCATAAATGACTAAGAAAACTAATTGTCAATGGGATTACCCAAAGACAACTGTTACATTGACTCTTGTTTTTCTTTGTTTTATTTTATTCAAGTGTATATTAGTGTAAGTTGGTGTCTCAGTTTCTCTTAATATCTTTAAGACATCTGTACAGATCCTAACAGCTTTTAAAGTCTTTGTTTCACAGTCAGGTCTAATTCTAAGAAACCATGAGTGAGATAACACCAACCAATGAACATTCATGGTATCTATTCCCTAATAAGTGGATATCATCAGTAAATTAGAAGATACACAGAATTATATCTATATCCACCAAAGCCGCATATCATTGAGGGAAGAGAAAAGATGATTGAATCCTTCTCAAAGGGGAAATAAAATAGATAATAAGGACAAATAGATGAAAATAACTAAGTGTAGGGTAAGTAGGACATGTTAGGGGATCAGGGGATTAAATGTGCCAAATTCTAACTTATTATGGACTAGGCTTGCTACTCCATTTTTTTAATGGGTCAGTTTTATTGAAATTTCTTTTAGCGGGCAAATAATTTGAAGCTGCACTATCTTTGTTTGTGAGGTGTGTTTCTTGTATGTAGCAGATTGAAGGATCTTGTTTTTGTATGCAGTCGCTTAATTAGAGCATTTTTCTTGCTCAGCCTAGTCTGTTGATATTGATTAATGCTAATGACAAATAACTTTCAAAGCCAGTTATTTTGGTACTGGTTTTGGTGGTGATAAAGGTTTGTATTTCTATGTGTGTGTGTGTATGTTTCACTTATTTTATTTGTGCGGTACTGAAATTATTTCCTGTATATTCCTGAGTATGGTTAACCATGACCAGTTGGATATTTCTTCCTAATATATTTTGTAGGGCTGGGTTTGAGGATAGAAGTTTAAAGTCGAGTTTGACAAGGAAATATTTTTATCTTCAACAATTGTGAGTGAAGTTTTTTATTTTTAATAGTGTAAATTGTCATCTGTGTTCTCTTAATTACTGTAAGTCATGTATCTCCAAGAGACATTTATCTTTCAGACTCTGTTGAGAAGTCAGGTGTAATTCTAAATCAGCAAGAGTGAGGTAACACAGACATGAGACCTATGCGTTCTAAGTGGGTCTCATCAGTAAAATAGAAGATAAAGAAGATACTAGCCACAGAAATACCAAAGCAAAATAACAAGGAGTAAATAGGTAGAATGATTGACTCATTCTCAGAAAGAGAATTCAAGTAGATATTGAGGGTGGATGGACTGAACACACTGTGTTGTTGGTGAGTAAGTCAGGGTATGGGATCAGAGGTAAGAAAGAAGTGAATTAATGATGGGGACATCTCTAGTACTGAATGGATAGACCTTGAAACAGGGGGGGGGGATGACCCAGGTTAGCCTGTGGGAAACTTTTTTTCCTTGTTGAATTAGTCATCTTTAATTACAAGACGATGGGGAAGGAATTGTTGACTGCAGCACAAAGGACTCAGACACTGTTATTTTCCTAAAACAGGAAATCAATATTTCATAAGAATTATGAGTTTAATAAGAATAAGAATCTTCAAGGAGACTTTACATCAGTTGATGTCTTTCTTTTTAGAGAAAATGTAGTCTTGGAGGCTCAATGAATCCAGTATGCTTTTTAAAGTATCATTTGACTGAATTTGATTATTTGAATTAAATATCATGCTGTCAGTTTTATTAGGTATAGGGAGCTCTGTTTTCCCTTTGAAATGAGTAATTTCTGTTGCCGTGAGAGTGTTACACAAGACTATGTACTTCTGGCTTCCCTCTTGTCTTCATCTTCCAACTTTTGAGAAGGAACAAGTAAAAGTTTAAGAAAAACTTTTCTATATTGTGATATTTTAGAGTTTCTCCCACAAAACTATTGACCTTCCCTAATATTTGAATATTTCATCAAGGGTTTCATAATTGTTTTCTAATCAAACAAATTGTCTAGTGGGGAACATCAAGTGCTGCAAAAATACATCCTGATTGAAAATATGCCAAATTGTTTCTTCGGATTATATTTTCACCAGAAAACTTTTGCAAATGGTTTCTTTGGCCTGAAATGCAGTCGTACGTATTTCTCCATTCACTACATCTCTGAAGATTGTCAGCTGTAATATACTTTGAACTCACATTCAAAGAGATAAACCAAAAGAAAGCACTGACAACTTCAATACATTTAAAAGTTTTCTCCCCAGTAAATATTCTCTAATGACTTTTTAGAAAACTTTTGTAGGTAAAAATTGTCTCATTCACTTAATTTACGATGTTTTTCTACTGTATGCAATCAATCAGACTGACATTATACTTAATGCATTTGTCATAAACATGACATTTCGAAATTTTATCTCATGTATGAATTCTCTTATGTCTTTTCAGACTAACTTGGTGAGTAAAGCATTTGTCATATTTACTGCATTTGTAAGGTATCTCTCGGGGAATGATTGTCTGATGATGTTGCAAACTGTACTTGTACTTAAAGCACTTGTGACATTCTTTCCATTTGTAAGGTTTCTCTCCCATATATTCTCTCATGTAAATGAAGACTGCCTTTTTGGGTGAAACATTTGTCACATCCACTACATTAATAAGGTTTCTCTCATGGATGAATTCTCTGATGAATCCTAAGTCAGGACTGTAGGCTAAAAGATTTCTCACGTTTACTACATGTGTAAGGTTTAGTTCCTGTAAAAATGCTCTGATTTTTATAAGAGTGCCTTTGTGTTCCAAGCATTTGTCACATTTACTGCATTTGTAAGGTTCCTCTCCAGTATGAGTTCTCTGATGAATTCTCAGTCTTATTTTGTGAGCAAAACATTTTTTACATTCAATACATTTGTAAGGTTTCTCTCCTGTATGAATTCTCTGATGACTACCAAGATGGTATTGTCAGCCAAAGCATTTGAAACATTCACTGCATTTATTTGGTTTCTCTTGTACATGAATTTTTTGATGATTACTAAGATGAGATAGTTGGCCAAAATATTTGTTAACTTTCACTGCATTTGTAAGGTTTTTCTTCTGTATGGATTCTCTGATGACTAATAAGATCATATTGCTGGCCAAAACATTTGTCATATTTACTGCATTTGTAAGTTTTATCTCCTGTATGAATTCTCTGATGAGCTCTAGATTACTTTTGTAGGTAAATGATCTGTGTGGATTCCTGCATTTACAGTAGAGATAGTACATTCATTTGAAATCATTATGCAGTTTTCATATTTACAAACACCTCTGGTTTTTACAGTTTTCCATTTTTTTAGATTTGAGGATTGATGAGAGTCATCATGGTGATAAGTTTGACAAGGTGTACTTTGGGTGGATTCAAGAGTCATTTTCCTAATTTTACCCATTTAGAAAACTGTTCTTGGATATTCACATGGTCATGGAATTTATCCACAACCTTACCATGCATTCCAGATATGAGATGATTTTCCACAAACAATAAATTATTGCAATTCTCCAATGCCACATCCTTGTACAGTGTCCTCTGAGCAGAACATAGCCATTCCCATTCCTCTAGTGTGAAGTCCATAGGCATATCCCTGAAAGTACAAGACCCTGTACAGTTTTTATGAGAGGCAATCTCATTCTTTTTGATGTTCTCCCAGCTTCAAGTATTGGAAGGCTTCTGGATTCCTTGTTAAAATCGGCTTGGCCTTTATCATCCAGGACAATTAGAGTTGATTTACATATATGAAAATGTGAGTTAGAATATGGAATCCTGGCAGGAGATGGGACCAACTCTGAATGTCATAGGAGGACAGCTCAGCAACTGCAGCTTTAGGATGTTCTCTGGTTCCTCGGACACTTAGGACTAGCATCCCACCACAACGTCTTGACCATGAGACAGCAGAGGTGCAGTGAGAACAGTGGAATGGTGGAACTTCCTGTCACTAAGTTGTGGGAAACTCTTATTGAATTCCCAGCAATGAGGGGTTTGGTCCCAAAGGGGCCAGTTTTTAAAACCTGGCAATATGGTCTAATATGCTGGCTTCTTTTTCATTCCATAGCTCCTATCTTCTTCTTGTTTTGTTTGTACTCTCTTCAGTCTGCGTCTGAAAATTGCTCTTGGAAAAAGCCTTGTCCTCTCTCTTTTTATTTCTTTGTAGTGTTTTATTTTTAGTGTCCTATGACTTCTCTGTTCACACGAGAGTTGGGGAATTCTTTTGTCAGTTGTTTCACTGATTCAACACAATATGCGCTTCTCAACTAGACAACATTTTTTAACAACATTATTTTAACGAACAAAGATAAATTTACAGATTTTAAGCATTTTTTGCATAAAAGTATATAATACATTTTTGTCAGTACTTGTTTTTTTTTTTTTTTTTTTTTTTTGAAGGTTTGATAGTGTGATCAAGATACCACCAGTTACAATGAGCAAAACGTACATGTAAAGCAATATGCAACCTGAAAATAGTCAAAGTTTTCTTGGTGTGTAAAGATATTTTTTTAACAATGAGCAACAGTACATGTAATACATGGTACAACCCGGAATTTGTCAATGTATTCTTGGTAGGTAAGGATTGAGCATGACAATTTTTTTGTTCTGTTTTCTTTTTTCTTAGACTTCATACAGTCTGTGAGATGTGTCTGGCGCAGTTTGAACCTATGGGGTTAGCTTCCCACTATCAGTGACCGCATATTGTGTCTGTTCTTTTGTGACTGGGTTATCTCACTCAGGATGATATTTTCTAGATGCAGCCATTTTCTTAAGAATTTGGTTAAGTCGTAGTTTCTGGTGGCTGAGTAGTATTCCATTGTGTAAATGTACCACAATTCTTGTATCCATTCGTCTTCTGAAGGACATCTGGGTTCTTTCCAGCTTCTGGCTATTTAAATAAAGCTGCTATGAACATTGTGGTGCATATATCTTAGTTATGTACTAAAGTGTCTCTGGGGTATATGCCCAGAAGTTGAATAGCTGGGTCTTCAGGTAGTAGTATGTCCAATTTTCTGAGGGATCACTAGACTGATATCCAGAGTGGTTGTATCAGTTTGCAACCCCACCAACAGTGGAGAAGTGTTCCTCTTTCTCTACAACCTCACCAGCATCTGCTGTCATCTGAGTTTTGGATCTTGGCCAATCTGACTGGTGTGAGGTGGAATCTCAGGGTTGTTTTGATTTGCATTTCTGTGATGGCTAAAGATGTGGAGCACTTCCTCAGATGTTTCTCATCCATTCGATTTTTCTCAGCTGAGTATGCTTTGTTTAGCTCTGTACACCATTTTTAATAGGGTTGTTTGATTCTCTAGTGTCTAGCTTTTTGTGTTCTTTTTATACCTTGGATATTAGGTCTCTATGTGCTTTGGAGTTGGTAAAGACCTTTTCCCATTCAGTTGGCTGCCATTTTGTTTTCCTGACAATGTCCTTAGCCTTACAGAAACTTTGCAATCTAATTAAGTCCCATTTGTTAATCTTTGACCTTAGAGCTTGAGACATTGGTCTTTTGTTCAGAAAATTTTCTCCTGTGCCTATGTGTTCTAAGGTTTTCCCTACTTTCTCATCTAATAGTTTCAGTGTTTCTGGTTTAATGTGGAGATCTTTGATCCACTTACACTTGAACTTTGGACAAGGAGATAAGAAAGGGTCTATTTTCATTCTTTTGCATGCTGAGTTCCAGTTGGACCAGCACCATTTGTTGAATAAGCTGTCCTTTTTCCATTGAATGTTTATGGCTCTTTTGTCCAAAATCAGGTGACCATATACCTGAGGGCTAATTTCTGGATTTTTTTCTATTCCATTGATCTACATGCCTATTTCTGTACCAGGACCATGCAGTATTCAGCACAATTGCCTTGTAATATAGCTTGAGGTCAGGGATAGTGATTCAAGCAGATGTATTCTCATTGTTGAGAATGGATTTCGCTATTCTAGTTCTTTTTTTATTTCATATGAAATTGCACATTGATCTTTCCAATTCAATGAAGTACTGGGTTGGAATTTTGATGGGGATTGCATTGAATTTGTAGATTGCTTTTGGTGATGGCCATTTTTAAAATGTTGATCCTTCCAATCCATGGGCATAAGAGATCTTTCCATTTTCTGAGATCATCCTCAATTTCCTTCTTTAGAGGTTTGAAGTTCTTGTCATACAGGTCCTTCACTTGCTTAGTTAGAGTCACACCAAGGTATTCCATAGTAATTGTGATGACTGTGTAGGGTACCTTTTCCCTAATTTCTTTCTCCACATGTTTTTCCTTTGAGTATAGGAAGGCTACTGATTTATTTGAGATAATTTTGTATCCAGCTACTGTGTTGGACTTAACAGCTGTAGGAGTTCTCTGGTGGAATTTTTGGGGTCACTTAAGTACACTATCATGTCATCGGCAAAGAGTGATGTTTTTATCTCTTTCTTTCCTATTTGTATTCCCTTGATCTCCTTTTGCTGTCTAATTGCTCAGGCCAGGAATTCCAGTACTATGTTAAATATGTAGGGGGAGAGTGGGCAGCCTAGTCCAGTCCCTGACTTTAGTGGGATTACTTCAAGTTTCCCACCATTAAGTTTGATGTTGGCTGTTGTTTTGCTGTATATTGCTTTTATTATGTTTAGGAATGGACCTTGGATTTCTGTTCTTTCCAGTAATTTTAAAATGAGGGGGTGTTGAATTTTGTCGAATGCTTTCTCAGCATCTAGTAAGATGATTATGTGATTTTTTTCTTTGAGTTTGTTTATATGGTAGATTACATTGATGGATTTCCTTATATTAAACCATCCCTGCATTCTGGGGATGAAGCCTACTTGGTCATGATGAATAATCATTTTGATGTGTTCTTGGATTTGGTTTGCAAGGATTTTGTTGAGTATTTTTGCATCCATGTTAATAAGTGAGATTGGTCTGAAGTTCTCTTTCCTAGTAGGGTCTTATTGTGGTTTAGGTATGAGGGTTATTGTAGCCTCAAAAAATGAGTTAGGTAGTATTCCATCTGATTCTATCTTGTAGAATAGTTTGGATAGTACTGGAGTTATATCCGCAATAAATGTCTGATAAAATTCTGCATTGAACCGCTCTGGACCTGGGCTTTTTTTGGTTGGGAGGCTTTTGATGACTCCTTCTATTTCTTTAGGTGTTATGGGATTATTTAGATGGTTTACTTGGTCCTGTCTAGGATATTATCCATTTCCTCCAGATTTTCCAATTTTGTGGAGTTTAAGTTTTTGTAGTAGGATCTGATGATTTCTTGAATTTCCTCAGTTTCAGTTGTTATGTCTCCACTTTCTTTTCTGATTCTGTTGATTTGGATACTCCCTCTTTGCCATCTAGTTAGTCTGGCTAGGGTTTTATCAATCTTTTTGATATTCTCAAAGTACCAACTCTTGGTTTTGTTGATTTTTTCAATGGTTCTTTTTGTTTCTATTTGGTCTATTTCTGTCCTAATTTTGAATATTTCTTGCCGTCTACTCTTCTTGGGTATATCTGCTTCATTTTGTTCTAGGGATTTTAGCTGTGCTGTCAGTTTCTTGATGTAAGCTCTCTCCAGTTTCTTTTTGGAAGCACTTAAGGCTATGAGTTTTCGTGTCATTACTGGTTTCATTGCATCCCATTGGTTTGAGTATGCTGTTTTTCCATTTTTCTTGGATTCTAGAAATTCCTTAATTTCTTTCTTTATTTCTTCTTTGACCCTGCTATCCTTTAATAGAGTGATGTTTAGTTTCCATGTGTATGTGGGCTTTTTGTTGTCTTTGATGTTGTTAAAGGCCAGCCTTAGACCATGGTGATCTGAGAGGATGCATGGGAGTATTTCAATCTTCTTATATCGATTGAGGCTTGTTCGGTGTCCAATTATGTGGTCAATTTTCGAGAAGGTGCCATGGGGTGATGAGAAGAAGGTGTATTCTTTTACTTAAGGATGATATGTCCTGTAGATATCTATTAATTCTGGTTGGTTCAAAGTCTCTGCTAGTTTTGCAGTGTCCTTGTTCAGTTTCTGTTTCCATGATCTGTCCATTCGCGAGAGTGTGGTTTTAAGATCTTCCACTATTATTATGTGGGGTAAATGTGTTTTTTTAGCTTTAGTAGGGTTTCTTTTATGAATGTGGGTGCTTTTTTATTTGGAGCATATATGTTAAGGATTGAGAGTTCCTCCTGACAGATTTCCCCAGTAATGAGTAAAAAGTGTCCTTCCTTATCTTTTTGGATAACTTTTGGTTGGAAATTTACTTTTTCGATATTAGAATAGCCACTCCAGCTTGCTTCTTGCGACTGTTTCCTTGGACGTTTTTTTCCCCCACTTTTTAACTCTGAGATAGTGTCTGTCTTTGTCTCTGAGATGAGTTTCCTGTATGCAATAAAAGGCTGGATTTTGTTTATGTATCCAGTCTGATAGCCTATGTCTCTTTATTGGGGAGTTGAGCTATTTCTGTTAATAGATATCAAGGAATAGTGGTTTCTGTTATCTGCTATTATTGCCTTTGTAGGTTGAGTTTTGTCTGTGTCTTTTTCTTCTTTTGGTTTTCCTGCTTAGGAGTTTTCTTGTTTTTACTAGGATGTAGTTCCCCTCTTTGTATTGGGTTTTCCATCTATAATTCGTTGTAGTGCTGGATTTGTAATCAGATAGTTTGTAAATTTAGATTTGTCTTGAAATATCTTCATCTCTCCATCTATGGTGATTGATAGTTTTGCTGGGTATAGCAGCTTGGGCTGGCACTTGTGCTCTCTTAGGGTGTGCATGATGTCTGTCCAGGCTCTTCTAGCATTCATAGTCTCTGTTAAGAAATCGGGTATGATTCTGATTGGTCTGCCTTTATATGTTACCTGACATTTTTCCTTTACTGCTTTTAGTATTCTTTCTTTGCTTTGGGTACTTGGTGTTTTGACTATTATGTGTCGGGAGGTATTTCTTTTCTGATCCAACCTATTTGGAGTTCTGAAGGCCTCTTTTATGTTCGTGGTCATCTCATTCTTGAGGGTAGGGAAGTCTTCTTCTATGATTTTGTTGAAGATAATTACTGTGCCTCTTAGTTGGTACTTTTCTCCCTCTTCTATTACTATTATCCTTAGGTTCAGTCTTCTCATTGTGTCCTGGATTTCCTGGACAATTTGGGTTAGTTGGTTTTTGTTTTTTGCATCTTCTCTGGCTGTTTTGTCTATGTTTACAATGTTGTCTTCTGCCCCCGAGATTCTCTCTTCCATCTCTTGTAGTCTATTGGAAATGCTTGCTTTTGTGAATCCTGGTTTCTTTTTTAGGTGTTCTATATCTAGGGTTATCTCTTTTAGTTTTTTCTTTATTGTGTCAATTTCCGTTTTAATTTCCCTGTTCCATTCCTTCATCTCTTTGGTTCTGTTTTCCTCTAGTTCTTTGAGTTCTTTGAGTGTTTTTCTTGTTTCCTCTTTAAAAGATTCTGAATCTTTTTGCTTTTTCTCCAGTTCTTGTTTAAGTATCACTATCAACACCTTGAGGTATGATTTCATGTCTGCATCTTCTTTTTCTGGAGTGTTTGTCATTTCAATGTTTGCTGTTATGGGAGAGCTGGGTTCTGGTATTGCCAGGCTGTCTTGGTTTCCTTGGGACAAACTCTTTCGCTTTCATTTTGCCATCTTGTTGTCAGTGATATGTTCTTTCTTTTCCCTTGTATCTGGTCTGTGTCCCTGGATCACAACTGATCCAGGTGTCAGATTATCTGGTCCCTGTTCTGCGCCCTGAAGTCTCTGCCGGGTGGATACAGAAGTTCCAAAGTTGTGTTCCTTTCCCTGATTCAGGCAGGGATGGGGGTGCTCTTACCGTGTGCACTCTACAGAGATCTCTCTGCTCCCTGGCTGCCCAGATCTACTCACCAGTCTTTAAAGCTTTAGGAGCTGCTGATCCGGGTGGCAGATCTAGACATCATTTTTAAGCCCTGATGCTACCTTTTACAATCTAACCTTCAATGTTTTGAATTAAATGTACATATTAAAAGCATGCATTTTTCTAGACTGTGAAATGACAGGTTTGTGTTAATAATGAGGCATAGCACACCTACATTTTTTTTCTTATAAAAACATAATGTGTGGGTTCAGAGTAACATCCAATATTCAGCAACAGTTTTATGCAATAGGCATGTGTGTCTATATCTTGCCTATCCCATGGGTTGAGGGAAGTATATTTTCATCTTTCCTTTTAGCCACCTGTGGTATGGTAGATCTCAAATCACATTTTCTCTTTCTCCTCTAGTATTTACATATTTTGAGTTGATTTAATTGTACTGTATTTGATGTCTATGTGTCATTGACATACAATAGCTTTGGTCAAGAATCCATGTACCTGGAAAAAGAAAACCCTTCCCAATCTTCAACACAGATGATAGAGGAAATTTGATCCAGCAACATATTTGCTCTGATCCAATCAATAGAATTTGAATGTCTGTGTGACCCTGGGGGACTCTGGATACACACTTAGGACACACCTGTAAAACCCAGAGAAGATCATCGAATTATGAGACAGGAAAAGTGAACAATCAGATCTCACACAATGTATCAGAGACAGGAAACACACACCTCTCTGCAGAAACACTATACAAGTAAAGCAAAAGTAGGAAAAATTATGTTCTGTCTATGGAGTTGTGAGTACATTTGATGAGTGTAGTCGTGTGCAATTGAGCTCCCTTTGTGAGTTTGGGCAGAGACAGTTGGACATTGAGAAGAAGACAGAATCACCTGTAAGAACAACTGACAACTTTAACCTCAGCAATTTAAATTCAGAGTTTTAGAGCAGAGGGAAACTCCAGAGAATACACAAGTGATCCAAATTTACATGCTGCTTTACCAAAAATTAGCAAGTATGGTAAGTACATTCTTTTTTGCAATTGTCCAAGGAATACAAAAGCATGAATAGAGGCTTATTTTAAATCTCGTCTTTTGGATAATGATTATTCATTTGGCCAGAAAGTTTTGCACATGCAACAGGCCAAATACCGGTATTCTGCATAAACTGACTTAATTGATGTTATTGTATGGACTAGCTTTTTCTTCAGATTCTTTGCAAAAACACTTTCTTGATTCTAACCTACAATTCTGTAGTAACACTGCAACATCTTCAGAACAGGGTGTTAAGTCATTCTTTGCCAATAAAGAAAGTGGAATCCACACCAATAGTCCCCATTGCCAAAGAACTGCTGTGTGTACAAGAAAACAGCAAGAACCAAACAGCCAAACGTTAACCAAAGTCTACTAAATGTATCTCTTGTTGACTAATAGTTTCCCCTACTTTCTGCAAAGCTATTAGTCCCTCAGCTGTCAATATCCCAGGAGAATTAGAATTTGCATCACTCTTGAGAACATCAAACAGAATCTTAAAAATCTCCTGGGTTGAGCTTTAGGTGAGGTCTTAGTCAATTACCATTTCCTAGAGACATTAGGAAATAATTTAATGGAAGTAACCTGTCTATTCTTATTTGAAGTTTCTGTGCCATATTTTGTTTAGAATATAACTGGTGTCCCAAATATTAAAAAGAATATTGTCTTCGAATATTTTCTAGAGCAACTCACTACTCCCCAAAATCTTAGAACTTGTTGCATAAGCCAAATTCTTATAGTATATATCCTCCAGTGGGATCAGATAATAAAATCTCCATAGAAGAAATGATATTCACTAAAAGATTCAAAGTCCCAATGCATTGTATTGAAGTAGCAGCACATTTTTTAATCCAAACAGGGCTATTAGCAATTCCCTGAAACAAAACATTCCAATGGTATAGTTTCATGGGTTCTTTAAAATTACAAGCAGACATGCTAAATTCAAACATTTTAGAATCATTAAGAAATAATATAAAATCAGATTTTAAATCTATAATATTTGATCGTGTGAAGTGCTGACAAGTTGCTAGTATATGCTACCTCCTGAGTCTTCTTGGAAGGACTCAGAGCTATGAGTTTTCCTCTCAGTACTGCTTTCATTTAATCCAATAGGTTTGGGCATTTTGTGTTTATTTTTTCATTAAATTCTAGAAACATTGGATTGTGGTAGTTCCAGGTTGTCTTGGTTTCCCTGGGGTACATTCTTTCACTTTCCTCTTGCCATCTTGTTCTGTGTGATTATATGTGGTCTTGTTGTCAGTGAATGGTTCTAGTCTCTCCTGTGTACCTGGCCTGTGTTCCTGAATCTCTGATGTTCCTGATGGCAGATTGCCTGAGCACCTGTTGTGCACGGACAGCCCAATGGGTGGAAACAGAGGTCCTTAGTTAGAGTTCATGGTCCGCTGAAGGAATCACGAGGGGGCCACATTCTGAGAGGAAGGCACAGACTTTTCTGCTCCTGACTACTCAGAACGACTTCTCATAGGAGGTTCTAGTTTCTCTGTGTCCCTGGATCTCTGCTGTTCCTGGTGGCGAATTACCTGTTCTGCACCCTAAATAGAAGCTTTCATATCCCTTGGACAAAGCTCAAGTGCAGGTAGATCAAACATTTCCACATTAAACCAGGTACACTGAAACTATTAGATGAGAAAGTAGGGAAAACCTTACAGCTCATATGCACAGGAGAAAACTTTCTGAACAGAACAACAATGGCTCATGCTCTAAGATCAAAGATTGATTAATGGGACTTAATGAGATTGCAAATTTTTTGTTAGGGTAAGGAAACTGTGAAGATAACCAAATGTCTAGACAACAGATTGGGAAAAAATCTTTACCAACCCCAAATCAGATATAGGCATAATATCCAAGGTATAAAAAAAACTCGAGAAGCTAGACACCAGAGAATTAAACAACCCTATTAAAAACGGGGTACAGAGCTAAGCAAAAGTTTTCAGTTCAGGAATATTGAATGGCTGAGAAGCATGGAAGGAAGTGCTTGACATAATTAGCCATCAGGGAAATGCAAATCAAAACAACCCTAAGATTCCACTTCACATCAGTCAGAAGGGCAAAGATCAACAATTCAGATGACAGCAGATGCTGGCAAGGATGCAGAGAAAGAGGAACACTTCTCCTCTGTAGGTGGGGTTCTAAACTGGTACAACAACTCTGGAAATCAATCTGGCGATTCCTCAGAAAATAGAACATAATTCTACCTGAAGACCCAGTTCTTCCATGTCTGGGCATATACCCCATAGAAGCTCTAATATACAACAAAGACACATGGACCATAATGTTCATAGCAGCCCTATTTATAATAGACAGAAGCTGGAAAGAACCCAGATGTCCTTCAGTAGATGAACGGATACCAAATTTGTGGTATATTATACAATGGATTTCTACTCAACTATCAGAAACAATGACTTTATGAAATTCTTAAGAAAATCAATGCATCTAAAGAATACCATCCAGAGTGTGATTACCCAGTCACAAAGGAACAGACATAATGTGCAGTCACTGATAATTGTATACTAACCCCAGAAAGCACAGAACTCCCCGGAAACAACTCACAGACTATACAACGTTAAAGAAAAATAAAGAAAGTGAAAAACCTTTAAGATTAACCTCTACACACCAAAAAAACTTTCACTTATTCGATGTTACACCTTGGTTTACATGTATTTAAGCTCATTGTAAGTAGAAAGATCTTAATGCTCCCTATCAAATATTTAAAATAAACCAAGTAGTGACAGAAATGTATTAGTATACTTTCATGTAAAAATGCTTTAAATTTGTAAAAAAAAAAAAAAGAAAAAGAAGAAGAAAGTACGAAAAAGAACGAAAAAATTTAATGCCTTCCTATTTTCTTTCCACATGGTTACAGGAAATAAATAATAAATTATAAGTGTCTAATGTCTCAGAGTAAAAAAAAATATTTCTAAGTAAATTATACTGTATCCAGGTATTTTATTCATTCTTTTGTATATTATACTGCTATTTCATCTGAAATGGTTTCTAGTAGCTCAGTGTCTCTTCCATGGATCCTCACAAAGTGTGAATCTCTGTGTAGCACAAGCTGGTGCATCAGTGGAGCCTAGGTGCCCTTCCCTTTGCTTCCCTTTTCCTATTGATATTCTCCTTCACCCCCTTCAGGAAACTGTCTCTGCTTTTTGAGTGCTTGATGTGCTCAATCTGCACACTGACCCCCTTGTTTACAATCTTGCCATTAACTTGCTTGTTTGTTTACATGCATTCCCAGGGGAACACTTATAGTGCATTCCTTTTTGAACACTGCCTGTTCTATTGATGGTTAGAATATCACCCTCATTGTAGTTTCCTATGATGTGGCCAAGTAACACCTCCATGTTTCATAAGAAAGCCTAGAAAACACAAAGCAAGCACCCCTTCTCTTTCCCTTTCAGATGGCCATTTTGGTGAAGAACCTGAGAAGATGCTTTAGACTAAATTAATGTGAGGACTAGAAACTAAGGTTTCTAAATGATCACAAAATTCTTACACCACTTATTCCCTTCACTACTAAGTCAGTGAAGGTCAAGGTGTACTTGGTCCCCTCCTGCTCTTTTGCATGGATAAACATCCACAGCAAACCTACTGAGAGTCATTAGCTTCTTTCCCTTGCAGTGACATGTCCAGAGCAATTAAGATATAATGTTATTGGCCCACAGGTTCCACTGGTTACAGTTTAATTGTTACAGAAAAGTCGTTCTAATGCTTTGAGATTGCCTTATTCTTCTAAATTCGTGTGGTAAAGTACAAAGGAATGGCTCATGGTCTAGCGGTTAGGGATGACATTGAGTTTACTTTGTAGTCAGTCTATGCAGGCAGCCAAAAGAAAGGAAGTGGCTGGGTTGGGCTTCAGATATCTCTTCAGTTGGAAGAGCAGACACAGTCTAAATCCAGTCAAATACCTATTTGTGCACTACATTTCTAGAGAAGAGAGGACCCATAAATGATGCAAATGCTATTTCAAGCATCAATGAGATTGTTAGGTTCAATATCAGTAAATCCGAAACACTCAAAGCCAATATTCTAGTGACATACTCAATTTATTTTCTTATCTTTCTTGTCTGTCTTCTCTTGGTTCAAATCTTTATTATCCTTAATCTAATAATAATATGTTTGTACCTTAAATCAGGGCTCACAAAGGAAAGTTCAAGATATAACTATAAGTTATTATTAATTTTGATCTAAGAACCAACACTTTTAATTTTTAACACAAATTTTGATACTCTATTTTTTTCCTTTTTTCTTTTTTTTAAAAAATATTGGATATATTTAATTTACATTTCAACTGTCATTCCCTATCCTATCTTCCCCTCCATAAACACCCTATGTCATGTGTTCTTCCCCTGATTCAATGAATTAATCACCCACCAACCCACACCATCCTCCCTCCCTGCTCTAATATTACCATATTCTGGGGCATCCAGCCTTGCTATAACCAAGGGCTTCTCCTCCAATTGATGCCCAACAAGGCCATTCTCTGCTACATGTGCAGCTGGAGCCATGGGTCAGTCCATGAATACACTTAGAATAGTAGTTTAATCCCTGGGACTTCTGGTTGGTTGAAATTGTTGTGTAAGTGAAATTTTAACCCCCTTCAGCTTTTTCAATCCTTTCTCTGATGCCTCCATGGGGGACCCTGTTCTCAGTTCAGTAGTTGGCTCTAAGCATCTACCTTTGTATTTGGCATGATCTGGAAGATTACCTCAGGAGGCAAACTATACCAGAATCCTGTCAGCATGCACTTATTGGCATCAGCAATATTGTCTGAGTTTAGTGGCTGTATTTAAGGTCCCCTTGATCATTAGTTGAAAAAATGCCTTATAGCTGGACCTCATGGAGGCATTTCCTCAACTGAGGCTCCTTTCTCTCTGATAACTCCATCTTGTGTCACGTTGACACAAAATCAGCCAGTACAATGTTCATAGCTTTTTAACACCAATAAATCTCACCTGGGTCCAGCTGGTCTTGGGTAGCTCCATGTTGCTTCCAGCTCTTTCCTTCTTCAGACCTCTCACCTGTCTCTTATTCCTTCACCCTGCGCCATTACCTTCATTCCTTTATTTTACTAATTAAAATGGGAATACTCAGTTGGAGTCATGTGACTAGCCAGCCCTTCTTGGGGACGTGGAATTAATGTTAAATTACAAACAACTTCAGGAAAATCTACAGAAGACTCTTAATCCTGAACATCTATGCTCCAAATACAAGGGCACCCTCATTCATAAAAGAAACCTTACTAAAGATCAAAGCATGTGTGGCAGAATTCACAACAGTAGTGGGAGACTTCAACACCTAAGTCTCATCAATGGAAAGATCATGGAAGCAGAAACTGAACAGAGACATAGTGAAACTAAAAGAAGTTTTGAATCAAATATATTTAACAGACATCTACAGAGTATTTTATACTAAAACAAATGAATATACCTTCATATCAGCATCTCAGGACATAATCTCCAAAATGACCAACTAGTGGGTCACATAACTGTCCTCAACTGATACAATAACATGAAAATAATCCCATGTATCCTATCAGATCACCCAAATTCTCAATAGAGACTATCAATGCTAGATGATCCTGGACAGACATCATGCAGACCCTAAAAGAATATAAGTGTCAGCCCAAATTGCTATACCCAGAAAACACTCAATCACCGTAGATGGAGAAAACAAGCGTTCCAGGACAAAAGTAAATATACACAATATCTGACCACAAACCAAGCAATACAAGAAATTATAGGTGGAAAATCCAAGACAAGGAGGAAAACTACATCCTAGATAATACAAGACAAATCCTAAGCAACAAAACCAAAAGAAGAAAGACACACAGGCACAATTCTTTCTCTAAAAGCAAAAATAGCATGAAACAGCAACCACTATTCCTTAATATCTGTAAAGGTAAATAGATTTAATTCCCCAACATAAAAACATAGGCTACCAGTCTGGATATATAAATAGAACACACATTTTGCTGCATACAAGAAACTCATATCAGAGTCAAAGAAGACACTAACTCTGAGTCAAATTTTGGGAAAAAAAATTCCAAGCAAACGGCCCCAAAAAGCAAGCTGGAGTGGCCATTAAAATATCTAATTAAGATTTACAAGTAAAAGTTATCAAAAAAGATAAGAAAGAACTCTAACTAAGCAAGTGAAAGACCTGTATGACTAGAACTTCAAATCAACAAAGAAGGAAGTCAAGGAAGATCTCAGAAAATAATAAGACCTCTCATGCTCATGGATTAGAAGGTTCAACATTTTAAAAAAGGCTATCTTACCAAAAGCAATCAAAAGATTAAATGCAATTCACATCAAAACTCTAACCCAGTTCTTCACTGAGTTGGAAGGAGCAATGTGGAATTTCATCTGGAATAACAAAAGACCAAGAATAGCAGAATCCATCCTCAACAACAAGAAAACATATGCAGGAATCACCATCCCTGACCTCCAGCTATGTTACAAGCCAATTTTGCTAAAAACTGCATGGTCCTGGTACAGAAACAGGCATGTGGATCAATGGAATAGAATAAAAGATCCAGAAATGAACCCTCACATATATGGTCACCTGATTTTTGTCTAAAGTGCTGTAAACATTCAATGGAAAAAGAAAAGACTCTTCAACAAATAGTGTTGGTCCAACTGACACTCAGCATGCAGAAGAATGAAAATAGACCCTTTCTTATCTTTTTCTACAAAGATCAAGTGCAAGTGGATCAAAGATCTCCTCATTGAACCAGGTACACTGAAACTGTTAGAAGAGAAAGTAGGAAAACCTTAGAACTCATAGGCACAGGAGAAAATTTCCTGAACAGAAAACCAATGGCTTGTGCTTTAAGGTCAAATATTGTCAAATGGGACATAATGAGATTGCCAAGTTACTGTAAGGCTAAGGACAATGTCAATAAAACAAACTGGAAGCCATCAGATTGGGAAAAGGTCATTACCAACCCAAATTCTAAAAAGGCCTGATATCAAAGGTATACAAAGAACTCAAGAAGCTAGACACCAGAGAATCAAACAACCCTATTAAAAAATGAGGTATGGTACTAAATAAAATATTCTCAATTGAGGAATATCAAATGCCTGAAAATCATCTAAGGAAGTGCTTGACATCATTAGCCATCAGGGAAATGCAAATCAAAACAAACCTGATATTCCACTTCACACCAATGAGAATAGCTAAGATCCAAAATTTTGAAGAGAACAGATGATGGTGAGGATGCAGAGAAAGAGGAACACTCCTCCACTGTAAATGGAGTTATAAGCAGCTATGGCAAATCTGGAAATCAGTATGGCGGTTCCTCAGAAAATTCGATATTGTAATACATGAAGAACCAATTATTACACTTCTGGGCATATACACCAGAGAAGTTACAACATACAACAAAGACACATGCACCAACATGTTCATAGCAGCCCAATTATAATAGCCAGAGGCTGGAAAGAACCAAGATGTCCTTCTGTAGATGAATGGATACAGAAATTGTGGTATATTTACTCAGTGGAGTACTACTCAGCTATCAGAAACAATGACTTTTTGAAATTCTTAAGAAAATGGATGCATCTAGAGAATATCATCCTGAATGACATAATATGCAGTCACTGTTAATTGGATAGTAACCCCAGAAATCTCTTAACACCCCAGAACAATTCACAGACTATATGAAGTAAAAAAAAAAAAAAAAAAAAAAAAAAAAACAAAGGCAGAAAACAAAAAAAGAAGCAAAACAAATAAAAAAAATAACTAAAAACCTATTATGCTTAATGTTTACACACCAAGAAAACTTTAACTATTTCCAGGTTACATCTTCTTTTACATGTACTTTTTGATCATTGTTACTAGTAAAATTTTAATGCATACTAGCAAACTTGAAGATAATCAAGTACTTACAAAAAGTATTCATATACTCTTTATCCATAAATGCTTAAAATTTGTACATTATGTTTGTTTGTTAAAATAAAGATGTTCAATTCATGAAAAAAAACCTAAAAATTAAAAAAGACAAGAGACATAAAGAAAGGACAGCAAGACAGTAGGTCTGATCAAGCTGACAATATTTTAATTTCCATGCACTAATTTTATACAGGTAGAAGAAGGGAATAAAACATATGACTTAGGAACTTTCCAGCTAAACTACTTTTCACAAACTCTTTGTGGAGAATTATGTGGGAAGAGGGTTTTACTCAGGTGCAGAATATGATGTTCTGCAAAGTAGGATTTGTTGCCTGAGAGGCCTTTCTACTCAGAATCAGAGTTCACATAACTTATAGTCAGTCTCTACTACAGAATACTGAAACCTAGCCTGAGATATAAGTAATATGATGTTACTTGGAACACTTCCTGCCAAAGGCCAGACTCAGCCCTATTTCTTCCCCTACCATAGGTCCCTGGGAGCTTGGAAGAGCTGCAGGTGTGCTTTCCACCTTAAATAGAAGGGTGAGTCAAATTCTTCTGCCAACATTCTATCCTGGGAGAGGCCAGCCAGAACACTTCATACACGGACAGAGGTACTACCCAGGGAAGCACACTTACAATCAAAAGCCAGACCCAGCCCAAGTAAATCAAGACTGGGCTCGGCCATTGGAATTCGCAATGTACCCAGAGAGAGGAACTCCCAGAAACCATCTTCCTCTAGAGATCATAGGCCCACCTACCCACAAGAGATATAAGCTGCAGTAAGAGACAAGATGATCACCTAGCATCACATAGAATAAGATGGCAAGAGCTAAGCACAAGCCTAAAGAAACCAAAGCAAAGATCAGATGGCAACATCAAAACTAAGTTCCTCTACCACTGCAAATAGTGGATATCTTCAATAACCAGAAAAACAAGATTTAGACTTAAAATTATACTTCATGATGATGATGGAGAAGCTCAAAGGAGAAGAACAAAAAGAACACATTAAAAAGTAAAAGAGAATACACATAAACAAGATGGAGCTTTTAAAGAGGAAACACAAAAAGCACTTAAATAGTTAAAGGAAAGCATACATAGGTGAAGGAATTGAAAACAGAAACAGAAACAATAAAGGAAAAACTGAAGGAAACAAACTTGAAGTTGGAAAACTTAGGAAAGACATAAAGAGTCATAAACGCTAGAGTCACCAACAGATTACAAGAGATTGAAAAGAGAATCTCAAAGGAATACAGAACATCGAAATCATTGACACAACACTCAGAGAAAATGTAAAAATAAAAAAGGTTCTTAGCAAAACATCACGAAAATACAGGACATTATGAGAAGGTCTAACCTAAAAATAATAAGTGTAGACTTTGTCAAGAATATGAACTGAAAGGCACAGTAAATATCTTCATCCCTGCAATGCAGGGATGGTTTAATATAAGGAAATACATCAATATAATCCACTATATAAACAAAGTCAAAGAACAAAATCACATGGTCATCTCACTAGATGCTGGAAAATCATTTGACAAAATACAATACCCCTTCATGTTAAAAGTCCTGGAAAGAATAGGAGTCCAAGGTCCATTACCAAACATAATAAAAGCAATATACAGCAAACCAACAGCCAACATCAAACTTAACAGTGGGAAATTTGAAGCAATCCCACTAAAATCAGGGACTCAACAAGGCTGCCCACTCTCCCCCTACCTATTCAACATAGTACTGGAAGTCCTGGCTGGAGCAATTAGACATCAAAAGGAGATCAAGGGGATACAAATCGGAAAGGAAGAAGAAAAACATCACTCTTTGCAGAAGACATGATAGTGTACTTAAGTGACCCACAAATTTCACCTGAGAACTCCTACAGCTGATAAACAAGTTCAGCAAAGTGGCTGGATACATAATCAACTAAAACAAATCAGTAGCCTTCCTATACTCAAAGGACAAACATGTGGAGAAAAAAATTAGAGAAAAGATACCCTTCACAATAGTCACATAAACTATGAAATACCTAGGTGTGACTCTAAGCAAGTGAAGGATCTGTATGACAACAACTTCAAACCTCTAAAGAAGGAATGGAATAGAATAAAATAAATAAAAATGGAATAGAATAAAAGATCCAGAAATGAGCCCTCATGTATATGTTCACCTGATTTATGACAAAGGACCTGTAAACATTCAATGGAGAAAGGACAAGCTATTCAACAAATTGTGCTGGTCCAACTGGCACTGAGCATGCAAAAGAATGAAAATAGACCCTTACTTATCTCCTCTACAAGGCTCAAGTGTAAGTGGGTCAAAGATCTCCACATTAAACCAGATATACGGAAATTATTAAATGAGAAAGTAGGGAAACCTTAGAACACATAGGCACAGGAGAAAATTTTCTGAACAAAACTCCAATGGCTCAAGTTCTAAGATCCATGATAATGAATCGGGACTTTATTGGATTGCAAAGTTTTTATAAGGCTAAGCACATTGTCAAGAAAACAAAACAGCAGCCAACAGAATGGGAAAAGATCTTTACCAAATCCACATCAGATAGAGGCCTAATATCCAAGGTATACAAAGGACTCAAAAAGCTAGACAGCAGAGAATCAAATAACCCTATGAAAAAATGGGGTACAGAGCTAAACTAAACTGTCTCAATTGAGGAATATCGAATGGATGAGAAACATCTAAGAAAATGCTCAACATCCTTAGTTATTAGGGAAATGCAAATCAAAAAAACCCTGAGATTCCACCTCACACCAGTCAGATTGGCCAAGATCCAAAACTCAGATGACAACAGATGCTGGCCAGGTTGCGGAGAAAGAGGAACACTTCTCCACTGTTGTTGGGGTTGTAAACTGATACAACCACTTTGGAAATCAGTCTGGCAATTCCTCAGAAAATTGGACATAGTCCTACCTGAAGATCCAGCTATTCCACTTCTGGGCATATACCCCACTGATACTCCAATATACAACAAAGATACATGCACCACAATGTTCTGAGCAGCTCTATTTATAATAGCCAGAGGCTGGAAAGAGCACAGATGTCTTTCATTAGATGAATGGATACAAAAATTGTGGTACATTTACACAATGGTGTACTACTCAGGCATCAGAAACAATGACGTAACCAAATTCTTAAGAAAACGGTTGCATCTAGAGAAGATCATCCAGAGTGAGATAACCCAGTCACAAAAGAACAGACATAATATACAGTCACTGATATTGAGATGCTAACCCCAGAGGCTAGGACTGCCCCAGAAACAACTCACAGACTGTGTGAAGTTTAAGAAAAAAAGAAAAAAAAATACATAACAACAACAACAACAAAATAAGTCATGCTCAGTCCTTACCCACCAAGAAAATGTTGACTAATCTGGGTTGCCTCCTGTTTTACATGTACTTTTTGCTCATTGTATCTAGTAAGAACTTTATGCAGAGTATCAAACCATAAGAAAAAGAAAAAAAAAATGCCAAGCCTGACACAATTGTATTTGTATACATTCATGCAAAAATGTTTAAAATTTTATTTCTTTTATATTTGTTTTTTAAAATAAAGTTTAAAAAAAGAAAGAAACAAAAGAGGAAAATGGTTGCATCTAGAAAATATCATCCTAAGTGAGATAATCCAGGCACAAAAGAACAGGCATAACATGCAGTCACTGATAGTGGGATGCTAACCCCGGAGGCTCAGACTGCCCCAGAAACAACTCACAGACTGTGTGAAGTTCAAGGAAAACGAAAAGAAACCAAAACAAACAAACAAAAAAAAGACATTATGCTCAATCCTTCTTCACCAAGAAAACTTACACTAATTCCGGGTTACATCTTGTTTTACATGTAATTTTTGCTCACTGTAATTAATAAGACCTTAATGCAGAGAATCAACCTTAAAAAAATTCAAGCACTGACAAAAATGAATTTGAATACATTTATGCAAACATGTTTAATTTTTTTTCCTTTTATCTTTGTTTTGTAAAATAAAGTTTAAAAACTAAATAAATAAATTATAAAAGAACACTTTCCTAATCTAAAAAGGAGATGACCATTAACATAAAAGAAGCCTACTGAACCCTAGATAGACTGAACCAGAAAAGTAATTTTTGCAGATACACAGTAGTCAAAACAACAAGTGCTCAAAAAAAGAAAGAATCATAGAAGCAGTAAGAGAAAAAGGGCAGGTAATGTATAAGTCAGAGTGATGATAAATGTAAGAAATTTTTCAACAGAGACTATGAAAGCTAGAAGATCCTAGACTGCCCTCATACAGGCCCTGAGGTTACTATATCCAGATAAAACTCTGAATCATTATAGGTGTAGAAACCAAGATGATCCAAGATAAATACAAATTTATACAATATCTCTCCACAAATACAGTCTTTCAAAGCATAGTAGATGAAAACCAACTCCACAAAGAGGGAAACTTCACCTTAACAAAATCAAGAAACTAATCCTCTTGCAACACACAACAAAGAAGTAGGGCACACAAGCATAACTTTATGTTGAACAGCAAAAATATCAGGAAAAAATATCACTATACTGTAAGATACCTTAAGTTCCCTTAAAATAAGTGAAACCGATTCTCCTATAAAAGGACATAGACTAATTGTCTGGATATTCAAATAGGATCCAGCATTTTGCTGCATAAAGGAAACTTATCTAAACAAAAAGACAGGCACTATCTCACAGTAAAGGGTTGCAAAACAACTTTCAAAGCAAATGGTCACCAAGAAACAAGCTGTAGTAGCCATCCTAATATCAAATAAAATAGATTTTCAACCAACTGTCATCAAAAAAGACAAGGATGGGCACTCTTGACACATCAGTGGAATAATTTGTAAATAGCAATTCTCAATCCTGTAATCAATGCTTTAAATTAAAGAGCACACTCATTAATAAAAGAAAATCTATTAAAGCTCGGAGTATATATTATACCACTCTCTATAATAGAGGGAGACTTCAACAGTCCACTCTCGACAATGGATAAATCAGGGATGCAAAAAATGAACACAGACACAGTAAAACTAACATAAGTTATAAACCAAATGGATTTAGCAGACATCTATAGTATATTTCATCCTCTAACAAAAGCATCTCAGGGCATCCTCTACAAAATTTACCATATAGTCGGTCACAAAATGGGCCTCAACAGATACAAGAACATCAAAATATCCCATGCATCCTATCAGATCACATTGACTAAGTCTGGGCTACAATAACAATAAAAAAAAAAAAAAACAAAAAAAAAAAAAAAAACAAAGCAAAACCCCACATACACATGGAAGCTAAACAGTGCACTACTCAAGAACAGCTTGGTCAAGGAAGAAATAACGAAAGAAAACAAAGACTTTTTAAAATTTAACAAAAATAAAGGGACAACAACCTGAAACTTATGTGATACAATGAGAGCAGTTTTAAGAAGAAAATTCATAGTCCTGAGCACCTCTAAATGAACACTGGAGAGATCACACACTAACAGCTTGACAGCACAGCTGAAATCTCTAGAACAAAAAGAATCAGATACACCCAAGAGGAGCAGACATCAGGAAATAATAAAACTCAGAGCTGAAATCAACCAAGTAGAAACAAAAAGAACTTCACAAAGTATCAGCAAAACCAAGAGCTAGTTCTTTGAGGAAATCAAGATGGATAAACATTTGGGCAGACTAACTAGAGGACACAGAGAAAGTATTTAAATTAACAAAATAGGAAAAAAAAAAACAAGGGGAGACATAAAAGCATAAACTGAGGAAATACAAGAAATCATTGTAAACTTCTAAAAAAGCCTATACTCAACAAATCGGGAAAATCTAGTGGAAATATAGAATTTTGTTAGAAAGGTTCCAGTTCCCAAAGTTAAATCAGGATTGGATAAACCATCTAAACAGACCCAAAATTTATAGAGAAATAGAAGCAGCCATCAAAATCCTCCCTTGCAATAAAAAAAGTGAATTATAAAGATATTTTTATACATTGTAGACTTAATGGTAGATTTTAAACTATTTAACCTCCATTGTAGCCTACCACACACCTGAGGGAGAGGAAAACCAAAGATAATGGGGAAATAGACAAGTTGAGAAAGACTGTATTCCTTTTCTTATTTTTAGTCTTAAATTTACAATACAGTCACTACCCCACAACTGTCCGTTCCCCGAAATTGCCTCATCCCATAGTACCTACCTCCTGCCCATATCCACGGAAATTTTCCCAACTATAAACCCCAAGTCACCAGTTGAGAAACAGTCTATGGGCCCTCAAGTCTCCCTAAGATTAAATGCATGATCTGAACATGTCCAGAACAGTCAGTCCACTTGTGGATATGTCCAGGGCCACACATCAGGAAGCATTTGCTGTCTGTTTGGTTGTTCAGAGTCTAAGAGAACTTGTGTTCTAATAGCTGAGACTACTGCGCTACCTATGTGGTTGCCATGCCTCTCAGCTTCTTCCACCTTTTCCTGATTCAACCACATGGGTCCCCAAACTCTGTACATCGTTTGGGTGAAAGGTAACTGCATGAAACACTTCAAGCTCTTAGTTGGGCATCTCAGAGGGCAGCCGTGCAAGTCTCCTGTCTATAAGCACAACAAATGCTTCCACTAGCACCTTCGGTGTGGGTTGTCTATTTACCGGAAGTTCAGTTTCCAGGAAAGCACTGCAACCTAATTCATTAGCAAACACTCCAGGCATCCATCAGCAGTTCATTTCTGTAAGAGTTGGGAAAGGAAAGAGACATTGGGGGTTGTGGGACTTCCTAGAAGAGACAGCCAGAAACAGCCAGGCCTCAGACTGGGCAAGTCTCATCAGGAAGAAACAAGAGGAGCACCTGGAATCGTTCTCAGCGGTGCTCCTCTCAGATAATGGAAGATCAGAACAGAAACCTCAAGACCCAGGAGCATTGCACACCTAACACGTGCATATGGAAGCCTAGTTCCTCCAGTATCACTGTTCCTCAACTTCTCTTTATAGCCCTCAAAGCATCACCTGTGGTCTACAGGTCTAAACTTGGCCAATGTCTCAGCTGAAACTACTCTGCCTATCAGCACAAACCCAGAAGCTGTAAGAATCCGCATCCTACCATCGGCACCTTTTGGTGCACTTCCGTTTATGGAGTCCACTAAAGGCAGCTCAAAAGAGCAATGTAAATCAGAACAATATATACCTGTCACAAGCAAAGAATATTTGATCACTATTGCTTGTCCTTTTGTTTGCCTGCCTTTAGGTGCGCCATACTCTCTGATGTGTTCCTTAGCCTATCTGTGCCAGCAAAACACCATCCAAACGATTTTCCATAGAAACCTCAAGTTTCTACTTCAGCTACTCAGCATCCTTCAGTCTCTTTCAGAGAGTACTCCTCTTCAATTCTATCAGACCTTCATAAAAGAACTAATACCAATACTCTCCAAACTATTCCACAAAATAGAAACAGAGGGAACTCATTCTTCGAAGCCACAATAACACTTACTCCTAAACTACACAAAGATACTACAATGAAAGAAAACTTTACACCAATTTCTGTCATGAACACTGATGCAAAAATAATCCATAAAATTCTTACGAAATGAATCCAAGAACACATCAAAGTGATCATTCACAGGGATCATGTGGGTTTCATCCCAGGGATGCAAGGATGGTTAAATATACAGAAATCCATCAATGTCATCCACTATATAAACAAACTCTAAGACAAAATATCACATGATTATCTCTCAAGATGCTGAGAAAGCACTCGACAAAAATCAACACCCATTCATGTTAAAATTCTTCAAAAGGTCATTTAATCAAGGCTCATACTTAAATATAGTAAAAGCAATACACAGCAAACCAGTAACCAGCATCAAAGTAAATGGTGAGAAACTTAAAGCAATCCCACTAAAATCAGGGATTAAATAAGGTTGTCCACTCTCTCCCTTCCTATTTAAGATAGTACTTAAAGTACTATGCAGAGCAATAAGACAACAAAAAGAGGTCAAAGGGATACAAATTGAAAAGGAAGAAGTCAAAATATCACTCTTTGTAGATGATAGGATAGTATAATTAAGATATCATAAAAATTCAAACAGGGAACTTTAACTGCTAATAAACACCTAGAGCAAATTGGCTGGATATAAAATTAAATCAAATGGACACTGTTAATATGTTGGTTTCAGGATGGATTGAAGCTTTAGTGGTGTTTCTTTTAAGAATCAGTGTGTCCTTGTGTTTGCCCCAGAGAAGTGAAGAGTCATGATGTCTTCTTGGACATTTTTCCTTTGATGAACATGAAATCTCTCACATACCTATAGATTAAATATGCCTAAAAATCTTTTATATACTTTTCATTCTACTCCAGTTTACTATATGGGTCAATTAAAAAAATTTAGCAGACATTTAATTTGAAGCTGTACTATCTTTATTGGTGAGATATGGTTCTTGAATGTAATAGATTGATGGAAATTGTTTTTGTATGCAATCTCTTAACTGGTGCTTTTTCTTGCTCAACCTAGTCTGATGATATTGAAAGACATTAATGACAAATTACTGTCAAATCCTCTTATTTTGTAAGATTTGCTGTAGTGATGATGGTGTATAGCGCTGTGTGTGTGTGTGTGTGTGTTCGTGTGTGTGTGTGTGTGTGTTTGTTTATGATTGTGTGTGTGTATGTGTTTCATTTCTTTTTTTACTCCTGTAGTGATATTATTACTTGTCTTTTCTTGAATATAGTAAATCACGATCAGTTAGATATTTGCACCTAATATATTTGTAGGTCTTTGCTTAGGGATAGAAAGTTAAATTTGAGTTTGGCAAGGAAATTTCTTTTCTTCATCAATAGTGATTTATGGTTTTTCTTTGTAAACCAGTGTCAGTTGGCATCTGAGTTTTCTTGATAAGTTTAAGATATCTGTATGAGATCCTTTGTCTTTTAGATTCTCTGTTTAGAAGTCAGATGTAATTCAAAATCAGGAAGAGTGAGGTAACACAGACATGAGACCAATTCCCTCTAAGTGGGTATTTTCAGTAAATTAGACATAAAGAAGTGAGTCTTTCTACAGGTCAATCTGTCTTACCCCTGTCTTGCTTTTTCTCCCTTCAACATGTCTCTAGAAATTGCTCTTAAAATAAGAGGTGCTTGCTCTCCTTTTTATTTCTTTGTAGTCATTTTATTTAATTAGCTTACCTCTTTTATCAGTTCTCCCCCGCTTTGGGCAATTGTTCTCCTGTCAGAGGTTTCATTGAAACATCACAAGGTGTGCTTCTCAATGAGACGTCATTTTTAAACCCTGGTGCTACCTTCTACAAACTAACCTTCAGTGTTTTGAATTAAAT
Source organism: Micromys minutus (assembly GCF_963924665.1). Lineage (NCBI taxonomy): Eukaryota > Metazoa > Chordata > Mammalia > Rodentia > Muridae > Micromys > Micromys minutus. Next base: position 27,062,983 of record NC_137958.1, read on the forward strand.
GTATGTATTAAGAGCATTCTTTCTTTCTAGTCAGAGAAATGAAAGGTTTGTGTTAAGAAGGAGGCATACCAGAGCTACACTATATTTTTGCAATAACAACACAATGTGTGAGTTCACAGTAACATCCAGTATCAAGCAACAGTTCTGTGCAATAGGAATGTGTGTCTGTGTCTTGCCAGTCTCATGGGGTTGAGGAACATATATTTTCATCTTTCCTAATAGTCACTTGTTGCATGGTAGACATCAAATCTCCTTCTTTCTTTCTCGAGTAGTACTTATGTGTTTTGAGTTGATTTATTTGTATTGTATTTGATTTCTATGTGTCATAGACATACAACAGCTTTGGTCTCTAATCCATGTACCTGGATAAAGAGAAGACTGCCAAATCTTCTCCTCAGATTATAGAGGAAATTTTATCCAGGAACACAGCTCTCCAAAACAAATGAAGGGAACTTCAAGGTCAGCGTGACCCTGGGGGATTCCAGACACACCCTTAGCACACACCTGTAATCCCAAAGGAGATCATCTAATTAAGAGACATGGAAAAGTGACCAATCAGATCTCACAGCGTGTGTGAGAAACAGGAATCACACCCCTCTCTTTAGAAACACTATATAAGCACCACAAAGAAGGAAAAACTATGTTCTGTCTGGACAGTTGTGAGTACATTTGATGAGTGTACTGGAGTGCACTTGAGCTTTTTTGTGAGTCTGTGCAGAGACAGTTGGACAGAGAATAAGAAGGAGTAAGCAGATAAGAAGAACTGACTACTTTAATTTGAGCAATTGCCTGAAGATTTTGGAGAGGCTTGATTGAATCTGTCATCGTGGAGAGGTAGAGTTGACACAGTCTTCCAGAATTCTGGAGGAACCAGAACCTCACCAAAAGTCAACCTCAGAAAAATTTCTTCTGGCAAAGAAAGGATACATCTGGTGTATTTGGTTGGCTGACGTCTGGTGCCAAGAAAGCCTGGTGGGATACCAAGATCCCCAACATTAAGAGTAGCAGGGTACAGGGGTCCTCTAACAGAACCATCAAGAAGAGAAATTCACCAGGGCTGTCTCCACAGGAAGAATCAGTTCCTCACATTGGGCACGGTGCCCAGAGACATTCCTGAACTCTTGACCCTCAACCCTCACACCCACAGCAAGGAACAAAGCCTGTAAGAAGGTGAGACAGAGGAAACCAAGAGGAAAGAACATTTCAGTTGTATAGGTGGACTCTGACTGCAGACCACCACAAATGGCAGACCCCAGGCCGGATCCCTCACCAACAAGGGTAAGGGTTGAAGACCTACCCATGATACTGAAGGAGTTCTTCAACTTGGTGATGGAGTTTGTGGTTGCTGGGGTATACGTCTCACAATTCTCATTTGGAATCTTCCTAAATTTCCTCTCAAAAGAACTCGAAAAAAGAAGTGTACAACTCGAAACGGTGTCCAAAAAGGTTGAACAGCTAGCTGTGCAACAAGAAGAAATTGGAGTCCTCCGAGAACAAGTAGCCCTGATATTCAAAAGGCTAGAGGGGCAGACAGCAGAGGCAGTAAGAGAAGTGGAAGTCCATATTTGCGAACCTGTGGTGACTGATAAAACGGAGGATCACCACAGACAGCCCATTGGAAATGCTGCACTCCCTCCTAAGGACACAGAGGCAAGTCCATGGTCCACACTATCTTTGCCAGGGAGCCCGGAACAGATGGCGGAGAATGATTTTCAACAGCAAGCAGAAACTTCACGTCCAAATAGTAGGAAGCCTGAGTGTGAACAATCTTCTGGCTGTTGCAGCTCTCCTCAACTCAAGCCAAAGGATCCCCACTTCTACCCACCGCTGCGGCCCTACGGATTGGCAGGATCCTCTTATCACACCTATTCCTCAGTTACCGTGGAGCAAAGATTTCGAGATATCCTGAAAAGACCGTTCCAGCTGGACTTAAGAAATGCACCAGCGAGAGGAGATTTGAAGCCTATTGTTATAGATGGCAGTAATGTTGCAATGGCCCACGGCCTGAGAAAGTTCTTTAGTTGCCGTGGCATAGCGATCGCAGTTGAATATTTTTGGAAGCTCGGCATCAGAGACATCACTGTGTTTGTCCCACAGTGGAGAACAAGCCGGAATGCTAAGGCCACAGAACAGCACTTCTTAAGCCAGCTCCATGAGGTTGGGATATTAGCTTTAACACCTTCTCGGAAGGTCTTTCAACAAAGAATTGCTTCTCACGATGACAGGTTCCTGCTAGAGTTAGCAGAGACGAATGGGGGTATCATTGTGACTAATGATAACTTGAGAGAGTTTGTGACAGAGTCAGTGTCCTGGAGAGAAATTATTACAACGAGACTGCTTCAGTACACTTTTGTGGGGGACATATTTATGGTTCCTCAAGACCCTCTGGGAAGAAATGGACCCCGGCTAGACAAATTTCTTCAAAAGGAAGACTTTCTTCGAGACAGGCAGCCAAGACCCAATGCTCAGCCTGGTATGGGCATATTTGACCTTGCATTCCGGAGCAACAAAACCGATGGAGCCAAAGAAAGCCCCGAGGCTCCATCCCGGATCCATGGAGCCACTGTGAACCCTAGTCTTCCTCGGCATCCCTCCTCTGCATCCTTGGACACGCTTCCCACACTTCCAACATTGCAGAAGAACGTTCCAGTACCGGCAAAGAGAACTTTTGCGGAGACAATCAAGCTGAGAGACGGGTTGCTGAACATCTTCCCTGGCTCTGAGCAGAAACTTAAGATCGACGAGATTCTGGAAGCTCATCCCGATGTGAGAGACCTGAATGTCCTCGCTGCCCTGGTGTTGGAGTTCATACTGGGATGAGCACCCAGTGACTGTGGATGCTCTGAGTGAGAGGTAGGTACTGGGCACTGTTGCCAAAAGTTGTTTCGGCCAAACAGACAAATTCAGTCAGAATTCAAGAGAATATAGTTTGAATGATTTTGTTTGGAGAACAATGAAGGATAGAACAACTTATTTGAGGAAGTCTCCTAGAGATAAGAAAGAGTAAGAGTGACTTTATCCAGCAAAAAGCCTCTGAGACAACAATTAAACCTAGTGAGTAATAGTTAAATTAGAGTAGACAATATTGTTACAAATACAATTATAGATAATTGAATTTGTTTTGTTATTTGTAATCTAAGGAACGTTTGCTGGTACTAAACTGAATGAAAATTCACATTTCAAACTATTATGGTTTACAGATCATTGCAGAAACCACTCAAAGACCAGTCTTACTCATCTGGAATGAATGACCCTAAGATAGATTGATCAAGACAATATGAGAGACTTGACAGCTGGCTGTCATCACCAATTAGAATTACAGAGGAATTTTAAGCCAGGGATCCACAATTATCATTGGGTAGGTATCCGACCAATTAATGTTTTGTGACACGGGATTTCCTTAGGAACCTGTCCTTGATGTACATGTATTCAACTTCAATTTCTGAGTCAATTTAAGTATGGCAGCACACTTGTCTCGCCTAACACACATGTCTTAACATGTTAACCAAGATATTAGTTACCCATGTACATTTGATTCTCCCAAGCAGAATGTCAGTTTACAGGTAAGTGTTGGAAATTTAATCCTCCCTCAATCCTACTCAAATGGAAGTCTTACTTCAAATAGCTTCTTACATGGGTAGAGGTGTCTGTCCTGTGTTGGCGTGCATGCTAGGGGAAGCTTATTAAAGGAAAAGCATAAAATTTCATAGAGAGGTATCGGAAATGTCACTTCATATTTGGGTAGGGTCCAAGCTTATTGTGGCTACTATACATGCTTTACTTTATACTTTTACTTTTTACTCTCTTACTTTACTTCTGTTGTTATGGGTTTACAAGAACACCAAACCACCAAAAATAACAGAATTTTCTATTCCTTAGAGCATGAGACGCTATATATATATATATATATATATATATATATATATATATATATATATATATATATATATTTATATTTATACAATTATAAATAATTGAATTTGTTTTGTTATTAGGAATTCAAGTAACATTTGCTGGCACAAAACTGAATGAATATATACATACATATATATATATATATAATCTTTACACAATTTGTAACATCACTAAATGAAAAGATAGACAGACAATTTTCATGTAAGCACTAACTTCTCATCTAGGCCTTAACATTCTCCTCCTCTTGGAGCAGTTTCTAGAAGTCAAATCTTAGATTCTTAATTATCTGAAGGCAGGGATAAGTCGATTCCTAAATATTGTAAGATTATTAGTGCAATACACTGCTTCAAAAGAAACTAGATGATTAATTTTGTAACATTCAGAGAGAGTTGCAGAAAGAGTCATAAGAAACTAAGAAAACTAATTGTCAATGAGATCACCAAAAGACAACTGTTACATTGACTTTTGTTTTCTTTTGTTTTATTTTATTCAAGTGTATATTAGTGTAAGTTGGTATCTCAGTTTCTCTTAATATCTGTAAGACATCTGTAGAGAACCTAACAGCTTTTAAAGTCTTTGTTGCACAGTCAGGTCTAATTCTAAGAAACCATGAGTGAGATAACCCCAACCAATGAACATTCATGGTATCTATTCCCTAATAAGTGGATATCATCAGTAAATTAGAAGATACACAGAATTCTATCTATATCCACCAAAGCCAGATATCATTGAGAAAAGAGAGAAGATGATTGAATCCTTCTCAAAGGGTAAATAAAATACATAATAAGGACAAACAGATGAAAATAACTAAGTGTGGGGTAAGTAGGATATTTTAGGAGATCAGGGGATTAAATGTGCCAAATTCTAACTTATTATGGACTAGGCTTGCTACTCCATTTTTTTAATGGGTCAGTGTTATTGGAATTTCTTTTAGCGGGCAAATAATTTGAAGCTGCACTATCTTTGTTTGTGAAGTGTGTTTCTTGTATGTAGCAGATTGAAGGATCTTGTTTTTGTATGCTGTCGCTTAATTAGAGCTTCTTTCTTGCTCAGCTGAGTCTGTTGATATTGATTAATGTTAATGACAAATAACTTTCAAATCCAGTTATTTTGATACTGGTTTTGGTGGTGATGAAGGTGTGTATTTCTATGTGTGTGTGTATGTTTCACTTATTTTCTTTGTGTGGTACTGAAATTATTTCCTGTATTTTCCTGAATATGGTTAATCACCATCAGTTGGATATTTCCTCCTAATGTATTTTGTAGGGCTGGGTTTGCAAATAGAAGTATAAAGTTGAGTTTCACAAGGAAATATTTTTATCTTCAACAATTGTGAGTGAAGGTTTTTGTTTTTAGTAGTGTAAATTGTCATCTGTGTTCTCTTAATGACTGTAAGTCATGTATCTGCATGAGACATTTAACTTTCAGACTCTGTTGAGAAGTCAGGTGTAATTCTAAATCAGCAAGAGTGAGGTAAAACAGACATGAGACCTAAGCGCTCTAAATGGGTATCATCAGGGAAATAGAAGATAAAAAGATACTAGCCACAGTAATACCAAAGCAAAATAACAAGGAGTAAACAGGTAGGATGACTGACTCATTCTCAGAAAGAGAATTCAAGTAGATATTGAGGGAGGATGGACTGAACACACTGTGTTGTTGGTGAGTAAGGCATGGTATGGGATCAGAGGTAAAAAAGAAGTGAATTCATGATGAAGACATCTGTAGTAATGAATGGATAGACGTAGAAATGGGGTTATGACCCAGGGTAGACTGTGGGCTACTTTTTTTTTTTTTGTTGATTAGTCATCTTTATTTACAGGACAATGGGGAAGGATTTGTTTACCATAGAACAAGGGACTCGGGCACTGTTATTTTCATTAAACAGGAAATCAATATTTCATAAGAATTATGAGTTTAATAAGAATAAGAATCTTCAAGAAGACTTTACATCAGTTGATGTCTTTATTTTATAGAGAAAATGTAGTCTTGGTGGCTCAGTGAATCCAATATGCTTTTTAAAGTATCATTTGTCTGAATTTGATTATTTCAATGAAATATCATGCTATCAGTTTTATTAGGTTTAAAAAGCTCTGTTTTCCCTTTGAAAATAGTAATTTCTGTTGCCAGGATAGTGTTACACAAGACTATGTACTTCTGGCTTTCTACATGTCTTCATCTTGTAATTTTTGAAGGGTAAGAAGTAAAAGTTTATAGAAAACTATTCTATATTGTGATATTTTAAGAGTCTCTCCCAGCAAATCTATTGACCTTCTCTAGTATTTGAATAATTATTGAAGGTTTTCACAATTTTTTTCTAATCAAAAATTTTCTAGTGGGGAACCTCAAGTGCTGCAAAAATACATCCTGATTGAAAAATATGCCAAATGGTTTCTTCAGATTATATTTTCACCAGAAAACATTTGTAAATGGTTTCTTTGGCCTGAAATGCAGAAGTAGATATTTCTCCATTCACTACATCTCTGAAGATTGTCAGCTGTAATATATTTGAACTCACATTCAAAGCGAGAAACCAAAAGAAAGCACTGACAACTTCAATACACTTAAAAGTCTTCTCCCCTGTAAATATTCTCTAATGACTTTTTAGAAAACTTTTGTCAGTAAAAATTGTCTCATTCACTTAATTTACGATGTTTCTCTACTGTATGCAATCAATCAGACTGGCATTATACTTAATGCCTTTTTCATAAACATGACATTTTGAAAATTTATCTCATGTATGAATTCTCTGATGCCTTTTTAGACTAACTTGGTGAGTAAAGCCTTTGTCATATTCACTGCATTTGTAATGTTTCTTTCCAGGATGAGTTCTTTGATGAATTCTCAGTCTTACTTTGTGAGCAAAACATTTTTTACATTCAATACATTTGTAAGGTTTCTCTCCTGTATGAATTCTCTGATGACTACCAAGATGGTATTGTCAGCCAAAGCATTTGTAACATTCACTGCATTTATTTGGTTTCTCTTGTACATGAATTTTTTGATGATTACTAAGATGAGATAGTTGGCCAAAATATTTGTTAACTTTTTGTAAGGTTTTTCTTCTGTATGGATTCTCTGATGACTAATAAGATCATATTGCTGGCCAAAACATTTGTCATATTTACTGCATTTGTAAGTTTTATCTCCTGTATGAATTCTCTGATGAGCTCTGGATTACTTTTTAGGTAAATGATCTGTGTGGATTCCTGCATTTACACTAGAGATAGTACATTCATTTGAAATTATTATGCAGTTTTTATATTTACAAACACCTCTGGTTTTTACAGTTTTCCATCTTTTTAGATTTGAGGATTTTTGAGAGTCATCTTGGTGATTAGTTTGACAAGGTGTACTTTGGGTGGATTCAAGAGTCATTTTCCTAATTTTATCCCATTTAGAAAACTGCTCTTGGACATTCACATGGTCATGGAATTTATCCACAACCTTACCATGCATTCCAGATATGAGATGATTTTCCACAAACAATAGATTATTGCAATTCTCCAATGCCACATCCTTGTACAGTGTCCTATGAGCAGAACATAGACATTCCCATTACTCTAGTGTGAAGTCCGTAGGCATATCCCTGAAGGTACAAGACCCTGTACAGTTTTTACGAGAGGCACTCTCATTCTTTTTGATGTTCTCCCAGCTTCAAGTATTGGAAGGCTTCTGGATTCCTTGTTAAAATCGGCTTGGCCTTTATCATCCAGGACAATTAGAGTTGATTTACATATATGAAACTTTGAGTTAGAATATGGAATCCTGGCAGGAGATGGGACCAACTCTGAATGTCATAGGAGGACAGCTCAGCAACTGCAGCTTTAGGATGTTCTCTGGTTCCTCGGACACTTAGGACTAGCATCCCACCACAACTTCCTGACCATGAGACAGCAGAGGTGCAGTGAGAACAGTGGAATGGTGGAACTTCCTGTCACTAAGTTGTGGGAAACTCTTATTGCATTCCCAGCAATGAGGGGTTTGGTCCCTGAAAGGGCCAGTTCTTAAAACCTGGCAATATGGTCTAATATGCTGGCTTCTTTTTCATTCCCTAGCTCTTGTCTTCTTCTTGTTTTGTTTGTACTCTCTTCAGTCTGCGTCTGAAAATTGCTGTTGAAAATTGCCTTGTCCTCTCTCTCTTTTATTTCTTTGTGGTGTTTTATTTTAAGTGTCCTATGTGAGAGTTGGGGAATTTTTTTATCAGATGTTTCACTGATTCATCACAATATGTGCTTCTCAATTAGACATCATTTTTAAGCCCTGATGCTACCTTCTACAAACTAACCTTGAATGTTTGGAATTAAATGTACTCATTAAGAGCATGCATTTTTCTATACTGTGAAATGACAGGTTCCTGTTAATAATGAGGCTTACCACACCTCCATTTCTTTGTCTGATAAAAACACAATGTGTGGCTTCACAGTAACATCCAATATCCAGCCAGAGTTTTATCCCATAGGCATGTGTGTCTATATCTTGCCTATCCCATGGGTCGAGAGAAGTATATTTTCATCTTTCCCCAAAGCCACCTGTGGTTTGGTAGATCTCAAATCACATTCTCTATTTCTCCTCTAGTATTTATATATTTTGAGCTGATTCAATTGTATTGTATTTGATTTCTATGTGTTATCGACATACAATAGCTTTGGTCAAGAATCCATGTACCTGGAAAAAGAAAAGCTTTCCTACTCTTCTACCCAGATTAAAGAATACATTGCATCCATGTTTTTTATTCATTTTCTTATATATTAGACAGTTGATTCATCAGGAATGGTCCCAGCAGCTCAGAGTCTCATCCATTGATCATCACAAAGTGTGTGTCTCTGTGAAGCACAGGCTGGTAAATCAGTGGAGCCCAGGAGCCCTTCCGTTTGCTTCCCTTTTTTTATTTACTGTTCTCTTTCACCCCCTTCAGAAACTGTCTCTGATTTTTGAGTGCTTGATGTGCTCAATCCACACACTGATCCTCTTGTCCACAATCTTGCCATTAACTTGCTTGTTTGTTTACAAGCATGCCCATGGCATGCTGCATGACATTGTTGACTCTTCCCACTTTGCCATGGGAACACTTATAGGGCATTCCTTTTTGAACAGTGCCTGTTCCTTTGATGGTTAGAGTATCACCCTCCTTGTAGATTCCTATGATGTGGCCAAGTAACACCTCCATGTTTCATAAGAAAGCCTAGAAAACACAAAGCAAGCACCCCTTCTCTTTCCCTTTTAGTTGGCCATTTTGACTAAGAACCTGAGAAGATGCTTTACAATAAAGTAATGTAAGGAACAGAAAATAAGATTTGTAAATGATCACAAAATTCTTACACCTCTCATTCCCTCCACTACTAAGTCAGTGAAGGTCAAGGTGTACTTGGTCACCTCCTGCTCTTTGGCATGGATAAACATCCACAGCAAAGCTACTGAGAGTCATTAGCTTCTTTCCCTTTCAGTGACATGTCCAGAGAAATTAAGATATAATGTTATTGGCTCACTAGTTCCACTGGTTACAATCTAATTGTTAGAGAAAAGTGGTTCTACTGCTTTGAGATTGCCTTATTCTTCTACATTTGTGTGGTAAAGTACAAAGGAATGTCTCATGGCCTAGAGGTTAGGGATGACATAGAGTTTACTTTGTACTCAGTCTATGCAGGCAGCCAAAAGAAAGAAAGTGGCTGGGTTGGGCTTCAGATATCTCTTCAGTTGGAAGAGCAGACACAGTCTAAATCCAGTCAAATACCTCTTTGTCCCCTAGATTCCTAGTGAAGAGAGGACCCAGAGATGATGCAAACGCTATTTAAAGCACCAATGAGAAAGTTAGGTTCAATATCTGTAAATCCCAAACACTCAAAGCCAATATACTACTGACATACTCAATTTATTTTCTTATCTTTCTTGTCTGTCTTCTCTTGGTTCAAATCTTTATTATCGTGAATCTAATACTAATATGTTTGTACCTTAATCAGGGCTCACAAAGGAAATTTCAAGATGTAACTTTAAGTTATTATTAATTTTTATCTAAGAACCAACACTTTTAATTTTTAACACAAATTTTGTTGCTCTAATTTTTCCTGTTTTCTTTTTTTAAAAAATATTGTATATATTTAATTTTATTTCAACTGTCATTCCCTATCCTGGCTTCCCCACCACAAACACCCTGTGTCCTGTGATCTTCCACTGATTAAAATAAATAATCACCCACCAACCCACACCATCCTCCCTCCCTGCTCTAATATTACCATATACTGGGGCATCCAGCCTTGATAAAACCAAGCGATTCTCCTCCAATTGATACCCAACAAGGCTATTCTCCACTACATGTGGATCTAGAGCCATGGGTCAGTCCATGTATACACTTAGAATAGTAGTTTAATCCCTGGGACTTTTGGTTGGTTGAAATCGTTGTGTAAGTGAAATTTTAACCCCCTTCAGCTTTTTCAATCCTTTCTCTGATGCCTCCATTGGGGACCCTGTTCTCAGTTCAGTAGTTGTCTGTAATCATCTGCCTTCGTATTTGGCATGATCTGGAAGATTATCTCAGGAGGCAAATTATACAAGACTCCTGTCAGCATGCACTTCCTGGCATCAGCAATATTGTCTGAGTTTAGTGGCTGTATTTAAGGTCCCCTTGATCATTAGTTGAAAGAATGCCTTACAGCTGGACCTCATGGAGGCATTTCCTCAACTGAGGCTCCTTTCTCTGTGATAACTCCATCTTGTGTCACGTTGACACAGAACCAGCCTGTACAATGTTCATAGCTTTTTAACACCAATAAATCTCACCTGGGTTCAGCTGGTCTTGGGTAGCTCCATGTTGCTTCCAGCTCTTTCCTTCTTCAGACCTCTCACCTCTCTCTTATTCCCTCACCCTGCCCAATCACCTTTGTTTCTTTATTTTACTAATTAAAATGGGAATACTCAGTTGGAGTCATGTGACTAGCCAGCCCTTCTTGGGGATGTGGAATTAATGTTAAATTACAAACAACTTCAGGAAAATCTACAGAAGACTCTCAATCCTGAACATCTATTCTCCAAATACAAGGGCACCCACATTCATAAAAGAAACCTTACTAAAGATCAAAGCATGTGTGGCAGAATTCACAAAAATAGTGGGAGACTTCAACACCTAAGTCTCATCCATGGAAAGATCATGGAAGCAGAAACTGAACACAGACATAGTGAAACTAAAAGAAGTTTTGAGTCAAATAGATTTAACAAACATCTACAGAGTATTTTATCCTAAAACAAATGAATATACCTTCATATCAGCATCTCAGGACATAATCTCCAAAATTGACCAACTAGTGGGCCACATAACAGTCCTCAACTGATACAAGAACATGAAAATAATCCCATGTGTCCTATCAGATCACCCAAATTCTCAATAGAGACAATCAATGCTAGATGTTCCTGGACAGACATCATGCAGACCCTAAGAGAACATAAGTGTCAGCCCAAGCTGCTATACCCAGAAAAACACTCAATCAACTTAGATGGAGAAAACAAGCTATTCCAGGACAAAAGTAAATATATACAATATCTGACCACAAACCCAGCAATGCAAGAAATTATAGGTGGAAAACCCAAGACAAGCAAGAAAACTACATCCTAGATAAAACAAGAAAAAACCTAAGCAAAAAAACCAAAAGAAGAAAGACACACAGGCACAATTCTACCTCTAAAAGCAAAAATAGCAGGAAACAGCAACCACTATTCCTTAATATCTGTAAACATAAATAGATTCAATTCCCACAAAAATATAGGCTAAATGTCTGGATATATAAATAGAACACACATTTTGCTGCATACAAGAAACTCATATCAGAGACAAAAATAGACACTATCTCAGAGTAAAATGTTGGAAAAAAAAAACATTCCAAGCAAACAGCCCCCCCAAAAAAGCTGGAGTGGTCATTCTAACATTTAATAAAGGAGATTTACAACCAAGAGTTATCAAAAAAGTTATGAAAAGCCTCTAACAAAGCAAGTGAAAAACCTGTATGACAAGAACTTCAAATCTACAAAGAAGGAAATCAAGGAAGATCTCAGAAAGTAGTAAGATCTCTCATCCTCATGGTTTGAAAGGATCAACATTTAAAAAATGGCCATCCTACCAAAAGCAATCTACAGATTCAGCGCAATCCCCATCAAAATCCAACCCAGTTCTTCACTGAGTTGGAAAGAGCAATATGGAATTTCATCTGGAATAACAAAAGACCTAGAATAGCAGAATCCATCCTCAACCACAAGAAAACATATTTGGGAATCACCATCCCTGACCTCAAGCTATATTACAAGGCAATTGTGCTAAAAACTGCATGGTACTGGTACAGAAACAGGCATGTGGATCAATGGAATAGAATAGAATATCCAGAAATGAACCCTCACTGATATGGTCACCTGATTTTTGACTAAAGTGCTGTAAACAGTCAATGGAAAAAGGACAGCATCTTCAATAAAGAGTTTTTGTCCAACTGACACTCAGCATGCAGAAGAATGAAAATAGACCCTTTCTTATCTCCTTCTACAAAAATCAAGTGCAAGTGGATCAAAGATCTCCACATTGAAACAAAAACACTGAAACTATTAGAAGAGAGAGTAGGGAATATCTTAGAACTCATAGGCACAGGAGAAAATTTCCTGAACAGAACACCAATGGTTTGTGCTTTAAGGTGAAATATTGTCAAATGGGAAATAATGAGATTGCAAAGTTTCTGTAAGGCTAAGGACAATGTCAAGAAAACAAAACGGAAGCCATCAGATTGGGAAAAGATCATTACCATCCCCAATTCTAATAGAGGCCTGATATCAAAGGTATACAAAGAACTCAAGAAGCTAGAAACCAGAGAATCAAACAACCCTATTAAAAATGAGGTATGGTGCTAAATAAAATATTCTCAATTGAGGAAAATGAAATGCCTGAAAATCATCTAAGGAAGTGCTTGACATCCTTAGCCATCAGGGATATGAAAATCAAAACACACCTGAATTTCCACTTCATACCAACGAGAATAGCTAAGATCAAAAATTTTGAAGACAACAGATAAGGGCGAGGATGCAGAGAAAAAGAACACTCCTCCACTGTAACTGTAGTTCTAAACAGCTACAGCAAATCTGGAAATCAGTATGGCGGTTCCTCAGAAAATTGGACATAGTACTACATGAAGACCCAATTATTACACTCCTGGGCATATACGCCAGAGAAGTTACAACATACAACAAAGACACATGCACCAAAATGTACATAGCAGCACAACTTATAATAGCCAGAGGCAGGAAAGACCCCAGATGTCCTTCGGTAAAAGAATGGATACAGAAATTGTGGTATATTTACACAGTGCAGTACTACGCAGCTATCAGAAACAATTACTTTATGAAATTCTAAGAAAATGGATGCATCTAGAGAATATCATCCTGAATGAGATAACCCACTCAAAAAATAACAGACATAATATGCAGTCACTGAAAATTGGATATTAACCCTAGAAATCTCTGAAAACTTCAGAAACAATTTACAGAATATATTAAGTCAAAAAGAAAAAGAAAAAGAAAAAGAAAAAAAAAAAAAAAAAAACCCAAAGGCAGAAAACAAAAAAAGAAGAAAAACATATCAAAAAATTAACTGAAAAACCATTATGATTAGTGTTTACACACCTAGAAAACTTTAACAATTTCCAGGTTACATCTTCTTTTATTGTACTTTTTGATCATTGTAACTAGTAAAATTTTAATGCATACTAGCAAATTTGAAAAAAATCAAGGTCTTACAAAAAGTAGTCATATACACTTATCCAAAAACGATGAAAATCTGTACCTTTATATTTATTTGTTAAAATAAAGATGTTCAGTTCATGAAAAAAAAAAAAAAAAAAAACACTAAACAATAAAAAAGGAAGGAAGACACAAAGAATGAACAGCAAAACAGGAGGTCTGATCAAGCTGACAAAATTTTAATTTTCATGCACTAATGTTATACAGGTAGAAGAAGGGAATAAAACATATGACTTAGGAACTTTCCAGCTAAAGACCTTTTCACAAACTCTTTGTGGAGAATTATATGGGAAGGGGGACTACTCAGGTGCAGATTACCATGTTCTGCAAAGTAGGATCTGTTGCCTGGGAGGCCTTTCTACTCAGAATCAGAGATCACCTGACTTATAGTCAGTCTCTACCACAGAAAACAGAAACCTAGGCTGAGATATAAGTAATATGGTGTTACTTGGAACACTTCCTGCCCAAGGCCAGACCCAGCCCTGTTTCTTTCCCTACCATAGGTCCCTGGGAGCTTGGAAGAGCTGCAGGTGTGCTTTCCATCTTAAATAGAAGGGTGAGTCAACTTCTTCTGCCCACATTCTATCCTGGAAGAGGCCAGCCAGAACACTTCATACACAGGCAGAGGTACTACCCAGGAGAGCACACTTACAATCAAAAGCAAGACTCAGCCCAAATACATCAAGACTGGTCTCTGCCCTTGGGATTCACAATGTACCCTGAGAGAGGAACACCCAGAAACAATCTTCCTCTAGAGATCATGGGCCCACCAACCTACAAGAGACATAAGCCCCAATACGAGACAAGAAGATCACCTAGCATCACATAGAACAAGATGGCAGGACTCTAAGAAACCAAAGCGAAGATCACCAGGCAACATCAAAACTCAGTACTTCCACCATTGCAAATAGTGGATATCTTCAATAACCAGAAAAACAAGATTTAGACTTAAAATTATACTTAATGATGATGATGGAGAAGCTCAAAGGAGAAGAACATAAAGAATACATTCAAAAGTAAAGGAGAATACACACAAACAAGATGGAGCCCTTAAAGAGGGAACACAAAAAGCACTTAAATAGTTGAATGGAAGAATAACCAGGTGAAGGAACTGAAAACAGAAACAGAAACAATGAAGGAAAAACTAAAGAAAACAAACTTGAAGTTAAAAAACTTAGAAAGGCATAAGGAGTCATAAATGCTAGAATCACCAACAGAATACAAGAGATATAAAAGAGAATCTCAAGAAGAAAACAGAACATCGAAATCATTGACACAACACTCAGAGAAACTGCAAAAATAAAAGAGATCCTTAGCAAAATATCACGAAAATCCAGGACACTATGAGAAGATCTAACCTAAGCATAATAGGTGTAGACAGGGTGTAGAATATGAACTGAAAGGCACAATAAATATCTTCATCCCTGGAATGCAAGGATGGTTTAATATAAAGAAATCCACCAATGTACTCCACCATATAAACAAACTCAAATTACAAAATCACATGGTCATCTCACTAGAGGCTGAGAAAGTATTTGACAAAATTCAACACCCCTTCATGTTAAAAGTCCTGGAAAAAACAGGAATCCAAGGTCCACACCTAAACATAATAAAAGCAATGTACAGAAAACCAACAGCCAACAGCAAACTTAAGGGTGGAAAAAATGAAGCAATTCCACTAGAATCATGGACTCGACAAAGCTGCCCACTCTCTCCCTACTTATTGAACATAGTATTGGAAATCCTGGCTGGAGCAATGAGACAGCAAAAGGAGATCAAGGGGATACAAATTGAAAAGGAAGAAGTAAAAACATCACTCTTTGCAGATGACATGATAGTGTACTTAAGTGACCCCACAAATTCCACCAGAGAACTCCTACAGCTGATAAACAAGTTCAGCAAAGTGGCTGGATATAAAATTAACTCAAAAAAGCAGTAGCCTTCCTATATTCAAAGGATAAACATGTGGAGAAAGAAATTAGAGAAAAGATACCCTGCACAATAGTCACAAAAACTATAAAATACCTTCGTGTGACTCTAAGCAAGTGAAGGACCTGTGTGACAAGAACTTCAAACATCTAAAGAATTAAATCCAATAAGATCTCCAAAAACGGAAATATCTCTCATGCTCATGGATTGGAAGGATCAACATCTTAAAAATGGACATTCTACTAAAATTATCTACAGATTCAATGCAATCCCCATCAAAATTCCAACCCAGTTCTTCATTGAGTTGGAAAGATCAATGTGCAATTTCATCTGGAATAACAAAAGACCTAGAATAGAGAAATTCATCCTCAACAACAAGAAAATATCTGCAAGAATCACTATCCCTGACCTCAAGCTATATTACAAGGCAATTGTGCTGAAAACTGCATGGTACTGGTACAATAATAGGCATGTGTATCAATGGAATAGAATAGAAGATGCAGAAATCAGCCCTCACAGGGCTGAAAAACTGGTACCAGGAACAGAATTTTGGAACTTCAGTTTCCACCTGGTGGTGACTTCAGGTAGCGAAGTAGAGCCCAGCCAATCTGCCATGCGGACCACCAGTTCCTAAGGTTGAGAGACTAGTGAGTGGAAGATCTGAGCAACTGGGGAGCAGAGAGATCTGTGAGGAGTGCACACACAGGGCGCACCTTCCGACCTGCCTGATCTGGGGACCAGGAACAGAACTTTGGAACCTCTGTTCCAACCCGGCGACTCTGAGGCATAGAACAGGTCTGGGCCCAACTGCCACCTAGACCAGTGGAGATCCAGGGACACCGACCAAATACAAGGGAAAGGTGAGAACATATCACTGACAACAAAATGGCAAGAGGAAAGCAAAGAGTATATCCCAAGGAAACCAAGACAACCTGGCAACACCAGAACCCAGCTCTTCTCTAACAGCAAACATCGGAATTCCAAACACTCCAGAAAAAGAAGACGCAGACCTGAAATCATACCTCAAGATGCTGATAGAGATACTTAAACAAGAACGGGAGGACAAGCAAAAAGATTCAGAAGCTTTTAAAGAGGAAACAAGAAAAACACTCAAAGAACTGAAAGAACTAGATGAAAACAGAACCAAAGAAATGAAGGAATGGAAGAGGAAAATTAAAAGGAAATTGACACAATAAAGAAAACACTAAAAGAGATAACCCTAGAGGCAGAACACCAAAAAAAGAAATCAGGAGTCACAGAAGCAAGCATTTCCAATAGATTATAAGAGATCAAAGAGAGAATATTGGGGGCAGAAGACAACATTGCAAACATAGACAAAACAGCGAGAGAAGGTGCAAAAAACAAAAAGCTCCATACCCAAAATGTCCAGGAAATCCAAGATACAATGAGAAGACTGAACCTAAAGATAATAGGAATAGAAGAGGGAGAAGAGTATCAACTAAGAGGCAGAGTAAATGTCTTCAACAAAATCGTTGAAGAAGACTTCCCTACCCTCAAGAATGAGATGACCACGAGCATAAAAGAAGCCTAAAGAACTCCAAATAGGTTGGACCAGAAAAGAAATACCTCCCGACACATAACAGTCAAAACACCAAGTGCCCAAAGCAAAGAAAGAATACTAAAAGCAGTAAGGGAAAAAGGTCAGGTAACATATAAAGTCAGGCCAATCAGAATCACACCCGATTTCTCAACAGAGACTATGAAAGCAAGAAGAGCCTGGACAGATATCATGCACACCCTAAGAGAGCACAAGTGCCAGCCCAAGCTGCTATACCCAGCAAAACTATCAATCACCATAGATGGAGAGGTGAAGATATTTCAAGACAAATCTAAATTTACACATTATCTGACCACAAACCCAGCACTACAACGAATTATAGGTGGAAAACCCAATACAAAGAGGGGAAATACAGCCCAGTAAAAACAAGAAAACTCCTAAACAAGAAAACTAAAAGAAGAAAAACACACAGACTCAACTCAACCCACAAAAGCAATAATGGCCGAAAACAGAAAAAATTATTCCTTGATATCTATTAACATAAATGGACTCAACTCCTTAATAAAGAGACATAGGCTATCAGACTGGATACATAAACAAAATCCAGCCTTTTGCTGCATACAGGAAACTTATCTCAGAGACAAAGACAGACACTATCTCAGAGTAAAAGGGTGGGAAAAAAACTTCCAAGCAAACAGCCCCAAGAAGCAAGCTGGAGTGGCTTTACTAATATCGAATAAAGTAAATTTCCAACCAAAAGTTATCAAAAAAGATAAGGAAGGACACTTTTTACTCATGACCGGGGAATCTGTTAGGAGGAACTCTCAATTCTTAACATATATGCTCCAAATAAAAAAGCACCCACATTCATAAAAGAAACCCCACTAAAGCTCAAAAAATACATTTCACCCCACACAAAAATAGTGGGAGACTTTAATACCCCACTCTCACCAATGGACAGATCATGGAAACAGAAACTGAACAAGGACACTGCAAAACTAGCAGAGACTTTGAATCAACTAGAATTAATAGATATCTACAGAACATATCATCCTAAAATAAAAGAATAAACGGTCTTCTCAGCACCCCATGGCACCTTCTCGAATATTGACCACATAATTGGACACAGAATGAGCCTCAATTGATATAAGAAGATTGAAATACTCCCATGCATCCTCTCAGATCCCCATGGTCAACGGCTGATCTTTAACAACAACAAAGACAACAAAAAGCCCATGTACACATGGAAACTAAACAACAGTCTGTTAAATGATAGCAGGGTCAAAGAAGAAATAAAGAAAGAAATTAAGGACTTTCTTGAATTTAAGGAAAATGAAAACACAACATACCCAAACCTATGGGATGTAATGAAAGCAGTACTGAGAGGAATACTCATAGCCCTAAGTGCTTCCAAAAAGAAACTGGAGAGAGCTTACATCAACAACCTGACAGCACAGATAAAAGCCCTAGGACAAATGGAAGCAGATATACCCAAGAAGACTAGACACCAAGAAATAATCAAAATTAGGGCAGAAATAGACCAAATAGAAACAAAAAGAACCATTGAAAAAATCAACAAAACCAAGAGTTGGTTCTTTGAGAAAATCAACAAGATTGATAAACCCCTACCCAGACTAACTAGAGGGCAAAGAGAGAGTATACAAATTAACAAAATCAGAAAGGAAAGTGGAGACATAACAACTGAAAATGAGGAAATTCAAGAAATCATCAGATCCTACTACAAAAATTTATACTCCACAAATTGGAAAATCTGGAGGAAATGGACGAATTCCTAGACAGATACAAGATCCCAAAGTTAAACAAGGACCAAGTAAACCATCTAAATAACCCTATAACACCTAAAGAAATAGAAGAAATCATCAAAAGCCTCCCAACCAAAAAAAAAAAAAAGCCCAGGTCCAGACAGGTTCAGTGCAGAATTTTATCAGACATTTATTGCTGATATAACACCTATACTCCCCAAAATATTCCCAAAGATAGAATCTGATGGAATACTACCCAACTCATTTTTGAGGCTACAATAACCCTCATACCTAAACTACACAAAGACCCTACAAGAAAAGAGAACTTCAGTCCAATCTCACTTATGAACATTGACACAATAATACTCAACAAAATCCTTGCAAACCGAATCCAAGAACACAACAAAACGATCATTAATCATGACCATGTAGCCTTCATCTCTGGGATGCAGAATGGATTAATATGAGGAAATTCATCAATGTAATCCACCATATAAACAAACTCAAAGAACAAAATCACATGGTCATCTCACTAGATGCTGAGAAACCATTTGACAAAATTCAACACCCCTTCATGTTAAAAGTCCTGGAAAGAACAGGAATCCAAGGTCCATACTTAAACATAATAAAAGCAATAGACAGCAAACCAACAGCCAACATCAAACTTAATGGTGGGAAACTTGAAGAAATCCTACTAAAATCAGGTACTAGACAATGCTGCCCACTCTCCCCCTACCTATTCAACATAGTACTGGAAGTCCTGGCTGGAGCAATTAGACACCAAAAGGAGATCCAGGGGATACAAATTGGAAAGGAAGACATAAAAACATCACTCTTTGCAGATGACATGATAGTGTACTTAAGTGACCCCAAAAACTCCACCAGAGAACTCCTACAGCTGATAAACAAGTTCAGCAAAGTGGCTGGATACAAAATCAACTCAAACCAATCAGTAGCCTTCCTATACTCAAAGGACAAATATTTGGAGAAGGAAATTAGGAAAAAGGTACCCTTCACAATTGTCACAAAAACTATGCAATACCTTGGTGTGTCTCTAACTAAGCAAGTGAAGGACCTGTATGACAAGAACTTGAAACCTTTATAGAAGGAAATTGAGGAGGATCTCAGAAAATGGAAAGATCTCCCATGCTCATGGATTGGAAGAATCAACATTTTAAAAATGGCCATCCTACCAAAAGCAATCTACAGATTCAACGCAATCCCCATCAAAATTCCAACACAGTTCTTCATGGAATTGGAAAGATCAATGTGCAATTTCATATGGAACAACAAAAGACCTAGAATAGCAAAATCCATCCTCAACAACAAGAAAACATCTACAGAAATCAGTGTCCCTGGCCTCAAGCTATATTACAAGGCAATTGTGCTGAAAACTGCATGGTACTGGTACAGAAATAGGCATGTGGATCAATGGAATAGAATAGAAGATCCAGAAATGAGCCCTCACATATATGGTCACCTGAACTTTGACAAAGGAGCCTTAAACATTCAATGGAAAAAGGACAGCGTATTCAACAAATGGTGCTGGTCCAACTGGCACTCAACATGCAAAAGAATGAAAATAGACCCTTCCTTTTCTCCTTATACAAAGCTCAAGTGTAAGTGAATCAAAGATCTCCACATTAAACCAGATACACTGAAACTATTAGATGAGAAAGTAGGGAAAACTTTAGAACATATAGGGACAGAAGAAAATTTTCTGAACAAAACAACAATGGCTCAAGCTCTAAGTTCAAAGATTAACAAATGGGACTTAATGATATTGAAAAGTTTCTGTAAGGCTAAGGACATTGTCAAGAAAACAAACAGCAGCCAACAGAATGGGAAAAGATTTTTACCAACTCAACATCAGATAGAGGCCTAATATCTAAGGTCTACAAAGAACTCAAAAAGCTAGACACCAGAGAATCAAATAACCCTATTAAAAAATTGGTACAGAGCTATACAAAACGTTCTCAGTTGAGGAATATCGAATGGCTGAGAAATATCTGAGGAAGTGCTGGACTACCTTAGCCATCAGGCAAATGCAAATCAAAACAACCCTGAGATTCCACCTCACACCAGTCCGATTGGCCAAGATCCAAATCAGATCCAAGATTCTGATTTTGCCAAGATTCTGGCAAAATTGCGGAGAAAGAGGAACTGGTCTCCACTGTTGGTGGGCTTGCAAATAATACAATGACTCTGGAAATCAGTCTGGCGATACCTCAGAAAATTGGACATAGTACTACCTGAAGACCCAGCTATTCAACTTCTGGGCATATACCCCAGAGACACCTTAGTACACAACAAAGTTATATGCACCACAATGTTCATAGCAGCTCTATTTATAATAGCCAGAAGCTGGAAAGAACCCAGATGTTCTTCAGAAGATGAATGGATACAAAAATTGTGGTACATTTAGACAATGGAATACTTCACAGCCACCAGAAACAATGACTTGCCCAAATTCTTAAGAAAATGGCTGCATCTAGAGAATATCATTCTGAGTGAGATAACCCAGTCACAAAAGAACCGACATAATATACAGTCACTGATTATGGGTTGCTAATCCCAGAGGCTTGCACTGCCACAGAAACAACTCACAGACTGTATGAAGTCCAAGAAATAAAGAAAAGAAAACAAAACAAAACAAAAAAATCTCTATACAACAAGATATCTTTGACTATTTTCATGTTACATTTTGTTTTACATGTACTTTATGCTCATTGTAACTATTAAGCTTTCAATGCATACTATCAAACCTTTAAAAAAAATCAAGTACTAACTAAAAAATATATTCATACAGTTTTATGTAAAAATTATTTTAAAATCTGAAAAAAGTACTGACAGATATGTATTGCATAATTTTATGCAAAAATGCTTAAAATGTGTACATTTATCTTTGTTTTGTAAAATAAAGTTGTTAAAAAAAAAAGAAATGAGCCCTCACATATATGGTAACCTGATTTTTGACAAAGAAGCTGTAAACATTCAATGGAAAACAGACAGCCTATTCAACAAATGGTGCTGGTCCATCTGGCACTCAGCATGCAGAAGAATGAAAAAGGACCCTATCTTATCTCCTTGTATAAAGCTCAAGTGTAAGTGGATCAAAGATCTCCACATTAAACCAGATATACTGAAACTATTAGATGAGAAAGTAGGGAAAACCTTATAACACATAGGTACAGGAGAAAATTTTCTGAACAAAACACAAATGGCTCAAGCTCTAAGGTCGAAGATTAACAAGTGGGACTTAATGAGATTGCAAAGTTTATGTAAGGCTAAAGATATTGTCAAGAAAACAAAAAGGGCAGCCAACAAAATGGGAAAAGATCTTTACCAACTCCACATCAGGTAGAGGCCTCATATCCAAGGTATACAAAGAACTCAAAAAGCTAGACAACTGAGAATCAAATAACCCTATTAAAAATGGGGTACAGAGATAAACAAAACATTCTCAATTGAGGAATATCGAATGGCTGAGAAACATCTAAGGAAGTGCTCAACATCTTTAGTTATCAGAGAAATGCAAATCAAAACAACTCTGAGATTCCACCTCACACCATTGAGATTGGCCAAGATCCAAAACTGAGATGACAGCAGATGCTGGCAAGGTTGTGGAGAAAGAGGAACACTTCTCAACTGTTGGTCGGGTTGTAAACTGATACAACCACTCTGGAAATCAGTCTGCCGAAAACTCAGAAAATTGGACATAGTACTACCTGAAGATCCAGCTATTCCACTTCTGGGCATATACCCCAGAGATATTCCAATATACAACAAAGATATATGCACCACAATGTTCATAGCAGCTCTATTTATAATAGCCAGAAGCTGGAAAGATCCCAGATGTCCTTCAGTAGATGAATGGATACAAAAATTGTGGTACATTTACAAATGGAGTACTACTCTGCCATACAAAACAATGACTTAACCAAATTCTTAAGAAAACGGTTGCATTTAGAGAATATCATCCTGAGTGAGATAATCCAGTATCAAAAAAAAAAAAAAAAAAAAAAGACATAATATACAGTCACTGATATTGAGATGGTAACACTAGAGGCTCGGTCTCCCCGAGAAACAACTCACAGACTGTGTGAAGTTCAAGAAAAAAAGAAAAGAAAACAAAACAACAACAACAACAAAAAGTCACACTCAATCCTTACCCACCAAGAAAAGGTTGACTCATCTGGGTTACCTCCTGTTTTACATGTACTTTTTGCTCATTGTAACTAGTTAGACCTTAATGCAGAGTATCAAACTTTAAGAAAAAGAAAAAGAAAAAAGCCAAGCACTGACACAAAGTCTCTGATAGTGGGATGCTAAACACGGAGGCTCAGACTGCCCCAGAAACAACTCACAGACTGTGTGAAGTTCAAGAAAAAAAAGAAAAGAAACCAAAACAAACAAACAAAAAAGACATTATGCTCAATCCTTACTCACCAAGAAAACTTTGACTAATTCCAGCTTTCATCCTCTTTTATATGTACTTTTTGCTCATTGTAACTTGTAAGAACTTAATGCAGAGTATCAAACCTTAAAAAAAAAAGTCAAGCACTGACCAAAATGTATTGGAATACATTTATGCAAAAATGTTTAAATTTTTTTCCTTTTATCTTTGTTATGTAAAATAAAGTTTAAAAAAAATAAATAAATAAATTATAGAAGAAAACTTTCCTAATCTAAAAAAAGAGATGAACATTAACATAAAAAAAGCCTACTGAACTCTAAATAGACTGGACCAGAAAAGTAATTTTTGCTGATACACAGTAGTCAAAACAACAAGTGCTCAAAACAAAGAAAGAGTCATAGAAGCAGTAAGAGAAAAAGGGCAGGTAATGTATAAGTCAGACTGATAAGAAATGCAAGAAACTTTTCAACAGAGACTATGAAAGCTAGAAGATCCTAGACTGACCTCATACAGGCCCTGAGGTTACTATATCCAAATAAAACTCTGAATATTTATAGGTGTAGAAACCAAAATGATCCAAGATAAATGCAAATTTATACAATATCTCTCCACAATACAGCCTTTCAAAGGACAGTAGATGAAAACCAACTCCACAAAGAGGGAAACTTCACCTTAACAAAATCAAGAAACTAATTCTCTTGCAACACACAACAAAGAAGTAGGGCACACAAGCATAACTTTATCTCTCACGGAAAAAATATCAGGAAAAAAAATCACTATTTTGTAAGATACCTTAAGTTCCCTTAACAATTCTCCAATAAAAGGACATAGACTAATTGTCTGGATATTCACATAGATTCCAGGATTTTGCTGCATACAGGAAACTCATCTCAACAAAATGGGAAAAAAACTTTACAAGCAAATGGTCATCAAGAAACAAGCTGTAGTAGCCATCCTAATATCAAATAAAATAGATTTTCAACCAACTGTCATAAAAACTGAAAAGGAAAGGCACTCTTTACATATCAGTGGAATAATTGGAAAAGAGGAAGTCTCAATCCTCACAATCAATGCTCCAAATAAAAGAGCACATACATTCATATAAAAAAGTCTACTGAAGCTCAGAGCATATATTATACCACACTCTATAATAGAGGGAGGCTTCAACAGTCCACTCTAATCAATGGATAAATCAGGGATGCAAAAAATGAACAGAGACACAGTAAAACTAACATAAGTTATAAACCAAATGGATTTAACAGACAACTGTAGCATATTTCCTCCTAAAACAAAAGCATCTCAGGGCATGCTCTCCGAAATTTACCATATAGTCAGTCACAAAACAGGCCTAAACAGATACAAGAGCATATAAAAATCCCATGCATACTATCAGATCACATGGACTAAGGCTGGGCTACAATAACAATAAAAACAACAAAACCCCACAAACACATGGAAGCTAAACCATTCACTACTCAAGAACCACTTGGTCAAGGAAGAAATAAAGAAAGAAATCAAAGACTTTTTAAAATTAAACAAAAAGAAGGGACAACACACCTGAAACTTATGTGATACAATGAGAGCAGTTTTAAGAAGAAAATTCAAAGTCCTGAGCACCTCTAAATGAAAACTGGAGAGATCACACACTAACAGCTTGACAGAACAGCTGAAAGCTCTAGAACAAAAAGAATCAGATACACCCAGGAGGAGCGGACAGCAGGAAATAATAAAAGTCAGAGCTGAAATCAACCAAGTAAAACAAAAAGAACTTCACAAAGTATCAGCAAAACCAAGAGCTATTTCTTTGAGGAAATCAAGATGGATAAACATTTGGGCAGACTAACTAGTGGACACAGAGACAGTATCTCAATTAACAAAATCAAAAATGACGGGGGAGATATAAAAGCATAAACTGAGGAAATAAAGAAATCATCGTAAACTTCTAAAAAAGGCCATAATGAACAAATTGGGAAAATCTAGTGGACATATAGATTTTTTTAGAAAGATACCAATTCCCAAAGTTAAATCAGGATTAGTTAAACCATCTAAACAGACCCAAAACTTATAGAGAAATAAAAACAGCCATCAAAATCCTTCCTTGCAATAAAAACGTGAATTATAAAGATGTTTTTATACATTGTAGACTTAATGGTAGATTTTAAACTATTTAACCTCCATTGTAGCCCACCACACACCTGAGGGAGAGGAAAACCTAAGATAATGGCGAAATAGACAAGTTGAAAAAGTTGTTTTCTTTTTTATTATTTTTAGTCTTCAATTTTCAGTCCAGTCACTACCCCACAACTGTCCATGATCCGCCTTTCCCTCATCCCATAGCACCTACCTGCTGCCCATTTCCACGGAAATGTCCCCAACCATAAACCCCAAGTCACCAGTCAAGCAACAGTCTCTGGGCCCTCAAGTCTCCCTAGGGTTAAATGCATGATCTGAACCTTTCCAGACCAGTCAGTCCACTTGTGGATATGTCAAGGGCCACACATCAGGAAGCATTTGCTTTCTGTTTGGTGGTTAAGTTTCTAAGAGATCTTGTGGTCAAATAGCTGAGACTAGTGCTCTTCCTATGAGGTTGCCATGCCTCTCAGCTTCTTCCACCTTTCCCTTTGTCAACCTTATGGGTACCCAACTTCTGTACGTCGTTTGGGTGAAAGGTAACTGCATACAACACTTCAAGCTCTTAGTTGGGCATCTCAGAGGGCAGCCGTGCAAGTCTCCTGTCTGTAAGCACAACAAGTGCTTCAACAGAGCACCTTCTGTGTGGGCTGTCTAGTAACCAGAATTTCAGTTTCCAGGAAAGCACTGCAACCCAATTCACTAGCAAACATTCCAGGCATCCACCAGCAGTTCATTTCTGTAAGAGATGGGAAAGCAAAGAGACATCAGGGGTTGTGGGACTTCCTAGAAGAGACAGCCAGAGACAGCCAGGCCTCAGACTGGGCAAGTCTCATCAGGAAGAAACAAGAGGAGCACCTTGAATCGTTCTCAGCGGTGCTCCTCTCAGATAATGGAAGATCAGAACAGAAGCCTCAAGACCCAGGAGCATTGCACACCTAACACATATGGAATCCTAATTCCTCCAGTATCACTGTTCCTCAACTTCTCTTTATAGCCCTCAAAGCATCACCTGTGGTCTACAGGTCTAAACTTGGCCAATGTGTCAGCTGAAACTACTCTGCCTATCAGCTCAAACCCAGAAGCTGTAAGAATCCGCATCCTACCATCACACCTTTTGGTGCACTTTCGTGTATGGAGTCCACTAAATGCAGCTCAAAAGAGCAATGTAAATCAGAACAATACATACCTGTCACAAGCAAAGAAAATTTGATCACTATAGGTTGTCCTTTTGTTTGCCTGCCTTTAGGTACGCCTTACTCTCTGATGTGTTCCTTAGCCTATCTGTACCAGCAAAACACCATCCAAACGATTTTCCATAGAAACCTCAAGTTTCTACTTCAGCTAGTCAGCATCCTTCAGTCTCTTTCAGGGAGTACTCCTCTCACAATTCTATCAGACCTTCATAAAGGACCTAATATCAATACTCTCCAAACTACTCCACAAAATAGAAACGGAGGGAACTCATTCTTCGAAGCCACAATAACACTTACTCCTAAACTACACAAAGATACTACAATGAAAGAAAACTTTACACCAATTTCTGTCATGAACACTGATGCAAAAATAATCCATAAAATTCTTGCGAAATGATTCCAAGAACACATCAAAGTGATCATTCACAGGGATCATGTGGGTTTCATCCCAGGGGTGCAAGGATGGTTAAATATACGGAAATCCATCAATGTCATCCACTATATAAACAAACTCAAAGACAAAATATCACATGATTATCTCTCAAGATGCTGAGAAAGCACTGGACAAAAATCAACACCCCTTCATTTTAAAATTCTTCAAAAGGTCAGGTAATCAAGGCTCATACTTAAATATAGTAAAAGCAATACACAGCAAACCAGTAACCAGCATCAAAGTAAATGGTGAGAAACTTAAAGCAATCCCACTAAAATCAGGGTTTAAAAAAGGCTGTCCACTCTCTCCATTCCTATTTAAGATAGTACTTAAAATACTATGCAGAGCAATAAGACAACAAAAAGAGATCAAAGGGATACAAATTGAAAAGGAAGAAGTCAAAATATCACTGTTTGTAGATGATAGGATAGTATAATTAAGTGACCATAAAAATTCAACCACGGAACTTTAACTGCTAATAAACACCTACAGCAAATTGGCTGGATATAAAATTAACTTAAATGGACACTCTTAATATGTTGGTTTCAGTGTGGATTGAAGCTTTAGTGGTGCTTCTTTTAAGAATCATTGTGTTCTTGTGTTTGCCGCAGAGAAGTGAAGAGTCATGATGTCTTCTTGTACATTTTTCCTTTGATGAACATGAAATCTCTCACATACCTATTGATTAAATGTGGATAAAAATCTTTTATATACTTTTCATTCTACTCCAGTTTACTAAATGGGTCAATTAAAAAAAAATTAGCAGACATTTTATTTGAAGCTGTACTATCTTTATTGGTGAGATATGGTTCTTGAATGTAATAGATTGATGGAAATTATTTTTTTATGCAATCTCTTAACTGGTGCTTTTTCTTGCTCAACCTAGTCTGATGATATTGAAAGATATTAATGACAAATAACTGTCAAATCCTCTTATTTTGTAAGGTTTGCTGTAGTGATGATGGTGTATAGAGCTCTGTGTGTATGTGTGTGTGTGTGTGTGTGTGTGTGTGTGTATGATTGTGTGTGTATGTGTGTGTGTCTGTGTTTCATTTCTTTTTTTACTCCTGTAGTGATATTATTACTTGTCTTTTCTTGAATATAGTAAATCACGATCAGTTAGATATTTGCACCTAATATATTTGTAGGTCTTTGCTTAGGGATAGAAAGTTAAATTTGAGTTTGGCAAGGAAATTTCTTTTCTTCATCAATAGTGATTTATGGTTTTTCTTTGTAAACCAGTGTCAGTTGGCATCTGAGTTTTCTTGATAAGTTTAAGATATCTGTATGAGATCCTTTGTCTTTTAGATTCTCTGTTTAGAAGTCAGATGTAATTCAAAATCAGGAAGAGTGAGGTAACACAGACATGAGACCAATTCCCTCTAAGTGGGTATTTTCAGTAAATTAGACATAAAGAAGTGAGTCTTTCTACAGGTCAATCTGTCTTACCCCTGTCTTGCTTTTTCTCCCTTCAACATGTCTCTAGAAATTGCTCTTAAAATAAGAGGCGTTTGCTCTCCTTTTTATTTCTTTGTAGTCATTTTATTTAATTAGCTTACCTCTTTTATCAGTTCTCCCGTGCTTTGGGCAATTGTTCTCCTGTCAGAGGTTTCATTGAAACATCACAAGGTGTGCTTCTCAATGAGACTTCATTTTTAAACCCTGGTGCTACCTTCTACAAACTAACCTTCAGTGTTTTGAATTAAATGTATGTATTAAGAGCATTCTTTCTTTCTAGACAGAGAAATGAAAGGTTAGTGTTAAGAAGGAGGCATACCAGAGCTACACTATATTTTTGCAATAACAACACAATGTGTAGGTTCACAGTAACATCCAGTATCAAGCAACAGTTCTGTGCAATAGGAATGTGTGTCTGTGTCTTGCCAGTCTCATGGGGTTGAGGAACATATATTTTCTTCTTTCCTAATAGTCACTTGTTGCATGGTAGACATCAAATCTCCTTCTTTCTTTCTCGTGTAGTAATTATGTGTTTTGAGTTGATTTATTTGTATTGTATTCGATTTCTATTTGTCATAGACATACAACAGCTTTAGTCTCTAATCCATGTACCTGGATAAAGAGAAGACTGCCAAATCTTCTCCTCAGATTATAGAGGAAATTTGATCCAGGAACACAGCTCTCCAGAACACATCAAGGGAACTTCAAGGTCAGCGTGACCCTGGGGGATTCCAGACACACCCTTAGCACACACCTGTAATCCCAAAGGAGATCGTCTAATTAAGAGACAGGAAAAGTGACCAATCAGATCTCACAGGGTGTGTGTGAGAAACAGGAATCACACCCCTCTCTTTAGAAACACTATATAAGCACCACAAAGAAGGAAAAACTATGTTCTGTCTGGACAGTTGTGAGTACATTTGATGAGTGTACTGGAGTGCACTTGAGCTCCTTTGTGAGTCTGTGCGGAGACAGTTGGACAGAGAATAAGAAGGAGCAAGCAGATAAGAAGAACTGACTACTTTAATTTGAGCAATTGCCTGAAGATTTTGGAGAGGCTTGATTGAATCTGTAATCTTGGAGAGGTAGAGTTGACACAGTCTTCCAGAATTCTGGAGGAACCAGAACCTCACCAAAAGTCAACCTCAGAAAAATTTCTTCTGGCAAAGAAAGGATACATCTGGTGTATTTGGTTGGCTGACGTCTGGTGCCAAGAAAGCCTGGTGGGATACCAAGATCCCCAACATTAAGAGTAGCAGGGTACAGGGGTCCTCTAACAGAACCATCAAGAAGAGAAATTCACCAGGGCTGTCTCCACAGGAAGAATCAGTTCCTCACATTGGGCACGGTGCCCAGAGACATTCCTGAACTCTTGACCCACAACCCTCACACCCACAGCAAGGAACAAAGCCTGTAAGAAGGTGAGACAGAGGAAACCAAGAGGAAAGAACATTTCAGTTGTATAGGTGGACTCTGACTGCAGACCACCACAAATGGCAGACCCCAGGCCAGATCCCTCACCAACAAGGGTAAGGGTTGAAGACCTACCCATGATACTGAAGGAGTTCTTCAACTTGGTGATGGAGTTTGTGGTTGCTGGGGTATACGTCTCACAATTCTCATTTGGAATCTTCCTAAATTTCCTCTCAAAAGAACTCGAAAAAAGAAGTGTACAACTCGAAACGGTGTCCAAAAAGGTTGAACAGCTAGCTGTGCAACAAGAAGAAATTGGAGTCCTCCGAGAACAAGTAGCCCTGATATTCAAAAGGCTAGAGGGGCAGACAGCAGAGGCAGTAAGAGAAGTGGAAGTCCAT
The DNA here is from genome assembly GCF_963924665.1 of Micromys minutus. Taxonomy (NCBI): domain Eukaryota; kingdom Metazoa; phylum Chordata; class Mammalia; order Rodentia; family Muridae; genus Micromys; species Micromys minutus. Next base: position 27,093,322 of record NC_137958.1, read on the forward strand.
ATTTGCGAACCTGTGGTGACTGATAAAACGGAGGATCACCACAGACAGCCCATTGGAAATGCTGCACTTCCTCCTAAGGACACAGAGGCAAGTCCATGGTCCACACTATCTTTGCCAGGGAGCCCGGAACAGACGGCGGAGAATGATTTTCAACAGCAAGCAGAAACTTCACGTCCAAATAGTAGGAAGCCTGAGTGTGAACAACCTTCTAGCTGTTGCAGCTCTCCTCAACTCAAGTCAAAGGATCCCCACTTCTACCCACCGCTGCGGCCCTACGGATTGGCAGGATCCTCTTATCACACCTATTCCTCAGTTACCGTGGAGCAAAGATTTCGAGATATCCTGAAAAGACCGTTCCAGCTGGACTTAAGAAATGCACCAGCGAGAGGAGATTTGAAGCCTATTGTTATAGATGGCAGTAATGTTGCAATGGCCCACGGCCTGAGAAAGTTCTTTAGTTGCCGTGGCATAGCGATCGCAGTTGAATATTTTTGGAAGCTCGGCATCAGAGACATCACTGTGTTTGTCCCACAGTGGAGAACAAGCCGGAATGCTAAGGCCACAGAACAGCACTTCTTAAGCCAGCTCCATGAGGTTGGGATATTAGCTTTAACACCTTCTCGGAAGGTCTTTCAACAAAGAATTGCTTCTCATGATGACAGGTTCCTGCTAGAGTTAGCAGAGACGAATGGGGGTATCATTGTGACTAATGATAACTTGAGAGAGTTTGTGACAGAGTCAGTGTCCTGGAGAGAAATTATTACAACGAGACTGCTTCAGTACACTTTTGTGGGGGACATATTTATGGTTCCTCAAGACCCTCTGGGAAGAAATGGACCCGGGCTAGACAAATTTCTTCAAAAGGAAGACTTTCTTCGAGACAGGCAGCCAAGACCCAATGCTCAGCCTGGTATGGGCATATTTGACCTTGCATTCCGGAGCAACAAAACCGATGGAGCCAAAGAAAGCCCCGAGGCTCCATCCCGGGTCCATGGAGCCACTGTGAACCCTAGTCTTCCTCGGCATCCCTTCTCTGCATCCCTGGACACGCTTCCCACACTTCCAACATTGCAGCAGAACGTTCCAGTGCCGGCAAAGAGAACTTTTGCCGAGACAATCAAGCTGAGAGACGGGTTGCTGAACATCTTCCCTGGCTCTGAGCAGAAACTTAAGATCAACGAGATTCTGGAAGCTCATCCCGATGTGAAAGACCTGAATGTCCTCGCTGCCCTGGTGTTGGAGTTCATACTGGGATGAGGACCCAGTGACTGTGGATGCTCTGAGTGAGAGGTAGGTACTGGGCACTGTTGCCAAAAGTTGTTTCGGCCAAACAGACAAATTCAGTCAGAACTCAAGAGAATATAGTTTGAATGATTTTGTTTGGAGAACAGTGAAGGATAGAACAACTTATTTGAGGAAGTCTCCTAGAGATAAGAAAGAGTAAGAGTGACTTTATCCAGCAAAAAGCCTCCCAGACAACAATTAAACCTAGTGAGTAATAGTTAAATTAGAGTAGACAATATTGATACAAATACAATTATAGATAATTGAATTTGTTTTGTTATTTGTAATCCAAGGAACGTTTGCTGGTACATAACTGAATGAAAATTCACCTTTCAAACTGTTATGGTTTGCAGATCATTGCAGAAACCACTCAAAGACCAGTCTTACTCATCTGGAATGAATGACCCTAAGATAGATTGATCAAGACAATATGAGAGACTTGACAGCTGGCTGTCATCACCAATTAGAATTACATAGGAATTTTAAGCCAGGGATCCACAATTATCATTGGGTAGGTATCTGACCAATTAAGGTTTTGTGACATGGGATTTCCTTAGGAACCTGTCCTTGATGTACCTGTATTCAACTTCAATTTCTGAGGCAATTTAAGTATGGCAGCACACTTGTCTCGCCTAACACGTATGTCTTAACATGTTAACCAAGATATTAGTTAACCATGTACATTTGATTCTCCCAAGCAAAATGTCAGTTCACAGGTAAGTGTTGGAAATTTAATCCTCCCTCAATCCTACTCAAAATGGAAGTCTTACATCAAATAGTTTCTTACATGGGTAGAGGTGTCTGTCCTGTGTTGGCGTGCATGCTAGGGTAAGCTTATTAAAGGAAAAGCATAAAATTTCATTAAGAGGTATAGGAAATGTCACTTCTTGTTTGGGTAGGGTCCAAGCTCATTGTGGCTACTATACATGCTTTAATTTATACTTTTACTTTTTACTCTCTTACTTTACGTCTGTTATTATGGGTTTACAAGAACACCAAACGACCAAAAATAACAGAATTTTCTATTCTTTAGGGCATGAGAGGGTACACACACACACACACACACACACACACACACACACACATATATATATATATATAATATATATATATTTATACAATTATAAATAATTGAATTTGTTTTGTTATTAGTAATCCAAGGAACATTTGCTGGTACAAAACTGAATGAATAAGTATATATATATACATATATATAATCTTAGCACAATTTGTAACATCACTAAATGAAAAGATAGACAGACAATTTTCATGTAAGCACTAACTTCTCATCTAGTCCTTAACATTCTCCTTCTCTTGGAGCAGTTTCTAGAAGTCAAATTTTAGATTCTTAATTACCTGAAGGCAGGGGATAAGTCGATTCCTAAATATCCTAAGATTATTAGTGCAATACACTGCTTCAAAAGAAACTAGATGATTAATTTAGTAACATTCAGAGAGAGTTGCAGAAAAAGTCATAAGGGACTAAGAAAACTAATTGTCAATGAGATTACCCAAAGACAACTGTTACATTGACTTTTGTTTTCTTTTGTTTTATTTTATTCAAGTGTATATTAGTATAAGTTGGTATTTCAGTTTCTCTTAATATCTGTAAGATATCTGTACAGAACCTAGCAGCTTTTAAAGTCTTTGTTGCACTGTCAGGTGTAATGCTAAGAAACCATGGGTGAGATAACACCAACCAATGAACATTCATGGTATCTATTCCCTAATAAGTGGATATCATCAGTAAATTTGAAGATACACAGAATTCTATCTATATCCACCAAAGCCAAATATCATTGAGAAAAAAGAGAAGATAATTAAATCCTACTCAAAGGGGAAATAAAATAGATAATAAGGACAAATAGATGAAAATAACTAAGTGTGGGGTAAGTAGGACATGTTAGGGGATCAGGGGATTAAATGTGCCAAATTCTAACTTATTATGGACTAGGCTTGTTACCCCATTTTTTTAATGGGTCAGTGTTATTGAAATTTTATTTAGTGGGCTAATAATTTGAAGCTGCACTATCTTTGTTTGTGAGATGTGTTTCTTGTATGTAGCAGATTGAAGGATCTTGTTTTTGTATGCTGTCTCTTAATTAGAGCTTCTTACTTGCTCAGCTTAGCCTGTTGATATTGATTAATGTTAATGACAAATAACTTTCAAATCCAGTTATTTTGATACTGGTTTTGGTGGTGATGAAGTTGTGTATTTCCATGTGTATGTGTATGTTTCACTTATTTTCTTTGTATGGTACTGAAATTATTTCCTGTATTTTCCTGAATATGGATAATCACCATCAGTTGGATATTTACTTCTATTATATTTTGTAGGACTGGGCTTGCAAATTGAAGTTCAAAGTTGAGTTTGACAAGGAAATATTTTTATCTTCAACAATTGTGAGTGAAGGTTTTTGTTTTTAGTAGTGTAAATTGTCATCTGTGTTCTCTTAATGACTGTAAGTCATGTATCTGCATGAGACACTTAACTTTTAGACTCGGTTGAGATGTCAGGTGTAATTCTAAATCAGCAAGAGTGAGGTAACACTGACATGAGACCTAAGTGCTCTAAATGGGTATCATCAGTAAAATAGAAGATAACGAACATACTAGCCACAGTAATACCAAAGCAAAATAACAAGGAGTAAACAGGTAGGATGATAGACTCATTCTCAGAAAGAGAATTTAAGTAGATATTGAGGGTGGATAGACTGAACACACAGTGTTGTTGGTGAGTAAGGCAGGGTATGAAATCAGAGGTAAGAAAGAAGTGAATTCATCATGGGGACATCTCTAGTACTGAATGGATAGATCTTGAAATGGGGGTATGACCCAGGGTAGTCTGTGGGCTACTTTTTTTCCTTGTTGATTAGTCATCTTTATTTACAGGACAATGGGGAAGGATTTGTTGACCACAGAACAAGGGACTCGGGCACTGTTATTTTCATAAAACAGGAAATCAATATTAAATAGAAATTATGAGTTTAATAAGAATAAGAATCTTCAAGGAGACTTTACATCAGTTGATGTCTTCATTTTATAGAGAAAATGTAGTCTTGGTGGCTCAATGAATCCAATATGCTATTGACCTTCTCAAGTATTTGAATATTTATTGAAGATTTTCACAATTTTTTTTCTAATCAAAAAATTGTCTAGTGGGGAACCTCAAGTGCTGCAAAAATACATCCTGATTGAAAAATATGCGAAATTGTTTCTTCAGATTATATTTTCACCAGAAAACTCTTGTAAATGGCTTCTCTGACCTGAAATGCAGAAGTAGATATTTCTCCATTCACTACATCTCTGAAGATTGTCAGCTGTAGTATATTTGAACTCACATTCAAAGAGAGAAACCAAAAGAAAGCACTGACAACTTCAATACACTTAAAAGTCTTCTCCCCTGTAAATATTCTCTAATGACTTTTTAGAAAACTTTTGTCGGTAAAAATTGTCTCATTCACTTAATTTAAGATGTTTCTCTACTATAATCAATCAATCAGACTGGCATTACACTTAATGCCTTTATCATAAATATGATATTTCGAAAATTTATCTCATGTATGAATTCTCTAATGCCTTTTCAGACTAACTTGGTGAGTAAAGCCTTTGTCATATTCACTGCATTTGTAAGGTTTCTCTCCAGTATGAGTTCTCTGATGAATTCTCAGTCTTATTTTGTGAGCGAAACATTTTTTACATTCAATACATTTGTAAGGTTTCTCTCCTGTATGAATTCTCTGATGACTACCAAGATGGTATTGTCAGCCAAAGCATTTGAAACATTCACTGCATTTATTTGGTTTCTCTTGTACATGAATTTTTTGATGATTACTAAGATGAGATAGTTGGCCAAAATATTTGTTAACTTTCAGAGCATTTGTAAGGTTTTTCTTCTGTATGGATTCTCTGATGACTAATAAGATCATATTGCTGGCCAAAACATTTGTCATATTTACTGCATTTGTAAGTTTTATCTCCTGTATGAATTCTCTGATGATCTCTAGATTAATTTTGTAGGTAAATGATCTGTGTGGATTCCTGCATTTACACTAGAGATAGTATATTCATTTGAAAATTATTATGCAGTTTTTATATTTACAAACACCTCTGGTTTTTACAGTTTTCCATCTTTTTAGATTTGAGGATTGATGAGAGTCATCTTGGTGATTAGTTTGACAAGGTGTACTTTGGGTGGATTCAAGAGTCATTTTTCTAATTTTATCCCATTTAGAAAACTGCTCTTGGACATTCACATGGTCATGGAATTTATCCACAACCTTACCATGCATTCCAGATATGAGATGATTTTCCACAAACAATAGATTATTGCAATTCTTCAATGCCACATCCTTGTTCTGTGTCCTATGAGCAGAACATAGACATTACCATTCCTCTAGTGTTAAGTCCGTAGGCATATTCCTGAAGGTACAAAACCCTGTACAGTTTTTATGAGAGGCACTCTCATTCTTTTTGATGTTCTCCCAGCTTCAAGTATTGGAAGGTTTCTGGATTCCTTGTTAAAATCGGCTTGGCCTTTATCATCCAGGACAATTAGAGTTGATTTACATATATGAAAATGTGAGTTAGAATATGGAATCCTGGCAGGAGATGGGACCAACTCTGAATGTCATAGGATGACAGCTCAGCAACTGCAGCTTTAGGATGTTCTCTGGTTCCTCGGACACTTAGGACTAGCATCCCACCACAACTTCCTGACCATGAGACAGCAGAGGTGCAGTGAGAACAGTGGAATGGTGGAACTTCCTGTCACTAAGTTGTGGGAAACTCTTATTGAATTCCCAGCAATGAGGGGTTTGGTGCCTGAAGGGGCCAGTTCTTAAAACCTGGCAATATGGTCTAATATGCTGGCTTCTTTTTCATTCCCTAGCTCTTGTCTTCTTCTTGTTTTGTTTGTACTCTCTTCAGTCTGAGTCTGAAAATTGCTGTTGGAAATTGCCTTGTCCACTCTCTTTTTTATTTCTTTGTGGTGTTTTATTTTAAGTGTCCTATGACTTCTCTGTTCACATGAGAGTTGGAGAATTCTTTTGTTAGATGTTTCACTGATTCATCACAATATGTGCTTCTCAATTAGACATCATTTTTAAGCCCCGATGCTACCTTCTACAAACTAACCTTGAATGTTTGGAATTAAATGTCTGCATTAAGAGCATGCATTTTTCTAGACTGTGAAATGACAGGTTCCTGTTAATAATGAGGCATACCACACCTCCAATTCTTTATCTGATAAAAACACATTGTGTGGCTTCACAGTAACATCCAATATCCAGCCACAGTTTTATGCCATAGGCATGTGTGTCTATATCTTGCCTATCCCATGGGTTGAGGGAAGTATATTTTCATCTTTCCCCATAGCCACCTGTGGTTTGGTAGATCTCAAATCACATTCTCTATTTGTCCTCTAGTATTTATATATTTTGAGTTGATTCAATTTTATTGTATTTGATTTCTATGTGTTATCGACATACAATAGCTTTGGTCAAGAATCCATGTACCTGGAAAAAGAAAAGCCTTCCCACTCTTCTACCCAGTTTATAGAGGAAATTTAATCCAGCAACATATTTGCTCTGATCCAATCAATGGAATTTCAATGTCTGTGTGACAATGGGGGACTAAGGATACACCCTTAGGACACACCTGTAATCCCAAAGAAGGTCATCGAATTAAGAGACAGGAAAAGTGAACAATCAGCTCTCACAGAATGTATCAGAGACAGGAAACACACACCTCTCTGCAGAAACATTTTACAAGCACAGCAAAAGAAGGAAAAATTATGTTCTCTCTATGGAGTTGTGAGTACGTTTGATGAGTGTAGTCGTGTGCAATTGAGCTCCCTTTGTGAGTTTGTGCAGAGACAGTTGGACACTGAGAATAAGACAGAATCACCTGTAAGAGCAACTGACAACTTTAACCTAAGCAATTTAAATTCAGAATTTTAGAGCAGAGGGAAACTTCAGAGAATACACAAGTGATCCAATTTTACATGCGGCTTTACCATTAAATGAGCAAGTATGGTAAGTACATTCTCTTTTGCAGTTGTCCAAGAAATACAAAAGCATGTATAGAGGCTTATTTTAAATCTTGTCTATTGGATAATGATTATTCATTTGGCCAGCAAGTTTTGCACATGCAACAGACCAAATGCTAGTATTCTGCATAAACTACTTAATTGCTGTTTTGGTAAGGAATAACTTTTTCTTCAGATTCTTTCCAAAAATACTTTCTTGATTCTAACCTACAACTCTGCAGTAACACTGCAACATCTTTAGAACAGGGTGTTAAATCATTCTTTGACAATAAAGAACGTGGAATCCACACCAATAGTCCCCATTGCCAAAGAACTGCTGTGTGTAAAAAAAACAGCAAGAACCAAACAGCCAAACGTTAACCAAAGTCTACTAAATGTATCTCTTGTTGACTAATAGTTTCCCCTACTTTCTGCAAAGCTATTAGTCTCTCAGCTGTCAATATCCCAGGGGAATTAGAATTTCCATCCCTCTTGAGAACATCAAACAGAATCTTAAAAATCTCCTGGGTTGAGCTTTAGGTGAGGTCTTAGTCAATTACCATTTCCTAGAGACATTAGGAAATAATTTAATGGAAGTAACCTGTCTTTTCTTCTTTGAAGTTTCTGTGAAATATTTTGTTTAGAATATAACTGGTGTCCCAAATATTAAAAAGAATATTGTCTTTGAATATTTTCTAGAGCTACCCACTACTCCCCAAAATCTTACAACTCATTGTATAATCCAAATACTAGTAGTATATATAGTTAAGTGGGATCAGATAATAAAATCTCCATAGAAGAAATGATATTCACTAAAAGATTCAAAGTCCCAATGCATTGTATTGAAGTAGCAGCACATTTTTTAATCCAAACAGGGCTATTAGCAATTCCCTGAAACAAAACATTCCAATGGTATAGTTTCATGGGTTCTTTAAAATTACAAGGACATGCTAAATTCAAACATTTTAGAATCATTAAGATGCAAAGTAATAATATAAAATCACTTTTTAAATCTATAATAATTTGATAGTGTGAAGTGCTGACAAGTTGCTAGTGTATGCTCTCTCCTGAGTCTTTTTGGAAGGACTCAGAGCTATGAGTTTTCCTCTCAGTACTGCTTTCATTTAATCCCATTTGTTTGGGTACGTTGTGTTTCCGTTTTCATTAAATTCAAGAAACGTTGAATTCTGGTAGTTCCAGGTTGTCTTGTTTTCCCTGGGGTCCGTTCTTTCACTTTCCTCTTGCCATCTTGTTGCCTGTGATTATATGTAGTCTTGTTGTCAGTGAATGGTTCTAGTCTCTCCTGTGTACCTGGCCTGTGTTCCTGGATCTGAGATGTTCCTGATGGCAGATTGCCTGAGCGCCTCTTCTGCAGGGATAGCTCAATGGGTGGAAACAGAGGTCCTTAGATAGAGTTCCTGCTCCACTGAACGAATCAGGAGGGGGCCACATTCTGAGAGGTCGGCACAAAGTTCTCTGCTCCTGACTACTCAGAACACATTCTCACAGGAGGTTTTAGTTTCTCTGTGTCCCTGGATCTCTGCTGTTCCTTGTGGCAAATTACCTGTTCTGCACCCTAAATAGAACTTTTCTTATCCCCTTGGTCAAAGCTCTAGTGCAGGTGGATCAAACATCTCCACACTAAACCAGTTCCACTGAAACTATTAGATGGGAAAGTAGGGAAATCCTTACAACTCATAGGCATAGGAGAAAACTTTATGAACAGAACACCAATGGCTCATGCTCTAAGGTCAAAGATTGATAAATGGGATTTAATGAGATTGCAAAGTTTTTGTAAGGATAAAGAAACTGTGAAGGTAACCTAATGGCTAGACAACAGATTGGGAAAGATCTTTACAAACCGCACATCAGATAGAGGCCTAATATCAAAGGTATAAAAAGAACTCAAGAAGCTAGACACCAGAGAATCAAACAACCCTATTAAAAAAGGGGTACAGAGCTAAGCAAAAGTTATCAATTCAGGAATATTGAATGGCTGAGAAGCATGGAGGGAGTGCTCCATATAATTAGCCATCTGGGAAATGCAAATCAAAACAACCCTGAGATTCCACATTACATCAGTCAGAAGAGCAAAGATCAGCAATTCAGATGACAGCAGATGCTGGCAAGGATGTAGAGAAAGAGGAACACTCCTCCACTGTAGGTTGGGATCTGAAATGGTACAACCACTCTGGAAATCAATGTGGCGATTCCTCAGAAAATAGGACATAATTCTAACCCTGAAGACCCAGTCATTCCATGTCCGGGCATATAATCCATAGAAGCTCTAACATACAACAAAGACACATGAACCATAATGTTCATAGCAGCCCTATTTATAATAGACAGAAGCTGGAAAGAACCCAGATGTCCTTCAGTAGATGAAAGGATGCCAAAATTGTGGTATATTATACAATGGATTTCTACTCAGCTATCAGAAACTATTCCATTATGAAATTCTTAAGAAAATCAATGCATCTAGAGAATATCATCCTGAGTGAGATTACCCAGTCACAAAAAAACAGACATAATAAGCAGTCACGGATAATTTGATACTAACACCAGAAAGCACAGAACACCCCAGAAACAACTCACAGTCTATACAAAGTTAAAGAAAAATGAAGAAAGTGAAAAATTATTATGATTAAACTCTACACACCAAGAAAACTTTGACTTATTCCAGGTTACATCTTGGTTTACCTGTACTTTATGCTCATTGTAACTAGAAAGATCTTAATGCACACTATCAAACATTTAAAATAATCCAAGTAGGAACAGAAATGTATTAGTACACTTTTATGTAAAAATGCTTTAAATCTGTAAAAAAAAATTAAAAGAAAAAGGGTACATGTTTTTTTTTTTTTCCCTTTCATTGTAAACAGATTTTTTTCTCACTCTATTTTGGTTTGCATTTTCTCTCTTTCCTCCTTCCTGTTCTTTCTCAGCATCCCTCTCATCTGCATCTGCTCCTTTTCTGTCTCTCATTAGAAAAGAAGAGAGCACTAAAAGATAGCAATGAAATAATTCCAAATAAAATACACTAAGCTAAAACAAAGACCATTTAAACAGGAAAATAAAGAGAAGGAAAAGAGCCCAAGAAAGGGCATATGAATGAATAACTAAGGTCGACCAAGTAGGGGAACATGAAGACAAATCAAAACAAAGAAACAGCAAACCCATCACCATCAAAACAGCACAAGTGACCATTTTCTCGCCCAGCCTGATATTGTCCCTTATGTCAAATTATTATTAAAATGTAATTTTAGTTTTAGTGAAGCCAACTAATTTCCAACTCAGTTACTTACATTTGAGAGCTTTTGATAGTTTAAAGAGCAAATTCTGGATATCGTGTATTTCTAAAGGTATTTTTTATAGTCATAGGCACAATTCAGATAATTCAAATGACATGTGATTTCTCAATGGTTTAGTGTGGTGAAACTTTAGAAATAGCATGATCAATTTGGATGTAATACTTTTCATACATAAGTATGTGCAAGTAAACGTGTTTAACCTTATATTTATCTAAGAACCAACACTTTAATTTTTAACACAAATTTTGTTGCTCTATTTTTTCTTGTTTTCCTTTTTTTAAAAAATATTGGATATATTTAATTTACATTTCAACTCTCATTCCCTATCCTGCCTTCCCCACCACAAACACCCTGTGTCATGTGATCTTCCACTGATTAAAATAAATAATCACCCACCAACACACACGATCCTCCCTCTCTGCTCTAATATTACCATATACTGGGGCATCCAGCCTTGATAAAACCAAGCCATTCTCCTCCAGTTGATACCCAACAAGGCCATTCTCCACTACATGTGGATCTAGAGCCATGGGTCAGTCCATGTATACACTTAGAATAGTAGTTTAATCCCTGGGACTTTTGGTTGGTTGAAATCGTTGTGTAAGTGAAATTTTAACACCCTTCAGGTTTTTAAATCCTTTCTCTGATGCCTCCATTGGGGACCCTGTTCTCAGTTCAGTAGTTGTCTGTAAGCATCTGCCTCTGTATTTGGCATAATCTGAAAGATTATCTCAGGAGGCAAATTATACCAGACTCCTGTCAGCATGCACTTCTTGGCATCAGCAATATTGTCTGAGTTAAGTGGCTGTATTTAAGGTCCCCTTGATCATTAGTTGAAAAAATGCGTTACAGCTGGACCTCATGGAGGCATTTCCTCAACTGAGGCTCCTTTCTCTGTGATAACTCCATCTTGTGTCACGTTGACACAGAACCAGCCTGTACAATGTTCATAGCTTTTTAACACCAATAAATCTCACCTGGGTTCAGCTGGTCTTGGGTAGCTCCATGTTGCTTCCAGATCTTTCCTTCTTCAGACCTCTCACCTCTCTCTTATTCCCTCACCCTGCCCAATCACCTTTGTTACTTTATTTTACTAATTAAAATGGGAATACTCAGTTGGAGTCATGTGACTAGCCAGCCCTTCTTGGGGATGTGGAATTAATGTTAAATTACAAACAACTTCAGGAAAATCTACAAAAGACTCTCAATCCTGAACATCTATGCTCCAAATACAAGGGCACCCACATTCATAAAAGAAACCTTACTAAAGATCAAAGCATGTGTGGCAGAATTCACGAAAATAGTGGGAGACATCAACACCTAAGTCTCATCAATGGAAAGATCATGGAAGCAGAAACTGAACACAGACATAGTGAAACTAAAAGAAGTTTTGAATCAAATAGATTTAACAGACATATACAAAGTATTTTATCCTAAAACAAATGAATATACCTTCATATCAGCATCTCAGGACATAATCTCCAAAAATGACCAACTAGTGGGACACAAAACAGTCCTCAACTGATACAAGAACATGAAAATGATCCCATGTATCCTATCAGATCACCCAAATTCTCAATAGAGACTATCAATGCTAGATGTTCCTGGACAGACATCATATAGACCCTAAGAGAACATAAGTGTCAGCCCAAGCTGCTATACCCAGAAAAACACTCAATCACCGTAGATGGAGAAAACAAGCTATTCCAGGACAAAAGTAAATATATAAAATATCTGACCACAAACCCAGCAATGCAAGAAATTATAGGTGGAAAACCCAAGAAAAGGAAGAAAACTACATCCTGGATAAAACAAGAAAAAACCTAAGCAACAAAACCAAAAGAAGAAAGACCCACAGGCACAATTCTACCTCTAAAAGCAAAAATAGCAGGAAACAGCAACCACTATTTCTTAATATCTGTAAACATAAATAGATTCAATTCCCACAAAAATATAGGCTAAATGTCTGGATATATAAATAGAACACACATTTTGATGCATACAGGAAACTCATATCAGAGACAAAAATAGACACTATCTCAGAGTAAAATGTTGGGAAAAAAAACATTCCAAGCAAACAGCCCCAAAAAGAAAGCTGGAGTGGTCATTCTAACATTTAATAAAGAAGATTTACGACCAAGAGTTATCAAAAAAGTTATGAAAAACCTCTAACAAAGCAAGTGAAAGACCTGTATGACAAGAACTTCAAATCTACAAAGAAGGAAATCAAGGAAGATCTCAGAAAGTAGTAATATCTCTCATGCACATGGTTTGAAAGGATCAACATTTTAAAAATGGCCATCCTACCAAAAGCAATCTACAGATTCAGCGCAATCCCCATCAAAACTCCAACCCAGTTCTTCACTGAGTTGGAAAGAGCAATATGGAATTTCATCTGGAATAACAAAAGACCTAGAATAGCAGAATCCATCCTCAACCACAAGAAAACATATTTGGGAATCACCATCCCTGACCTCAAGCTATATTACAAGGCAATTGTGCTAAAAACTGCATGGTACTGGTACAGAAACAGGCATGTGGATCAATGGAATAGAATAGAAGATCCAGAAATGAACCCTCACTTATATGGTCACCTGATTTTTGACTAAAGTGCTATAAATATTCAATTGAAAAAGGACAGCGTCTTCAATAAAGAGTGTTGGTCCAACTGATTCTCAGCATGCAGGAGAATGAAAATAGACCCTTTCTTATCTCCTTCTGCATAGATCAAGTGCAAGTGGATCAAAGATCTCCACATTGAAACAGGTACACTGAAACTATTAGAAGAGAAATTAGGGAAAACCTTAGAACTCATAGACACAGGAGAAAATTTCCTGAACAGAACACCAATGGCTCGTGCTTTAAGTTCAAATATTGTCAAATTGGACATAATGAGATTGCAAAGTTACTGTAAGGCTAAGGACAATGTCAAGAAAAGAAAACAGAAGCTGTCAGATTGGGAAAAGATCATTACCAACCCCAATTCTAATAGAGGCCTGATATCAAAGGTATACAAAGAACTCAAGAAGCTAGAAACCAGAGAATCAAACAACCCTATTAAAAATGAGGTATGGTGCTAAATAAAATATTATGAATTGAGGAATATAAAATGCCTGAAAATCATCTAAGGAAGTGCTTGACATCATTAGCCATCAGGGATATGAAAATCAAAACACACCTGAATTTTTACTTCACAGCAACAAGAATAGCTAAGATCAAAAATTTTGAAGACAACAGATGATGGCGAGGATGCAGAGAAAAAAGAACACTCCTCCACTGTAACTGGAGTTCTAAACAGCCACAGCAAATCTGGAAATCAGTATGGCGGTTCCTCAGAAAATTGGACATAGTACTACATGAAGACCCAATTATTACACTTCTGGGCATATACGCCAGAGAAGTTACAACATACAACAAAGACACATGCACCAAAATGTACATAGCAGCCCAACTTATAATAGCCAGAGGCAGGAAAGAACTCAGATGTCCTTCGGTAAAAGAATGGATACAGAAATTGTGGTATAGTTACACAGTGCAGTACTACGCAGCTATCAGAAACAATTACTTTATGAAATTCTAAGAAAATGGATGCATCTAGAGAATATCATCCTCAATGAGATAACCCAATCAAAAAAGAACAGACATAATATGCAGTCACTGAAAATTGGATATTAACCCTAGAAATCTCTGAAAACCCCAGAAACAATTCACAGAATATATTAAGTCAAAAAAAAAAAAAAAAAAAAAAAGAAAAGAAAAAGAAAAAAAGAAAAGGAAAAAGAAAAAAAAAAAAAAAAAAAACCCAAAGGCAGAAAACAAAAAAAAGAAGCAAAACAAGTCAAAAAATTAACTGAAAAACCATTATGATTAGTGTTTACACACCTAGAAAACTTTAACAATTTCCAGGTTACATCTTGTTTTATTGTACTTTTTGATCATTGTAACTAGTAAAATTTTAATGCATACTAGCAAATTTGAAAAAAATCAAGGTCTTACAAAAAGTATTAATATACACTTATCCAAAAACGATTAAAATCTGTACCTTTATCTTTATTTGTTAAAATAAAGATGTTCAGTTCATGAAAAAAAAAACAATAAACAATAAAAAAGGAAGGAAGACACAAAGAATGAACAGAAAAACAGGAGGTCTGATCAAGCTGACAAAATTTTAATTTTCATGCACTAATTTTATACAGGTAGAAGAAGGGAATAAAACATATGACTTAGGAACTTTCCAGCTAAAGGACTTTTCACAAACTCTCTGTGGAGAATTATATGGGAAGGGGGACTACTCAGGTGCAGATTACCATGTTCTGCAAAGTAGGATCTGTTGCCTGGGAGGCCTTTCTACTCAGAATCAGAGATCACCTGACTTATAGTCAGTCTCTACCACAGAAAACAGAAACCTAGGCTGAGATATAAGTAATATGGTGTTACTTGGAACACTTCCTGCCCAAGGCCAGACCTAGCCCTGTTTCTTTCCCTACCATAGGTCCCTGGGAGCTTGGAAGAGCTGCAGGTGTGCTTTCCATCTTAAATAGAAGGGTGAGTCAACTTCTTCTGCCCACATTCTATCCTGGGAGAGGTCAGACAGAACACTTCATACACAGGCAGAGGTACTACCCAGGAGAGCACACTTACAATCAAAAGCCAGACTCAGCCCAAATACATCAAGATTGGTCTCTTCCATTGGAATTCACAATGTACCCTGAGAGAGGAACACCCAGAAACAATCTTTCTCTAGAGATCATGGGCCCACCTACCTACAAGAGACATAAGCCACAATACGAGACAAGAAGATCCCCTACCATCACATAGAACAAGATGGCAGGACTCTAAGAAACCAAAACAAAGATCACCTGGCATCATCTAAACTCAGTACTTCCACCACTGCAAATAGTGGATATCTTAAATAACCAGAAAAACAAGATTTAGACTTAAAATTATACTTAATGATGATGATGGAGAAGCTCAAAGGAGAAGAACATAAAGAACACATTCAAAAGTAAAGGAGAATACACACAAACAAGATGGAGCCCTTAAAGAGGAAACACAAAAATCACTTAAATAGTTGAATGGAAGAATAACCAGGTGAAGGAACTGAAAACAGAAACAGAAACAATGAAGGAAAAACTAAAGAAAACAAACTTGAAGTTAAAAAACTTAGGAATGACATAAGGAGTCATAAATGCTAGAATCACCAACAGAATACAAGAGATATAAAAGAGAATCTCATGAAGAAAACAGAACATCAAAATCATTGACACAACACTCAGAGAAACAGCAAAAATAAAAAAAGTTTCTTAGCAAAATATCACAAAAATCCAGGACACCATGAGAAGATCTAACCTAAGCCTAATAGGTGTAGACAGGGTGAAGAATATGAACTGAAAGGCACAATAAATATCTTCATCCCTGGAATGCAAGGATGGTTTAATATAAAGAAATCCACCAATGTAATCCACCATATAAACAAACTCAAATTACAAAATCACATGGTCATCTCACTAGAGGCTGAGAAAGTATTTGACAAAATTCAACACTCCTTCATGTTAAAAGTCCTGGAAAGAACAGGAATCCAAGGTCCACACCTAAACATAATAAAAGCAATGTACAGAAAACCAACAGCCAACATCAAACTTAAGGGTGGAAAAAATGAAGCAATTCCACTAGAATCATGGACTCGACAAAGCTGCCCACTCTCTCCCTACTTATTGAACATAGTACTGGAAGTCCTGGCTGGAGCAATGAGACAGCAAAAGGAGATCAAGGGGATACAAATTGGAAAGGAAGAAGTAAAAACATCACTCTTTACAGATGACATGATAGTGTACTTAAGTGACCCCACAAATTCCACCAGAGAACTCCTACAGCTGATAAACAAGTTCAGCAAAGTGGCTGGATATAAAATTAACTCAAAAAAGTCGTAGCCTTCGTATATTAAAAGGATAAATGTGTGGAGAATGAAATTAGAGAAAATATAACCTTCACAATAGTCACAAAAACTATGAAATACATTCATGTGACTCTAAGCAAGTGAAGGACCTGAATGACAAGAACTTCAAACATCTAAAGAATTAAATCAAGGCAGATCTCAGAAAACGGAAAGATCTCCCATGCTCATGGATTGGAAGGATCAACATTTTAAAAGTGGACATCTTACTAAAACAATCTAGAGATTCAATGCAATCCCCATCAAAATTCCAACCCAGTTCTTCATTGATTAGAAAGACCAATTCGCAATTTCATCAGGAATGACAAAAGACCTAGAATAGAGAAATCCATCCTCAACAACAAGAAAATATCTGCAGAAATCACTATCCCTGACCTCAAGCTATATTACAAGGCACTTGTGCTGAAAACTGCATGGTACTGGTACAATAACAAGCATGTGTATCAATGGAATAGAATAGAAGATGCATAAATGAGTCCTCACAGGGCTGAAAAACTGGTACCAGAAACAGAATTTTGGAACTTCTGTTTCCACCAGGCGGTGACTTCAGGGCACAGAGCAGAGCCCGGCCCATCTGCCATGCGGACCACCAGCTCCTAAAGATGAGAGACTGGTGAGTGTGAGATCTGAGCGCCCCAGGTGCTGAGAGATCTCTGCGGAGTGCACACGCGGGGCACACCTTTCGACCTGCCTGATCCGAGGACCAGGAACAGAACTTTGAAACCTCTGTTCCCACCCGGCGACTCTGAGGCATAGAACAGGGCTGGGCCCATCTGCCACCTAGACCAGTGGAGATCCAGGGATACCCACCAGATACAAGGGAAAGGTGAGAATATATCACTGACATCAAAATGGCAAGAAAAGCGAAGGAGTATATCCCAAGGAAAACCAAGACAACCTGGCAACACCAGAACCCAGCTCTCCCATAACAGCAAACATCGGAATTCCAAACACTCCATTAAAAGAAGACGCAGACCTGAAATCATACCTCAAGATGCTGATAGAGATACTTAAACAAGAACGGAAGGAAAAGCAAAAAGATTCAGAAGCTTTTAAAGAGGAAACAAGAAAAACACTCAAAGAACTCAAAGAACTAGATGAAAACAGAACCAAAGAAATGAAGGAATGGAAGAGGAAAATTAAAAGGAAATTGACACAATAAAGAAAACACTAAAAGAGATAACCCTAGAGGCAGAACACCAAAAAAAGAAATCAGGAGTCACAGAAGCAAGCATTTCCAATAGATTACAAGAGATCAAAGAGAGACTATTGGGGGCAGAAGACAACATTGCAAACATAGACAAAACAGCGAGAGAAGGTGCAAAAAACAAAAAGCTCCTAACCCAAAATGTCCAGGAAATCCAAGATACAATGAGAAGACTGAACCTAAAGATAATAGGAATAGAAGAGGGAGAAGAGTATCAGCTAAGAGGCAGAGTAAAAGTCTTCAACAAAATCGTTGAAGAAGACTTCCCTACCCTCAAGATTGAGATGACCACGAGCATAAAAGAAGCCTAAAGAACTCCAAATAGGTTGGACCAGAAAAGAAATACCTCCCGACACATAACAGTCAAAACACCAAGTGCCCAAAGCAAAGAAAGAATACTAAAAGCAGTAAGGGAAAAAGGTCAGGTAACATATAAAGGCAGGCCAATCAGAATCACACCCGATTTCTCAACAGAGACTATGAAAGTAAGAAGAGCCTGGACAGATATCATGCACACCCTAAGAGAGCACAAGTGCCAGCCCAAGCTGCTATACCCAGCAAAACTATCAATCACCATAGATGGAGAGGTGAAGATATTTCAAGACAAATCTAAATTTACACACTATCTGACCACAAACCCAGCACTACAACGAATTATAGGTGGAAAACCCAATACAAAGAGGGGAAATACAGCCCAGTAAAAACAAGAAAACTCCAAAAAAGAAAACTAAAAGAAGAAAAACACACAGTCTCAACTCAACCCACAAAAGCAATAATGGCCGAAAACAGAAAAAATTATTCCTTGATATCTATTAACATAAATGGACTCAACTCCTTAATAAAGAGACATAGGCTATCAGACTGGATACATAAACAAAATCCAGCCTTTTGCTGCATACAGGAATCTTATCTCAGAGACAAACAAAGACACTATCTCAGAGTAAAAGGGTGGGAAAAAAACTTCCAAGCAAACAGCCCCAAGAAGCAAGCTGGAGTGGCTTTACTAATATCGAATAAAGTAAATTTCCAACCAAAATTTATCAAAAAAGATAAGGAAGGACACTTTTTACTCATTACCGGGGAATCTGTTAGGAGGAACTCTCAATTCTTAACATATATGCTCCAAATAAAAAAGCACCCACATTCATAAAAGAAACCCCACTAAAGCTCAAAAAATACATTTCACCCCACACAAAAATAGTGGGAGACTTTAATACCCTACTCTCACCAATGGACAGATCATGGAAACAGAAACTGAACAAGGACACTGCAAAACTAGCAGAGACTTTGAATCAACTAGAATTAATAGATATCTACAGAACATATTATCCTAAAATAAAAGAATAAATGGTCTTCTCAGCACCCCATGGCACCTTCTCGAAAATTGACCACATAATTGGACACAGACCGAGCCTCAATTGATATAAGAAGATTGAAATACTCCCATGCATCCTCTCAGATCCCCATGGTCTACGGCTGGTCTTTAACAACAACAAAGACAACAAAAACCCATGTACACATGGAAACTAAACAACGCTCTGTTAAATGATAGCAGGGTCAAAGAAGAAATAATGAAAGAAATTAAGGACTTTCTAGAATTTAAGGAAAATGAAAACACAACATACCCAAACCTATGGGATGTAATGAAAGCAGTACTGAGAGGAAAACTCATTGCCCTAAGTGCTTCCAAAAAGAAACTGGAGAGAGCTTACATCAACAACCTGACAGCACAGATAAAAGCCCTAGGACAAATGGAAGCAGATATACCCAAGAAGACTAGACACCAAGATAATCAAAATTAGGGCAGAAATAGACCAAATAGAAACAAAAAGAACCATTGAAAAAAACAACAACACCAAGAGTTGGTTCTTTGAGAAAATCAACAAGATTGATAAACCCCTACCCAGACTAACTAGAGGGCAAAGAGAGAGTATACAAATTAACAAAATCAGAAAGGAAAGTGGAGACATAACAACTGAAAATGAGGAAATTCAAGAAATCATCAGATCCTACTACAAAAATTTATACTCCACAAATTGGAAAATCTGGAGGAAATGGACGAATTCCTAGACAGATACAAGATCCCAAAGTTAAACAAGGACCAAGTAAACCATCTAAATAACCCTATAACACCTAAAGAAATAGAAGAAATCATCAAAAGCCTCCCAACCAAAAAAAAAAAAAAGCCCAGGTCCAGACAGGTTCAGTGCAGAATTTTATCAGACATTTATTGCTGATATAACACCTATACTCCCCAAAATATTCCCAAAGATAGAATCTGATGGAATACTACCCAACTCATTTTTGAGGCTACAATAACCCTCATACCTAAACTACACAAAGACCCTACAAGAAAAGAGAACTTCAGTCCAATCTCACTTATGAACATTGACACAATAATACTCAACAAAATCCTTGAAAACCGAATCCAAGAACACAACAAAACGATCATTAATCATGACCAAGTAGCCTTCATCTCTGGGATGCAGAATGGATTAATATGAGGAAATCCATCAATGTAATCCACCATATAAACAAACTCAAAGAACAAAATCACATGGTCATCTCACTAGAGGCTGAGAAAGCATTTGACAAAATTCAACACCCCTTCATGTTAAAAGTCCTGGAAAGAACAGGAATCCAAGGTCCATACTTAAACATAATAAAAGCAATAGACAGCAAACCAACAGCCAACATCAAACTTAATGGTGGGAAACTTGAAGAAATCCTACTAAAATCAGAAACTAGACAATGCTACCCACTCTCCCCCTACCTATTCAACATAGTACTGGAAGTCCTGCCTGGAGCAATTAGACACCAAAAGGAGATCCAGGGGATACAAATTGGAAAGGAAGACATAAAAACATCACTCTTTGCAGATGACATGATAGTGTACTTAAGTGACCCCAAAAACTCCACCAGAGAACTCCTACAGCTGATAAAAAAGTTCAGCAAAGTGGCTGGATACAAAATCAACTCAAACCAATCAGTAGCCTTCCTATACTCAAAGGACAAACATTTGGAGAAGAAAATTAGGAAAAAGGTACCCTTCACAATTGTCACAAAAACTATGCAATACCTTGGTGTGTCTCTAACTAAGCAAGTGAAGGACCTGTATGACAAGAACTTGAAACCTTTATAGAAGGAAATTGACGAGGATCTCAGAAAATGGAAAGATCTCCCATGCTCATGGATTGGAAGAATCAAAATTTTAAAAATGGCCATCCTACCAAAAGCAATCTACAGATTCAACGCAATCCCCATCAAAATTCCAACACAGTTCTTCATGGAATTGTAAAGATCAATGTGCAACTTCATATGGAACAACAAAAGACCTAGAATAGCAAAATCCATCCTCAACAACAAGAAAACATCTACAGAAATCAGTGTCCCTGGCCTCAAGCTATATTACAAGGCAATTGTGCTGAAAACTGCATGGTACTGGTACAGAAATAGGCATGTGGATCAATGGAATAGAATAGAAGATCCAGAAATGAGCCCTCACATATATGGTCACCTGAACTTTGACAAAGGAGCCTTAAACATTCAATGGAAAAAGGACAGCGTATTCAACAAATGGTGCTGGTCCAACTGGCACTCAACATGCAAAAGAATGAAAATAGACCCTTCCTTTTCTCCTTATACAAAGCTCAAGTGTAAGTGAATCAAAGATCTCCACATTAAACCAGATACACTGAAACTATTAGATGAGAAAGTAGGGAAAACTTTAGAACATATAGGGACAGAAGAAAATTTTCTGAACAAAACAACAATGGCTCAAGCTCTAAGTTCAAAGATTAACAAATGGGACTTAATGATATTGCAAAGTTTCTGTAAGGCTAAGGACATTGTCAAGAAAACAAACAGCAGCCAACAGAATGGGAAAAGATTTTTACCAACTCAACATCAGATAGAGGCCTAATATCTAAGGTATACAAAGAACTCAAAAGCTAGACACCAGAGAATCAAATAACCCTATTAAAAAATTGGTACAGAGCTATACAAAACGTTCTCAGTTGAGGAATATCGAATGGCTGAGAAATATCTGAGGAAGTGCTGGACTACCTTAGCCATCAGGCAAATGCAAATCAAAACAACCCTGAGATTCCACCTCACACCAGTCAGATTGGCCAAGATCCAAATCAGATGACAACAGATTCTGGCAAAATTGCGGAGAAAGAGGAACTGGTCTCCACTGTTGGTGGGCTTGCAAATAATACAATGACTCTGGAAATCAGTCTGGCGATACCTCAGAAAATTGGACATAGTACTACCTGAAGACCCAGCTATTCCACTTCTGGGCATATACCCCAGAGACACCTTAGTACACAACAAAGTTATATGCACCACAATGTTCATAGCAGCTCTATTTATAATAGCCAGAAGCTGGAAAGAACCCAGATGTTCTTCAGAAGATGAATGGATACAAAAATTGTGGTACATTTAGACAATGGAATACTTCACAGCCACCAGAAACAATGACTTGCCCAAATTCTTAAGAAAATGGCTGCATCTAGAGAATATCATTCTGAGTGAGATAACCCAGTCACAAAAGAACCAACATAATATACAGTCACTGATTATGGGATGCTAACCCCAGAGGCTTGCACTGCCCCAGAAACAACTCACAGACTGTATGAAGTCCAAGAAATAAAGAAAAGAAAACAAAACAAAACAAAAAAATCTCTATACAACAAGATATCTTTGACTATTTTCATGTTACATTTTGTTTTACATGTACTTTATGCTCATTGTAACTATTAAGCTTTCAATGCATACTATCAAACCTTTAAAAAAAATCAAGTACTAACTAAAAAATATATTCATACAATTTTATGTAAAAATTATTTTAAAATCTGAAAAAAAGTACTGACAGATATGTATTGCATAATTTTATGCAAAAATGATTAAAATGTGTACATTTATCTCTGTTTTGTAAAATAAAATTGTTAAAAAAAAGGAAATGAGCCCTCACATATATGGTAACCTGATTTTTGACAACGAAGCTGTAAAATTCAATGGAAAACGGACAGCCTATTCAACAAATGGTGCTGGCCCATCTGGTACTCAGCATGCAGAAGAATGAAAAAGGACCCTATCTTATCTCCTTGTATAAAGCTCAAGTGTAAGTGGATCAAAGATCTCCACATTAAACCAGATATACTGAAACTATTAGATGAGAAAGTAGGGAAAACCTTATAACACATAGGTACAGGAGAAAATTTTCTGAACAAAACACAAATGGCTCAAGCTCTAAGGTCGAAGATTAACAAGTGGGACTTAATGAGATTGCAAAGTTTATGTAAGGCTAAAGACATTGTCAAGAAAACAAAAAGGGCAGCCAAAAAAATGGGAAAAGATCTTTACCAACTCCACATCAGGTAGAGGCCTCATATCCAAGGTATACAAAGAACTCAAAAAGCTAGAGAACTGAGAATCAAATAACCCTATTAAAAATGGGGTACAGAGATAAACAAAACATTCTCAATTGAGGAATATCGAATGGCTGAGAAACATCTAAGGAAGTGCTCAACATCTTTAGTTATCAGAGAAATGCAAATCAAAACAACCCTGAGATTCCACCTCACACCATTGAGATTGGCCAAGATCCAAAACTCAGATGACAGCAGATGCTGGCAAGGTTGTGGAGAAAGAGGAACACTTCTCAACTGTTGGTCGGGTTGTAAACTGATACAACCACTCTGGAAATCAGTCTGCCGATAACTCAGAAAATTGGACATAGTACTACCTGAAGATCCAGCTATTCCACTTCTGGGCATATACCCCAGAGATATTCCAATATACAACAAAGATATATGCACCACAATGTTCATAGCAGCTCTATTTATAATAGCCAGAAGCTGGAAAGAACCCAGATGTCCTTCAGTAGATGAATGGATACAAAAATTCTGGTACATTTACAAATGGAGTACTACTCTGCCATACGAAACAATGACTTAACCAAATTCTTAAGAAAACGGTTGCATTTAGAGAATATCATCCTGAGTGAGATAACCCAGTATCAAAAAAAAAAAAAAGACATAATATACAGTCACTGATATTGAGATGCTAACACCAGAGGCTCGGTCTCCCCCAGAAACAACTCACAGACTGTGTGAAGTTCAAGAAAAAAAGAAAACAAAACAACAACAACAACAAAAAGTCAGGCTCAATCCTTACCCACAAAGAAAAGTTTGACCCATCTGGGTTACCTCCTGTTTTACATGTACTTTTTGCTCATTGTAACTAGTTAGACCTTAATGCAGAGTATCAAACCTTAAGAAAAAAAAAAAAAAAAAAAAGCCAAGCACTGACACAATTGTATTTGTATAAATTTATGCAAAATTTTAAAAATTTTATTTCTTTTTTCTTTGTTTTTTAAAATAAAGTTTAAAAAAACAAAGAAAGAAAGAAAGAAAATGGTTGCATCTAGAAAATATCATCCTGAGTGAGATAACCGAGGCACTAAAGAACAGACATAATATGCAGTCTCTGATAGTGGGATGCTAACCCCGGAGGCTCAGACTGCCCCAGAAACAACTCACAGACTGTGTGAAGTTCAAGAAAAAAAAGAAAAGAAACCAAAACAAACAAACAAAAAAGACATTATGCTCAATCCTTACTCACCAAGAAAACTTTGACTAATTCCAGCTTTCATCCTCTTTTATATGTACTTTTTGCTCATTGTAACTAGTAAGAACATAATGCAGAGTATCAAACCTTAAAAAAAAAAGTTAAGCACTGACCAAAATGTATTTGAATACATTTATGCAAAAATGTTTAAATTTTTTTCCTTTTATCTTTGTTATGTAAAATAAAGTTTAAAAAAATAAATAAATAAATTATAGAAGAAAACTTTCCTAATCTAAAAAAAGAGATGAACATTAACATAAAAAAAAGCCTACTGAACTCTAAATAGACTGGACCAGAAAAGTAATTTTTGCTGATACACAGTAGTCAAAACAACAAGTGCTCAAAACAAAGAAAGAGTCATAGAAGCAGTAAGAGAAAAAGGACAGGTAATGTATAAGTCAGACTGATAAGAAATGCAAGAAACTTTTCAACAGAGACTATGAAAGCTAGAAGATCCTAGACTGCCCTCATACAGGCCCTGAGGTTACTAAATCCAGATAAAACTCTGAATCATTATAGGTGTAGAAACCAAAATGATCCAAGATAAATGCAAATTTATACAATATCTCTCCACAATACAGCCTTTCAAAGGATAGTAGATCAAAACCAACTCCACAAAGAGGGAAACTTCACCTTAACAAAATCAAGAAACTACTCCTCTTGCAACACACAACAAAGAAGTAGGGCACACAAGCATAACTTTATCTCTCACG
This sequence comes from Micromys minutus, assembly GCF_963924665.1. Taxonomy (NCBI): domain Eukaryota; kingdom Metazoa; phylum Chordata; class Mammalia; order Rodentia; family Muridae; genus Micromys; species Micromys minutus. The sequence continues at coordinate 27,118,451 of NC_137958.1, forward strand.
GCAAAAATATCAGGAAAAATATCACTATTTTGTAAGATACCTTAAGTTCCCTTAACAATTCTCCAATAAAAGGACATAGACTAATTGTCTGGATATTCACATAGATTCCAGGATTTTGCTGCATACAGGAAACTCATCTCAACAAAAAGACAGGCACTATCTCACAGTAAAGGGTTGGGAAAAAAACTTTACAAGCAAATGGTCATCAAGAAACAAGCTGTAGTAGCCATCCTAATATCAAATAAAATAGATTTTCAACCAACTGTCATAAAAACTCAAAAGGAAAGGCACTCTTTACATATCAATGGAATAATTGGAAAAGAGGAAGTCTCAATCCTCACAATCAATGCTCCAAATAAAAGAGCACATACGTTCATAAAAAAAAGTCTACTGAAGCTCAGAGGATATATTATACCACACTCTATAATAGAGGGAGACTTCAACAGTCCACTCTAATCAATGGATAAATCAGGGATGCAAAAAATGAACAGAGACACAGTAAAACTAACATAAGTTATAAACCAAATGGATTTAACAGACAACTGTAGCATATTTCATCCTAAAACAAAAGCATCTCAGGGCATGCTCTCCGAAATTTACCATATAGTCAGTCACAAAACAGGCCTAAACAGATACAAGAGCATATAAAAATCCCATGCATACTATCGGATCACATGGACTAAGGCTGGGCTACAATAACAATAAAAAAACAAAACCCCACATACACATGGAAGCTAAACCATTCACTACTCAAGAACCACTTGGTCAAGGAAGAAATAAAGAAAGAAATCAAAGACTTTTTAAAATTAAACAAAAAGAAGGGACAACACACCTGAAACTTATGTGATACAATGAGAGCAGTTTTAAGAAGAAAATTCATAGTCCTGAGCACCTCTAAATGAAAACTGGAGAGATCACACACTAACAGCTTGACAGAACAGCTGAAAGCTCTAGAACAAAAAGAATCAGATACACCTAGGAGGAGCAGACAGCAGGAAATAATGAAAGTCAGAGCTGAAATCAACCAAGTAAAACAAAAAGAACTTCACAAAGTATCAGCAAAACCAAGAGCTATTTCTTTGAGGAAATCAAGATGGATAAACATTTGGGCAGACTAACTAGTGGACACAGAGACAGTATCTCAATTAACAAAATCAAAAATGACGGGGGAGACATAAAAGCATAAACTGAGGAAATACAAGAAATCATCGTAAACTTCTAAAAAAGCCCATAATGAACAAATTGGGAAAATCTAGTGGAAATATAGATTTTTTTAGAAAGATACCAATTCCCAAAGTTAAATCAGGATTAGCTAAACCATCTAAACAGACCCAAAACTTATAGAGAAATAGAAGCAGCCATCAAAATCCTCCCTTGCAACAAAAACGTGAATTATAAAGATATTTTTATACATTGTAGACTTAATAATAGATTTTAAACTATTTAACCTCCATTGTAGCCCACCACACACCTGAGGGAGAGGAAAACTAAAGATAATGGGGAAATAGACAAGTTGAAAAAGTTGTTTTCTTTTTTATTATTTTTAGTCTTCAATTTTCAGTCCAGTCATTACCCCACAACTGTCCATGATACGACTTTCCCTCATCCCATAGCACCTACCCGCTGCCCATTTCCACGGAAATGTCCCCAACCATAAACCCCAAGTCACCAGTCAAGCAACAGTCTCTGGGCCCTCAAGTCTCCCTAGGGTTAAATGCATGATCTGAACGTTTCAAGACCAGTCAGTCCACTTGTGGATATGTCCAGGGCCACACATCAGGAAGCATTTGCTGTCTGTTTGGTGGTTCAGTTTCTAAGAGATCTTGTGGTCTAATAGCTGAGACTAGTGCTATTCTTATGAGGTTGCCAGGACTCTCAGTTTCTTCCACCTTTCCCTTTTTCAACCACATGGGTCCCCGACTTCTGTACATCGTTTGGGTGAAAGGTAACTGCATGCAACACTTCAAGCTCTTAGTTGGGCATCTCAGAGGGCAGCCGAGTAAGTCTCCTGTCTGTAAGCACAACAAATGCTTTAACAGAGCACCTTCTGTGTGGGCTGTCTAGTAATGGGAATTTTAGTTTCCAGGAAAGCACTGCAACCCAATTCAATAGCAAACACTCCAGGCATCCACCAGCAGTTCATTTCTGTAAGAGATTGGAAAGCAAAGAGACATAAGGGGTTGTGGGACTTTCTAGAAAAGACAGCCAGAGACAGCCAGGCTTCAGACTGGGCAAGGCTCATCAGGAAGAAACAAGAGGAGCACCTGGAATCGTTCTCAGCAGTGCTCCTCTCAGATAATGGAAGATCAGAACAGAAGCCTCAAGACCCAGGAGCATTGCACACCTAACACATATGGAAGTCTAGTTCCTCCAGTATCACTGTTCCTCAACTTCTCTTTATAGCCCTCAAAGCATCACCTGTGGTCTACAGGTCTAAACTTGGCCAATGTGTCAGCTGGAACTACTCTGCCTATCAGCCCAAACCCAGAAGCTGTAAGAATCCGCATCCTACCATCGACCTTTTGGTGCACTTTCGTGTATGGAGTCCACTAAATGCAGCTCAAAAGAGCAATGTAAATCAGAACAATACATACCTGTCACAAGCAAAGAAAATTTGATCACTATAGGTTGTCCTTTTGTTTGCCTGCCTTTAGGTACGCCTTACTCTCTGATGTGTTCCTTAGCCTATCTGTACCAGCAAAACACCATCCAAACGATTTTCCATAGAAACCTCAAGTTTCTACTTCAGCTAGTCAGCATCCTTCAGTCTCTTTCAGGGAGTACTCCTCTCACAATTCTATCAGACCTTCATAAAGGACCTAATATCAATACTCTCCAAACTACTCCACAAAATAGAAACGGAGGAAACTCATTCTTCGAAGCCACAATAACACTTACTCCTAAACTACACAAAGATACTACAATGAAAGAAAACTTTACACCAATTTCTGTCATGAACACTGATGCAAAAATAATCCATAAAATTCTTGCGAAATGATTCCAAGAACACATCAAAGTGATCATTCACAGGGATCATGTGGGTTTCATCCCAGGGATGCAAGGATGGTTAAATATACGGAAATCCATCAATGTCATCCACTATATAAACAAACTCAAAGACAAAATATCACATGATTATCTCTCAAGATGCTGAGAAAGCACTGGACAAAAATCAACACCCCTTCATTTTAAAATTCTTCAAAAGGTCAGGTAATCAAGGCTCATACTTAAATATAGTAAAAGCAATACACAGCAAACCAGTAACCAGCATCAAAGTAAATGGTGAGAAACTTAAAGCAATCCCACTAAAATCAGGGTTTAAAAAAGGCTGTCCACTCTCTCCATTCCTATTTAAGATAGTACTTAAAATACTATGCAGAGCAATAAGACAACAAAACTAGTTCAAAGGGATACAAATTGAAAAGGAAGAAGTCAAAATATCACTCTTTGTAGATGATAGGATAGTAAAATTAAGTGACCATAAAAATTCAACCAGGGAACTTTAACTGCTAATAAACACCTACAGCAAATTGGCTGGATATAAAATTAACTCAAATGGACACTGTTAATATGTTGGTTTCAGTGTGGATTGAAGCTTTAGTGGTGTTTCTTTTAAGAATCAGTGTGTCCTTGTGTTTGCCGCAGAGAAGTGAAGAGTCATGATGTCTTCTTGTACATTTTTCCTTTGATGAACATGAAATCTCTCACATACCTATTGATTAAATGTGGATAAAAATCTTTTATATACTTTTCATTCTACTCCAGTTTACTAAATGGGTCAATTAAAAAAAAATTAGCAGACATTTAATTTGAAGCTGTACTATCTTTTTGGTGAGATATGGTTCTTGAATATAATAGATTGATGGAAATTGTTTTTTTATGCAATCTTTTAACTGGTGCTTTTTCTTGCTCAACCTAGTCTGATGATATTGAAAGATATTAATGACAAATAACTGTCAAATCCTCTTATTTTGTAAGGTTTGCTGTAGTGATGATGGTGTATAGCGCTGTGTTTGTGTGTGTGTGTGTGTGTGTGTGTGTGTGTGTGTGTGTGTGTGTTCGTGTGTGTGTGTGTGTTCGTGTGTGTGTGTGTGTTTATGATTGTGTGTGTGTATGTGTTTCATTTCTTTTTTTACTCCTGGAGTGATATTATTACTTGTCTTTTCTTTAATATAGTAAACCATGATCAGTTAGATATTTGCACCTAATATATTTGTAGGTCTTTGCTTAGGGATAGAAAGTTAAATTTGAGTTTGGCAAGGAAATTTCTTTTCTTCATCAATAGTGATTTATGCTTTTTCTTTGTAAACCAGTGTCAGTTGGCATCTGAGTTTTCTTGATAAGTTTAAGATATCTGTATGAGATCCTTTGTCTTTTAGATTCTCTGTTTAGAAGTCAGATGTAATTCAAAATCAGGAAGAGTGAGGTAACACAGACATGAGACCAATTCCCTCTAAGTGGGTATTTTCAGTAAATTAGACATAAAGAAGTGAGTCTTTCTACAGGTCAATCTGTCTTACCCCTGTCTTGCTTTTTCTCCCTTCAACCTGTCTCTAGAAATTGCTCTTAAAATAAGAGGTGTTTGCTCTCCTTTTTATTTCTTTGTAGTCATTTTATTTAATTAGCTTACCTCTTTTATCAGTTCTCCTGCGCTTTGGGCAATTGTTCTCCCGTCAGAGGTTTCATTGAAACATCACAAGGTGTGCTTCTCAATGAGACGTCATTTTTAAACCCTGGTGCTACCTTCTAGAAACTAACCTTCAGTGTTTTGAATTAAATGTATGTATTAAGAGCATTCTTTCTTTCTAGACAGAGAAATGAAAGGTTTGTGTTAAGAAGGAGGCATACCAGAGCTACACTATATTTTTGCAATAACAACACAATGTGTGAGTTCACAGTAACATCCAGTATCAAGCAACAGTTCTGTGCAATAGGAATGTGTGTCTGTGTCTTGCCAGTCTCATGGGGTTGAGGAACATATATTTTCATCTTTCCTAATAGTCACTTGTTGCATGGTAGACATCAAATCTCCTTCTTTCTTTCTCGTGTAGTACTTATGTGTTTTGAGTTGATTTATTTGTATTGTATTTGATTTCTATGTGTCATAGACATAGAACAGCTTTGGTCTCTAATCCATGTACCTGGATAAAGAGAAGACTGCCAAATCTTCTCCTCAGATTATAGAGGAAATTTTATCCAGGAACACAGCTCTCCAGAACACATCAAGGGAACTTCAAGGACAGCGTGACCCTGGGGGATTCCAGACACACCCTTAGCACACACCTGTAATCCCAAAGGAGATCATCTAATTAAGAGACAGGAAAAGTGACCAATCAGATCTCACAGCGTGTGTGAGAAACAGGAATCACACCCCTCTCTTTAGAAACACTATATAAGCACCACAAAGAAGGAAAAACTATGTTCTGTCTGGACAGTTGTGAGTACATTTGATGAGTGTACTGGAGTGCACTTAGGCTCCTTTGTGAGTCTGTGCGGAGACAGTTGGACAGAGAATAAGAAGGAGTAAGCAGATAAGAAGAACTGACTACTTTAATTTGAGAAATTGCCTGAAGATTTTGGAGAGGCTTGATTGAATCTATAATCTTGGAGAGGTAGAGTTGACACATTCTTCCAGAATTCTGGAGGAACCAGAACCTCACCAAAAGTCAACCTCAGAAAAATTTCTTCTGGCAAAGAAAGGATACATCTGGTGTATTTGTTTGGCTGACGTCTGGTGCCAAGAAAGACTGGTGGGATACCAAGATCCCCAACATTAAGAGTAGCAGGGTAGAGGGGTCCTCTAACAGAACCATCAAGAAGAGAAATTCACCAGGGCTGTCTCCACAGGAAGAATCAGTTCCTCACATTGGGCACGGTGCCCAGAGACATTCCTGAACTCTTGACCCACAACCCTCACACCCACAGCAAGGAACAAAGCCTGTAAGAAGGTGAGACAGAGGAAACCAAGAGGAAAGTACATTTCAGTTGTATATGTGGACTCTGACTGCAGACCACCACAAATGGCAGACCCCAGGCCGGATCCCTCACCAACAAGGGTAAGGGTTGAAGACCTACCCAAGATACTGAAGGAGTTCTTCAACTTGGTGATGGAGTTTGTGGTTGCTGGGGTATACGTCTCGCAATTCTCATTTGGAATCTTCCTAAATTTCCTCTCAAAAGAACTCGAAAAAAGAAGTGTACAACTCGAAACGGTGTCCAAAAAGGTTGAACAGCTAGCTGTGCAACAAGAAGAAATTGGAGTCCTCCGAGAACAAGTAGCCCTGATATTCAAAAGGCTAGAGGGGCAGACAGCAGAGGCAGTAAGAGAAGTGGAAGTCCATATTTGCGAACCTGTGGTGACTGATAAAACGGAGGATCACCACAGACAGCCCATTGGAAATGCTGCACTTCCTCCCAAGGACACAGAGGCAAGTCCATGGTCCACACTATCTTTGCCAGGGAGCCCGGAACAGACGGCGGAGAATGATTTTCAACAGTAAGCAGAAACTTCACGTCCAAATAGTAGGAAGCCTGAGTGTGAACAACCTTCTAGCTGTTGCAGCTCTCCTCAACTCAAGCCAAAGGATCCCCACTTCTACCCACCGCTGCGGCCCTACGGATTGGCAGGATCCTCTTATCACACCTATTCCTCAGTTACCGTGGAGCAAAGATTTCGAGATATCCTGAAAAGACCGTTCCAGCTGGACTTAAGAAATGCACCAGCGAGAGGAGATTTGAAGCCTATTGTTATAGATGGCAGTAATGTTGCAATGGCCCACGGCCTGAGAAAGTTCTTTAGTTGCCGTGGCATAGCGATCGCAGTTGAATATTTTTGGAAGCTCGGCATCAGAGACATCACTGTGTTTGTCCCACAGTGGAGAACAAGCCGGAATGCTAAGGCCACAGAACAGCACTTCTTAAGCCAGCTCCATGAGGTTGGGATATTAGCTTTAACACCTTCTCGGAAGGTCTTTCAACGAAGAATTGCTTCTCATGATGACAGGTTCCTGCTAGAGTTAGCAGAGACGAATGGGGGTATCATTGTGACTAATGATAACTTGAGAGAGTTTGTGACAGAGTCCGTGTCCTGGAGAGAAATTATTACAACGAGACTGCTTCAGTACACTTTTGTGGGGGACATATTTATGGTTCCTCAAGACCCTCTGGGAAGAAATGGACCCCGGCTAGACAAATTTCTTCAAAAGGAAGACTTTCTTCGAGACAGGCAGCCAAGACCCAATGCTCAGCCTGGTATGGGCATATTTGACCTTGCATTCCGGAGCAACAAAACCGATGGAGCCAAAGAAAGCCCCGAGGCTCCATCCCGGATCCATGGAGCCACTGTGAACCCTAGTCTTCCTCGGCATCCCTCCTCTGCATCCCTGAACACGCTTCCCACACTTCCAACATTGCAGAAGAACGTTCCAGTGCCGGCAAAGAGAACTTTTGCCGAGACAATCAAGCTGAGAGACGGGTTGCTGAACATCTTCCCTGGCTCTGAGCAGAAACTTAAGATCGACGAGATTCTGGAAGCTCATCCCGATGTGAGAGACCTGAATGTCCTCGCTGCCCTGGTGTTGGAGTGCATGCTGGGATGAGACCCAGTGATTGTGGATGCTCTGAGTGAGAGGTAGGTACTGGGCACTGTTGCCAAAAGTTGTTTCGGCCAAACAGACAAATTCAGTCAGAATTCAAGAGAATATAGTTTGAATGATTTTATTTGGAGAACAGTGAAGGATAGAACAACTTATTTGAGGAAGTCTCCTAGAGATAAGAAAGAGTAAGAGTGACTTTATCCAGCAAAAAGCCTCCCAGACAACAATTAAACCTAGTGAGTAATAGTTAAATTAGAGTAGACAATATTGTTACAAATACAATTATAGATAATTGAATTTGTTTTGTTATTTGTAATCCAAGGAACGTTTGCTGGTACAAAACTGAATGAAAATTCACCTTTCAAACTGTTATGGTTTGCAGATCATTGCAGAAACCACTCAAAGACCAGTCTTACTCATCTGGAATGAATGACCCTAAGATAGATTGATCAAGACAATATGAGAGACTTGACAGCTGGCTGTCATCACCAATTAGAATTACAGAGGAATTTTAAGCCAGGGATCCACAATTATCATTGGGTAGGTATCCGACCAATTAATATTTTGTGACACGGGATTTCCTTAGGAACCTGTCCTTGATGTACATGTATTCAACTTCAATTTCTGAGTCAATTTAAGTATGGCAGCACACTTGTCTCGCCTAACACACATGTCTTAACATGTTAACCAAGATATTAGTTACCCATGTACATTTGATTCTCCCAAGCAGAATGTCAGTTTACAGGTAAGTGTCGGAAATTTAATCCTCTCTCAATCCTACTCAAATGGAAGTCTTACTTCAAATAGCTTCTTACATGGGTAGAGGTGTCTGTCCTGTGTTGGCGTGCATGCTAGGGGAAGCTTATTAAAGGAAAAGCATAAAATTTCATAGAGAGGTATAGGAAATGTCACTTCATGTTTGGGTAGGGTCCAAGCTTATTGTGGCTACTATACATGCTTTACTTTATACTCTTACTTTTTACTCTCTTACTTTGCTTCTGTTGTTATGGGTTTACAAGAACACCAAACCACCAAAAATAACAGAATTTTCTATTCCTTAGAGCATGAGACGGTATATATATATATATATATATATATATATATATATATATATATATATATATATATATATATATATATATATATATATACAATTATAAATAATTGAATTTGTTTTGTTATTAGGAATTCAAGTAACATTTGCTGGCACAAAACTGAATGAATATATATATATATATATATATATATATATATATATATATATATATAATCTTTACACAATTTGTAACATCACTAAATGAAAAGATAGACAGACAATTTTCATGTAAGCACTAACTTCTCATCTAGGCCTTAACATTCTCCTCCTCTTGGAGCAGTTTCTAGAAGTCAAATCTTAGATTCTTAATTATCTGAAGGCAGGGATAAGTAGATTCCTAAATATTGTAAGATTATTAGTGCAATACACTGCTTCAAAAGAAACTAGATGATTAATTTTGTAACATTCAGAGAGAGTTGCAGAAAGAGTAATAAGGGACTAAGAAAACTAATTGTCAATGAGATCACCCAAAGACAACTGTTACATTGACTTTTGTTTTCTTTTGTTTTATTTTATTCAAGTGTATATTAGTGTAAGTTGGTATCTCAGTTTCTCTTAATATCTGTAAGACATCTGTAGAGAACCTAACAGATTTTAAAGTCTTTGTTGCACAGTCAGGTCTAATTCTAAGAAACCATGAGTGAGATAACCCCAACCAATGAACATTCATGGTATCTATTCCCTAATAAGTGGATATCATCAGTAAATTAGAAGATACACAGAATTCTATATATATCCACCAAAGCCAGATATCATTGAGAAAAGAGAGAAGATGATTGAATCCTTCTCAAAGGGTAAATAAAATACATAATAAGGACAAACAGATGAAAATAACTAAGTGTGGGGTAAGTAGGATATTTTAGGGGATCAGGGGATTAAATGTGCCAAATTCTAACTTATTATAGACTAGGCTTGCTACTCCATTTTTTTAATGGGTCAGTGTTATTGGAATTTCTTTTAGCGGGCAAATAATTTGAAGCTGCACTATCTTTGTTTGTGAAGTGTCTTTCTTATATGTAGCAGATTGAAGGATCTTGTTTTTGTATGCTGTCGCTTAATTAGAGCTTCTTTCTTGCTCAACTGAGTCTGTTGATATTGATTAATGTTAATGACAAATAACTTTCAAATCCAGTTATTTTGATACTGGTTTTGGTGGTGATGAAGGTGTGTATTTCTATGTGTGTGTGTATGTTTCACTTATTTTCTTTGTGTGGTACTGAAATTATTTCCTGTATTTTCCTGAATATGGTTAATCACCATCAGTTGGATATTTCCTCCTAATGTATTTTGTAGGGCTGGGTTTGCAAATAGAAGTATAAAGTTGAGTTTCACAAGGAAATATTTTTATCTTCAACAATTGTGAGTGAAGGTTTTTGTTTTTAGTAGTGTAAATTGTCATCTGTGTTCTCTTAATGACTGTAAGTCATGTATCTGCATGAGACATTTAACTTTCAGACTCTGTTGAGAAGTCAGGTGTAATTCTAAATCAGCAAGAGTGAGGCAAAACAGACATGAGACCTAAGCGCTCTAAATGGGTATCATCAGGGAAATAGAAGATAAAAAGATACTAGCCACAGTAATACCAAAGCAAAATAACAAGGAGTAAACAGGTAGGATGACTGACTCATTCTCAGAAAGAGAATTCAAGTAGATATTGAGGGAGGATGGACTGAACACACTGTGTTGTTGGTGAGTAAGGCAGGGTATGGGATCAGAGGTAAAAAAGAAGTGAATTCATGATGAAGACATCTGTAGTAATGAATGGATAGACGTAGAAATGGGGTTATGACCCAGGGTAGACTGTGGGCTACTTTTTTTTTTTTTTGTTGATTAGTCATCTTTATTTACAGGACAATGGGGAAGGATTTGTTTACCATAGAACAAGGGACTCGGGCACTGTTATTTTCATTAAACAGGAAATCAATATTTCATAAGAATTATGAGTTTAATAAGAATAAGAATCTTCAAGAAGACTTTACATCAGTTGATGTCTTTATTTTATAGAGAAAATGTAGTCTTGGTGGCTCAGTGAATCCAATATGCTTTTTAAAGTATCATTTGTCTGAATTTGATTATTTCAATGAAATATCATGCTGTCAGTTTTATTAGGTTTAAAAAGCTCTGTTTTCCCTTTGAAAATAGTAATTTCTGTTGCCAGGATAGTGTTACACAAGACTATGTACTTCTGGCTTTCTACATGTCTTCATCTTGTAATTTTTGAAGGGTAAGAAGTAAAAGTTTATAGAAAACTATTCTATATTGTGATATTTTAAGAGTCTCTCCCAGCAAATCTATTGACCTTCTCTAGTATTTGAATAATTATTGAAGGTTTTCACAATTTTTTTCTAATCAAAATTTTCTAGTGGGGAACCTCAAGTGCTGCAAAAATACATCCTGATTGAAAAATATGCCAAATGGTTTCTTCAGATTATATTTTCACCAGAAAACATTTGTAAATGGTTTCTTTGGCCTGAAATGCAGAAGTAGATATTTCTCCATTCACTACATCTCTGAAGATTGTCAGCTGTAATATATTTGAACTCACATTCAAAGCGAGAAACCAAAAGAAAGCACTGACAACTTCAATACACTTAAAAGTCTTCTCCCCTGTAAATATTCTCTAATGACTTTTTAGAAAACTTTTGTCAGTAAAAATTGTCTCATTCACTTAATTTACGATGTTTCTCTACTGTATGCAATCAATCAGACTGGCATTATACTTAATGCCTTTTTCATAAACATGACATTTTGAAAATTTATCTCATGTATGAATTCTCTGATGCCTTTTCAGACTAACTTGGTGAGTAAAGCCTTTGTCATATTCACTGCATTTGTAAGGTTTCTTTCCAGGATGAGTTCTTTGATGAATTCTCAGTCTTACTTTGTGAGCAAAACATTTTTTACATTCAATACATTTGTAAGGTTTCTCTCCTGTATGAATTCTCTGATGACTACCAAGATGGTATTGTCAGCCAAAGCATTTGTAACATTCACTGCATTTATTTGGTTTCTCTTGTACATGAATTTTTTGATGATTACTAAGATGAGATAGTTGGCCAAAATATTTGTTAACTTTTTGTAAGGTTTTTCTTCTGTATGGATTCTCTGATGACTAATAAGATCATATTGCTGGCCAAAACATTTGTCATATTTACTGCATTTGTAAGTTTTATCTCCTGTATGAATTCTCTGATGAGCTCTAGATTACTTTTTAGGTAAATGATCTGTGTGGATTCCTGCATTTACACTAGAGATAGTACATTCATTTGAAATTATTATGCAGTTTTTATATTTACAAACACCTCTGGTTTTTACAGTTTTCCATCTTTTTAGATTTGAGGATTTTTGAGAGTCATCTTGGTGATTAGTTTGACAAGGTGTACTTTGGGTGGATTCAAGAGTCATTTTCCTAATTTTATCCCATTTAGAAAACTGCTCTTGGACATTCACATGGTCATGGAATTTATCCACAACCTTACCATGCATTCCAGATATGAGATGATTTTCCACAAACAATAGATTATTGCAATTTTCCAATGCCACATCCTTGTTCTGTGTCCTATGAGCAGAACATAGACATTCCCATTACTCTAGTGTGAAGTCCGTAGGCATATCCCTGAAGGTACAAGACCCTGTACAGTTTTTACGAGAGGCACTCTCATTCTTTTTGATGTTCTCCCAGCTTCAAGTATTGGAAGGCTTCTGGATTCCTTGTTAAAATCGGCTTGGCCTTTATCATCCAGGACAATTAGAGTTGATTTACATATATGAAACTTTGAGTTAGAATATGGAATCCTGGCAGGAGATGGGACCAACTCTGAATGTCATAGGAGGACAGCTCAGCAACTGCAGCTTTAGGATGTTCTCTGGTTCCTCGGACACTTAGGACTAGCATCCCACCACAACTTCCTGACCATGAGACAGCAGAGGTGCAGTGAGAACAGTGGAATGGTGGAACTTCCTGTCACTAAGTTGTGGGAAACTCTTATTGCATTCCCAGCAATGAGGGGTTTGGTCCCTGAAAGGGCCAGTTCTTAAAACCTGGCAATATGGTCTAATATGCTGGCTTCTTTTTCATTCCCTAGCTCTTGTCTTCTTCTTGTTTTGTTTGTACTCTCTTCAGTCTGCGTCTGAAAATTGCTGTTGGAAATTGCCTTGTCCTCTCTCTCTTTTATTTCTTTGTGGTGTTTTATTTTAAGTGTCCTATGTGAGAGTTGGGGAATTTTTTTATCAGATGTTTCACTGATTCATCACAATATGTGCTTCTCAATTAGACATCATTTTTAAGCCCTGATGCTACCTTCTACAAACTAACCTTGAATGTTTGGAATTAAATGTACTCATTAAGAGCATGCATTTTTCTATACTGTGAAATGACAGGTTCCTGTTAATAATGAGGCTTACCACACCTCCATTTCTTTGTCTGATAAAAACACAATGTGTGGCTTCACAGTAACATCCAATATCCAGCCAGAGTTTTATCCCATAGGCATGTGTGTCTATATCTTGCCTATCCCATGGGTCGAGAGAAGTATATTTTCATCTTTCCCCAAAGCCACCTGTGGTTTGGTAGATCTCAAATCACATTCTCTATTTCTCCTCTAGTATTTATATATTTTGAGCTGATTCAATTGTATTGTATTTGATTTCTATGTGTTATCGACATACAATAGCTTTGGTCAAGAATCCATGTACCTGGAAAAAGAAAAGCTTTCCTACTCTTCTACCCAGATTAAAGAATACATTGCATCCATGTTTTTTATTCATTTTCTTATATATTAGACAGTTGATTCATCAGGAATGGTCCCAGCAGCTCAGAGTCTCATCCATTGATCATCACAAAGTGTGTGTCTCTGTGAAGCACAGGCTGGTAAATCAGTGGAGCCCAGGAGCCCTTCCGTTTGCTTCCCTTTTTTTATTTACTGTTCTCTTTCACCCCCTTCAGAAACTGTCTCTGATTTTTGAGTGCTTGATGTGCTCAATCCACACACTGATCCTCTTGTCCACAATCTTGCCATTAACTTGCTTGTTTGTTTACAAGCATGCCCAAGGCATGCTGCATGACATTGTTGACTCTTCCCACTTTGCCATGGGAACACTTATAGGGCATTCCTTTTTGAACAGTGCCTGTTCCTTTGATGGTTAGAGTATCACCCTCTTTGTAGATTCCTATGATGTGGCCAAGTAACACCTCCATGTTTCATAAGAAAGCCTAGAAAACACAAAGCAAGCACCCCTTCTCTTTCCCTTTTAGTTGGCCATTTTGACTAAGAACCTGAGAAGATGCTTTACAATAAAGTAATGTAAGGAACAGAAAATAAGATTTGTAAATGATCACAAAATTCTTACACCTCTCATTCCCTCCACTACTAAGTCAGTGAAGGTCAAGGTGTACTTGGTCACCTCCTGCTCTTTGGCATGGATAAACATCCACAGCAAAGCTACTGAGAGTCATTAGCTTCTTTCCCTTTCAGTGACATGTCCAGAGAAATTAAGATATAATGTTATTGGCTCACTAGTTCCACTGGTTACAATCTAATTGTTAGAGAAAAGTGGTTCTACTGCTTTGAGATTGCCTTATTCTTCTACATTTGTGTGGTAAAGTACAAAGGAATGTCTCATGGCCTAGAGGTTAGGGATGACATAGAGTTTACTTTGTACTCAGTCTATGCAGGCAGCCAAAAGAAAGAAAGTGGCTGGGTTGGGCTTCAGATATCTCTTCAGTTGGAAGAGCAGACACAGTCTAAATCCAGTCAAATACCTCTTTGTCCCCTAGATTCCTAGTGAAGAGAGGACCCAGAGATGATGCAAACGCTATTTAAAGCACCAATGAGAAAGTTAGGTTCAATATCTGTAAATCCCAAACACTCAAAGCCAATATACTACTGACATACTCAATTTATTTTCTTATCTTTCTTGTCTGTCTTCTCTTGGTTCAAATCTTTATTATCGTGAATCTAATACTAATATGTTTGTACCTTAATCAGGGCTCACAAAGGAAATTTCAAGATGTAACTTTAAGTTATTATTAATTTTTATCTAAGAACCAACACTTTTAATTTTTAACACAAATTTTGTTGCTCTATTTTTTCCTGTTTTCTTTTTTTAAAAAATATTGTATATATTTAATTTTATTTCAACTGTCATTCCCTATCCTGGCTTCCCCACCACAAACACCCTGTGTCCTGTGATCTTCCACTGATTAAAATAAATAATCACCCACCAACCCACACCATCCTCCCTCCCTGCTCTAATATTACCATATACTGGGGCATCCAGCCTTGATAAAACCAAGCGATTCTCCTCCAATTGATACCCAACAAGGCTATTCTCCACTACATGTGGATCTAGAGCCATGGGTCAGTCCATGTATACACTTAGAATAGTAGTTTAATCCCTGGGACTTTTGGTTGGTTGAAATCGTTGTGTAAGTGAAATTTTAACCCCCTTCAGCTTTTTCAATCCTTTCTCTGATGCCTCCATTGGGGACCCTGTTCTCAGTTCAGTAGTTGTCTGTAAGCATCTGCCTTCGTATTTGGCATGATCTGGAAGATTATCTCAGGAGGCAAATTATACAAGACTCCTGTCAGCATGCACTTCCTGGCATCAGCAATATTGTCTGAGTTTAGTGGCTGTATTTAAGGTCCCCTTGATCATTAGTTGAAAGAATGCCTTACAGCTGGACCTCATGGAGGCATTTCCTCAACTGAGGCTCCTTTCTCTGTGATAACTCCATCTTGTGTCACGTTGACACAGAACCAGCCTGTACAATGTTCATAGCTTTTTAACACCAATAAATCTCACCTGGGTTCAGCTGGTCTTGGGTAGCTCCATGTTGCTTCCAGATCTTTCCTTCTTCAGACCTCTCACCTCTCTCTTATTCCCTCACCCTGCCCAATCACCTTTGTTTCTTTATTTTACTAATTAAAATGGGAATACTCAGTTGGAGTCATGTGACTAGCCAGCCCTTCTTGGGGATGTGGAATTAATGTTAAATTACAAACAACTTCAGGAAAATCTACAGAAGACTCTCAATCCTGAACATCTATTCTCCAAATACAAGGGCACCCACATTCATAAAAGAAACCTTACTAAAGATCAAAGCATGTGTGGCAGAATTCACAAAAATAGTGGGAGACTTCAACACCTAAGTCTCATCCATGGAAAGATCATGGAAGCAGAAACTGAACACAGACATAGTGAAACTAAAAGAAGTTTTGAGTCAAATAGATTTAACAAACATCTACAGAGTATTTTATCCTAAAACAAATGAATATACCTTCATATCAGCATCTCAGGACATAATCTCCAAAATTGACCAACTAGTGGGCCACATAACAGTCCTCAACTGATACAAGAACATGAAAATAATCCCATGTGTCCTATCAGATCACCCAAATTCTCAATAGAGACAATCAATGCTAGATGTTCCTGGACAGACATCATGCAGACCCTAAGAGAACATAAGTGTCAGCCCAAGCTGCTATACCCAGAAAAACACTCAATCAACTTAGATGGAGAAAACAAGCTATTCCAGGACAAAAGTAAATATATACAATATCTGACCACAAACCCAGCAATGCAAGAAATTATAGGTGGAAAACCCAAGACAAGCAAGAAAACTACATCCTAGATAAAACAAGAAAAAACCTAAGCAAAAAAACCAAAAGAAGAAAGACACACAGGCACAATTCTACCTCTAAAAGCAAAAATAGCAGGAAACAGCAACCACTATTCCTTAATATCTGTAAACATAAATAGATTCAATTCCCACAAAAATATAGGCTAAATGTCTGGATATATAAATAGAACACACATTTTGCTGCATACAAGAAACTCATATCAGAGACAAAAATAGACACTATCTCAGAGTAAAATGTTGGAAAAAAAAAACATTCCAAGCAAACAGCCCCCCCAAAAAAGCTGGAGTGGTCATTCTAACATTTAATAAAGGAGATTTACAACCAAGAGTTATCAAAAAAGTTATGAAAAGCCTCTAACAAAGCAAGTGAAAAACCTGTATGACAAGAACTTCAAATCTACAAAGAAGGAAATCAAGGAAGATCTCAGAAAGTAGTAAGATCTCTCATCCTCATGGTTTGAAAGGATCAACATTTAAAAAATGGCCATCCTACCAAAAGCAATCTACAGATTCAGCGCAATCCCCATCAAAATCCAACCCAGTTCTTCACTGAGTTGGAAAGAGCAATATGGAATTTCATCTGGAATAACAAAAGACCTAGAATAGCAGAATCCATCCTCAACCACAAGAAAACATATTTGGGAATCACCATCCCTGACCTCAAGCTATATTACAAGGCAATTGTGCTAAAAACTGCATGGTACTGGTACAGAAACAGGCATGTGGATCAATGGAATAGAATAGAATATCCAGAAATGAACCCTCACTGATATGGTCACCTGATTTTTGACTAAAGTGCTGTAAACAGTCAATGGAAAAAGGACAGCATCTTCAATAAAGAGTTTTTGTCCAACTGACACTCAGCATGCAGAAGAATGAAAATAGACCCTTTCTTATCTCCTTCTACAAAAATCAAGTGCAAGTGGATCAAAGATCTCCACATTGAAACAAAAACACTGAAACTATTAGAAGAGAGAGTAGGGAATATCTTAGAACTCATAGGCACAGGAGAAAATTTCCTGAACAGAACACCAATGGTTTGTGCTTTAAGGTGAAATATTGTCAAATGGGAAATAATGAGATTGCAAAGTTTCTGTAAGGCTAAGGACAATGTCAAGAAAACAAAACGGAAGCCATCAGATTGGGAAAAGATCATTACCATCCCCAATTCTAATAGAGGCCTGATATCAAAGGTATACAAAGAACTCAAGAAGCTAGAAACCAGAGAATCAAACAACGCTATTAAAAATGAGGTATGGTGCTAAATAAAATATTCTCAATTGAGGAAAATGAAATGCCTGAAAATCATCTAAGGAAGTGCTTGACATCCTTAGCCATCAGGGATATGAAAATCAAAACACACCTGAATTTCCACTTCATACCAACGAGAATAGCTAAGATCAAAAATTTTGAAGACAACAGATAAGGGCGAGGATGCAGAGAAAAAGAACACTCCTCCACTGTAACTGTAGTTCTAAACAGCTACAGCAAATCTGGAAATCAGTATGGCGGTTCCTCAGAAAATTGGACATAGTACTACATG
The DNA here is from genome assembly GCF_963924665.1 of Micromys minutus. Taxonomy (NCBI): domain Eukaryota; kingdom Metazoa; phylum Chordata; class Mammalia; order Rodentia; family Muridae; genus Micromys; species Micromys minutus. Next base: position 27,136,327 of record NC_137958.1, read on the forward strand.
AAGACCCAATTATTACACTCCTGGGCATATACGCCAGAGAAGTTACAACATACAACAAAGACACATGCACCAAAATGTACATAGCAGCACAACTTATAATAGCCAGAGGCAGGAAAGACCCCAGATGTCCTTCGGTAAAAGAATGGATACAGAAATTGTGGTATATTTACACAGTGCAGTACTACGCAGCTATCAGAAACAATTACTTTATGAAATTCTAAGAAAATGGATGCATCTAGAGAATATCATCCTGAATGAGATAACCCACTCAAAAAAGAACAGACATAATATGCAGTCACTGAAAATTGGATATTAACCCTAGAAATCTCTGAAAACCCCAGAAACAATTCACAGACTATATTAAGTCAAAAAAAAAAAAAAAAAAAAAAAAAAAAGAAAAAGAAAAAGAAAAAAAAAACCCAAAGGCAGAAAACAAAAAAAAGAAGAAAAACATATCAAAAAAATTAACTGAAAAACCATTATGATTAGTGTTTACACACCTAGAAAACTTTAACAATTTCCAGGTTACATCTTGTTTTATTGTACTTTTTGATCATTGTAACTAGTAAAATTTTAATGCATACTAGCAAATTTGAAAAAAATCAAGGTCTTACAAAAAGTATTCATATACACTTATCCAAAAACGATGAAAATCTGTACCTTTATCTTTATTTGTTAAAATAAAGATGTTCAGTTCATGAAAAAAAAAAAAAAAAAAAAACACTAAACAATAAAAAAGGAAGGAAGACGCAAAGAATGAACAGCAAAACAGGAGGTCTGATCAAGCTGACAAAATTTTAATTTTCATGCACTAATTTTATACAGGTAGAAGAAGGGAATAAAACATAAGACTTAGGAACTTTCCAGCTAAAGAACTTTTCACAAATTCTTTGTGGAGAATTATATGGGAAGGGGGACTACTCAGGTGCAGATTACCATGTTCTGCAAAGTAGGATCTGTTGCCTGGGAGGCCTTTCTACTCAGAATCAGAGATCACCTGACTTATAGTCAGTCTCTACCACAGAAAACAGAAACCTAGGCTGAGATATAAGTAATATGGTGTTACTTGGAACACTTCCTGCCCAAGGCCAGACCCAGCCCTGTTTCTTTCCCTACCATAGGTCCCTGGGAGCTTGGAAGAGCTGCAGGTGTGCTTTCCATCTTAAATAGAAGGGTGAGTCAACTTCTTCTGCCCACATTCTATCCTGGAAGAGGCCAGCCAGAACACTTCATACACAGGCAGAGGTACTACCCAGGAGAGCACACTTACAATCAAAAGCCAGACTCAGCCCAAATACATCAAGACTGGTCTCTGCCATTGGAATTCACAATGTACCCTGAGAGAGGAACACCCAGAAACAATCTTCCTCTAGAGATCATGGGCCCACCAACCTACAAGAGACATAAGCCCCAATACGAGACAAGAAGATCACCTAGCATCACATAGAACAAGATGGCAGGACTCTAAGAAACCAAAACCAAGATCAAATGGCAACATCAAAACTCAGTACTTCCACCACTGCAAATAGTGGATATCTTCAATAACCAGAAAAACAAGATTTAGACTTAAAATTATACTTAATGATGATGATGGAGAAGCTCAAAGGAGAAGAACATAAAGAACACATTCAAAAGTAAAGGAGAATACACACAAACAAGATGGAGCCCTTAAAGAGGAAACACAAAAATCACTTAAATAGTTGAATGGAAGAATAACCAGGTGAAGGAACTGAAAACAGAAACAGAAACAATGAAGGAAAATCTAAAGAAAACAAACTTGAAGTTAAAAAACTTAGGAAAGACATAAGGAGTCATAAATGCTAGAATCACCAACAGAATACAAGAGATATAAAAGAGAATCTCAAGAAGAAAACAGAACATCGAAGTCATTGACACAACACTCAGAGAAACTGCAAAAATAAAAGAGATCCTTAGCAAAATATCACGAAAATCCAGGACACCATGAGAAGATCTAACCTAAGCATAATAGGTGTAGACAGGGTGTAGAATATGAACTGAAAGGCACAATAAATATCTTCATCCCTGGAATGCAAGGATGGTTTAATATAAAGAAATCCACCAATGTACTCCACCATATAAACAAACTCAAATTACAAAATCACATGGTCATCTCACTAGAGGCTGAGAAAGTATTTGACAAAATCCAACAACCCTTCATGTTAAAAGTCCTGCAAAAAACAGGAATCCAAGGTCCACACCTAAACATAAAAGCAATGTACAGAAAACCAACAGCCAACATCAAACTTAAGGGTGGAAAAATGAAGCAATTCCACTAGAATCATGGACTCGACAAAGCTGCCCACTCTCTCCCTACTTATTGAACATAGTACTGGAAGTCCTGGCTGGAGCAATGAGACAGCAAAAGGAGATCAAGGAGATACAAATTGGAAAGGAAGAAGTAAAAACATCACTCTTTGCAGATGACATGATAGTGTATTTAAGTGACCCACAAATTCCAAGAGAGAACTCCTACAGCTGATAAACAAGTTCAGCAAAGTGGCTGGATATAAAATTAACTCAAAAAAGCAGTAGCCTTCCTATATTCAAAGGATAAACATGTGGAGAAAGAAATTAGAGAAAAGATACCCTTCACAATAGTCACAAAAACTATAAAATACCTTCGTGTGACTCTAAGCAAGTGAAGGACCTGTGTGACAAGAACTTCAAATATCTAAAGAATTAAATCGAATAAGATCTCCAAAAACGGAAATATCTCTCATGCTCATGGATTGGAAGGATCAACATCTTAAAAATGGACATTCTACTAAAATTATCTACAGATTCAATGCAATCCCCATCAAAATTCCAACCCAGTTCTTCATTGAGTTGGAAAGATCAATGTGCAATTTCATCTGGAATAACAAAAGACCTAGAATAGAGAAATCCATCCTCAACAACAAGAAAATATCTGCAGGAATCACTATCCCTGACCTCAAGCTATATTACAAGGCACTTGTGCTGAAAACTGCATGGTACTGGTACAATAACAAGCATGTGTATCAATGGAATAGAATACAAGATGCAGAAATGAGTCCTCACAGGGCTGAAAAACTGGTACCAGAAACAGAACTTTGCAACTTCAGTTTCCACCTGGTGGTGACTTCAGGTCGTGAAGCAGAGCCCAGCCAATCTGCCATGCAGACCACCAGTTCCTAAGGTTGAGAGACTAGTGAGTGGAAGATCTGAGCAACCGGGGAGCAGAGAGATCTGTGAGGAGTGCACACACAGGGCGCACCTTCCGAACTGCCTGATCTGGGGACCAGGAACAGAACTTTGGAACCTCTGTTCCCACCCGGCGACTCTGAGGCATAGAACAGGTCTGGGCCCATCTGCCACCTAGACCAGTGGAGATCCAGGGACACCGACCAAATACAAGGGAAAGGTGAGAACATATCACTGACAACAAAATGGCAAGAGGAAAGCAAAGAGTATATCCCAAGGAAACCAAGACAACCTGGCAACACCAGAACCCAGCTCTTCTCTAACAGCAAAAATCGGAATTCCAAACACTCCAGAAAAAGAAGATGCAGACCTGAAATCATACCTCAAGATGCTGATAGAAATACTTAAACAAGAACGGGAGGACAAGCAAAAAGATTCAGAAGCTTTTAAAGAGGAAACAAGAAAAACACTCAAAGAACTGAAAGAACTAGAGGAAAACAGAACCAAAGAAATGAAGGAATGGAAGAGGGAAATTAAAAGGAAATTGACACAATAAAGAAAACACTAAAAGAGATAACCCTAGAGGCAGAACACCAAAGAAAGAAATCAGGAGTCACAGAAGCAAGCATTTCCAATAGATTACAAGAGATCAAAGAGAGAATATTGGGGGCAGAAGACAACATTGCAAACATAGACAAAACAGCGAGAGAAGGTGCAAAAAACAAAAAGCTCCTAACCCAAAATGTCCAGGAAATCCAAGATACAATGAGAAGACTGAACCTAAAGATAATAGGAATAGAAGAGGGAGAAGAGTATCAGCTAAGAGGCAGAGTAAATGTCTTCAACAAAATCGTTGAAGAAGACTTCCCTACCCTCAAGAATGAGATGACCACGAGCATAAAAGAAGCCTAAAGAACTCCAAATAGGTTGGACCAGAAAAGAAATACCTCCCGACACATAACAGTCAAAACACCAAGTGCCCAAAGCAAAGAAAGAATACTAAAAGCAGTAAGGGGAAAAGGTCAGGTAACATATAAAGGCAGGCCAATCAGAATCACACCCGATTTCTCAACAGAGACTATGAAAGTAAGAAGAGCCTGGACAGATATCATGCACACCCTAAGAGAGCACAAGTGCCAGCCCAAGCTGCTATACCCAGCAAAACTATCAATCACTATAGATGGAGAGGTGAAGATATTTCAAGACAAATCTAAATTTACACACTATCTGACCACAAACCCAGCACTACAACGAATTATAGGTGGAAAACCCAATACAAAGAGGGGAAATACAGCCCAGTAAAAACAAGAAAACTCCTAAAAAAGAAAACTAAAAGAAGAAAAACACAGACTCAACTCAACCCACAAAAGCAATAATGGCCGAAAACAGAAAAAATTATTCCTTGATATCTATTAACATAAATGGACTCAACTCCTTAATAAAGAGACATAGGCTATCAGACTGGATACATAAACAAAATCCAGCCTTTTGTTGCATACAGGAAACTTATCTCAGAGACAAAGACAGACACTATCTCAGAGTAAATGGGTGGGAAAAAAACTTCCAAGCAAACAGCCCCAAGAAGCAAGCTGGAGTGGCTTTACTAATATCGAATAAAGTAAATTTCCAACCAAAAGTTATCAAAAAAGATAAGGAAGGACACTTTTTACTCCTTACCGGGGAATCTGTTAGGAGGAACTCTCAATTCTTAACATATATGCTCCAAATAAAAAAGCACCCACATTCATAAAAGAAACCCCACTAAAGCTCAAAAAATACATTTCACCCCACACAAAAATAGTGGGAGACTTTAATACCCCACTCTCACCAATGGACAGATCATGGAAACAGAAACTGAACAAGGACACTGCAAAACTAGCAGAGACTTTGAATCAACTAGAATTAATAGATATCTACAGAACATATCATCCTAAAATAAAAGAATAAACGGTCTTCTCAGCACCCATGGCACCTTCTCGAAAATTGACCACATAATTGGACACAGAACGAGCCTCAATTGATATAAGAAGATTGAAATACTCCCATGCATCCTCTCAGATCCCCATGGTGTACAGCTGGTCTTTAAAAACAACAAAGACAACAAAAAGCCCATGTACACATGGAAACTAAACAACACTCTGTTAAATGATAGCAGGGTTAAAGAAGAAATAAAGAAAGAAATTAAGGACTTTCTAGAATTTAAGGAAAATGAAAACACAACATACCCAACCTATAGGATATAATGAAAGCAGTACTGAGAGGAAAACTCATAGCCCTAAGTGCTTCCAAAAAGAAACTGGAGAGAGCTCACATCAACAACCTGACAGCACAGATAAAAGCCCTAGGACAAATGGAAGCAGATATACCCAAGAAGACTAGATGGCAAGAAATAATCAAAATTAGGGCAGAAATAGACCAAATAGAAACAAAAAGAACCATTGAAAAAATCAACAAAACCAAGAGTTGGTTCTTTGAGAAAATCAACAAGATTCATAAACCCCTACCCAGACTAACTAGAGGGCAAAGAGAGAGTATACAAATTAACAAAATCAGAAAGGAAAGTGGAGACATAACAACTGAAAATGAGGAAATTCAAGAAATCATCAGATCCTACTACAAAAACTTATACTCCACAAATTGGAAAATCTGGAGGAAATGGACGAATTCCTAGACAGATACAAGATCCCAAAGTCAAACAAGGACCAAGTAAACCATCTAAATAACCCTATAACACCTAAAGAAATAGAAGAAGTCATCAAAAGCCTCCCAACCAAAAAAAAAAAAAAGCCCAGGTCCAGACAGGTTCAGTGCAGAATTTTATCAGACATTTATTGCTGATATAACACCTATACTCCCCAAAATATTCCCAAAGATAGAATCTGATGGAATACTACCCAACTCATTTTTTGAGGCTACAATAACCCTCATACCTAAACTACACAAAGACCCTACAAGAAAAGAGAACTTCAGTCCAATCTCACTTATAAACATTGACACAATAATACTCAACAAAATCCTTGAAAACCGAATCCAAGAACACAACAAAACGATCATTAATCATGACCAAGTAGCCTTCATCTCTGGGATGCAGAATGGATTAATATGAGGAAATCCATCAATGTAATCCACCATATAAACAAACTCAAAGAACAAAATCACATGGTCATCTCACTAGAGGCTGAGAAAGCATTTGACAAAATTCAACACCCCTTCATGTTAAAAGTCCTGGAAAGAACAGGAATCCAAGGTCCATACTTAAACATAATAAAAGCAATAGACAGCAAACCAACAGCCAACATCAAACTTAATGGTGGGAAACTTGAAGAAATCCTACTAAAATCAGGGACTAGACATTGCTGCCCACTCTCCCCTTACCTATTCAACATAGTACTGGAAGTCCTGGCTGGAGCAATTAGACACCAAAAGGAGATCCAGGGGATACAAATTGGAAAGGAAGAGATAAAAGGATCACTATTTGCAGATGACATGATAGTGTACTTAAGTGACCCCAAAAACTCCACCAGAGAACTCCTAAAGCTGATAAACAAGTTCAGCAAAGTGGCTGGATACAAAATCAACTCAAACCAATCAGTAGCCTTCCTATACTCAAAGGACAAATATTTGGAGAAGGAAATTAGTAAAAAGGTACCCTTCACAATTTTCACAAAAACTATGCAATACCTTGGTGTGTCTCTAACTAAGCAAGTGAAGGACCTGTATGACAAGAACTTCAAACCTTTATAGAAGGAAATTGAGGAGGATCTCAGAAAATGGAAAGATCTCCCATGCTCATGGATTGGAAGAATCAAAATTTTAAAAATGGCCATCCTACCAAAAGCAATCTACAGATTCAACGCAATCCCCATCAAAATTCCAACACAGTTCTTCATGGAATTGTAAAGATCAATGTGCAATTTCATATGGAACAACAAAAGACCTAGAATAGCAAAATCCATCCTCAACAACAAGAAAACATCTACAGAAATCAGTGTCCCTGGCCTCAAGCTATATTACAAGGCAATTGTGCTGAAAACTGCATGGTACTGGTACAGAAATAGGCATGTGAATCAATGGAATAGAATAGAAGATCCAGAAATGAGCCCTCACATATAAGGTCACCTGAATTTTGACAAAGGAGCCTTAAACATTCAATGGAAAAAGGACAGCGTATTCAACAAATGGTGCTGGTACAACTGGCACTCAACATGCAAAAGAATGAAAATAGACCCTTTTCTCCTTATACAAAGCTCAAGTGTAAGTGGATCAAAGATCTCCACATTAAACCAGATACACTGAAACTATTAGATGAGAAAGTAGGGAAAACTTTAGAACATATAGGCACAGAAGAAAATTTTCTGAACAAAAAAACAATGGCTCAAGCTCTAAGTTCAAAGATTAACAAATGGGACTTAATGATATTGCAAAGTTTCTGTAAGGCTAAGGACATTGTCAAGAAAACAAACAGCATCCAACAGAATGGGAAAAGATTTTTACCAACTCAACATCAGATAGAGGCCTAATATCTAAGGTATACAAAGAACTCAAAAAGCTAGACACCAGAGAATCAAATAACCCTATTAAAAAATTGGTACAGAGCTATACAAAACGTTCTCAGTTGAGGAATATCGAATGGCTGAGAAATATCTGAGGAAGTGCTGGACTACCTTAGCCATCAGGCAAATGCAAATCAAAACAACCCTGAGATTCCACCTCACAGCAGTCAGATTGGCCAAGATCCAAATCAGATGACAACAGATTCTGGCAAAATTGCGGAGAAAGAGGAACTGTTCTCCACTTTTGGTGGGCTTGCAAATAATACAATGACTCTGGAAATCAGTCTGGCGATACCTCAGAATATTGGACATAGGACTACTTGAAGACCCAGCTATTCTACTTCTGGGCATATACCCCAGAGACACCTTAGTACACAACAAAGTTATATGCACCACAATGTTCATAGCAGCTCTATTTATAATAGCCAGAAGCTGGAAAGAACCCAGATGTTCTTCAGAAGATGAATGGATACAAAAATTGTGGTACATTTAGACAATGGAATACTTCACAGCCACCAGAAACAATGACTTGCCCAAATACTTAAGAAAATGGCTGCATCTAGAGAATATCATTCTGAGTGAGATAACCCAGTCACAAAAGAACCGACATAATATACAGTCACTGATTATGGGTTGCTAACCCCAGAGGCTTGCACTGCCCCAGAAACAACTCACAGACTGTATGAAGTCCAAGAAATAAAGAAAAGTAAACAAATCAAAACAAAAAAATCTCTATTCAACAAGATATCTTTGACTATTTTCATGTTACATTTTGTTTTACATGTACTTTATGCTCATTGTAACTATTAAGCTTTCAATGCATACTATCAAACCTTTAAAAAAAATCAAGTACTAACTAAAAAATATATTCATACAGTTTTATGTAAAAATTATTTTAAAATCTGAAAAAAAGTACTGACAGATATGTATTGCATAATTTTATGCAAAAATGCTTAAAATGTGTACATTTATCTTTGTTTTGTAAAATAAAATTGTTAAAAAAAAAAGAAATGAGCCCTCACATATATGGTAACCTGATTTTTGACAAAGAAGCTGTAAACATTCAATGGAAAACGGACAGCCTATTCAACAAATGGTGCTGGTCCATCTGGCACTCAGCATGCAGAAGAATGAAAAAGGACCCTATCTTATCTCCTTGTATAAAGCTCAAGTGTAAGTGGACCAAAGATCTCCACATTAACCCAGATATACTGAAACTATTAGATGAGAAATTAGGGAAAACCTTATAACACATAGGTACAGGAGAAAATTTTCTGAACAAAACACAAATGGCTCAAGCTCTAAGGTCGAAGATTAACAAGTGGGACTTAATGAGATTGCAAAGTTTATGTAAGGCTAAAGACATTGTCAAGAAAACAAAAAGGGCAGCCAACAAAATGGGAAAAGATCTTTACCAACTCCACATCAGGTAGAGGCCTAATATCCAAGGTATACAAAGAACTCAAAAAGCTAGACAACTGAGAATTAAATAACCCTATTAAAAATGGGGTACAGAGATAAACAAAACATTCTCAATTGAGGAATATCGAATGGCTGAGAAACATCTAAGGAAGTGCTCAACATCTTTAGTTATCAGAGAAATGCAATCAAAACAACTCTGAGATTCCACCTCACACCATTGAGATTGGCCAAGATCCAAAACTCAGATGACAGCAGATGCTGGCAAGGTTGTCGAGAAAGAGGTACACTTCTCAACTGTTGGTCGGGTTGTAAACTGATACAACCACTCTGGAAATCAGTCTGCCGACAACTCAGAAAATTGGACATAGTACTACCTGAAGATCCAGCTATTCCACTTCTGGGCATATACCCCAGAGATATTCCAATATACAACAAAGATATATGCACCACAATGTTCATAGCAGCTCTATTTATAATAGCCAGAAGCTGGAAAGATCCCAGATGTCCTTCAGTAGATGAATGGATACAAAAACTGTGGTACATTTACAAATGGAGTACTACTCTGCCATACGAAACAATGACTTAACCAAATTCTTAAGAAAACAGTAGCATTTAGAGAATATCATCCTGAGTGAGATAACCCAGTATCAAAAAAAAAAAAAAAAGACATAATATACAGTTACTGATATTGAGATGCTAACACCAGAGGCTAGGTCTCCCTCAGAAACAACTCACAGACTGTGTGAAGTTCAAGAAAAAAAGAATACAAAACAAAACAACAACAACAACAAAAAGTCACGCTCAATCCTTACCCACCAAAAAAAGGTTGACTCATCTGTGTTACCTCCTGTTTTACATGTACTTTTTGCTCATTGTAACTAGTTAGACCTTAATGCAGAGTATCAAACCTTAAGAAAAAGAAAAAGAAAAAAGCCAAGCACTGACACAATTGTATTTGTATAAATTTATGCAAAATTTTAAACATTTTATTTCTTTTATCTTTGTTTTTTAAAATAAAGTTTAAAAAAAGAAAGAAAGAAAGAAAATGGTTGCATCTAGAAAATATCATCCTGAGTGAGATAACCAAGGCACGAAAAAAACAGACATAATATGCAGTCTCTGATAGTGGGATGCTAACCCCGGAGGCTCAGACTGCCCCAGAAACAACTCACAGACTGTGTGAAGTTCAAGAAAAAAAAGAAAAGAAACCAAAACAAACAAACAAAAAAGACATTATGCTTAATCCTTACTCACCAAGAAAACTTTGGTTAATTCCAGCTTTCATCCTCTTCTATATGTACTTTTTGCTCATTGTAACTAGTAAGAACTTAATGCAGAGTATCAAACCTTAAAAAAAAAAAGTCAAGCACTGACCAAAATGTATTTGAATACATTTTACAAAAATGTTTAAATTTTTTTCCTTTTATCTTTGTTATGTAAAATAAAGTTTAAAAAAATAAATAAATAAATTATAGAAGAAAACTTTCCTAATCTAAAAAAAGAGATGAACATTAACATAAAAAAAGCCTACTGAACTCTAAATAGACTGGACCAGAAAAGTAATTTTTGCTGATACACAGTAGTCAAAACAACAAGTGCTCAAAACAAAGAGTCATAGAAGCAGTAAGAGAAAAAGGTCAGGTAATGTATAAGTCAGACTGATAAGAAATGCAAGAAACTTTTCAACAGAAACTATGAAAGCTAGAAGATCCTAGAGTGCCCTCATACAGGCCCTGAGGTTACTATATCCAGATAAAACTCTGAATCATTATAGGTGTAGAAACCAAAATGATCCAAGATAAATGCAAATTTATACAATATCTCTCCACAATACAGCCTTTCAAAGGATAGTAGATGAAAACCAACTCCACAAAGAGGGAAACTTCACCTTAACAAAATCAAGAAACTAATCCTCTTGCAACACACAACAAAGAAGTAGGGCACACAAGCATAACTTTATCTCTCACGGCAAAAATATCAGGAAAAAAAATCACTATTTTGTAAGATACCTTAAGTTCCCTTAACAATTCTCCAATAAAAGGACATAGACTAATTGTCTGGATATTCACATAGATTCCAGCATTTTGCTGCATACAGGAAACTCATCTCAACAAAAAGACAGGCACTATCTCACAGTAACGGGTTGGGAAAAAAACTTTACAAGCAAATGGTCATCAAGACACAAGCTGTAGTAGCCATCCTAATATCAAATAAAATAGATTTTCAACCAACTGTCATCAAAACTGAAAAGGAAAGGCACTCTTTACATATCAGTGGAATAATTGGAAAAGAGGAAGTCTCAATCCTCACAATCAATGCTCCAAATAAAAGAGCACATACGTTCATAAAAAAAAATTCTACTGAAGCTCAGAGCATATATTATACCACACTCTTTAATAGAGGGAGACTTCAACAGTCCACTCTCATCAATGGATAAATCAGGGATGCAGAAATGAACAGAGACACAGTAAAACTAACATAAGTTATAAACCAAATGGATTTAACAGACAACTGTAGCATATTTCATCCTAAAACAAAAGCATCTCAGGGCATGCTCTCCGAAATTTACCATATAGTCAGTCACAAAACAGGCCTAAACAGATACAAGAACATATAAAAATCCCATGCATACTATCAGATCACATGGACTAAGGCTGGGCTACAATAACAATAAAAACAACAAAACCCCACATACACATGGAAGCTAAACCATTCACTACTCAAGAACCACTTGGTCAAGGAAGAAATAAAGAAAGAAATCAAAGACTTTTTAAAAATTAAACAAAAAGAAGGGACAACACACCTGAAACTTATGTGATACAATGAGAGCAGTTTTAAGAAGAAAATTCATAGTCCTGAGCACCTCTAAATGAAAACTGGAGAGATCACACACTAACAGCTTGAAAGAACAGCTGAAAGCTCTAGAACAAAAAGAATCAGATACACCCAGGAGGAGCAGACAGCAGGAAATAATAAAAGTCAGAGCTGAAATCACCAAGTAAAACAAAAAGAACTTCACAAAGTATCAGCAAAACCAAGAGCTATTTCTTTGAAAATCAAGATGGATAAACATTTGGGCAGACTAAATAGTGGACACAGAGACAGTATCTCAATTAACAAAATCAAAAATGACGGGGGAGACATAAAAGAATAAACTGAGGAAATAAAGAAATCATCATAAACTTCTAAAAAAGCCCATAATGAACAAATTGGGAAAATCTACTGGAAATATAGATTTTTTTAGAAAGATACCAATTCCCAAAGTTAAATCAGGATTAGCTAAACCATCTAAACAGACCCAAAACTTATAGAGAAATAGAAGCAGCCATCAAAATCCTCCCTTGCAACAAAAACGTGAATTATAAAGATATTTTTATACATTGTAGACTTAATGGTAGATTTTAAACTATTTAACCTCCATGGTAGCCCACCACACACCTGAGGGAGAGGAAAACCAAAGATAATGGGGAAATAGACAAGTTGAAAAAGTTGTTTTCTTTTTTATTATTTTTAGTCTTCAATTTTCAGTCCAGTCACTACCCCACAACTGTCCATGATCCGCCTTTCCCTCATCCCATAGCACCTACCTGCTGCCCATTTCCACGGAAATGTCCCCAACCATAAACCCCAAGTCACCAGTCAAGCAACAGTCTCTGGGCCCTCAAGTCTCCCTAGGGTTAAATGCATGATCTGAACGTTTCCAGACCAGTCAGTCCACTTGTGGATATGTCCAGGGCCACACATCAGGAAGCATTTGCTGTCTGTTTGGTGGTTCAGTTTCTAAGAGATCTTGTGGTCTAAAAGCTGAGACTAGTGCTCTTCCTATGAGGTTGCCATGCCTCTCAGCTTCTTCCACCTTTCCCTTTTTCAACCACATGGGTCCCCAACTTCTGTACATCGTTTGGGTGAAAGGTAACTGCATACAACACTTCAAGGTCTTAGTTGGGCATCTCAGAGGGCAGCCGTGCAAGTCTCCTGTCTGTAAGCACAACAAATGCTTCAACAGAGCACCTTCTGTGTTGGCTCTCTAGTAACCGGAATTTCAGTTTCCAGGAAAGCACTGCAACCCAATTCAATAGCAAACACTCCAGGCATCCACCAGCAGTTCATTTCTGTAAGAGATGGGAAAGCAAAGAGACATCAGGGGTTGTGGGACTTCCTAGAAGAGACAGCCAGAGACAGCCAGGCCTCAGACTGGGCAAGTTTCATCAGGAAGAAACAAGAGGAGCACCAGGAATCGTTCTCAGCGGTGCTCCTCTCAGATAATGGAAGATCAGAACAGAAGCCTCAAGACCCAGGAGCATTGCACACCTAACACGTGCATATGGAAGCCTAGTTCCTCCAGTATCACTGTTCCTCAACTTCTCTTTATAGCCCTCAAAGCATCACCTGTGGTCTACAGGTCTAAACTTGGCCAATGTCTCAGCTGAAACTACTCTGTCTATCAGCCCAAACCCAGAAGCTGTAAGAATCCGCATCCTACCATTGGCACCTTTTGGTGCACATTCGTGTATGTAGTCCACTAAATGCAGCTCAAAAGAGCAATGTATTTCAGAACAATACATACCTGTCACAAGCAAAGAAAATTTGATCACTATCAGTTGTCCTTTTGTTTGCCTGCCTTTAGGTACCCCTTACTCTCTGATGTGTTTTTTAGCCTATCTGTGCCAGCAAAACACCATCCAAACGATTTTCCATAGAAACCTCAAGTTTCTACTTCAGCTAGTCAGCATCCTTCAGTCTCTTTCAGGGAGTACTCCTCTCACAATTCTATCAGACCTTCATAAAGGACCTAATATCAATACTCTCCAAACTACTCCACAAAATAGAAACAGAGGGAACTCATTCTTCGAAGCCACAATAACACTTACTCCTAAACTACACAAAGATACTACAATGAAAGAAAACTTTACACCAATTTCTGTCATGAACACTGATGCAAAAATAATCCATAAAATTCTTGCGAAATGATTCCAAGAACACATCAAAGTGATCATTCACAGGGATCATGTGGGTTTCATCCCAGGGATGCAAGGATGGTTAAATATACGGAAATCCATCAATGTCATCCACTATATAAACAAACTCAAAGACAAAATATCACATAATTATCTCTCAAGATGCTGAGAAAGCACTGGACAAAAATCAACACCCCTTCATTTGAAAAATTCTTCAAAAGGTCAGGTAATCAAGGCTCATACTTAAATATAGTAAAAGCAATACACAGCAAACCAGTAACCAGCATCAAAGTAAATGGTGAGAAACTTAAAGCAATCTCACTAAAATCAGGGTTTAAAAAAGGCTGTCCACTCTCTCCATTCCTATTTAAGATAGTACTTAAAATACTATGCAGAGCAATAAGACAACAAAAAGAGATCAAAGGGATACAAATTGAAAAGGAAGAAGTCAAAATATCACTCTTTGTAGATGATAGGATAGTATAATTAAGTGACCATAAAAATTCAACCAGGGAACTTTAACTGCTAATAAATACCTACAGCAAATTGGCTGGATATAAAATTAACTCAAATGGACACTGTTAATATGTTGGTTTCAGTGTGGATTGAAGCTTTAGTGGTGTTTCTTTTAAGAATCAGTGTGTCCTTGTGTTTGCCGCAGAGAAGTGAAGAGTCATGATGTCTTCTTGTACATTTTTCCTTTGATGAACATGAAATCTCTCACATACCTATTGTTTAAATGTGGATAAAAATCTTTTATATACTTTTCATTCTACTCCAGTTTACTAAATGGGTCAATTAAAATAAATTAGCAGACATTTAATTTGATGCTGTACTATCTTTATTGGTGAGATATGGTTCTTGAATGTAATAGATTGATGGAAATTGTTTTTTTATGCAATCTCTTAACTGGTGCTTTTTCTTGCTCAACCTAGTCTGATGATATTGAAAGATATTAATGACAAATAACTGTCAAATCCTCTTATTTTGTAAGGTTTGCTGTAGTGATGATGGTGTATAGAGCTCTGTGTGTGTGTGTGTGTGTGTGTGTGTGTGTGTGTGTGTGTATGATTGTGTGTGTATGTGTGTGTGTCTGTGTTTCATTTCTTTTTTTACTCCTTTAGTGATATTATTACTTGTGTTTTCTTGAATATAGTAAATCACGATCAGTTAGATATTTGCACCTAATATATTTGTAGGTCTTTGCTTAGGGATAGAAAGTTAAATTTGAGCTTGGCAAGGAAATTTCTTTTCTTCATCAATAGTGATTTATGGTTTTTCTTTGTAAACCAGTGTCAGTTGGCATCTGAGTTTTCTTGATAAGTTTAAGATATCTGTATGAGATCCTTTGTCTTTTAGATTCTCTGTTTAGAAGTCAGATGTAATTCAAAATCAGGAAGAGTGAGGTAACACAGACATGAGACCAATTCCCTCTAAGTGGGTATTTTCAGTAAATTAGACATAAAGAAGTGAGTCTTTCTACAGGTCAATCTGTCTTACCCCTGTCTTGCTTTTTCTCCCTTCAACATGTCTCTAGAAATTGCTCTTAAAATAAGAGGTGTTTGCTCTCCTTTTTATTTCTTTGTAGTCATTTTATTTAATTAGCTTACCTCTTTTATCAGTTCTCCCCCGCTTTGGGCAATTGTTCTCCTGTCAGAGGTTTCATTGAAACATCACAAGGTGTGCTTCTCAATGAGACGTCATTTTTAAACCCTGGTGCTACCTTCTACAAACTAACCTTCAGTGTTTTGAATTAAATGTATGTATTAAGAGCATTCTTTCTTTTTAGACAGAGAAATGAAAGGTTTGTGTTAAGAAGGAGGCATACCAGAGCTACACTATATTTTTGCAATAACAACACAATGTGTGAGTTCACAGTAACATCCAGTATCAAGCAACAGTTCTGTGCAATAGGAATGTGTGTCTGTGTCTTGCCAGTCTCATGGGGTTGAGGAACATATATTTTCATCTTTCCTAAAAGTCACTTGTTGCATGGTAGACATCAAATCTCCTTCTTTCTTTCTCGTGTAGTACTTATGTGTTTTTGTTGTTTTATTTGTATTGTATTTGATTTCTATGTGTCATAGACATACAACAGCTTTGGTCTCTAATCCATGTACCTGGATAAAGAGAAGACTGCCAAATCTTCTCCTCAGATTATAGAGGAAATTTTATCCAGGAACACAGCTCTCCAGAACACATCAAGGGAACTTCAAGGTCAGCGTGACCCTGGGGGATTCCAGACACACCCTTAGCACACACCTGTAATCCCAAAGGAGATCATCTAATTAAGAGACATGGAAAAGTGACCAATCAGATCTCACAGCGTGTGTGAGAAACAGGAATCACACCCCTCTCTTTAGAAACACTATATAAGCACCACAAAGAAGGAAAAACTATGTTCTGTCTGGACAGTTGTGAGTACATTTGATGAGTGTACTGGAGTGCACTTAGGCTCCTTTGTGAGTCTGTGCGGAGACAGTTGGACAGAGAATAAGAAGGAGTAAGCAGATAAGAAGAACTGACTACTTTAATTTGAGCAATTGCCTGAAGATTTTGGAGAGGCTTGATTGAATCTGTCATCGTGGAGAGGTAGAGTTGACACAGTCTTCCAGAATTCTGGAGGAACCAGAACCTCACCAAAAGTCAACCTCAGAAAAATTTCTTCTGGCAAAGAAAGGATACTTCTGGTGTATTTGGTTGGCTGACGTCTGGTGCCAAGAAAGCCTGGTGGGATACCAAGATCCCCAACATTAAGAGTAGCAGGGTACAGGGGTCCTCTAACAGAACCATCAAGAAGAGAAATTCACCAGGGCTGTCTCCACAGGAAGAATCAGTTCCTCACATTGGGCACGGTGCCCAGAGACATTCCTGAACTCTTGACCCACAACCCTCACACCCACAGCAAGGAACAAAGCCTGTAAGAAGGTGAGACAGAGGAAACCAAGAGGAAAGAACATTTCAGTTGTATAAGTGGACTCTGACTGCAGACCACCACAAATGGCAGACCCCAGGCCGGATCCCTCACCAACAAGGGTAAAAGGGTTGAAGACCTACCCATGATACTGAAGGAGTTCTTCAACTTGGTGATGGAGTTTGTGGTTGCTGGGGTATACGTCTCGCAATTCTCATTTGGAATCTTCCTAAATTTCCTCTCAAAAGAACTCGAAAAAAGAAGTGTACAACTCGAAACGGTGTCCAAAAAGGTTGAACAGCTAGCTGTGCAACAAGAAGAAATTGGAGTCCTCCGAGAACAAGTAGCCCTGATATTCAAAAGGCTAGAGGGGCAGACAGCAGAGGCAGTAAGAGAAGTGGAAGTCCATATTTGCGAACCTGTGGTGACTGATAAAACGGAGGATCACCACAGACAGCCCATTGGAAATGCTGCACTTCCTCCCAAGGACACAGAGGCAAGTCCATGGTCCACACTATCTTTGCCAGGGAGCCCGGAACAGACGGCGGAGAATGATTTTCAACAGCAAGCAGAAACTTCACGTCCAAATAGTAGGAAGCCTGAGTGTGAACAACCTTCTAGCTGTTTCAGCTCTCCTCAACTCAAGCCAAAGGATCCCCACTTCTACCCACCGCTGCGGCCCTACGGATTGGCAGGATCCTCTTATCACACCTATTCCTCAGTTACCGTGGAGCAAAGATTTCGAGATATCCTGAAAAGACCGTTCCAGCTGGACTTAAGAAATGCACCAGGGAGAGGAAATTTGAAGCCTATTGTTATAGATGGCAGTAATGTTGCAATGGCCCACGGCCTGAGAAAGTTCTTTAGTTGCCGTGGCATAGCGATCGCAGTTGAATATTTTTGGAAGCTCGGCATCAGAGACATCACTGTGTTTGTCCCACAGTGGAGAACAAGCCGGAATGCTAAGGCCACAGAACAGCACTTCTTAAGCCAGCTCCATGAGGTTGGGATATTAGCTTTAACACCTTCTCGGAAGGTCTTTCAACGAAGAATTGCTTCTCATGATGACAGGTTCCTGCTAGAGTTAGCAGAGACGAATGGGGGTATCATTGTGACTAATGATAACTTGAGAGAGTTTGTGACAGAGTCCGTGTCCTGGAGAGAAATTATTACAACGAGACTGCTTCAGTACACTTTTGTGGGGGACATATTTATGGTTCCTCAAGACCCTCTGGGAAGAAATGGACCCCGGCTAGACAAATTTCTTCAAAAGGAAGACTTTCTTCGAGACAGGCAGCCAAGACCCAATGCTCAGCCTGGTATGGGCATATTTGACCTTGCATTCCGGAGCAACAAAACCGATGGAGCCAAAGAAAGCCCCGAGGCTCCATCCCGGGTCCATGGAGCCACTGTGAACCCTAGTCTTCCTCGGCATCCCTCCTCTGCATCCCTGGACACGCTTCCCACACTTCCAACATTGCAGCAGAACGTTCCAGTGCCGGCAAAGAGAACTTTTGCCGAGACAATCAAGCTGAGAGACGGGTTGCTGAACATCTTCCCTGGCTCTGAGCAGAAACTTAAGATCGACGAGATTCTGGAAGCTCATCCCGATGTGAGAGACCTGAATGTCCTCGCTGCCCTGGTGTTAGAGTTCATACTGGGATGAGGACCCAGTGACTGTGGATGCTCTGAGTGAGAGGTAGGTACTGGGCACTGTTGCCAAAAGTTGTTTCGGCCAAACAGACAAATTCAGTCAGAATTCAAGAGAATATAGATTGAATGATTTTGTTTGGAGAACAGTGAAAGATAGAACAACTTATTTGAGGAAGTCTCCTAGAGATAAGAAAGAGTAAGAGTGACTTTATCCAGCAAAAAGCCTCCCAGACAACAATTAAACCTAGTGAGTAATAGTTAAATTAGAGTAGACAATATTGTTACAAATACAATTATAGATAATTGAATTTGTTTTGTTATTTGTAATCCAAGGAACGTTTGCTGGTACAAAACTGAATGAAAATTCACCTTTCAAACTGTTATGGTTTGCAGATCATTGCAGAAACCACTCAAAGACCAGTCTTACTCATCTGGAATGAATGACCCTAAGATAGATTGATCAAGACAATATGAGAGACTTGACAGCTGGCTGTCATCACCAATTAGAATTACATAGGAATTTTAAGCCAGGGATCCACAATTATCATTGGGTAGGTATCTGACCAATTAATGTTTTGTGACATGGGATTTCCTTAGGAACCTGTCCTTGATGTACCTGTATTCAACTTCAATTTCTGAGGCAATTTAAGTATGGCAGCACACTTGTCTCGCCTAACACGTATGTCTTAACATGTTAACCAAGATATTAGTTACCCATGTACATTTGATTCTCCCAAGCAGAATGTCAGTTCACAGGTAAGTGTTGGAAATTTAATCCTCCCTCAATCCTACTCAAAATGGAAGTCTTACTTCAAATAGCTTCTTACATGGGTAGAGGTGTCTGTCCTGTGTTGGCGTGCATGCTAGGGTAAGCTTATTAAAGGAAAAGCATAAAATTTCATTAAGAGGTATAGGAAATGTCACTTCATGTTTGGGTAGGGTCCAAGCTTATTGTGGCTACTATATATGCTTTAATTTATACTTTTACTTTTTACTCTCTTACTTTACGTCTGTTATTATGGGTTTACAAGAACACCAAACGACCAAAAATAACAGAATTTTCTATTCCTTAGGGCATGAGAGGGTACACACACACACACACACACACACACACACACACACACACATATATATATATAATATATATATTTATACAATTATAAATAATTGAATTTGTTTTGTTATTAGTAATCCAAGGAACATTTGCTGGTACAAAACTGAATGAATAAGTATATATATACATAAATATAATCTTAGCACAATTTGTAACATCACTAAATGAAAAGATAGACAGACAATTTTCATGTAAGCACTAACTTCTCATCTAGGCCTTAACATTCTCCTCCTCTTGGAGCAGTTTCTAGAAGTCAAATTTTAGATTCTTAATTACCTGAAGGCAGGGGATAAGTCGATTCCTAAATATCCTAAGATTATTAGTGCAATACACTGCTTCAAAAGAAACTAGATGATTAATTTAGTAACATTCAGAGAGAGTTGCAGAAAGAGTCATAAGGGACTAAGAAAACTAATTGTCAATGAGATTACCCAAAGACAACTGTTACATTGACTTTTGTTTCCTTTTGTTTTATTTTATTCAAGTGTATATTAGTATAAGTTGGTATCTCAGTTTCTCTTAATATCTGTAAGATATCTGTACAGAACCTTGCAGCTTTTAAAGTCTTTGTTGCACTGTCAGGTGTAATGCTAAGAAACCATGGGTGAGATAACACCAACCAATGAACATTCATGGTATCTATTCCCTAATAAGTGGATATCATCAGTAAATTCGAAGATACACAGAATTCTATCTATATCCACCAAAGCCAAATATCATTGAGAAAAGAGAGAAGATAATTAAGTCCTACTCAAAGGGAAAATAAAATAGATAATAAGGACAAATAGATGAAAATAACTAAGTGTGGGGTAAGTAGGACATGTTAGGGGATCAGGGGATTAAATGTGCCAAATTCTAACTTATTAAGGACTAGGCTTGTTACCCCATTTTTTTAATGGGTCAGTGTTATTTAAATTTTATTTAGCGGGCTAATAATTTGAAGCTGCACTATCTTTGTTTGTGAGATGTGTTTCTTGTATGTAGCAGATTGAAGGATTTTGTTTTTGTATGCTGTCTCTTAATTAGAGCTTCTTACTTGCTCAGCTGAGCCTGTTGATATTGATTAATGTTAATGACAAATAACTTTCAAATCCAGTTATTTTGATACTGGTTTTGGTGGTGATGAAGGTGTGTATTTCCATGTGTATGTGTATGTTTCACTTATTTTCTTTGTATGGTACTGAAATTATTTCCTGTATTTTCCTGAATATGGTTAATCACCATCAGTTGGATATTTACTTCTATTATATTTTGTAGGACTGGGCTTGCAAATTGAAGTTCAAAGTTGAGTTTGACAAGGAAATATTTTTATCTTCAACAATTGTGAGTGAAGGTTTTTGTTTTTAGTAGTGTAAATTGTCATCTGTGTTCTCTTAATGACTGTAAGTCATGTATCTGCATGAGACATTTAACTTTCAGACTCGGTTGAGAAGTCAGGTGTAATTCTAAATCAGCAAGAGTGAGGTAACACTGACATGAGACCTAAGTGCTCTAAATGGGTATCATCAGTAAAATAGAAGATAAGGAACATACTAGCCACTGTAATACCAAAGCAAAATAACAAGGAGTAAACAGGTAGGATGATAGACTCATTCTCAGAAAGAGAATTTAAGTAGATATTGAGGGTAGTTGGACTGAACACACAGTGTTGTTGGTGAGTAAGGAAGGGTATGAAATAAGAGGTAAGAAAGAAGTGAATTCATCATGGGGACATCTCTAGTACTGAATGGATAGATCTTGAAATGGGGGTATGACCCAGGGTAGTCTGTGGGCTACTTTTTTTCCTTGTTGATTAGTCATCTTTATTTACAGGACAATGGGGAAGGATTTGTTGACCACAGAACAAGGGACTCGGGCACTGTTATTTTCATAAAACAGGAAATCAATATTAAATAGAAATTATGAGTTTAATAAGAATAAGAATCTTCAAGGAGACTTTACATCAGTTGATGTCTTCATTTTATAGAGAAAATGTAGTCTTGGTGGCTCAATGAATCCAATATGCTATTGACCTTCTCAAGTATTTGAATATTTATTGAAGGTTTTCTCAATTTTTTTCTAATCAAAAAATTGTCTAGTGGGGAACCTCAAGTGCTGCAAAAATACATCCTGATTGAAAAATATGCGAAATTGTTTCTTCAGATTATATGTTCACCAGAAAATTCTTGTAAATGGCTTCTTTGGCCTGAAATGCAGAAGTAGATATTTCTCCATTCACTACATCTCTGAAGATTGTCAGCTGTAATATATTTGAACTCACATTCAAAGCGAGAAACCAAAAGAAAGCACTGACAACTTCAATACACTTAAAAGTCTTCTCCCCTGTAAATATTCTCTAATGACTTTTTAGAAAACTTTTGTCGGTAAAAATTGTCTCATTCACTTAATTTAAGATGTTTCTCTACTATAATCAATCAATCAGACTGGCATTACACTTAATGCCTTTATCATAAACATGATATTTCGAAAATTTATCTCATGTATGAATTCTCTAATGCCTTTTCAGACTAACTTGGTGAGTAAAGCCTTTGTCATATTCACTGCATTTGTATGTTTTCTCTCCAGTATGAGTTCTCTGATGAATTCTCAGTCTTATTTTGTGAGCAAAATATTTTTTGCATTCAATACATTTGTAAGGTTTCTCTCCTGTATGAATTCTCTGATGACTACCAGGATGGTATTGTCAGCCAAAGCATTTGTAACATTCACTGCATTTATTTGGTTTCTCTTGTACATGAATTTTTTGATGATTACTAAGATGAGATAGTTGGCCAAAATATTTGTTAACTTTCAGAGCATTTGTAAGGTTTTTCTTCTGTATGGATTCTCTGATGACTAATAAGTTCATATTGCTGGCCAAAACATTTGTCATATTTACTGCATTTTTAAGTTTTATCTCCTGTATGAATTCTCTGATGAGCTCTAGATTACTTTTTAGGTAAATGATCTGTGTGGATTCCTGCATTTACACTAGAGATAGTACATTCATTTGAAATTATTATGCAGTTTTTATATTTACAAACACCTCTGGTTTTTACAGTTTTCCATCTTTTTAGATTTGAGGATTGATGAGAGTCATCTTGGTGAATAGTTTGACAAGGTGTACTTTGGGTGGATTCAAGAGTCATTTTCCTAATTTTATCCCATTTAGAAAACTGCTCTTGGACATTCACATGGTCATGGAATTTATCCACAACCTTACCATGCATTCCAGATATGAGATGATTTTCCACAAACAATAGATTATTGCAATTCTTCAATGCCACATCCTTGTTCAGTATCCTATGAGCAGAACATAGACATTCCCATTCCTCTAGTGTGAAGTCCATAGGCATATCCCTGAAGGTACAAAACCCTGTACAGTTTTTATGAGAGGCACTCTCATTCTTTTTGATGTTCTCCCAGCTTCAAGTATTGGAAGGCTTCTGGATTCCTTGTTAAAATCGGCTTGGCCTTTATCATCCAGGAGAATTAGAGTTGGTTTTTAGATATGAAACTTTGAGTTAGAATATGGAATCCTGGCAGGAGATGGGACCAACTCTGAATGTCATAGGAGGACAGCTCAGCAACTGCAGCTTTAGGATGTTCTCTGGTTCCTCGGACACTTAGGACTAGCATCCCACCACAACGTCCTGACCATGAGACAGCAGAGGTGCAGTGAGAACAGTGGAATGGTGGAACTTCCTGTCACTAAGTTCTGGGAAACTCTTATTGAATTCCCAGCAATGAGGGGTTTGGTTCCTGAAGGGGCCAGTTCTTAAAACCTGGCAATATGGTCTAATATGCTGGCTTCTTTTTCATTCCCTAGCTCTTGTCTTCTTCTTGTTTTGTTTGTACGCTCTTCAGTCTGCGTCTGAAAATTGCTGTTGGAAATTGCCTTGTCCTCTCTCTCTTTTATTTCTTTGTGGTGTTTTATTTTAAGTGTCCTATGACTTCTCTGTCCACATGAGAGTTGGAGATTTCTTTTGTTAGATGTTTCACTGATTCATCACAATATGTGCTTCTCAATTAGACATCATTTTTAAGCCTCGATGCTACCTTCTACCAACTAACCTTGAATGTTTGGAATTAAATGTATGCATTAAGAGCATGCATTTTTCTAGACTGCGAAATGACAGGTTCCTGTTAATAATGAGGCATACCACACCTCCAATTCTTTATCTGATAAAAACACAATGTGTGGCTTCACAGTAACATCCAATATCCAGCTAGAGTTTTATGCCATAGGCATGTGTGTCTATATCTTGCCTATCCCATGGGTTACGGGAAGTATATTTTCATCTTTCCCCATAGCCACCTGTGGTTTGGTAGATCTCAAATCACATTCTCTATTTGTCCTCTAGTATTTATATATTTTGAGTTGATTCAATTGTATTGTATTTGATTTCTATGTGTTATCGACATACAATAGCTTTGGTCAAGAATCCATGTACCTGGAAAAAGAAAAGCCTTCCCACTCTTCTACCCAGATTATAGAGGAAATTTAATCCAGCAACATATTTGCTCTGATCCAATCAATGGAATTTCAATGTCTGTGTGACAATGGGGGAATAAGGATACACCCTTAGGACACACCTGTAATCCCAAAGAAGGTCATCGAATTAAGAGACAGGAAAAGTGAACAATCAGATCTCACAGAATGTATCAGAGACAGGAAACACACACCTCTCTGCAGAAACATTTTACAGCACAGCAAAAGAAGGAAAAAGTATGTTCTCTCTATGGAGTTGTGAGTACGTTTGATGAGTGTAGTCGTGTGCAATTGAGCTCCCTTTGTGAGTTTGTGCAGAGACAGTTGGACACTGAGAATAAGACAGAATCACCTGTAAGAACAACTGACAACTTTAACCTGAGCAATTTAAATTCAGAATTTTAGAGCAGAGGGAAACTTCAGAGAATACACAAGTGATCCAATTTTACATGGGGCTTTACCATTAAATGAGCAAGTATGGTAAGTACATTCTCTTTTGCAGTTGTCCAAGAAATACAAAAGCATGTATAGAGGCTTATTTTAAATCTTGTCTTTTGGATAATGATTATTTATTTGGCCAGAAAGTTTTGCACATGCAACAGACCAAATGCTAGTATTCTGCATAAACTGACTTAATTGCTGTTTTGGTAAGGAATAACTTTTTCTTCAGATTCTTTCCAAAAATACTTTCTTGATTCTAACCTACAATTCTGTAGTAACACAGCAACATCTTCAGAACAGGATGTTAAATCATTCTTTTCCAATAAAGAAAGTGGAATCCACACCAATAGTCCCCATTGCCAAAGAACTGCTGTGTGTAAAAGAAAACAGCAAGAACCAAACAGCCAAACGTTAACCAAAGTCTACTAAATGTATCTCTTGTTGACTAATAGTTTCTCCTACTTTCTGCAAAGCTATTATTCCCTCAGCTGTTAATATCCCAGGAGAATTAGAATTTGCATCCCTCTTGAGAACATCAAACAGAATCTTAAAAATCTCCTGGGTTGAGCTTTAGGTGAGGTTTTAGTCAATTACCATTTCCTAGAGACATTAGGAAATAATTTAATGGAAGTAACCTGTCTTTTCTTCTTGAAGTTTCTGTGCCATATTTTGTTTAGAATATAACTGGTGTCCCAAATATTAAAAAGAATATTGTCTTTGAATATTTTCTAGAGCTACCCACTACTCACCAAAACCTTACAACTCATTGTATAACCCAAATACTAGTAGTATATATACTTCAGTGGGATCAGATAATAAAATCTCCATAGAAGAAATGATATTCACTAAAAGATTCAAAGTCCCAATGCATTGTATTGAAGTGGCAGCACATTTTTTAATCCAAACAGGGCTATTAGCAATTCCCTGAAACAAAACATTCCAATGGTATAGTTTCATGGGTTCTTTACAATTACAAGGACATGCTAAATTCAAACATTTTAGAATCATTATGATGCAAAGAAATAATATAAAATCACTTTTTAAATCTATAATAATTTGATAGTGTGAAGTGCTGACAAGTTGCTAGTGTATGCTCTCTCCTGAGTCTTTTTGGAAGGACTCAGAGCTATGAGTTTTCCTCTCAGTACTGCTTTCATTTAATCCCATTGGTTTGGGTACGTTGTGTTTCCGTTTTCATTAAATTCAAGAAACGTTGAATTCTGGTAGTTCCAGGTTGTTTTGTTTTCCCTGGGGTCCGTTCTTTCACTTTCCTCTTGCCATCTTGTTGCCTGTGATTATATGTAGTCTTGTTGTCAGTGAATGGTTCTAGTCTCTCCTGTGTACCTGGCCTGTGTTCCTGGATCTGAGATGTTCCTGATGGCAGATTGCCTGAGCGTCTCTTCTGCAGGGATAGCTCAATGGGTGGAAACAGAGGTCCTTAGATAGAGTTCCTGCTCCACTGAATGAATCAGGAGGGGGCCACATTCTGAGAGGTAGGCACAGACTTCTCTGCTCCTGACTACTCAGAACACATTCTCACAGGAGGTTTTAGTTTCTCTGTGTCCCTGGATCTCTGCTGTTCCTTGTGGCAAATTACCTGTTCTGCACCCTAAATAGAACTTTTCTTATCCCCTTGGTCAAAGCTCTAGTGCAGGTGGATCAAACATCTCCACACTAAACCAGGTCCACTGAAACTATTAGATGGGAAAGTAGGGAAATCCTTACAACTCATAGGCATAGGAGAAAACTTTATGAACAGAACACCAATGTCTCATGCTCTAAGGTCAAAGATTGATAAATAGGATTTAATGAGATTGCAAAGTTTTTGTAAGGATAAAGAAACTGTGAAGGTAACCTAATGGCTAGACAACAGATTGGGAAAGATCTTTACAAACCACACATCAGATAGAGGCCTAATATCAAAGGTATAAAAAGAACTCAAGAAGATAGACACCAGAGAATCAAACAACCCTATTAAAAAAGGGGTACAGAGCTAAGCAAAAGTTATCAATTCAGGAATATTGAATGGCTGAGAAGCATGGAGGGAGTGCTCCATATAATTAGCCATCTGGGAAATGCAAATCAAAACAACCCTGAGATTCCACTTTACATCAGTCAGAAGAGCAAAGATCAACAATTCAGATGACAGCAGATGTTGGCAAGAATGCAGAGAAAGAGGAACACTCCTCCACTGTAGGTTGGGATCTGAAATGGTACAACCACTCTGGAAATCAATGTGGCGATTCCTCAGAAAATAGGACATAATTCTAACCCTGAAGACCCAGTCATTCCATGTCCGGGCATATAATCCATAGAAGCTCTAACATACAACAAAGACACATGAACCATAATGTTCATAGCAGCCCTATTTATAATAGACAGAAGCTGGAAAGAACACAGATGTCCTTCAGTAGATGAAAGGATGCCAAAATTGTGGTATATTATACAATGGATTTCTACTCAGCTATCAGAAACTATTCCATTATGAAATTCTTAAGAAAATCAATGCATCTAGAGAATATCATCCTGAGTGAGATTACCCAGTCACAAAAAAACAGACATAATGAGCAGTCACGGATAATTTGATACTAACCCCAGAAAGCACAGAACACCCCAGAAACAACTCACAGTCTATACAAAGTTAAAGAAAAATGAAGAAAGTGAAAAATTATTATGATTAAACTCTACACACCAAGAAAACTTTGACTTATTCCAGGTTACATCTTGGTTTACCTGTACTTTATGCTCATTGTAACTAGAAAGATCTTAATGCACACTATCAAACATTTAAAATAATCCAAGTAGGAACAGAAATGTATTAGTACACTTTTATGTAAAAATGCTTTAAATCTGTAAAAAAAAAATTAAAAGAAAAAGAGTACATGTTTTTTTTTTTTTTTTTTTTTTTTTTTTTTTTTTTTTTTTTTTTGCCCTTTCATTGTAAACAGATTTTTTTCTCACTCTATTTTGGTTTACATTTTCTCTCTTTCCTCCTTCCTGTTCTTTCTCAGCATCCCTCTCATCTGCATCTGCTCCTTTTCTGTCTCTCATTAGAAAAGAAGAGAGCACTAAAAGATAGCAATGAAATAATTCCAAATAAAATACACTAAGCTAGAACAAAGACCATTTAAACAGGAAAATAAAGAGAAGGAAAAGAGCCCAAGAAAGGGCATATGAATGAATAACTAAGGTCGACCAAGTAAGGGGAACATGAAGACAAATCAAAACAAAGAAACAGCAAACCCATCACCATCAAAACAGCACAAGTGACCATTTTCTCGCCCAGCCTGATATTGTCCCTTATGTCAAATTATTATTAAAATGTAATTTTAGTTTTAGTGAAGTCAACTAATTTCCAACTCAGTTACTTACATTTGAGAGCTTTTGATAGTTTAAAGAGCAAATTCTGGATATCGTGAATTTCTAAAGGTATTCTTTATAGTCATAGGCACAATTCAGAGAATTCAAATGACATGTGATTTCTCAATGGTTTAGTGTGGTGAAATTTTAGAAATAGCATGATAAATTTGGATGTAATACTTTTCATACATAAGTATGTGCAAGTAAACGTGTTTAACCTTATATTTATCTAAGAACCAACACTTTAATTTTTAACACAAATTTTGTTGCTCTATTTTTTCTTGTTTTCCTTTTTTTAAAAAATATTGGATATATTTAATTTACATTTCAACTCTCATTCCCTATCCTGCCTTCCCCACCACAAACACCCTGTGTCATGTGATCTTCCACTGATTAAAATAAATAATCACCCACCAACACACACCATCCTCCCTCTCTGCTCTAATATTACCATATACTGGGGCATCCAGCCTTGATAAAACCAAGCCATTCTCCTCCAGTTGATACCCAACAAGGCCATTCTCCACTACATGTGGATCTAGAGCCATGGGTCAGTCCATGTATACACTTAGAATAGTAGTTTAATCCCTGGGACTTTTGGTTGGTTGAAATCGTTGTGTAAGTGAAATTTTAACCCCCTTCAGCTTTTTCAATCCTTTCTCTGATGCCTCCATTGGGGACCCTGTTCTCAGTTCAGTAGTTGTCTGTAAGCATCTGCCTCTGTATTTGGCATAATCTGGAAGATTATCTCAGGAGGCAAATTATACCAGACTCCTGTCAGCATGCACTTCTTGGCATCAGCAATATTGTCTGAGTTAAGTGGCTGTATTTAAGGTCCCCTTGATCATTAGTTGAAAAAATGCCTTACAGCTGGACCTCATGGAGGCATTTCCTCAACTGAGGCTCCTTTCTCTGTGATAACTCCATCTTGTGTCAATATGACACAGAACCAGCCTGTACAATGTTCATAGCTTTTTAGCACCAATAAATCTCACCTGGGTTCAGCTGGTCTTGGATAGCTCCATGTTGCTTCCAGATCTTTCCTTCTTCAGACCTCTTACCTCACTCTTATTCCCTCACACTGCCCAATCACCTTCGTTACTTTATTTTACTAATTAAAATGGGAATACTCAGTTGGAGTCATGTGACTAGCCAGCCCTTCTTGGGGATGTGGAATTAATGTTAAATTACAAACAACTTCAGAAAAATCTACAAAAGACTCTCAATCCTGAACATCTATGCTCCAAATACAAGGGCACCCACATTCATAAAAGAAACCTTACTAAAGATCAAAGCATGTGTGGCAGAATTCACGACAATAGTGGGAGACATCAACACCTAAGTCTCATCAATGGAAAGATCATGGAAGCAGAAACTGAACACAGACATAGTGAAACTAAAAGAAGTTTTGAATCAAATAGATTTAACAGACATATACAAAGTATTTTATCCTAAAACAAATGAATATACCTTCATATCAGCATCTCAGGACATAATCTCCAAAAATGACCAACTAGTGGAACACAAAACAGTCCTCAACTGATACAAGAACATGAAAATGATCCCATGTATCCTATCAGATCACCCAAATTCTCAGTAGAGACTATCAATGCTAGATGTTCCTGGACAGACATCATATAGACCCTAAGAGAACATAAGTGTCAGCCCAAGCTGCTATACCCAGAAAAACACTCAATCACCGTAGATGGAGAAAACAAGCTATTCCAGGACAAAAGTAAATATATAAAATATCTGACCACAAACCCAGCAATGCAAGAAATTATAGGTGGAAAACCCAAGAAAAGGAAGAAAACTACATCCTGGATAAAACAAGAAAAAACCTAAGCAACAAAACCAAAAGAAGAAAGACCCACAGGCACAATTCTACCTCTAAAACCAAAAATAGCAGGAAACAGCAACCACTATTCCTTAATATCTGTAAACATAAATAGATTCAATTCCCACAAAAATATAGGCTAAATGTCTGGATATATAAATAGAACACACATTTTGATGCATACAGGAAACTCATATCAGAGACAAAAATAGACACTATCTCAGAGTAAAATGTTGGGAAAAAAAACATTCCAAGCAAACAGCCTCAAAAAGAAAGCTGGAGTGGTCATTCTAACATTTAATAAAGAAGATTTACGACCAAGAGTTATCAAAAAAGTTATGAAAAACCTCTAACAAAGCAAGTGAAAGACCTGTATGACAAGAACTTCAAATCTACAAAGAAGGAAATCAAGGAAGATCTCAGAAAGTAGTAATATCTCTCATGCTCATGGTTTGAAAGGATCAACATTTTAAAAATGGCCATCCTACCAAAAGCAATCTACAGATTCAGTGCAATCCCCATCAAAACTCCAACCCAGTTCTTCACTGAGTTGGAAAGAGCAATATGGAATTTCATCTGGAATAACAAAAGACCTAGAATAGCAGAATCCATCCTCAACCACAAGAAAACATATTTGGGAATCACCATCCCTGACCTCCAGCTATATTACAAGGCAATTGTGCTAAAAACTGCATGGTACTGGTACAGAAACAGGCATGTGGATCAATGGAATAGAATAGAAGATCCAGAAATGAACCCTCACTGATATGGTCACCTGATTTTTGACTAAAGTGCTGTAAACAGTCAATGGAAAAAGGACAGCGTCTTCAATAAAGAGTGTTGGTCCAACTGATTCTCAGCATGCAGGAGAATGAAAATAGACCCTTTCTTATCTCCTTCTGCATAGATCAAGTGCAAGTGGATCAAAGATCTCCACATTGAAACAGGTACACTGAAACTATTAGAAGAGAAATTAGGGAAAACCTTAGAACTCATAGACACAGGAGAAAATTTCCTGAAGAGAACACCAATGGCTCGTGCTTTAAGGTCAAATATTGTCAAATTGGACATAATGAGATTGCAAAGTTACTGTAAGGCTAAGGACAATGTCAAGAAAAGAAAACAGAAGCTGTCAGATTGGGAAAAGATCATTACCAACCCCAATTCTAATAGAGGCCTGATATCAAAGGTATACAAAGAACTCAAGAAGCTAGAAACCAGAGAATCAAACAACCCTATTAAAAATGAGGTATGGTGCTAAATAAAATATTCTCAATTGAGGAATATGAAATGCCTGAAAATCATCTAAGGAAGTGCTTGACATCATTAGCCATCAGGGAAATGAAAATCAAAACACACCTGAATTTCCACTTCATACCAACGAGAATAGCTAAGATCAAAAATTGTGAAGACAACAGATGAGGGCGAGGATGCAGAGAAAAAGAACACTCCTCCACTGTAACTGTAGTTCTAAACAGCTACAGCAAATCTGGAAATCAGTATGGCGGTTCCTCAGAAAATTGGACATAGTACTACATGAAGACCCAATTATTACACTTCTGGGCATATACGCCAGAGAAGTTACAACATACAACAAAGACACATGCACCAAAATGTACATAGCAGCCCAACTTATAATAGCCAGAGGCAGGAAAGAACCCAGATGTCCTTCGGTAAAAGAATGGATACAGAAATTGTGGTATATTTACACAGTGCAGTACTACGCAGCTATCAGAAACAATTACTTTATGAAATTCTAAAAAAATGGATGCATCTAGAGAATATCATCCTGAATGAGATAACCCACTCAAAAAAAACAGACATAATATGCAGTCACTGAAAATTGGATATTAACACTAGAAATCTCTGAAAACCCCAGAAACAATTCACAGACTATATTAAGTCAAAAAAAGAAAAAGAAAAAGAAAAAAAAAACCCAAATGCAGAAAACAAATAAAAGAAGAAAAACATATCAAAAAATTAACTGAAAAACCATTATGATTAGTGTTTACACACCTAGAAAACTTTAACAATTTCCAGGTTACATCTTGTTTTATTGTACTTTTTGATCATTGTAACTAGTAAAATTTTAATGCATACTAGCAAATTTGAAAAAAATCAAGGTCTTACAAAAAGTATTCATATACACTTATCCAAAAACGATGAAAACCTGTACCTTTATCTTTATTTGTTAAAATAAAGATGTTCAGTTCATGAAAAAAAAAAAAAAACACTAAACAATAAAAAAGGAAGGAAGACGCAAAGAATGAACAGCAAAACAGGAGGTCTGATCAAGCTGACAAAATTTTAATTTTCATGCACTAATTTTATACAGGTAGAAGAAGGGAATAAAACATATGACTTAGGAACTTCCCAGCTAAAGAACTTTTCACAAACTCTTTGTGGAGAATTATATGGGAAGGGGGACTACTCAGGTGCAGATTACCATGTTCTGCAAAGTAGGATCTGTTGCCTGGGAGGCCTTTCTACTCAGAATCAGAGATCACCTGACTTATAGTCAGTCTCTACCACAGAAAACAGAAACCTAGGCTGAGATATAAGTAATATGGTGTTACTTGGAACACTTCCTGCCCAAGGCCAGACCCAGCCCTGTTTCTTTCCCTACCATAGGTCCCTGGGAGCTTGGAAGAGCTGCAGGTGTGCTTTCCATCTTAAATAGAAGGGTGAGTCAACTTCTTCTGCCCACATTCTATCCTGGAAGAGGCCAGCCAGAACACTTCATACACAGGCAGAGGTACTACCCAGGAGAGCACACTTACAATCAAAAGCAAGACTCAGCCCAAATACATCAAGACTGGTCTCTGCCATTGGAATTCACAATGTACCCTGAGAGAGGAACACCCAGAAACAATCTTCCTCTAGAGATCATGGGCCCACCAACCTACAAGAGACATAAGCCCCAATACGAGACAAGAAGATCACCTAGAATCACATAGAACAAGATGGCAGGACTCTAAGAAACCAAACGAAGATCACCAGGCAACATCAAAACTCAGTACTTCCACCACTGCAAATAGTGGATATCTTCAATAACCAGAAAAACAAGATTTAGACTTAAAATTATACTTAATGATGATGATGGAGAAGCTCAAAGGAGAAGAACATAAAGAACACATTCTAAAGTAAAGGAGAATACACACAAACAAGATGGAGCCCTTAAAGAGGAAACACAAAAAGCACTTAAATACTTGAATGGAAGAATAACCAGGTGAAGGAACTGAAAACAGAAACAGAAACAATGAAGGAAAAACTAAATAAAACAAACTTGAAGTTAAAAAACTTAGGAAAAACATAAGGAGTCATAAATGCTAGAATCACCAACAGAATACAAGAGATATAAAAGAGAATCTCAAGAAGAAAACAGAACATCGAAATCATTGACACAACACTCAGAGAAACTGCAAAAATAAAAGAGATCCTTAGCAAAATATCACGAAAATCCAGGACACCATGAGAAGATCTAACCTAAGCATAATAGGTGTAGACAGGGTGTAGAATATGAACTGAAAGGCACAATAAATATCTTCATCCCTGGAATGCAAGGATGGTTTAATATAAAGAAATCCACCAATGTACTCCACCATATAAACAAACTCAAATTACAAAATCACATGGTCATCTCACTAGAGGCTGAGAAAGTATTTGACAAAATTCAACACCCCTTCATGTTAAAAGTCCTGGAAAAAACAGGAATCCAAGGTCCACACCTAAACATAATAAAAGCAATGTACAGAAAACCAACAGCCAACATCAAACTTAAGGGTGGAAAAATAAAGCAATTCCACTAGAATCATGGACTCGACAAAGGTGCCCACTCTCTCCCTACTTATTGAACATAGTACTGGAAATCCTGGCTGGAGCAATGAGACAGCAAAAGGAGATCAAGGGGATACAAATTGGAAAGGAAGAAGTAAAAACATCACTCTTTGCAGATGACATGATAGTGTACTTAAGTGACCCCACAAATTCCACCAGAGAACTCCTACAGCTGATAAACAAGTTCAGCAAAGTGGCTGGATATAAAATTAACTCAAAAAAGCAGTAGCCTTCCTATATTCAAAGGATAAACATGTGGAGAAAGAAATTAGAGAAAAGATACCCTTCACAATAGTCACAAAAACTATAAAATACCTTCGTGTGACTCTAAGCAAGTGAAGGACCTGTGTGACAAGAACTTCAAACATCTAAAGAATTAAATCGAATAAGATCTCCAAAAACGGAAATATCTCTCATGCTCATGGATTGGAAGGATCAACATCTTAAAAATGGACATTCTACTAAAATTATCTACAGATTCAATGCAATCCCCATCAAAATTCCAACCCAGTTCTTCATTGAGTTGGAAAGATCAATGTGCAATTTCATCTGGAATAACAAAAGACCTAGAATAGAGAAATCCATCCTCAACAACAAGAAAATATCTGCAGGAATCACTATCCCTGACCTCAAGCTATATTACAAGGCAATTGTGCTGAAAACTGCATGGTACTGGTACAATAATAGGCATGTGTATCAATGGAATAGAATAGAAGATGCAGAAATGAGCCCTCACAGGGCTGAAAAACTGGTACCAGGAACAGAATTTTGGAACTTCAGTTTCCACCTGGTGGTGACTTCAGGTCGCGAAGCAGAGCCCAGCCAATCTGCCATGCAGACCACCAGTTCCTAAGGTTGAGAGACTAGTGAGTGGAAGATCTGAGCAACCGGGGAGCAGAGAGATCTGTGAGGAGTGCACACACAGGGCGCACCTTCCGAGCTGCCTGATCTGGGGACCAGGAACAGAACTTTGGAACCTCTGTTCCCACCCGGCGACTCTGAGGCATAGAACAGGTCTGGGCCCATCTGCCACCTAGACCAGTGGAGATCCAGGGACACCGACCAGATACAAGGGAAAGGTGAGAACATATCACTGACAACAAAATGGCAAGAGGAAAGCAAAGAGTATATCCCAAGGAAACCAAGACAACCTGGCAACATTAGAACCCAGCTCTTCTCTAACAGCAAACATCGGAATACCAAACACTCCAGAAAAAGAAGACACAGACCTGAAATCATACCTCAAGATGCTGATAGAAATACTTAAAAAAGAACGGGAGGACAAGCAAAAAGATTCAGAAGCTTTTAAAGAGGAAACAAGAAAAACACTCAAAGAACTGAAAGAACTAGAGGAAAACAGAACCAAAGAAATGAAGGAATGGAAGAGGGAAATTAAAAGGAAATTGACACAATAAAGAAAACACTAAAAGAGATAACCCTAGAGGCAGAACACCAAAGAAAGAAATCAGGAGTCACAGAAGCAAGCATTTCCAATAGATTACAAGAGATCAAAGAGAGAATATTGGGGGCAGAAGACAACATTGCAAACATAGACAAAACAGCGAGAGAAGGTGCAAAAAACAAAAAGCTCCTAACCCAAAATGTCCAGGAAATCCAAGATACAATGAGAAGACTGAACCTAAAGATAATAGGAATAGAAGAGGGAGAAGAGTATCAGCTAAGAGGCAGAGTAAATGTCTTCAACAAAATCGTTGAAGAAGACTTCCCTACCCTCAAGAATGAGATGACCACGAGCATAAAAGAAGCCTAAAGAACTCCAAATAGGTTGGACCAGAAAAGAAATACCTCCCGACACATAACAGTCAAAACACCAAGTGCCCAAAGCAAAGAAAGAATACTAAAAGCAGTAAGGGAAAAAGGTCAGGTAACATATAAAGGCAGGCCAATCAGAATCACACCCGATTTCTCAACAGAGACTATGAAAGTAAGAAGAGCCTGGACAGATATCATGCACACCCTAAGAGAGCACAAGTGCCAGCCCAAGCTGCTATACCCAGCAAAACTATCAATCACTATAGATGGAGAGGTGAAGATATTTCAAGACAAATCTAAATTTACACACTATCTGACCACAAACCCAGCACTACAACGAATTATAGGTGGAAAACCCAATACAAAGAGGGGAAATACAGCCCAGTAAAAACAAGAAAACTCCTAAACAAGAAAACTAAAAGAAGAAAAACACACAGACTCAACTCAACCCACAAAAGCAATAATGGCCGAAAACAGAAAAAAATTATTCCTTGATATCTATTAACATAAATGGACTCAACTCCTTAATAAAGAGACATAGGCTATCAGACTGGATACATAAACAAAATCCAGCCTTTTGCTGCATACAGGAAACTTATCTCAGAGACAAAGACAGACACTATCTCAGAGTAAAAGGGTGGGAAAAAAACTTCCAAGCAAACAGCCCCAAGAAGCAAGCTGGAGTGGCTTTACTAATATCGAATAAAGTAAATTTCCAACCAAAATTTATCAAAAAAGATAAGGAAGGACACTTTTTACTCATTACCGGGGAATCTGTTAGGAGGAACTCTCAATTCTTAACATATATCCTCCAAATAAAAAAGCACCCACATTCATAAAAGAAACCCCACTAAAGCTCAAAAAATACATTTCACCCCACACAAAAATAGTGGCAGACTTTAATACCCCACTCTCACCAATGGACAGATCATGGAAACAGAAACTGAACAAGGACACTGCAAAACTAGCAGAGACTTTGAATCAACTAGAATTAATAGATATCTACAGAACATATTATCCTAAAATAAAAGAATAAATGGTCTTCTCAGCACCCCATGGCACCTTCTCGAAAATTGACCACATAATTGGACACAGACCGAGCCTCAATTGATATAAGAAGATTGAAATACTCCCATGCATCCTCTCAGATCCCCATGGTCTACGGCTGGTCTTTAACAACAACAAAGACAACAAAAACCCATGTACACATGGAAACTAAACAACACTCTGTTAAATGATAGCAGGGTCAAAGAAGAAATAAAGAAAGAAATTAAGGACTTTCTAGAATTTAAGGAAAATGAAAACACAACATACCCAAACCTATGGGATTTAATGAAAGCAGTACTGAGAGGAAAACTCATAGCCCTAAGTGCTTCCAAAAAGAAACTGGAGAGAGCTTACATCAACAACCTGACAGCACAGATAAAAGCCCTAGGACAAATGGAAGCAGATATACCCAAGAAGACTAGACACCAAGATAATCAAAATTAGGGCAGAAATAGACCAAATAGAAACAAAAAGAACCATTGAAAAAATCAACAACACCAAGAGTTGGTTCTTTGAGAAAATCAACAAGATTGATAAACCCCTACCCAGACTAACTAGAGGGCAAAGAGAAAGCATACAAATTAACAAAATCAGAAAGGAAAGTGGAGACATAACAACTGAAAATGAGGAAATTCAAGAAATCATCAGATCCTACTACAAAAACTTATACCCCACAAATTGGAAAATCTGGAGGAAATGGACGAATTCCTAGACAGATACAAGATCCCAAAGTTAAACAAGGACCAAGTAAACCATCTAAATAACCCTATAACACCTAAAGAAATAGAAGAAGTCATCAAAAGCCTCCCAACCAAAAAAAAAGCCCAGGTCCAGACAGGTTCAGTGCAGAACTTTATCAGACATTTATTGCTGATATAACACCTATACTCCCCAAAATATTCCCAAAGATAGAATCTGATGGAATACTACCCAACTCATTTTTTGAGGCTACAATAACCCTCATACCTAAACTACACAAAGACCCTACAAGAAAAGAGAACTTCAGTCCAATCTCACTTATAAACATTGACACAATAATACTCAACAAAATCCTTGAAAACCGAATCCAAGAACACAACAAAACGATCATTAATCATGACCAAGTAGCCTTCATCTCTGGGATGCAGAATGGATTAATATGAGGAAATCCATCAATGTAATCCACCATATAAACAAACTCAAAGAACAAAATCACATGGTCATCTCACTAGAGGCTGAGAAAGCATTTGACAAAATTCAACACCCCTTCATGTTAAATGTCCTGGAAAGAACAGGAATCCAAGGTCCCTACTTAAACATAATAAAAGCAATAGACAGCAAACCAACAGCCAACATCAAACTTAATGGTGGGAAACTTGAAGAAATCCTACTAAAATCAGGGACTAGACAATGCTGCCCACTCTCCCCCTACCTATTCAACATAGTACTGGAAGTCCTGGCTGGAGCAATTAAACACCAAAAGGAGATCCAGGGGATACAAATTGGAAAGGAAGAGATAAAAACATCACTCTTTGCCTATGACATGTTATTATACTTAAGTGACCCCAAAAACTCCACCAGAGAACTCCTACAGCTGATAAACAAGTTCAGCAAAGTGGCTGGATACAAAATCAACTCAAACCAATCAGTAGCCTTCCTATACTCAAAGGACAAATATTTGGAGAAGGAAATTAGAAAAAAGGTACCCTTCACAATTGTCACAAAAACTATGCAATACCTTGGTGTGTCTCTAACTAAGCAAGTGAAGGACCTGTATGACAAGAACTTGAAACCTTTATAGAAGGAAATTGAGGAGGATCTCAGAAAATGGAAAGATCTCCCATGCTCATGGATTGGAAGAATCAACATTTTAAAAATGGCCATCCTACCAAAAGCAATCTACAGATTCAACGCAATCCCCATCAAAATTCCAACACAGTTCTTCATGGAATTGGAA
The DNA here is from genome assembly GCF_963924665.1 of Micromys minutus. Taxonomy (NCBI): domain Eukaryota; kingdom Metazoa; phylum Chordata; class Mammalia; order Rodentia; family Muridae; genus Micromys; species Micromys minutus. The sequence continues at coordinate 27,174,826 of NC_137958.1, forward strand.
AGATCAATGTGCAATTTCATATGGAACAACAAAAGACCTAGAATAGCCAAATCCATCCTCAACAACAAGAAAACATCTACAGAAATCAGTGTCCCTGGCCTCAAGCTATATTACAAGGCAATTGTGCTGAAAACTGCATGGTACTGGTACAGAAATAGGCATGTGGATCAATGGAATAGAATAGAAGATCCAGAAATGAGCCCTCACATATATGGTCACCTGAACTTTGACAAAGGAGCCTTAAACATTCAATGGAAAAAGGACAGCGTATTCAACAAATGGTGCTGGTCCAACTGGCACTCAACATGCAAAAGAATGAAAATAGACCCTTCCTTTTCTCCTTATACAAAGCTCAAGTGTAAGTGAATCAAAGATCTCCACATTAAACCAGATACACTGAAACTATTAGATGAGAAAGTAGGGAAAACTTTAGAACATATAGGGACAGAAGAAAATTTTCTGAACAAAACAACAATGGCTCAAGCTCTAAGTTCAAAGATTAACAAATGGGACTTAATGATATTGCAAAGTTTCTGTAAGGCTAAGGACATTGTCAAGAAAACAAACAGCAGCCAACAGAATGGGAAAAGATTTTTCCAACTCAACATCAGATAGAGGCCTAATATCTAAGGTCTACAAAGAACTCAAAAAGCTAGACACTAGAGAATCAAATAACCCTATTAAAAAATTGGTACAGAGCTATACAAAACGTTCTCAGTTGAGGAATATCGAAAGGCTGAGAAATATCTGAGGAAGTGCTGGACTACCTTAGCCATCAGGCAAATGCAAATCAAAACAACCCTGAGATTCCACCTCACACCAGTCCGATTGGCCAAGATCCAAATCAGATGACAACAGATTCTGGCAAAATTGCGGAGAAAGAGGAACTGGTCTCCACTGTTGGTGGGCTTGCAAATAATACAATGACTCTGGAAATCAGTCTGGCGATACCTCAGAAAATTGGACATAGTACTACCTGAAGACCCAGCTATTCCACTTCTGGGCATATACCCCAGAGACACCTTAGTACACAACAAAGTTATATGCACCACAATGTTCATAGCAGCTCTATTTATAATAGCCAGACGCTGGAAAGAACCCAGATGTTCTTCAGAAGATGAATGGATACAAAAATTGTGGTACATTTAGACAATGGAATACTTCACAGCCACCAGAAACAATGACTTGCCCAAATTCTTAAGAAAATGGCTGCATCTAGAGAATATCATTCTGAGTGAGATAACCCAGTCACAAAAGAACCGACAGAATATACAGTCACTGATTATGGGTTGCTAACCTCAGAGGCTTGCACTGCCCCAGAAACAACTCACAGACTGTATGAAGTCCAAGAAATAAAGAAAAGAAAACAAAACAAAACAAAAAAATCTCTATACAACAAGATATCTTTGACTATTTTCATGTTACATTTTGTTTTACATGTACTTTATGCTCATTGTAACTATTAAGCTTTCAATGCATACTATCAAACCTTTAAAAAAAATCAAGTACTAACTAAAAAATATATTCATACAGTTTTATGTAAAAATTATTTTAAAATCTGAAAAAAAGTACTGACAGATATGTATTGGTTAATTTTATGCAAAAATGCTTAAAATGTGTACATTTATCTTTGTTTTGTAAAATAAAATTCTTAAAAAAAAAGAAATGAGCCCTCACATATATGGTAACCTGATTTTTGACAAAGAAGCTGTAAACATTCAATGGAAAACGGACAGCCTATTCAACAAATGGTGCTGGTCCATCTGGCACTCAGCATGCAGAAGAATGAAAAAGGACCCTATCTTATCTCCTTGTATAAAGCTCAAGTGTAAGTGGATCAAAGATCTCCACATTAAACCAGATATACCGAAACTATTAGATGAGAAAGTAGGGAAAACCTTATAACACATAGGTACAGGAGAAAATTTTCTAAACAAAACACAATAGGCTCAAGCTCTAAGGTCGAAGATTAACAAGTGGGACTTAATGAGATTGCAAAGTTTATTTAAGGCTAAAGACATTGTCAAGAAAACAAAAAGGGCAGCCAACAAAATGGGAAAAGATCTTTACCAACTCCACATCAGGTAGAGGCCTCATATCCAAGGTATACAAAGAACTCAAAAAGCTAGACAACTGAGAATCAAATAACCCTATTAAAAATGGGGTACAGAGATAAACAAAACATTCTCAATTGAGGAATATCGAATGGCTGAGAAACATCTAAGGAAGTGCTCAACATCTTTAGTTATCAGAGAAATGCAAATCAAAACAACTCTGAGATTCCACCTCACACCATTGAGATTGGCCAAGATCCAAAACTGAGATGACAGCAGATGCTGGCAAGGTTGTGGAGAAAGAGGAACACTTCTCAACTGTTGGTCGGGTTGTAAACTGATACAACCACTCTGGAAATCAGTCTGCCGATAACTCAGAAAATTGGACATAGTACTACCTGAAGATCCAGCTATTCCACTTCTGGGCATATACCCCAGAGATATTCCAATATACAACAAAGATATATGCACCACAATGTTCATAGCAGCTCTATTTATAATAGCCAGAAGCTGGAAAGAACCCAGATGTCCTTCAGTAGATGAATGGATACAAAAATTCTGGTACATTTACAAATGGAGTACTACTCTGCCATACGAAACAATGACTTAACCAAATTCTTAAGAAAACGGTTGCATTTAGAGAATATCATCCTGAGTGAGATAACCCAGTATCAAAAAAAAAAAAAGACATAATATACAGTCACTGATATTGAGATGCTAACACCAGAGGCTCGGTCTCCCCCAGAAACAACTCACAGACTGTGTGAAGTTCAAGAAAAAAAGAAAACAAAACAAAACAACAACAACAACAAAAAGTCACACTCAATCCTTACCCACCAAGAAAAGGTTGACTCATCTGGGTTACCTCCTGTTTTACATGTACTTTTTGCTCATTGTAACTAGTTAGACCTTAATGCAGAATATCAAACCTTAAGAAAAAGAAAAAGAAAAAACCAAGCACTGACAAAATTGTATTTGTATAAATTTATGCAAAATTTTAAACATTTTATTTCTTTTATCTTTGTTTTTTAAAATAAAGTTTAAAAAAAGAAAGAAAGAAAGAAAGAAAATGGTTGCATCTAGAAAATATCATCCTGAGTGAGATAACCGAGGCACGAAAGAACAGACATAATATGCAGTCTCTGATAGTGGGATGCTAACCCCGGAGGCTCAGACTGCCCCAGAAACAACTCACAGACTGTGTGAAGTTCAAGAAAAAAAAGAAAAGAAACCAAAACAAACAAACAAAAAAGACATTATGCTCAATCCTTATTCACCAAGAAAACTTTGACTAATTCCAGCTTTCATCCTCTTTTATATGTACTTTTTGCTCATTGTAACTAGTAAGAACTTAATGCAGAGTATCAAACCTTAAAAAAAAAGTCAAGCACTGACCAAAATGTATTTGAATACATTTATGCAAAAATGTTTAAATTTTTTTCCTTTTATCTTTGTTATGTAAAATAAAGTTTAAAAAAATAAATAAATAAATTATAGAAGAAAACTTTCCTAATCTAAAAAAAGAGATGAACATTAACATAAAAAAAGCCTACTGAACTCTAAATAGACTGGACCAGAAAAGTAATTTTTGCTGATACACAGTAGTCAAAACAACAAGTGCTCAAAACAAAGAAAGAGTCATAGAAGCAGTAAGAGAAAAAGGTCAGGTAATGTATAAGTCAGACTGATAAGAAATGCAAGAAACTTTTCAACAGAGACTATTAAAGGTAGAAGATCCTAGACTGCCCTCATACAGGCCCTGAGGTTACCATATCCAGATAAAACTCTGAATCATTATAGGTGTAGAAACCAAAATGATCCAAGATAAATGCAAATTTATACAATATCTCTCCACAATACAGCCTTTCAAAGGATAGTAGATGAAAACCAACTCCACAAAGAGGGAAACTTCACCTTAACAAAATCAAGAAACTAATCCTCTTGCAACACACAACAAAGAAGTAGGGCACACAAGCATAACTTTATCTCTCACGGCAAAAATATCAGGAAAAAAAATCACTATTTTGTAAGATACATTAAGTTCCCTTAACAATTCTCCAATAAAAGGACAGAGACTAATTGTCTGGATATTCACATAGATTCCAGCATTTTGCTGCATACAGGAAACTCATCTCAACAAAAAGACAGGCACTATCTCACAGTAAAGGGTTGGGAAAAAAACTTTACAAGCAAATGGTCATCAAGAAACAAGCTGTAGTAGCCATCCTAATATCAAATAAAATAGATTTTCAAACAACTGTCATCAAAACTGAAAAGGAAAGGCACACTTTACATATCAGTGGAATAATTGGTAAAGAGGAAGTCTCAATCCTCACAATCAATGCTCCAAATAAAAGAGCACATAGGTTCATAAAAAAAAAAGTCTACTGAAGCTCAGAGCATATATTATACCACACTCTATAATAGAGGGAGACTTCAACAGTCCACTCTCATCAATGGATAAATCAGGGATGCAAAAAATGAACAGAGACACAGTAAAACTAACATAAGTTATAAACCAAATGGATTTAACAGACAACTGTAGCATATTTCATCCTAAAACAAAAGCATCTCAGGGCATGCTCTCCGAAATTTACCATATAGTCAGTCACAAAACAGGCCTAAACAGATACAAGAACATATAAAAATCCCATGCATACTATTGGATCACATGGACTAAGGCTGGGCTACAATAACAATAAAAACAACAAAACCCCACATACACATGGAAGCTAAACCATTCACTACTCAAGAACCACTTGGTCAAGGAAGAAATAAAGAAAGAAATCAAAGACTTTTTAAAATTAAACAAAAAGAAGGGACAACACACTTGAAACTTATGTGATACAATGAGAGCAGTTTTAAGAAGAAAATTCATAGTCCTGAGCACCTCTAAATGAAAACTGGAGAGATCACACACTAACAGCTTGACAGAACAGCTGAAAGCTCTAGAACAAAAAGAATCAGATACACCCAGGAGGAGCAGACAGCAGGAAATAATAAAAGTCAGAGCTGAAATTAACCAAGTAAAACAAAAAGAACTTCACAAAGTATCAGCAAAACCAAGAGCTATTTCTTTGAGGAAATCAAGATGGATAAACATTTGGGCAGACTAACTAGTGGACACAGAGACAGTATCTCAATTAACAAAATCAAAAATGACAGGGGAGACATAAAAGCATAAACAGGAAATACAAGAAATCATCGTAAACTTCTAAAAAAGCCCATAATGAACAAATTGAGAAAATCTAGTGGAAATATAGATTTTTGTAGAAGATACCAATTCCCAAATTAAATCAGGATTAGCTAAACCATCTAAACAGACCCAAAACTTATAGAGAAATAGAAGCAGCCATCAAAATCCTCCCTTGCAATAAAAACGTGAATTATAAAGATATTTTTATACATTGTAGACTTAATGGTAGATTTTAAACTATTTAACCTCCATTGTAGCCCACCACACACCTGAGAGAGGAAAACCAAAGATAATGGGGAAATAGACAAGGTGAAAAAGTTGTTTTCCTTTTTATTATTTTTAGTCTTCAATTTTCATTACAGTCATTACCCCACAACTGTCCATGATCCGACTTTCCCTCATCCCATAGCACCTACCCGCAGCCCATTTCCACGGAAATGTCCCCAACCATAAACCCCAAGTCACCAGTCAAGCAACAGTCTCTGGGCCCTCAAGTCTCCCTAGGGTTAAATGCATGATCTGAACGTTTCCAGACCAGTCAGTCCACTTGTGGATATGTCCAGGGCCACACATCAGGAAGCATTTGCTGTCTGTTTGGTGGTTCAGTTTCTAAGAGATCTTGTGGTCTAATAGCTGAGACTAGTGCTCTTCCTATGAGGTTGCCATGCCTCTCAGCTTCTTCCACCTTTCTTTTTTTCAACCACATGGGTCCCCAACTTCTGTACATCGTTTGGGTGAAAGGTAACTGCATACAACACTTCAAGCTCTTAGTTGGGCATCTCAGAGGGCAGCCGTGCAAGTCTCCTGTCTGTAAGCACAACAAATGCTTCAACAGAGCACCTTCTGTGTTGGCTCTCTAGTAACTGGAATTTCAGTTTCCAGGAAAGCACTGCAACCCAATTCAATAGCAAACACTCCAGGCATCCACCAGCAGTTCATTTCTGTAAGAGATGGGAAAGCAAAGAGACATAAGGGGTTGTGGGACTTTCTAGAAAAGACAGCCAGAGACAGCCAGGCTTCAGACTGGGCAAGGCTCATCAGGAAGAAACAAGAGGAGCACCTGGAATCGTTCTCAGCGGTGCTCCTCTCAGATAATGGAAGATCAGAACAGAAGCCTCAAGACCCAGGAGCATTGCACCCCTAACACATATGGAAGTCTAGTTCCTCCAGTATCACTGTTCCTCAACTTCTCTTTATAGCCCTCAAAGCATCACCTGTGGTCTACAGGTCTAAACTTGGCCAATGTCTCAGCTGAAACTACTCTGCCTATCAGCTCAAACCCAGAAGCTGTAAGAATCCGCATCCTACCATTGGCACCTTTTGGTGCACTTTCGTGTATGGAGTCCACTAAATGCAGCTCAAAAGAGCAATGTAAATCAGAACAATACATACCTGTCACAAGCAAAGAAAATTTGATTACTATAGGTTGTCCTTTTGTTTGCCTGCCTTTAGGTATGCCTTACTCTCTGATGTGTTCCTTAGCCTATCTGTACCAGCAAAACACCATCCAAACGATTTTCCATAGAAACCTCAAGTTTCTACTTCAGCTAGTCAGCATCCTTCAGTCTCTTTCAGGGAGTACTCCTCTCACAATTCTATCAGACCTTCATAAAGGACCTAATATCAATACTCTCCAAACTACTCCACAAAATAGAAACGGAGGGAACTCATTCTTCGAAGCCACAATAACACTTACTCCTAAACTACACAAAGATACTACAATGAAAGAAAACTTTACACCAATTTCTGTCATGAACACTGATGCAAAAATAATCCATAAAATTCTTGCGAAATGATTCCAAGAACACATCAAAGTGATCATTCACAGGGATCATGTGGGTTTCATCCCAGGGATGCAAGGATGGTTAAATATACGGAAATCCATCAATGTCATCCACTATATAAACAAACTCAAAGACAAAATATCACATAATTATCTCTCAAGATGCTGAGAAAGCACTGGACAAAAATCAACACCCCTTCATTTGAAAAATTCTTCAAAAGGTCAGGTAATCAAGGCTCATACTTAAATATAGTAAAAGCAATACACAGCAAACCAGTAACCAGCATCAAAGTAAATGGTGAGAAACTTAAAGCAATCTCACTAAAATCAGGGTTTAAAAAAGGCTGTCCACTCTCTCCATTCCTATTTAAGATAGTACTTAAAATACTATGCAGAGCAATAAGACAACAAAAAGAGATCAAAGGGATACAAATTGAAAAGGAAGAAGTCAAAGTATCACTCTTTGTAGAAGATAGTATAGTATAATTAAGTGACCATAAAAATTCAACCAGGGAACTTTAACTGCTAATAAACACCTACAGCAAATTGGCTGGATATAAAATTAACTCAAATGGACACTGTTAATATGTTGGTTTCAGTGTGGATTGAAGCTTTAGTGGTGTTTCTTTTAAGAATCAGTGTGTCCTTGTGTTTGCCGCAGAGAAGTGAAGAGTCATGATGTCTTCTTGTACATTTTTCCTTTGATGAACATGAAATCTCTCACATACCTATTGTTTAAATGTGGTAAAAAATCTTTTATATACTTTTCATTCTACTCCAGTTTACTAAATGGGTCAATTAAAATAAATTAGCAGACATTTAATTTGATGCTGTACTATCTTTATTGGTGAGATATGGTTCTTGAATGTAATAGATTGATGGAAATTGTTTTTTTATGCAATCTCTTAACTGGTGCTTTTTCTTGCTCAACCTAGTCTGATGATATTGAAAGATATTAATGACAAATAACTGTCAAATCCTCTTATTTTGTAAGGTTTGCTGTAGTGATGATGGTGTATAGAGCTCTGTGTGTGTGTGTGTGTGTGTGTGTGTGTGTGTGTGTGTGTGTATGATTGTGTGTGTATGTGTGTGTGTCTGTGTTTCATTTCTTTTTTTACTCCTGTAGTGATATTATTACTTGTGTTTTCTTGAATATAGTAAATCACGATCAGTTAGATATTTGCACCTAATATATTTGTAGGTCTTTGCTTAGGGATAGAAAGTTAAATTTGAGCTTGGCAAGGAAATTTCTTTTCTTCATCAATAGTGATTTATGGTTTTTCTTTGTAAACCAGTGTCAGTTGGCATCTGAGTTTTCTTGATAAGTTTAAGATATCTGTATGAGATCCTTTGTCTTTTAGATTCTCTGTTTAGAAGTCAGATGTAATTCAAAATCAGGAAGAGTGAGGTAACACAGACATGAGACCAATTCCCTCTAAGTGGGTATTTTCAGTAAATTAGACATAAAGAAGTGAGTCTTTCTACAGGTCAATCTGTCTTACCCCTGTCTTGCTTTTTCTCCCTTCAACATGTCTCTAGAAATTGCTCTTAAAATAAGAGGTGTTTGCTCTCCTTTTTATTTCTTTGTAGTCATTTTATTTAATTAGCTTACCTCTTTTATCAGTGTTCCTGCGCTTTGGGCAATTGTTCTCCTGTCAGAGGTTTCATTGAAACATCACAAGGTGTGCTTCTCAATGAGACGTCATTTTTAAACCCTGGTGCTACCTTCTACAAACTAACCTTCAGTGTTTTGAATTAAATGTATGTATTAAGAGCATTCTTTCTTTTTAGACAGAGAAATGAAAGGTTTGTGTTAAGAAGGAGGCACACCAGAGCTACACTATATTTTTGCAATAACAACACAATGTGTGAGTTCACAGTAACATCCAGTATCAAGCAACAGTTCTGTGCAATAGGAATGTGTGTCTGTGTCTTGCCAGTCTCATGGGGTTGAGGAACATATATTTTCATCTTTCCTAATAGTCACTTGTTGCATGGTAGACATCAAATCTCCTTCTTTCTTTCTCGTGTAGTACTTATGTGTTTTTGTTGATTTATTTGTATTGTATTTATTTTCTATGTGTCATAGACATACAACAGCTTTGGTCTCTAATCCATGTACCTGGATAAAGAGAAGACTGCCAAATCTTCTCCTCAGATTATAGAGGAAATTTTATCCAGGAACACAGCTCTCCAGAACACATCAAGGGAACTTCAAGGTCAGCGTGACCCTGGGGGATTCCAGACACACCCTTAGCACACACCTGTAATCCCAAAGGAGATCATCTAATTAAGAGACATGGAAAAGTGACCAATAAGATCTCACAGCGTGTGTGAGAAACAGGAATCACACCCCTCTCTTTAGAAACACTATATAAGCACCACAAAGAAGGAAAAACTATGTTCTGTCTGGACAGTTGTGAGTACATTTGATGAGTGTACTGGAGTGCACTTAGGCTCCTTTGTGAGTCTGTGCGGAGACAGTTGGACAGAGAATAAGAAGGAGTAAGCAGATAAGAAGAACTGACTACTTTAATTTGAGCAATTGCCTGAAGATTTTGGAGAGGCTTGATTGAATCTGTAATCTTGGAGAGGTAGAGTTGACACAGTCTACCAGAATTCTGGAGGAACCAGAAACTCACCAAAAGTCAACCTCAGAAAAATTTCTTCTGGCAAAGAAAGGATACATCTGGTGTATTTGGTTGGCTGACGTCTGGTGCCAAGAAAGCCTGGTGGGATACCAAGATCCCCAACATTAAGAGTAGCAGGGTACAGGGGTCCTCTAACAGAACCATCAAGAAGAGAAATTCACCAGGGCTGTCTCCACAGGAAGAATCAGTTCCTCACATTGGGCACCGTGCCCAGAGACATTCCTGAACTCTTGACCCACAACCCTCACACCCACAGCAAGGAACAAAGCCTGTAAGAAGGTGAGACAGAGGAAACCAAGAGGAAAGAACATTTCAGTTGTATAGGTGGACTCTGACTGCAGACCACCACAAATGGCAGACCCCAGGCCGGATCCCTCACCAACAAGGGTAAGGGTTGAAGACCTACCCAAGATACTGAAGGAGTTCTTCAACTTGGTGATGGAGTTTGTGGTTGCTGGGGTATACGTCTCGCAATTCTCATTTGGAATCTTCCTAAATTTCCTCTCAAAAGAACTCGAAAAAAGAAGTGTACAACTCGAAACGGTGTCCAAAAAGGTTGAACAGCTAGCTGTGCAACAAGAAGAAATTGGAGTCCTCCGAGAACAAGTAGCCCTGATATTCAAAAGGCTAGAGGGGCAGACAGCAGAGGCAGTAAGAGAAGTGGAAGTCCATATTTGCGAACCTGTGGTGACTGATAAAACGGAGGATCACCACAGACAGCCCATTGGAAATGCTGCACTTCCTCCCAAGGACACAGAGGCAAGTCCATGGTCCACACTATCTTTGCCAGGGAGCCCGGAACAGACGGCGGAGAATGATTTTCAACAGCAAGCAGAAACTTCACGTCCAAATAGTAGGAAGCCTGAGTGTGAACAACCTTCTAGCTGTTTCAGCTCTCCTCAACTCAAGCCAAAGGATCCCCACTTCTACCCACCGCTGCGGCCCTACGGATTGGCAGGATCCTCTTATCACACCTATTCCTCAGTTACCGTGGAGCAAAGATTTCGAGATATCCTGAAAAGACCGTTCCAGCTGGACTTAAGAAATGCACCAGCGAGAGGAGATTTGAAGCCTATTGTTATAGATGGCAGTAATGTTGCAATGGCCCACGGCCTGAGAAAGTTCTTTAGTTGCCGTGGCATAGCGATCGCAGTTGAATATTTTTGGAAGCTCGGCATCAGAGACATCACTGTGTTTGTCCCACAGTGGAGAACAAGCCGGAATGCTAAGGCCACAGAACAGCACTTCTTAAGCCAGCTCCATGAGGTTGGGATATTAGCTTTAACACCTTCTCGGAAGGTCTTTCAACGAAGAATTGCTTCTCATGATGACAGGTTCCTGCTAGAGTTAGCAGAGACGAATGGGGGTATCATTGTGACTAATGATAACTTGAGAGAGTTTGTGACAGAGTCCGTGTCCTGGAGAGAAATTATTACAACGAGACTGCTTCAGTACACTTTTGTGGGGGACATATTTATGGTTCCTCAAGACCCTCTGGGAAGAAATGGACCCCGGCTAGACAAATTTCTTCAAAAGGAAGACTTTCTTCGAGACAGGCAGCCAAGACCCAATGCTCAGCCTGGTATGGGCATATTTGACCTTGCATTCCGGAGCAACAAAACCGATGGAGCCAAAGAAAGCCCCGAGGCTCCATCCCGGGTCCATGGAGCCACTGTGAACCCTAGTCTTCCTCGGCATCCCTCCTCTGCATCCCTGGACACGCTTCCCACACTTCCAACATTGCAGCAGAACGTTCCAGTGCCGGCAAAGAGAACTTTTGCGGAGACAATCAAGCTGAGAGACGGGTTGCTGAACATCTTCCCTGGCTCTGAGCAGAAACTTAAGATCGACGAGATTCTGGAAGCTCATCCCGATGTGAGAGACCTGAATGTCCTCGCTGTCCTGGTGTTGGAGTGCATGCTGGGATGAGGACCCAGTGACTGTGGATGCTCTGAGTGAGAGGTAGGTACTTGGCACTGTTGCCAAAAGTTGTTTCGCCAAACAGACAAATTCAGTCAGAATTCAAGAGAATATAGTTTGAATGATTTTGTTTGGAGAACAATGAAGGATAGAACAACCTATTTGAGGAAGTCTCCTAGAGATAAGAAAGAGTAAGAGTGACTTTATCGAGCAACAAGCCTCTCAGACAACAATTAAACCTAGGGAGTAATAGGTAAATTAGAGTAGACAATATTGTTACAAATACAATTATAGATAATTGAATTTGTTTTGTTATTTGTAATCCAAGGAAGTTATTAAAGAAAAAGCATAAAATTTCATAGAGAGGTATAGGAAATGTCACTTCATATTTGGGTAGGGTCCAAGCTTATTGTGGCTACTATAACTGCTTTACTTTATACTTTTACTTTTTACTCTCTTACTTTACTTCTGTTGTTATGGGTTTACAAGAACACCAAACAACCAAAAATAACAAAATTTTCTATTCCTTAGGGCATGAGATGGTACATATAAATATATATTTATACAATTATAAATAATTGAATTTGTTTTGTTATTAGTAATCCAAGGAACATTTGCTGGCACAAAACTGAATGAATAAGTATATATATATATATATATAATCTTTACACAATTTGTAACATCACTAAATGAAAAGATAGACAGACAATTTTCATGTAAGCACTAACTTCTCATCTAGGCCTTAACATTCTCCTCCTCTTGGAGCAGTTTCTAGAAGTCAAATCTTAGATTCTTAATTATCTGAAGGCAGGGGATAAGTAATTCCTAAATATCTTAAGATTATTAGTGCAATACACTGCTTCAAAGAAAAAAGATGATTAATTTTGTAACATTCAGAGAGAGTTGCAGAAAGAGTCATAAGGGACAAAGAAAACTAATTGTCAATGAGATCACCCAAAGACAACTGTTACATTGACTTTTGTTTTCTTTTGTTTTATTTTATTCAAGTGTATATTAGTATAAGTTGGTATCTCAGTTTCTCTTAATATCTGTAAGACATCTGTAGAGAACCTAACAGCTTTTAAAGTCTTTGTTGCACAGTCAGGTCTAATTCTAAGAAACCATGAGTGAGATAACACCAACCAATGAACATTCATGGTATCTATTCCCTAATAAGTGGATATCATCAGTAAATTAGAAAATACACAGAATTCTATCTATATCCACCAAAGCCAGATATCATTGAGAAAAGAGAGAAGATGATTGAATCCTTCTCAAAGGGTAAATAAAATAGATAATAAGGACAAATAGATGAAAATAACTAAGTGTGAGGTAAGTAGGATATTTTAGGGGATCAGGGGATTAAATGTGCCAAATTCTAACTTTTTATGGACTAGGCTTGCTACTCCATTTCTTTAATGGGTCAGTGTTATTGGAATTTCTTTTAGCGGGCAAATAATTTGAAGCTGCACTATCTTTGTTTGTGAGGTGTGTTTCTTGTATGTAGCAGATTGAAGGATCTTGTTTTTCTATGCTGTCGCTTAATTAGAGCTTCTTTCTTGCTCAGCTGAGTCTGTTGATATTGATTAATGTTAATGACAAATAACTTTCAAATCCAGTTATTTTGATACTGGTTTTGGTGGTGATGAAGGTGTGTATTTCTATGTGTGTGTGTATGTTTCACTTATTTTCTTTGTGTGGTACTGAAATTATTTCCTGTATTTTCTTGAATATGGTTAATCACCATCAGTTGGATATTTACTCCTAATATTTTTTTGTAGGGCTGGGTTTGCAAATAGAAGTTTAAAGTTGAGTTTGACAAGGAAATATTTTTATCTTCAGCAATTGTGAGTGAAGGTTTTTGTTTTTAATAGTGTAAATTGTCATCTGTGTTCTCTTAATGACTGCAAGTCATGTATCTGCATGAGACATTTAACTTTCAGACTCGGTTGAGAAGTCAGGTGTAATTCTAAATCAGCAAGAGTGAGGTAACACTGACATGAGACCTAAGCGCTCTAAATGGGTATCATTAGAGAAATAGAAGATAAAGAAGATACTAGCCACAGTAATACCAAAGCAAAATAACAAGGAGTAAACAGGTAGGATGACTGACTCATTCTCAGAAAGAGAATTCAAGTAGATATTGAGGGTGGATGGACTGAACACACTGTGTTGTTGGTGAGTAAGGCCGGGTATGGGATCAGAGGTAAGAAAGAAGTAAATTCATGATGGGGACATCTCTAGTAATGAATGGATAGACCTAGAAATGGGGTTATGACCCAGGGTAGTCTGTGGGCTACTTTTTTTTCCTTGTTGATTAGTCATCTTTATTTACAGGACAATGGGGAAGGATTTGTTTACCACAGAACAAGAGACTCGGGCACTGTTATTTTCATAAAACAGGAAATCAATATTTCATAAGAATTATGAGTTTAATAAGAATAAGAATGTTCAAGGAGACTTTACATCATTGGTGTCTTTATTTTATAGAGAAAATGTAGTCTTGGTGGCTCAGTGAATCCAATATGCTTTTTAAAGTATCATTTGTATGAATTTGATTATTTCAATGAAATATCATGCTGTCAGTTTTATTAGGTTTAAAAAGCTCTGTTTTTCCTTTGAAATCAGTAATTTCTGTTGCCATGATAGTGTTACACAATACTATGTACTTCTGGCTTCCCACTTGTCTTTATCTTGTAATTTTTGAAGGGTAAGAAGTAAAAGTTTAAAGAAAACTATTCTATATTGTGATGTTTTAAGAGTCTCTCCCAGCAAATCTATTGAACTTCTCTAGTATTTGAATATTTATTGAAGGTTTTCACAATTTTTTTCTAATCAAAAAATTGTCTAGTGGGGAACCTCAAGTGCTGCAAAAATACATCCTGATTGAAAAATATGCCAAATTGTTTCAAAGATTATATTTTCACCAGAAAAAATTTGTAAATGGTTTCTTTGGCCTGAAATGCAGAAGTAGATATTTCTTCATTCACTACATCTCTGAAGATTGTCAGCTGTAGTATATTTGAACTCACATTCAAAGAGAGAAACCAAAAGAAAGCACTGACAACTTCAATACTCTTAAAAGTCTTCTCCCCTGTAAATATTCTCTAATGACTTTTTAGAAAACTTTTGTCGGTAAAAACTGTCTCATTCACTTAATTTAGGATGTTTCTCTACTCTAATCAATCAATCAGACTGGCATTATACTTAATGCCTTTTTCATAAACATGACATTTTGAAAATTTATCTCATGTATGAATTCTCTGATGCCTTTTCAGACTAACTTGGTGAGTAAAGCCTTTGTCATATTCACTGCATTTGTAAGGTTTCTCTCCAGTATGAGTTCTCTGATGAATTCTCAGTCTTATTTTGTGAGCAAAACATTTTTTACATTCAATACATTTGTAAGGTTTCTCTCCTGTATGAATTCTCTGATGACTACCAAGATGTTATTGTCAGCCAAAGCATTTGTAACATTCACTGCATTTATTTGGTTTCTCTTGTACATGAATTTTTTGATGATTACTAAGATGAGATAGTTGGCCAAAATATTTGTTAACTTTCAGAGCATTTGTAAGGTTTTTCTTCTGTATGGATTCTCTGATGACTAATAAGATCATATTTCTGGCCAAAACATTTGTCATATTTACTGCATTTGTAAGTTTTATCTCCTGTATGAATTCTCTGATGAGCTCTAGATAACTTTTGTATGTAAATGATCTATGTGGATTCCTTCATTTACAGTAGAGATAGTACATGCATTTGAATTCATTATGCAGTTTTCATATTTACAAACACCTCTGGATTTTACAGTTTCCCATTTTTTTAGATTTGAGTATTGATGAGAGTCATCATGGTGATTAGTTTGACAAGGTGTACTTTGGGTGGATTCAAGAGTCATTTTCCTAATTTTATCCCATTTAGAAAACTGCTCTTGGACATTCACATGGTCATGGAATTTATCCACAACCTTACCATGCATTCCAGATATGAGATGATTTTCCACAAACAATAGATTATTGCAATTTTCCAATGCCACATCCTTGTTCTGTGTCCTATGAGCAGAACATAGACATTCCCATTCCTCTAGTGTGAAGTCCATAGGCATATCCCTGAAAGTACAAGACCCTGTACAGTTTTTACAAGAGGCACTCTCATTCTTTTTGATGTTCTCCCAGCTTCAAGTATTGGACGGATTCTGGATTCCTTGTTAAAATCGGCTTGGCCTTTATCATCCAGGACAATTAGAGTTGGTTTTTAGATATGAAATTTTGAGTTAGAATATGGAATCCTGGCAGGAGATGGGACCAACTGCTGAATGTCATAGGAGGACAGCTCAGCAACTGCAGCTTTAAGATGTTCTCTGGTTCCTCGGACACTTAGGACTAGCATCCCCCCAAAACTTCCTGGCCATGAGACAGCAGAGGTGCAGTGAGAACAGTGGAATGGTGGAACTTCCTGTCACTAAGTTGTGGGAAACTCTTATTGAATTCCCAGCAGTCAGGGGTTTGGTCCCTGAAGGGGCCAGTTCTTAAAACCTGGCAATATGGTCTAATATGCTGGCTTCTTTTTCATTCCCTAGCTCTTGTCTTCTTCTTGTTTTGTTTGTACTCTCTTCAGTCTGCGTCTGAAAATTGCTGTTGGAAATTGCCTTGTCCTCTCTCTCTTTTATTTCTTTGTGGTGTTTTATTTTAAGTGTACTATGACTTCTCTGTTCACATGAGTGTTGGGGAATTCTTTTGTCAGATGTTTCACTGATTCATCACAATATGTGCTTCTCAATTAAACATCATTTTTAAGCCCTGATGCTACCTTCTACAAACTAACCTTGAATGTTTAGAATTAAATGTACGCATTAAGAGCATGCATTTTTCTAAACTGTGAAATGACAGGTTCCTGTTAATAATGAGGCATACCACACCTCCAATTCTTTATCCAATAAAAACACAATGTGTGGCTTCACAGTAACATCCAATATCCAGCCAGAGTTTTATGCCATAGGCATGTGTGTCTATATCTTGCCTATCCAATGGGTCGAGGGAAGTATATTTTTATCTTTCCCCAAAGCCACCTGTGGTTTGGTAGATCTCAAATCACATTCTCTATTTCTCCTCTAGTATTTATATATTTTGCACTGA
Organism: Micromys minutus; assembly: GCF_963924665.1. NCBI lineage: Eukaryota > Metazoa > Chordata > Mammalia > Rodentia > Muridae > Micromys > Micromys minutus. The sequence goes on from NC_137958.1 coordinate 27,191,568, forward strand.
TTCAATTGTATTGTGTTTGATTTCTATGTGTTATCGACATACAATAGCTTTGGTCAAGAATCCATGTACCTGGAAAAAGAAAAGCCTTCCCACTCTTCTACCCAGATTAAAGAATACATTGCATCCATATTTTTTATTCATTTTCTTATATATTAGACAGTTGATTCATCAGGAATGGTCCCAGCAGCTCAGAGTCTCATCCATTGATCATCACAAAGTGTGTGTTTCTGAGAAGCACAGGCTGGTAAATCAGTGGAGCCCAGGAGCCCTTCCCTTTGCTTCCCTTTTCCTATTTACTATTCTCTTTCACCCCCTTCAGAAACTGTCTCTGATTTTTGAGTGCTTGATGTGCTCAATCCACACACTGATCCTCTTGTCCACAATCTTGACATTAACTTGCTTGTTTGTTTACAAGCATGCCCAAGGCATGCTGCATGACATTGTTGACTCTTCCCACTTTGCCATGGGAACACTTATAGGGCATTTCTTTTTGAACAGTGCCTGTTCCTTTGATGGTTAGAGTATCACCCTCCTTGTAGATTCCTATGATGTGGCCAAGTAACACCTCCATGTTTCAAAAGAAAGCCTAGAAAACACAAAGCAAGCACCCCTTCTCTTTCCCTTTTAGTTGGCCATTTTGACTAAGAACCTGAGAAGATGCTTTACAATAAAGTAATGTAAGGAACAGAAAATAAGATTTGTAACACCTACTCGGAAGGTCTTTCAACGAAGAATTGCTTCTCATGATGACAGGTTCCTGCTAGAGTTAGCAGAGACGAATGGGGGTATCATTGTGACTAATGATAACTTGAGAGAGCTTGTGACAGAGTCAGTGTCCTGGAGAGAAATTATTACAACGAGACTGCTTCAGTACACTTTTGTGGGGGACATATTTATGGTTCCTCAAGACCCTCTGGGAAGAAATGGACCCCGGCTAGACAAATTTCTTCAAAAGGAAGACTTTCTTCGAGACAGGCAGCCAAGACCCAATGCTGGGCCTGGTATGGGCATATTTGACCTTGCATTACCGAGCAACAAATCCGATGGAGCCAAAGAAAGCCCCGAGGCTCCATCCCGGATGCATGGAGCCACTGTGAACCCTAGTCTTCCTCCGCATCCCTCCTCTGCATCCCTGGACACGCTTCCCACACTTCCAACATTGCAGCAGAACGTTCCAGTGCTGGCAAAGAGATCTTTTGCCGAGACAATCAAGCTGAGAGACGGGTTGCTGAACATCTTCCCTGGATCTGAGCAGAAACTTAAGATCGACGAGATTCTGGAAGCTCATCCCGATGTGAGTGACCTGAATGTCCTCGCTGCCCTGGTGTTGGAGTGCATGCTGGGATGAGGACCCAGTGACTGGATGCTCTGAGTGAGAGGTAGGTACTGGGCACTGGGGGAGGTGCCGTAATGTTAAGAATTGAAGAATGAAAACTGTTCTGTTATCAAAGAAGTATGAAGGAGATGTGTCATTTTTAAAAGGTGAGATGCTCAGTCAAAAGAAGGGGGAGAAGAGTCCTCCCTGAAAGAGACTGAAGTATGCTGACTAGCTGCGGTACATATTTGAGGTTTCTATGGAATTTTGTTTGGATGGTGTTTTGCTGGCACAAATAGGCTAAGGAACACATCAGAGAGTATGGTGTGTAAAAGGCAGGCAAACAAAAGGACAAGCGATAGTGATCAAAGATTCTTTGCTTGTGACAGGCATGTATTGTTCTGATTTACTTTGCTCTGTTGAGCTGCATTTTTGTGGACTCCATAAACGGAAGTGCACCAAAACATACAGATGGTGGGATGTGGATTCTTACAGCTTCTGGTTTTGGACTGATAGGCAGAGTAGTGTCACCTGAGACACTATTTGTTTTTCTGGTTATTGAAGATATCCACTATTTGCTGTGGTGGGAGAACTGGGTACCCATGTCGCCAGGTTGTCTGGATATTTGTTTCTTAGAGTCTTGTGCTTGCCTCTTGCCATCTTGTTATTCATGATGCTAGGTGATCTTGTTGTCTCTTACTGGAGCTTGTCTCTCTTGTGGGTCAGAGGGCACATGATATTTATAGGAAGATTGATTCTGGGTATTCCTCTCTCTGGGTAGGTTGTGAATTCCTATGGCAGAGCCCAGTCTTGATGTACTTGGGCTGGGTCTGACCTTGGCTTGAAAGTGTTTTCCCCCGGGTAGTCTCTGCCTGTGCCTGGAGAGTTCTGGGTGGCATCTCCCGGGATAGAATGTGGGTAGAAGAAGTTAACTCACTCTTCTACTTAGGATGGAAAGCACACCTGCAGCACTTCCAAGCTCCCAGTTACCTGTGGGAGGTGAAGAATCTGGGATGGGCCTGGCCTTGGGCAGGAAGTGTGCCTAGTAACACCATTTTATATATATCTCAGCCTATGTTTTTGTTTTCCATGATTGAGGCTATTTTCAGAAGTCAGGTGATCTCTGATTCTGAGTAGGTAGTTCTCCCAGGTGACACACCCTGCTCTGCAGAACATTCTCTTCTACACATGAGTAGTCCCCATCCCCATGTTATTCTCCACAAAGCAGACTGTGAAAAGTCCTGTAACAGGAAAGATCCTTAGTCATATGTTTTATTTCCTTCATCAACCTGTATAAAACTCGTGTATGAAAAATAAATTTGTCAGCTTGATCAGACCTCCTGTCTTGCTGTCTGTTCTTTTTATCTCTTGTCTTTCATTCTCTTTTTGGTGATCCTGGGTTCCCATTGACTATCCTGCAGGTCAGGGCAGGCAGACAAAGACTCAAAATCAACTTAGTTCTGAGTGTCATGTGTTCCTGCAAGTTCATAACTTTGTTGCCTCCTTTGAGACATGAAAGGTAGAAAGGAGAGAGAGAGAGAGAGTAAGGATAGTCTTAGTTAGGTGTTGTGGATTGACTGAAGAGATCTATGGAGAGAGTGGAGGAAGAGAAACAGAGAGTGGGGATCCAACCAAACTCACCTTTCTAATAACCTGCCAAGATGATAATATAGTTACTGCTAACTATTATAATGGCAGAAACTCAAAGGATAATTTAGTATTACATCCTCAATTCTGCTGCATTACTTATTAAGCTTCTATACTTGAACACAGGTAAACATTGAACCCAAACCCAGGTCTCAAGAAATATCTATTACTATTACTCCTCCTTCCTGTTGATACAGTTCAAACTAGTAAAATAGAAATGAAAGTACTTACTGGCAGGAACCAGACAAAGAAACCCCCTCAGGGAACATGCTAGAGTCATGAAGATACAGCTAATCATGCTTGCTGATAACCATTCATCTGAATTCAGGGATCCTAATGAGGTTGTTAAAGAAAGGACCTAAGGAGCTGAAAGGGGTTGAAACCTCATGTGAAGGACAACATTACCATCCAACCAAACCCTCCAAAATTTTCATGGAGTAAACACCAATTTCTGTCCATTTTTAAGAGACTTATTAATCCAGTTGGGTATATAACTGAAGCAACAGTGTATTTCATCAAAGTGAGAAGAGGCTCTTGTTCCAGAGAGGGTAGGTTGACCCAATACAAATGAATGACAAGGCAATGGGGTGGAGATGGGGACCAGAAGAGATTGCACTTTTGAAAGCAACTGCATGTGGAGGGGAATGGGAGCAGGGCAGGGGAAAATGTACATACAGAGTATCTAATTTTAAAAAACTGCAGATATGGAATTTATTCACAAAATAAAGATAATCAAAAAATTAGAAATGCTGATGAATGACCTACTTATCTCAGAATAGACAAAAGAGGAACACCAGTGCAACTGCAGGAGAATCAGTCTTGTATGCAGTGAACAAGGCAAATATCTACTATTTCTTAACCATCTACTATTACTAAGTAAAAATACAGATACAATCATATTTACCTTATGTAAGAAGACAGACAGAGAGAGGTGGGGAGAGGGGAGACAGATACATAGAGAGACAGAGAGAGAGAGAATTGAGTAATATTTTGTAAATAAACATGATTTCATTGCAATCTTTGAGAAAGTTAGTAAAATTTGAATACCATTTCCCCAAATATCTAAGAAGTAATTTCAAATAAAGTCTTCTTTTACTGATTTTAGGTGGTAGTAGTGGTGGGCTCACTTGGCTATGTTCAGGTATTAAAAATTGTTTCAATAATTTGATTTGTCTAAGCACAGAGTAGGAAAACAAAATCCTGGAGTGTGAAACAAAGACAGTGTTGTGTTTTCAATAGGTATGGCCCCCATAGTTTCATGAGTTTAAATGCTAAGTATACTGGAAGTGAAAATATTTGGATATGTGGCCTCGATGGTTTAGATTTGCCTTTATTTGAGGAAGTGCATCACTGTCCTTCAAGGTTTGAGGTCTCTGATGTTTAGGCTACTCAGAGTGTGGCACACAGTTCCTCTCTGCTGCCTGTGGATGAAGAAATAGAAACCACTCTCAGCTCTTTCCTGAGCATCATGTCTACCTGGATGCAGCCATGTTTGCCACCATAATGATAACAGACTGAATCTCTGAAAATATAAGGCAGCCCTAACTCCTTTAAATGGTTTCCTTCCTAAGAATTGTCTAAGACATTGGGTTTATTCACTATAATAAAACTCTAAGACACAATGTTTTTTCAACTTGCATCATGATATGAATACTAAACGCACAAGGCTGTTCTTCTAGAGGTTACTGATGTATACCTTAACATGAGTCATGGAGCTGACATATTATATTTCTTACCATTCAGTCTCCTTTTCAATTGCTGCTTCTTTGGAGTTAAGGTACTATTCTATCAAAGTCTTAAACTCCTTCATTTGTGAGTTTATCAGAAACCATCTCTGCTCACTACTCATTTTCACTCTTATGGCTAACACATCAAAGTTGTTTTTAGTTCCAATCATGACCTTGTTCAACTGTCCAACTTTACCTTTCAGCAAAGCCCTTAAAGAAGCCACTCCCACAACTCAGCATCTTTTCTGAGATCTCAGTCAACTGCTCTTGCCTATAGATGTTTGTCCAAGCTTGGGTAAAGTTTTGATGCAGTCATGGACATTATACTAAATTAAAATTGTGCATTTGTGTCCTCTGGGTCTTTCTTAGTTACTGTCTGATCAAAGGTCTCCATCGAGTAACAGGCCTTAACAGCATTTTAACAACTTATTGAATGGGAAAGGTAATGGTTAGATGGAAAGCATCACATTATCGTTTTGGGATAAAGAGCAAGATCAATAGGAATATATGAGTAAAGATTAGCAGCTCTTAGGTGGACCATGGAAGAAAATGATGTTTACAAGCAGAATCAGTAGCACTATTCTTGGTTTAAATTACTTTTCTATTACCTTGAATTATACTATACCAAGGAAACTTAACAGGAGAGAGAGTTTATTGGGGACCTGCTTATAGTTTCAGAGAGTGAGAGTCCATGGCTGTCACAAGGGGAAGCAGGACAGCAGGCAGCAGACATGATGTCTGAAGCAGTAGCTAAGAGCTTTCTTGCTCTCCACAAGTATGAAGCAGAGATTGGAGGAGGTGGGGGAAGGAGAGACAGACAGACAGACAGACATACAGACAGACAGACAGACAGACAATGAGTAAAAGAACAAGAGAACTAGATTAGCATACAAGGGTTCTGAAACCTCAATTTCACACCATCATCAAATCTCCTTCAGTAATGGCATGCCTCTTAACATTTCCCAAACAGTTACACTAGAATCAAACATTCAAATCTCTTAGTCCATGGCGCCATTCTCATTAAAACTACTAGGTTCTGCTCCCAACCTACATTGCAATGTGTATTTATCCCAACTTCAATACAAGATATACAAGTTAAAATGTCAAAGTTTCTTATTAGAGTTAAGACAATCTGTTAGTTGTACCCTGCTGTAAAATAAAAAAGCAAAATAAGTACTTCCAAAATTGCAAATAATGAAACCCCTATATAATATGTTAATTATATGTAATAAATAATTGATTATAATTATTAATATAATGGTTCTGCTGTTGCCTTGGGATAAAATCTACCCCATCTTTTAAGTTTTCGAACTTTATTTTGTTGTTGATTTATAGGATCACATAATTCTTTAGTTCTTCTTTTTCACAGGTTCATGGTTATTTGCACTGGGGCCTGTTCCCAAGGAACCACTTCTTGTCTACATTTTTTCTTTTCCTTTTTCCCACAAGTTGTGGCTCTACCATTAAATTCCTTGTGTTCCAGTGTCCCACTTTTTCCAATCAGACTGCAGTTCCTAAAACTTCCCTAACAGTTCCATGTACCGTGTCTTGATTTCAAACAAATATTACACAGCCTTATATTTCATTTTTTTCTCTAAAAGGAGTGAGTTCAGTACAGAGAAATTTAATTCTTTATAGAAAAAAAGTGTGCTAAAACCAATTTATTCATCATCAGCATCTTCTTCATTTTCCTTATCCTCTTTCTCCTCCTCGTAGTCACCCTCATCATTCTCCTCCTCATCTTTCTCTTCCTTATTTTTATTGCTCTTATCACCCTTGACCACCCCTGTTTTTGCAGCATCGGGTTTTCCTTCAGCTCTTGTACTTGTCCTTCAGGTTGGGGGAGCATCTTTTCATAGGGTTGCTTGTCATCTGCAGCAGTGTTTTTCCACATCTCTACTAGATTCTTTGCGACATCACCAATGGATATGCCAGGATGGTCAGTTTTGACTTTTGGGTAGATCTCAGAAAAGAACAAGAAGAAAGCCAAATTAGGCCTCTTTGGTTTGTTGGGATCCTTGAACTTCTTCTTGATCTCCATTTTAAGAGGGATGTTTGCATTTCTCCATCATAATGAGGCTTGCCAGCCTTTGCCATATCTTCACATTTCCCTTTTCTTTAGCAGACATGGTCTTCAAACTCTGAGCACTTCTTGGAGAGCTCTGAGATGTTGACAGAAGTATCTTCTTGTGCTCCTCCTGGCAGGTTTGCACAAAGAATGCATACGAGGACATTTTGCTTCTTGACTTCTTAGAATCTCCTTTGCCCATGTTTAGTTGATTTTTCTCTGAAGGCAGAGCAACCCAGTGTATTTCAGATCTCACTTACAATGGTGCTCTCTCTGTGGAGCTCAATGTACTACAATGTGTCTGAAAGCTGTAGCCAGACAACCAATTTATATTTTTACAATACTTGTATTATGATGTGTTCTGATGTCCCTCCCCACTTCTAGTTCTGGCTGTTCCAGGTTCCTTTCCTCCTTTAAAAAGGGTTTTTGTAGAGTTGGTATTTTGCCTATAGTTATCTTCCAGATATTATCCCACTTCATTTTCTTTGATTTTTATTTTCTTCTCTCTGTTGGGATATCTCAAGATATACATGTGTCCCTATAAAAATTTCTTTCTTCTCACTTCTGCTGAGTACTCTTTCCTCTTAAAACCTATAGTGATTTTAATTTGTTAAAAAATTCTTATCCAGCAACATGGCTGCTCTGACAAAAGATCTCAATCAAAATCCTCCTAGTTGTTGTTTCATTTCCCTGACTGTAGACATGCCATGGATTACAGAATGATTTAGGTAGAACAGAAAATCCCTTAGTACAAATATTTAATTTCTAAAGTAAAAGGCAGTTCAGCCTAGGTAAGGTAAGTGGAATTCATTTCAGTGCCCTGACACTCAGATGAGTTCTGTGAGTGCAATGGAGTTGATATCATTTGCAAGTTCATGTAAAAACAGTTGATACCAGATAATAAGAAAGACCTTGTCAGATATTAGAACATGTTGCCAAAAGTTGTTTTGGCCAAACAGACAAATTCAGTCAGAATTCAAGAGAATATAGTTTGAATGATTTTGTTTTGAGAACAATGAAGGATAGAACAAATTATTTGAGGAAGTCTCCTAGAGATAAGAAAGTGTAAGAGTGACCTTATCCAGCAACAATCCTCTGAGACAACAATTAAATCTAGTGAGTAATAGTTAAATTAGAGTAGACAATATTGTTACAAATACAATTACAGATAATTAAATTTGTTTTGTTATTTGTAATCTAAGGAAAGTTTGCTGGTAAAAGACTGAATGAAAATTCACCTTTCAAACTGTTATGGTTTGCAGATCATTGCAGAACCAACTCAGAGACCAGTCTTACTCATCTGGGATGAATGACCCTAAGATAGATTGATCAAGACAATATAAGAGACTTGACAGCTGGCTTTCATCACCAATTATAATTACATACCAATTTTAAGCCAGGGATCCACAATTATCATTGGGTAGGTATCTGACCAATTAATGTTTTGTGACACGGGATTTCCTTAGGAACCTGTCCTTGATGTACATGTATTCAACTTCAATTTCAGAGTCAATTTAAGTATGGCAGCACACTTGTCTCGCCTAACACTTATGTCTTAACATGTTAACCAAGATATTAGTTACCCATGTACATATGATTCTCCCAAGCAGAATGTCAGTTCACAGGTAAGTGTTGGATATTTAAACCTCCCTCAATCCTACTCAAAATGGAAGTCTTGCTTCAAATAGCTCCTTACATTGGTAGAGGTGTCTGTCCTGTGTTGGCGTACATGCTAGGGGCAGCGTATTAAAGGAAAAGCATAAAAGTTCATAGAGAGGCATAGGAAATGTAGCTTCATGTTTGGGTAGGGTCCAAGCTTATTGTGGCTACTATACATGCTTTACTTTATATTTTTACTTTTCATTTTCTTACATTACTTCTGTAGTTATGGGTTTACAAGAACACCAAACCACCAAAAATAACAGAATTTTCTATTCCTTAGGGCATGAGAGGGTGCATATATATATTTATACAATTATAGATAATTGAATTTGTTTTGTTATTAGTAATCCAAAGAACATTTGCTGGTACAAAACTGAATGAATAAGTATATATATATATATATATATATATATATATATATATATATATATATATATATATATATATATATATATATCTTTACACCATTTGTAACATCACTAAATGAAAAGATAGACAGACAATTTTCATGTAAGCACTAACTTCTCATCTAGGCCTTAACATTCTCTTCCTCTTGGAGCAGTTTCTAGAAGTCAAATTTTAGATTCTTAATTATCTGAAGGCAGGGGATGAGTCGATTCCTAAATAATGTAAGATTATTAGTGCAATACACTGCTTCAAAAGAAACTAGATGATTAATTTAGTAACATTCAGAGAGAGTTGCAGCAAGAGTCATTAATGACTAAGAAAACTAATTGTCAATGAGATTACCCAAAGACAACTGTTACATTGACTTTTGTTTTCTTTTGTTTTCTTTTATTCAAGTGTATATTAGTGTAAGTTGGTGTCTCAGTTTCTCTTAATATCTGTAAGACATCTGTACAGATCCTAACATCTTTTAAAGTCTTTGTTGCACAGTCAGGTCTAATTCTAAGAATCCATGAGTGAGATAACACCAACCAATGAACATTCATGGTATCTATTCCCTAATAAGTGGATATCATCAGTAAATTAGAAGATACACAGAATTATATCTATATCCACCAAAGCCGCATATCATTGAGGGAAGAGAAAAGATGATTGAATCCTTCTCAAAGGGGAAATAAAATAGATAATAAGGACAAATAGATGAAAATAACTAAGTGTAGGGTAAGTAGGACATGTTAGGGGATCAGGGGATTAAATGTGCCAAATTCTAACTTATTATGGACTAGGCTTGCTACTCCATTTTTTTAATGGGTCAGTTTTATTGGAATTTCTTTTAGCGGGCAAATAATTTGAAGCTGCACTATCTTTGTTTGTGAGGTGTGTTTCTTGTATGTAGCAGATTGAAGGATCTTGTTTTTGTATGCAGTCGCTTAATTAGAGCATTTTTCTTGCTCAGCCTAGTCTGTTGATATTGATTAATGCTAATGACAAATAACTTTCAAAGCCAGTTATTTTGGTACTGGTTTTGGTGGTGATAAAGGTTTGTATTTCTATGTGTGTGTGTGTATGTTTCACTTATTTTATTTGTGCGGTACTGAAATTATTTCCTGTATATTCCTGAGTATGGTTAACCATGACCAGTTGGATATTTCCTCCTAATATATTTTGTAGGGCTGGGTTTGAGGATAGAAGTTTAAAGTCGAGTTTGACAAGGAAATATTTTTATCTTCAACAATTGTGAGTGAAGGTTTTTATTTTTAATAGTGTAAATTGTCATCTGTGTTCTCTTAATGACTGTAAGTCATGTATCTGCAAGAGACATTTATCTTTCAGACTCTGTTGAGAAGTCAGGTGTAATTCTAAATCAGCAAGAGTGAGGTAACACAGACATGAGACCTATGCGTTCTAAGTGGGTCTCATCAGTAAAATAGAAGATAATGAGATACTAGCCACAGAAATACCAAAGCAAAATAACACGGAGTAAATAGGTAGAATGATTGACTCATTCTCAGAAAGAGAATTCAAGTAGATATTGAGGGTGGATGGACTGAACACACTGTGTTGTTGGTGAGTAAGTCAGGGTATGGGATCAGAGGTAAGAAAGAAGTGAATTCATGATGGGGACATCTCTAGTACTGAATGGATAGACCTTGAAACAGGGGGGAGGGGGGGATGACCCAGGTTAGCCTGTGGGCAACTTTTTTTTCCTTGTTGAATTAGTCATCTTTATTTACAATACGATGGGGAAGGAATTGTTGACTGCAGCACAAGGGACTCAGACACTGTTATTTTCCTAAAACAGGAAATCAATATTTCATAAGAATTATGAGTTTAATAAGAATAAGAATCTTCAAGGAGACTTTACATCAGTTGATGTCTTTATTTTTAGAGAAAATGTAGTCTTGGAGGCTCAATGAATCCAGTATGCTTTTTAAAGTATCATTTGACTGAATTTGATAATTTGAATTAAATATCATGCTGTCAGTTTTATTAGGTATAGGGAGCTCTGTTTTCCCTTTGAAATGAGTAATTTCTGTTGCCGTGAGAGTGTTACACAAGACTATGTACTTCTGGCTTCCCTCTTGTCTTCATCTTCCAACTTTTGAGAAGGAACAAGTAAAAGTTTAAGAAAAACTTTTCTATATTGTGATATTTTAGAGTTTCTCCCACAAAACTATTGACCTTCCCTAATATTTGAATATTTCATCAAGGGTTTCACAATTGTTTTCTAATCAAACAAGTTGTCTAGTGGGGAACATCAAGTGCTGCAAAAATACATCCTGATTGAAAATATGCCAAATTGTTTTTTCGGATTATATTTTCACCAGAAAATTTTTGCAAATGGTTTCTTTGGCCTGAAATGCAGTCGTACGTATTTCTCCATTCACTACATCTCTGAAGATTGTCAGCTGTAATATACTTTGAACTCACATTCAAAGAGATAAACCAAAAGAAAGCACTGACAACTTCAATACACTTAAAAGTTTTCTCCCCAGTAAATATTCTCTAATGACTTTTTAGAAAACTTTTGTAGGTAAAAATTGTCTCATTCACTTAATTTACGATGTTTTTCTACTGTATGCAATCAATCAGACTGACATTATACTTAATGCATTTGTCATAAACATGACATTTCGAAATTTTATCTCATGTATGAATTCTCTTATGTCTTTTCAGACTAACTTGGTGAGTAAAGCATTTGTCATATTTACTGCATTTGTAAGGTATCTCTCGGGGAATGATTGTCTGATGATGTTGCAAACTGTACTTGTACTTAAAGCACTTGTGACATTCTTTCCATTTGTAAGGTTTCTCTCCCATATATTCTCTCATGTAAATGAAGACTGCCTTTTTGGGTGAAACATTTGTCACATCCACTACATTAATAAGGTTTCTCTCATGGATGAATTCTCTGATGAATCCTAAGTCAGGACTGTAGGCTAAAAGATTTCTCACGTTTACTACATGTGTAAGGTTTAGTTCCTGTATAAATGGTCTGATTTATATAAGAGTGCCTTTGTGTTCCAAGCATTTGTCACATTTACTGCATTTGTAAGGTTCCTCTCCAGTATTAATTCTTTGATGAATTCTCAGTCTTATTTTGTGAGCAAAACATTTTTAACATTCAATACATTTGTAAGGTTTCTCTCCTGTATGAATTCTCTGATGACTACTAAGATGGTATTGTCAGCCAAAGCATTTGTAACATTCACTGAATTTATTTGGTTTCTCTCGTACATGAATTTTTCGATGATTACTAAGATGAGATAGTTGGCCAAAATATTTGTTAACTTTCACTGCATTTCTAAGGTTTTTCTTCTGTATGGATTCTCTGATGACTAATAAGATCATATTGCTGGCCAAAACTTTTATCATATTTACTACATTTGTAAGTTTTATCTCCTGTATGAATTCTCTGATGAGCTCTAGATTACTTTTGTAGGTAAATGATCTGTGTGGATTCCTGCATTTACACTAGAGATAGTACATTCATTTGAAATCATTATGCAGTTTTTATATTTACAAACACCTCTGGTTTTTACAGTTTTCCATCTTTTTAGATTTGAGGATCGATGAGAGTCATATTGGTGATTAGTTTGACAAAATATACTTTGGGTGGATTCAAGAGTGATTTTCCTAATTTCATCCCATTTAGAAAACTGCTCTTGGACATTCACATGGTCAAGGAATTTATCCACGACCTTACCATGCATTCCAGATATGAGATGATTTTCCACAAACAATAGACTATTGCAATTCTCCAATGCCACATCCTTGTACAGTGTCCTATGAGCAGAACATAGACATTCCCATTCCTCTAGTGTGAAGTCCATAGGCATATCCCTGAAAGTACAAGACCCTGTACAGTATTTACAAGAGGCACACTCATTTTTTTGATGTTCTCCCAGCTTCAAGTATTGGAAGGCTTCTGGATTCCTTGTTAAAATCGGTTTGGCCTTTATCATCCAGGACAATTAGAGTTGATTTACATATATGAAAATGTGAGTTAGAATATGGAATCCTGGCAGGAGATGGGACCAACTCTGAATGTCATAGGAGGACAGCTCAGCAACTTCAGCTTTGGGATGTTCTCTGGTTCCTCGGACACTTAGGACTAGCATCCCCCCACAACTTCCTGACCATGAGACAGCAGAGGTGCAGTGAGAACAGTGGAATGGTGGAACTTCCTGTCACTAAGTTGTGGGAAGCTCTTATTGAATTCCCAGCAATGAGGGGTTTGGTCCCTGAAGGGGCCAGTTCTTAAAACCTGGCAATATGGTCTAATATGCTGGCTTTTTTTTCATTCCATAGCTCCTATCTTCTTCTTGTTTTGTTTGTACTCTCTTCAGTGTGCGTCTGAAAATTGCTGTTGGAAATTGCCTTGTCCTCTCTCTTTTTATTTCTGTGTAGTGTTTTATTTTTAGTGTCCTATGACTTCTCTGTTCACATGAGAGTTGGGGAATTCTTTTGTCAGTTGTTTCACTGATTCATCACAATATGCGCTTCTCAACTAGACAACATTTTTTAACAACATTATTTTAACGAACAAAGATAAATTTACAGATTTTAAGCATTTTTTGCATAAAAGTATATAATACATTTTTGTCAGTACTTGTTTTTTTTTTTTTTTTTTTTGAAGGTTTGATAGTGTGATCAAGATACCACCAGTTACAATGAGCAAAAAGTACATGTAAAGCAATATGCAACCTGAAAATAGTCAAAGTTTTCTTGGTGTGTAAAGATATTTTTTTAACAATGAGCAAGAGTACATGTAATACATGGTACAACCCGGAATTTTTCAATGTATTCTTGGTAGGTAAGGATTGAGCATGACAATTTTTTTTGTTCTGTTTTCTTTTTTCTTAGACTTCAGACAGTCTGTGAGATGTGTCTGGCGCAGTTTGAACCTTTGGGGTTAGCTTCCCACTATCAGTGACCGCATATTATGTCTGTTCTTTTGTGACTGGGTTATCTCAATTAGGATGATATTTTCTAGATGCAGCCATTTTCTTAAGAATTTGGTTAAGTCGTAGTTTCTGGTGGCTGAGTAGTATTCCATTGTGTAAATGTACCACAATTCTTGTATCCATTCGTCTTCTGAAGGACATCTGGGTTCTTTCCAGCTTCTGGCTATTTAAATAAAGCTGCTATGAACATTGTGGTGCATATATCTTAGTTATGTACTAAAGTGTCTCTGGGGTATATGCCCAGAAGTTGAATAGCTGGGTCTTCAGGTAGTAGTATGTCCAATTTTCTGAGGGATCACCAGACTGATATCCAGAGTGGTTGTATCAGTTTGCAACCCCACCAACAGTGGAGAAGTGTTCCTCTTTCTCTACAACCTCACCAGCATCTGCTGTCATCTGAGTTTTGGATCTTGGCCAATCTGACTGGTGTGAGGTGGAATCTCAGCGTTGTTTTGATTTGCATTTCTGTGATGGCTAAAGATGTGGAACACTTCCTCAGATGTTTCTCATCCATTCGATTTTCCTCAGCTGAGTATGCTTTGTTTAGCTCTGTACACCATTTTTAATAGGGTTGTTTGATTCTCTAGTGTCTAGCTTTTTGTGTTCTTTTTATACCTTGGATATTAGGTCTCTATGTGCTTTGGAGTTGGTAAAGACCTTTTCCCATTCAGTTGGCTGCCATTTTGTTTTCCTGACAATGTCCTTAGCCTTACAGAAACTTTGCAATCTAATTAAGTCCCATTTGTTAATCTTTGACCTTAGAGCTTGAGACATTGGTCTTTTGTTCAGAAAATTTTCTCCTGTGCCTATGTGTTCTAAGGTTTTCCCTACTTTCTCATCTAATAGTTTCAGTGTTTCTGGTTTAATGTGGAGATCTTTGATCCACTTACACTTGAACTTTGGACAAGGAGATAAGAAAGGGTCTATTTTCATTCTTTTGCATGCTGAGTTCCAGTTGGACCAGCACCATTTGTTGAATAAGCTGTCCTTTTTCCATTGAATGTTTATGGCTCTTTTGTCCAAAATCAGGTGACCATATACTTGAGGGCTAATTTCTGGATTTTTTTCTATTCCATTGATCTACATGCCTATTTCTGTACCAGGACCATGCAGTATTCAGCACAATTGCCTTGTAATATAGCTTGAGGTCAGGGATAGTGATTCAAGCAGATGTATTCTCATTTGTGAGAATGGATTTCGCTATTCTAGTTCTTTTTTTATTTCATATGAAATTGCACATTGATCTTTCCAATTCAATGAAGTACTGGGTTGGAATTTTGATGGGGATTGCATTGAATTTGTAGATTGCTTTTGGTTGATGGCCATTTTTAAAATGTTGATCCTTCCAATCCATGGGCATAAGAGATCTTTCCATTTTCTGAGATCCTCCTCAATTTCCTTCTTTAGAGGTTTGAAGTTCTTGTCATACAGGTCCTTCACTTGCTTAGTTAGAGTCACACCAAGGTATTCCATAGTAATTGTGATGACTGTGTAGGGTACCTTTTCCCTAATTTCTTTCTCCACATGTTTTTCCTTTGAGTATAGGAAGGCTACTGATTTATTTGAGATAATTTTGTATCCAGCTACTGTGCTGGACTTAACAGCTGTAGGAGTTCTCTGGTGGAATTTTTGGGGTCACTTAAGTACACTATCATGTCATCGGCAAAGAGTGATGTTTTTATCTCTTTCTTTCCTATTTGTATTCCCTTGATCTCCTTTTGCTGTCTAATTGCTCCCGCCAGGACTTCCAGTACTATGTTGAATAGGTAGAGGGAGAGTGGGCAGCCTAGTCCAGTCCCTGACTTTAGTGGGATTACTTCAAGTTTCCCACCATTAAGTTTGATGTTGGCTGTTGGTTTGCTGTATATTGCTTTTATTATGTTTAGGTATGGACCTTGGATTTCTGTTCTTTCCAGGAATTTTAAAATGAGGGGGTGTTGAATTTTGTCGAATGCTTTCTCAGCATCTAGTAAGATGATTATGTGATTTTTTTCTTTGAGTTTGTTTATATGGTAGATTACATTGATGGATTTCCTTATATTAAACCATCCCTGCATTCTGGGGATGAAGCCTACTTGGTCATGATGAATGATCATTTTGATGTGTTCTTGGATTTGGTTTGCAAGGATTTTGTTGAGTATTTTTGCATCCATGTTAATAAGTGAGATTGGTCTGAAGTTCTCTTTCCTAGTAGGGTCTTATTGTGGTTTAGGTATGAGGGTTATTGTAGCCTCAAAAAATGAGTTAGGTAGTATTCCATCTGATTCTATCTTGTAGAATAGTTTGGATAGTACTGGAGTTATATCCGCAATAAATGTCTGATAAAATTCTGCATTGAACCGCTCTGGACCTGGGCTTTTTTTGGTTGGGAGGCTTTTGATGACTCCTTCTATTTCTTTAGGTGTTATGGGATTATTTAGATGGTTTACTTGGTCCTGTTTAGGATATTATCCATTTCCTCCAGATTTTCCAATTTTGTGGAGTTTAAGTTTTTGTAGTAGGATCTGATGATTTCTTGAATTTCCTCAGTTTCAGTTGTTATGTCTCCACTTTCTTTTCTGATTCTGTTGATTTGGATACTCCCTCTTTGCCATCTAGTTAGTCTGGCTAGGGTTTTATCAATCTTTTTGATATTCTCAAAGTACCAACTCTTGGTTTTGTTGATTTTTTCAATGGTTCTTTTTGTTTCTATTTGGTCTATTTCTGTCCTAATTTTGAATATTTCTTGCCGTCTACTCTTCTTGGGTATATCTGCTTCATTTTGTTCTAGGGATTTTAGCTGTGCTGTCAGTTTCTTGATGTAAGCTCTCTCCAGTTTCTTTTTGGAAGCACTTAAGGCTATGAGTTTTCCTCTCATTACTGGTTTCATTGCATCCCATTGGTTTGAGTATGCTGTTTTTCCATTTTTGTTGGATTCTAGAAATTCCTTAATTTCTTTCTTTATTTCTTCTTTGACCCTGCTATCCTTTAATAGAGTGTTGTTTAGTTTCCATGTGTATGTGGGCTTTTTGTTGTCTTTGATGTTGTTAAAGGCCAGCCTTAGACCATGGTGATCTGAGAGGATGCATGGGAGTATTTCAATCTTCTTATATCGATTGAGGCTTGTTCGGTGTCCAATTATGTGGTCAATTTTCGAGAAGGTGCCATGGGGTGATGAGAAGAAGGTGTATTCTTTTACTTAAGGATGATATGTCCTGTAGATATCTATTAATTCTGGTTGGTTCAAAGTCTCTGCTAGTTTTGCAGTGTCCTTGTTCAGTTTCTGTTTCCATGATCTGTCCATTCGCGAGAGTGTGGTTTTAAGATCTTCCACTATTATTATGTGGGGTAAATGTGTTTTTTTAGCTTTAGTAGGGTTTCTTTTATGAATGTGGGTGCTTTTTTATTTGGAGCATATATGTTAAGGATTGAGAGTTCCTCCTGACAGATTTCCCCAGTAATGAGTAAAAAGTGTCCTTCCTTATCTTTTTGGATAACTTTTGGTTGGAAATTTACTTTTTCGATATTAGAATAGCCACTCCAGCTTGCTTCTTCGGACTGTTTCCTTGGACGTTTTTTTTCCCACTTTTTAACTCTGAGATAGTGTCTGTCTTTGTCTCTGAGATGAGTTTCCTGTATGCAATAAAAGGCTGGATTTTGTTTATGTATCCAGTCTGATAGCCTATGTCTCTTTATTGGGGAGTTGAGCTATTTCTGTTAATAGATATCAAGGAATAGTGGTTTCTGTTATCTGCTATTATTGCCTTTGTAGGTTGAGTTTTGTCTGTGTCTTATTCTTCTTTTGGTTTTCCTGCTTAGGAGTTTTCTTGTTTTAACTAGGATGTAGTTCCCCTCTTTGTATTGGGTTTTCCATCTATAATTCGTTGTAGTGCTGGATTTGTAATCAGATAGTTTGTAAATTTAGATTTGTCTTGAAATATCTTCATCTCTCCATCTATGGTGATTGATAGTTTTGCTGGATATAGCAGCTTGGGCTGGCACTTGTGCTCTCTTAGGGTGTGCATGATGTCTGTACAGGCTCTTCTAGCTTTCATAGTCTCTGTTAAGAAATCGGGTATGATTCTGATTGGTCTGCCTTTATATGTTACCTGACATTTTTCTTTTACTGCTTTTAGTATTCTTTCTTTGCTTTGGGTACTTGGTGTTTTGACTATTATGTGTCGGGAGGTATTTCTTTTCTGATCCAACCTATTTGGAGTTCTGAAGGCCTCTTTTATGTTCGTGGTCATCTCATTCTTGAGGGTAGGGAAGTCTTCTTCTATGATTTTGTTGAAGATAATTACTGTGCCTCTTAGTTGGTACTTTTCTCCCTGTTCTATTACTATTATCCTTAGGTTCAGTCTTCTCATTGTGTCCTGGATTTCCTGGACAATTTGGGTTAGGAGGTTTTTGTTTTTTGCATCTTCTCTGGCTGTTTTGTCTATGTTTACAATGTTGTCTTCTGCCCCCGAGATTCTCTCTTCCATCTCTTGTAGTCTATTGGAAATGCTTGCTTTTGTGAATCCTGGTTTCTTTTTTAGGTGTTCTATATCTAGGGTTATCTCTTTTAGTTTTTTCTTTATTGTGTCAATTTCTGTTTTAATTTCCCTGTTCCATTCCTTCATCTCTTTGGTTCTGTTTTCCTCTAGTTCTTTGAGTTCTTTGAGTGTTTTTCTTGTTTCCTCTTTAAAAGCTTCTGAATCTTTTTGCTTTTTCTCCAGTTCTTGTTTAAGTATCACTATCAACACCTTGAGGTATGATTTCATGTCTGCATCTTCTTTTTCTGGAGTGTTTGTCATTTCAATGTTTGCTGTTATGGGAGAGCTGGGTTCTGGTATTGCCAGGTTGTCTTGGTTTCCTTGGGACAAACTCTTTCGCTTTCATCTTGCCATCTTGTTGTCAGTGATATGTTCTTTCTTTTCCCTTGTATCTGGTCTGTGTCCCTGGATCACAACTGATCCAGGTGTCAGATTATCTGGTCCCTGTTCTGCATCCTGAAGTCTCTGCCGGGTGGATACAGAAGTTCCAAAGTTGTGTTCCTTTCCCTGATTCAGGCAGGGATGGGGGTGCTCTTACCGTGTGCACTCTACAGAGATCTCTCTGCTCCCTGGCTGCCCAGATCTACTCACCAGTCTTTAAAGCTTTAGGAGCTGCTGATCCGGGTGGCAGATCTAGACATCATTTTTAAGCCCTGATGCTACCTTTTACAATGTAACCTTCAATGTTTTGAATTAAATGTACATATTAAGAGCATGCATTTTTCTAGACTGTGAAATGACAGGTTTGTGTTAATAATGAGGCATAGCACACCTACATTTTTTTTCTTATAAAAACATAATGTGTGGGTTCAGAGTAACATCCAATATCCAGCAACAGTTTTATGCAATAGGCATGTGTGTCTATATCTTGCCTATCCCATGGGTTGAGGGAAGTATATTTTCATCTTTCCCCTTAGCCACCTGTGGTATGGTAGATCTCAAATCACATTTTCTCTTTCTCCTCTAGTATTTACATATTTTGAGTTGATTTAATTGTACTGTATTTGATGTCTATGTGTCATTGACATACAATAGCTTTGGTCAAGAATCCATGTACCTGGAAAAAGAAAACCCTTCCCAATCTTCAACACAGATGATAGAGGAAATTTGATCCAGCAACATATTTGCTCTGATCCAATCAATAGAATTTGAATGTCTGTGTGACCCTGGGGGACTCTGGATACACACTTAGGACACACCTGTAAAACCCAGAGAAGATCATCGAATTATGAGACAGGAAAAGTGAACAATCAGATCTCACACAATGTATCAGAGACAGGAAACACACACCTCTCTGCAGAAACACTATACAAGTAAAGCAAAAGTAGGAAAAATTATGTTCTGTCTATGGAGTTGTGAGTACATTTGATGAGTGTAGTCGTGTGCAATTGAGCTCCCTTTGTGAGTTTGGGCAGAGACAGTTGGACATTGAGAAGAAGACAGAATCACCTGAAAGAACAACTGACAACTTTAACCTCAGCAATTTAAATTCAGAGTTTTAGAGCAGAGGGAAACTCCAGAGAATACACAAGTGATCCAAATTTACATGCTGCTTTACCAAAAATTAGCAAGTATGGTAAGTACATTCTTTTTTGCAATTGTCCAAGGAATACAAAAGCATGAATAGAGGCTTATTTTAAATCTCGTCTTTTGGATAATGATTATTCATTTGGCCAGAAAGTTTTGCACATGCAACAGGCCAAATACCAGTATTCTGCATAAACTGACTTAATTGATGTTATTGTATGGACTAGCTTTTTCTTCAGATTCTTTGCAAAAATACTTTCTTGATTCTAACATACAATTCTGTAGTAACACAGCAACATCTTCAGAACAGGGTGTTAAATCATTCTTTGCCAATAAAGAAAGTGGAATCCACATCAATAGTTCCCATTGCCAAAGAACTGCTGTGTGTACAAGAAAGTAGGAAGAACCAAACAGCCAAACATTAACCAAATTCTACTAAATGTATCTCTTGTTGACTAATAGTTTCTCCTACTTTCTGCAAAGCTATTAGTCCCTCAGCTGTTAATATCCCAGGGGAATTAGAATTTCCATCCCTCTTGAGAACATCAAACAGAATCTTAAAAATCTCCTGGGTTGAGCTTTAGGTGAGGTCTTAGTCAATTACCATTTCCTAGAGACATTAGGAAATAATTTAATGGAAGTAACCTGTCTTTTCTTCTTTGAAGTTTCTGTGCCATATTTTGTTTAGAATATAACTGGTGTCCCAAATATTAAAAAGAATATTGTCTTTGAATATTTTCTAGAGCAACCCACTACTCCCCAAAATCTTAGAACTTGTTGCGTAAGCCAAATTCGAGTAGTATATATCATTCAGTGGGATCAGATAATAAAATCTCCATAGAAGAAATGATATTCACTAAAAGATTCAAAGTCCCAATGCATTGTATTGAAGTAGCAGCACATTTTTTAATCCAAAAAGGGCTATTAGCAATTCCCTGAAACAAAACATTCTAATGGTATAGTTTCATGGTTCTTTAAAATTACAAGCAGACATGCTAAATTCAAACATTTTAGAATCATTAAGATGCAAAGAAATAATATAAAATCAGTTTTTAAATCTATAATATTTGATAGTGTGAAGTGCTGACAAGTTGCTAGTGTATGCTGTCTCCTGAGTCTTTTTGGAAGGACTCAGAGCTATGAGTTTTCCTCTCAGTACTGCTTTCATTTAATCCAATAGGTTTGGGTATTTTGTGTTTCTTTTTTCATTAAATTCTAGAAACATTGGATTGTGGTAGTTCCAGGTTGTCTTGGTTTCCCTGGGGTACATTCTTTCACTTTCCTCTTGCCATCTTGTTCTGTGTGATTATATGTGGTCTTGTTGTCAGTGAATGGTTCTAGTCTCTCCTGTGTACCTGGCCTGTGTTCCTGAATCTCTGATGTTCCTGATGGCAGATTGCCTGAGCACCTGTTGTGCTCGGATAGTCCAATGGGTGGAAACAGAGGTCCTTAGTTAGAGTTCCTGGTCCCCTGAAGGAATCAGGAGGGGGCCACATTCTGAGAGGAAGGCACAGACTTCTCTGCTCCTGACTACTCAGAACGACTTCTCATAGGAGGTTCTAATTTCTCTGTGTCCCTGGATCTCTGCTGTTCCTGGTGGCGAATTACCTGTTCTGCACCCTAAATAGAAGGTTTCTAATCCCTTGGACAAAGCTCAAGTGCAGGTAGATCAAACATCTCCACATTAAACCAGGTACACTGAAACTATTAGATGCGAAAGTAGGGAAAACCTTACAGCTCATATGCACAGGAGAAAACTTTCTGAACAGAACACCAATGGCTCATGCTCTAAGATCAAAATTGATAAATGGGACTTAATGAGATTGCAAAGTTTTTGTAAGGGTAAGGATACTGTGAAGATTACCAAATGTCTAGACAACAGATTGGGAAAAAATCTTTACCAACCCCAAATCAGATATAGGCATAATATACAAAGTATAAAAAAAACTCGAGAAGCTAGACACCAGAGAATTAAACAACCCTATTAAAAACGGGGTACAGAGCTAAGCAAAAGTTTTCAGTTCAGGAATATTGAATGTCTGAGAAGCATGGAAGGAAGTGCTTGACATAATTAGCCATCAGGGAAATGCAAATCAAAACAACCCTAAGATTCCACTTCACATCAGTCAGAAGGGCAAAGATCAACAATTCAGATGACAGCAGATGCTGGCAAGGATGCAGAGAAAGAGGAACACTTCTCCTCTGTAGGTGGGGTTCTAAACTGGTACAACAACTCTGGAAATCAATCTGGCGATTCCTCAGAAAATAGGACATAATTCTACCTGAAGAGCCAGTTCTTCCACGTCTGGGCATATACCCCATAGAAGCTCTAATATACAACAAAGACACATGGACCATAATGTTCATAGCAGCCCTATTTATAATAGACAGAAGCTGGAAAGAACCCAGATGTCCTTCAGTAGATGAACGGATACCAAATTTGTGGTATATTATACAATGGATTTCTACTCAACAATAGAAACAATGACTTTATGAAATTCTTAAGAAAATCAATGCATCTAAAGAATACCATCCAGAGTGTGATTACCCAGTCACAAAGGAACAGACATAATGTGCAGTCACTGATAATTGTATACTAACCCCAGAAAGCACAGAACTCCCCGGAAACAACTCACAGACTATACAACGTTAAAGAAAAATAAAGAAAGTGAAAAACCATTAAGATTAACTTCTACACACCAAAAAAACTTTCACTTATTCGATGTTACACCTTGGTTTACATGTATTTAAGCTCATTGTAAGTAGAAAGATCTTAATGCTCCCTATCAAATATTTAAAATAAACCAAGTAGTGACAGAAATGTATTAGTATACTTTCATGTAAGAATGCTTTAAAATTGTAAAAAAAAAAAAAAAAAAAAGAAAAAGAAAAAGAAAGTACGAAAAAGAACAAAAAAATTTAATGCCTTCCTATTTTCTTTCCACATGGTTACAGGAAATAAATAATAAATTATAAGTGTCTAATGTCTCAGAGTAAAAACAAAATATTTCTAAGTAAAATACTCTGTATCCAGGTATTTTATACATTCTTTTGTATATTATACTGCTAATTCATCTGAAATGGTTTCTAGTAGCTTAGTGTCTCTTAATTGATCCTCACAAAGTGTGAATCTCTGTGTAGCACAAGCTGGTGCATCAGTGGAGCCCAGGTGCCCTTCCCTTTGCTTCCCTTTTCCTATTGACTATTCTCATTCACCCCCTTCAGGAAACTGTCTCTGCTTTTTGAGTGCTTGATGTGCTCAATCTGCACACTGATCCTCTTGTTTACAATCTTGCCATTAACTTGCTTGTTTGTTTACATGCATTCCCAGGGGAACACTTTTAGGGCATTCCTTTTTGAACACTGCCTGTTCTTTTGATGGTTAGAATATCACCCTCCTTGTAGTTTCCTATGATGTGGCCAAGTAACACCTCCATGTTTCATAAGAAAGCCTAGAAAACACAAAGCAAGCACCCCTTCTCTTTCCCTTTCAGATGGCCATTTTGGTGAAGAACCTGAGAAGATGCTCTAGACTAAAGTAATATGAGGACTAGAAACTAAGGTTTCTAAATGATCACAAAATTCTTACACCACTTATTCCCTCCACTACTAAGTCAGTGAAGGTCAAGGTGTACTTGGACCCCTCCTGCTCTTTTGCATGGATAAACATCCACAGCAAACCTACTGAGAGTCATTAGCTTCTTTCCCTTGCAGTGACATGTCCAGAGCCAATAAGATATAATGTTATTGGCTCACTAGTTCCACTGGTTACAGTTTAATTGTTACAGAAAAGTCGTTCTAATGCTTTGAGATTGCCTTATTCTTCTAAATTCGTGTGGTAAAGTACAAAGGAATGGCTCATGGTCTAGCGGTTAGGGATGACATTGAGTTTATTTTATAGACAGTCTATGCAGGCAGCCAAAAGAAAGGAAGTGGCTGGGTTGGGCTTCAGATATCTCTTCAGTTGGAAGAGCAGACAGAGTCTAAATCCAGTCAAATACCTATTTGTGCACTACATTTCTAGAGAAGAGAGGACCCATAAATGATGCAAATGCTATTTCAAGCATCAATGAGATTGTTAGGTTCAATATCAGTAAATCCGAAACACTCAAAGCCAATATTCTAGTGACATACTCAATTTATTTTCTTATCTTTCTTGTCTGTCTTCTCTTGGTTCAAATCTTTATTATCCTTAATCTAATAATAATATGTTTGTACCTTAAATCAGGGCTCACAAAGGAAAGTTCAAGATATAACTATAAGTTATTATTAATTTTGATCTAAGAACCAACACTTTTAATTTTTAACACAAATTTTGATACTCTATTTTTTTCCTTTTTTCTTTTTTTAAAAAATATTGGATATATTTAATTTACATTTCAACTGTCATTCCCTATCCTATCTTCCCCTCCATAAACACCCTATGTCATGTGTTCTTCCCCTGATTCAATGAATTAATCACCCACCAACCCACACCATCCTCCCTCCCTGCTCTAATATTACCATATTCTGGGGCATCCAGCCTTGCTATAACCAAGGGCTTCTCCTCCAATTGATGCCCAACAAGGCCATTCTCTGCTACATGTGCAGCTGGAGCCATGGGTCAGTCCATGTATACACTTAGAATAGTAGTTTAATCCCTGGGACTTCTGGTTGGTTGAAATTGTTGTGTAAGTGAAATTTTAACCCCCTTCAGCTTTTTCAATCCTTTCTCTGATGCCTCCATGGGGGACCCTGTTCTCAGTTCAGTAGATGGCTCTAAGCATCTACCTTTGTATTTGGCATGATCTGGAAGATTACCTCAGGAGGCAAACTATACCAGAATCCTGTCAGCATGCACTTATTGGCATCAGCAATATTGTCTGAGTTTAGTGGCTGTATTTAAGGTCCCCTTGATCATTAGTTGAAAAAATGCCTTATAGCTGGACCTCATGGAGGCATTTCCTCAACTGAGGCTCCTTTCCCTCTGATAACTCCATCTTGTGTCACGTTGACACAAAATCAGCCAGTACAATGTTCATAGCTTTTTAACACCAATAAATCTCACCTGGGTCCAGCTGGTCTTGGGTAGCTCCATGTTGCTTCCAGCTCTTTCCTTCTTCAGACCTCTCACCTGTCTCTTATTCCTTCACCCTGCGCCATTACCTTCATTCCTTTATTTTACTAATTAAAATGGGAATACTCAGTTGGAGTCATGTGACTAGCCAGCCCTTCATGGGGACGTGGAATTAATGTTAAATTACAAACAACTTCAGGAAAATCTACAAAAGACTCTTAATCCTGAACATCTATGCTCCAAATACAAGGGCACCCTCATTCATAAAAGAAACCTTACTAAAGATCAAAGCATGTGTGGCAGAATTCACAACAGTAGTGGGAGACTTCAACACCTAAGTCTCATCAATGGAAAGATCATGGAAGCAGAAACTGAACAGAGACATAGTGAAACTAAAAGAAGTTTTGAATCAAATATATTTAACAGACATCTACAGAGTATTTTATACTAAAACAAATGAATATACCTTCATATCAGCATCTCAGGACATAATCTCCAAAATGACCAACTAGTGGGTCACATAACTGTCCTCAACTGATACAATAACATGAAAATAATCCCATGTATCCTATCAGATCACCCAAATTCTCAATAGAGACTATCAATGCTAGATGATCCTGGACAGACATCATGCAGACCCTAAAAGAATATAAGTGTCAGCCCAAATTGCTATACCCAGAAAACACTCAATCACCGTAGATGGAGAAAACAAGCGTTCCAGGACAAAAGTAAATATACACAATATCTGACCACAAACCAAGCAATACAAGAAATTATAGGTGGAAAAGCCAAGACAAGGAGGAAAACTACATCCTAGATAATACAAGACAAATCCTAAGCAACAAAACCAAAAGAAGAAAGACACACAGGCACAATTCTTTCTCTAAAAGCAAAAATAGCATGAAACAGCAACCACTATTCCTTAATATCTGTAAAGGTAAATAGATTCAATTCCCCAACATAAAAACATAGGCTACCAGTCTGGATATATAAATAGAACACACATTTTGCTGCATACAAGAAACTCATATCAGAGTCAAAGAAGACACTAACTCTGAGTCAAATTTTGGGAAAAAAATTCCAAGCAAACGGCCCCAAAAAGCAAGCTGGAGTGGCCATTAAAATATCTAATTAAGAAGATTTACAAGTAAAAGTTATCAAAAAAGATAAGAAAGAACTCTAACTAAGCAAGTGAAAGACCTGTATGACTAGAACTTTAAATCAACAAAGAAGGAAGTCAAGGAAGATCTCAGAAAATAATAAGACCTCTCATGCTCATGGATTAGAAGGTTCAACATTTTAAAAAAGGCTATCTTACCAAAAGCAATCAAAAGATTAAATGCAATTCACATCAAAACTCTAACCCAGTTCTTCACTGAGTTGGAAGGAGCAATGTGGAATTTCATCTGGAATAACAAAAGACCAAGAATAGCAGAATCCATCCTCAACAACAAAAAAACATATGCAGGAATCACCATCCCTGACCTCCAGCTATGTTACAAGCCAATTTTGCTAAAAACTGCATGGTCCTGGTACAGAAACAGGCATGTGGATCAATGGAATAGAATAAAAGATCCAGAAATGAACCCTCACATATATGGTCACCTGATTTTTGTCTAAAGTGCTGTAAACATTCAATGGAAAAAGAAAAGACTCTTCAACAAATAGTGTTGGTCCAACTGACACTCAGCATGCAGAAGAATGAAAATAGACCCTTTCTTATCTTTTTCTACAAAGATCAAGTGCAAGTGGATCAAAGATCTCCTCATTGAACCAGGTACACTGAAACTGTTAGAAGAGAAAATAGGAAAACCTTAGAACTCATAGGCACAGGAGAAAATTTCCTGAACAGAAAACCAATGGCTTGTGCTTTAAGGTCAAATATTGTCAAATGGGACATAATGAGATTGCCAAGTTACTGTAAGGCTAAGGACAATGTCAATAAAACAAACTGGAAGCCATCAGATTGGGAAAAGGTCATTACCAACCCAAATTCTAAAAAGGCCTGATATCAAAGGTATACAAAGAACTCAAGAAACTAGACACCAGAGAATCAAACAACGGTATTAAAAAATGAGGTATGGTACTAAATAAAATATTCTCAATTGAGGAATATCAAATGCCTGAAAATCATCTAAGGAAGTGCTTGACATCATTAGCCATCAGGGAAATGCAAATCAAAACAAACCTGATATTCCACTTCACACCAATGAGAATAGCTAAGATCCAAAATTTTGAAGAGAACAGATGATGGTGAGGATGCAGAGAAATAGGAACACTCCTCCACTGTAAATGGAGTTATAAGCAGCTATGGCAAATCTGGAAATCAGTATGGCGGTTCCTCAGAAAATTCGATATTGTAATACATGAAGAACCAATTATTACACTTCTGGGCATATACACCAGAGAAGTTACAACATACAACAAAGACACATGCACCAACATGTTCATAGCAGCCCAATTATAATAGCCAGAGGCTGGAAAGAACCAAGATGTCCTTCTGTAGATGAATGGATACAGAAATTGTGGTATATTTACTCAGTGGAGTACTACTCAGCTATCAGAAACAATGACTTTTTGAAATTCTTAAGAAAATGGATGCATCTAGAGAATATCATCCTGAATGACATAATATGCAGTCACTGTTAATTGGATAGTAACCCCAGAAATCTCTTAACACCCGAGAACAATTCACAGACTATATGAAGTAAAAAAAAAAAAAAAAAACAAAGGCAGAAAACAAAAAAAGAATCAAAACAAATAAAAAAATAACTAAAAACCTATTATGCTTAATGTTTACACACCAAGAAAACTTTAACTATTTCCAGGTTACATCTTCTTTTACATGTACTTTTTGATCATTGTTACTAGTAAAATTTTAATGCATACTAGCAAACTTGAAGATAATCAAGTACTTACAAAAAGTATTCATATACTCTTTATCCATAAATGCTTAAAATTTGTACATTATGTTTGTTTGTTAAAATAAAGATGTTCAATTCATGAAAAAAAAAACCTAAAAATTAAAAAAGACAAGAGACATAAAGAAAGGACAGCAAGACAGTAGGTCTGATCAAGCTGACAATATTTTAATTTCCATGCACTAATTTTATACAGGTAGAAGAAGGGAATAAAACATATGACTTAGGAACTTTCCAGCTAAACTACTTTTCACAAACTCTTTGTGGAGAATTATGTGGGAAGAGGGTTTTACTCAGGTGCAGAATATGATGTTCTGCAAAGTAGGATTTGTTGCCTGGGAGGCCTTTCTACTCAGAATCAGAGTTTACATAACTTATAGTCAGTCTCTACTACAGAAAACTGAAACCTAGCCTGAGATATAAGCAATATGATGTTACTTGGAACACTTCCTGCCAAAGGCCAGACTCAGCCCTGTTTCTTTCCCTACCATAGGTCCCTGGGAGCTTGGAAGAGCTGCAGGTGTGCTTTCCACCTTAAATAGAAGGGTGAGTCAACTTCTTCTGCCCACATTCTATCCTGGAAGAGGCCAGCCAGAACACTTCATACACGGACAGAGGTACTACCCAGGGGAGCACACTTACAACCAAAAGCCAGACCCAGCCCAAGTAAATCAAGACTGGGCTCGGCCATTGGAATTCGCAATGTACCCAGAGAGAGGAACTCCCAGAAACCATCTTCCTCTAGAGATCATAGGCCCACCTACCCACAAGAGATGTAAGCTGCAGTAAGAGACAAGATGATAACCTAGCATCACATAGAATAAGATGGCAAGAGCTAAGCACAAGCCTAAAGAAACCAAAACAAAGATCAGATGGCAACATCAAAACTAAGTTCCTCTACCACTGCAAATAGTGGATATCTTCAAAAACCACAAAAACAAGATTTAGACTTAAAATTATACTTCATGATGATGATGGAGAAGCTCAAAGGAGAAGAACAAAAAGAACACATTAAAAAGTAAAGGAGAATACACACAAACAAGATGGAGCCCTTAAAGAGGAAACACAAAAAGCACTTAAATAGTTAAAGGAAAGCATACATAGGTGAAGGAATTGAAAACAGAAACAGAAACAATGAAGGAAAAACTGAAGGAAACAAACTTGAAGTTGGAAAACTTAGGAAAGACATAAAGAGTCATAAACGCTAGAGTCACCAACAGATTACAAGAGATTGAAAAGAGAATCTCAAAGGAATACAGAACATCGAAATCATTGACACAACACTCAGAGAAAATGTAAAAATAAAAAAGGTTCTTAGCAAAACATCACGAAAATACAGGACATTATGAGAAGGTCTAACCTAAAAATAATAAGTGTAGACTTTGTCAAGAATATGAACTGAAAGGCACAGTAAATATCTTCATCCCTGGAATGCAGGGATGGTTTAATATAAGGAAATACATCAATATAATCCACTATATAAACAAAGTCAAAGAACAAAATCACATGGTCATCTCACTAGATGCTGGAAAATCATTTGACAAAATACAATACCCCTTCATGTTAAAAGTCCTGGAAAGAATAGGAGTCCAAGGTCCATTACCAAACATAATAAAAGCAATATACAGCAAACCAACAGCCAACATCAAACTTAACAGTGGGAAATTTGAAGCAATCCCACTAAAATCAGGGACTCAACAAGGCTGCCCACTCTCCCCCTACCTATTCAACATAGTACTTGAAGTCCTGGCTGGAGCAATTAGACATCAAAAGGAGATCAAGGGGATACAAATCGGAAAGGAAGAAGAAAAACATCACTCTTTGCAGAAGACATGATAGTGTACTTAAGTGACCCACAAATTTCACCTGAGAACTCCTACAGCTGATAAACAAGTTCAGCAAAGTGGCTGGATACATAATCAACTAAAACAAATCAGTAGCCTTCCTATACTCAAAGGACAAACATGTGGAAAAAAAAATTAGAGAAAAGATACCCTTCACAATAGTCACATAAACTATGAAATACCTAGGTGTGACTCTAAGCAAGTGAAGGATCTGTATGACAACAACTTCAAACCTCTAAAGAAGGAATGGAATAGAATAAAATAAATAAAAATGGAATAGAATAAAAGATCCAGAAATGAGCCCTCATGTATATGTTCACCTGATTTATGACAAAGGACCTGTAAACATTCAATGGAAAAAGGACAAGCTATTCAACAAATTGTGCTGGTCCAACTGGCACTGAGCATGCAAAAGAATGAAAATAGACCCTTACTTATCTCCTCTACAAGGCTCAAG
Source organism: Micromys minutus (assembly GCF_963924665.1). Lineage (NCBI taxonomy): Eukaryota > Metazoa > Chordata > Mammalia > Rodentia > Muridae > Micromys > Micromys minutus. Next base: position 27,221,684 of record NC_137958.1, read on the forward strand.
TGTAAGTGGGTCAAAGATCTCCACATTAAACCAGATATACGGAAATTATTAAATGAGAAAGTAGGGAAACCTTAGAACACATAGGCACAGGAGAAAATTTTCTGAACAAAACTCCAATGGCTCAAGTTCTAAGATCCATGATAATGAATCGGGACTTTATTGGATTGCCAAGTTTCTATAAGGCTAAGCACATTGTCAAGAAAACAAAACAGCAGCCAACAGAATGGGAAAAGATCTTTACCAAATCCACATCAGATAGAGGCCTAATATCCAAGGTATACAAAGGACTCAAAAAGCTAGACAGCAGAGAATCAAATAACCCTATGAAAAAATGGGGTACAGAGCTAACCTAAACTGTCTCAATTGAGGAATATCGAATGGATGAGAAACATCTAAGGAAATGCTCAACATCCTTAGTTATTAGGGAAATGCAAATCAAAAAAACCCTGAGATTCCACCTCACACCAGTCAGATTGGCCAAGATCCAAAACTCAGATGACAACAGATGCTGGCCAGGTTGCGGAGAAAGAGGAACACTTCTCCACTGTTGTTGGGGTTGTAAACTGATACAACCACTTTGGAAATCAGTCTGGCAATTCCTCAGAAAATTGGACATAGTCCTACCTGAAGATCCAGCTATTCCACTTCTGGGCATATACCCCACTGATACTCCAATATACAACAAAGATACATGCACCACAATGTTCTGAGCAGCTCTATTTATAATAGCCAGAAGCTGGAAAGAGCACAGATGTCTTTCATTAGATGAATGGATACAAAAATTGTGGTACATTTACACAATGGTGTACTACTCAGGCATCAGAAACAATGACGTAACCAAATTCTTAAGAAAACGGTTGCATCTAGAGAAGATCATCCAGAGTGAGATAACCCAGTCACAAAAGAACAGACATAATATGCAGTCACTGATATTGAGATGCTAACCCCAGAGGCTAGGACTGCCCCAGAAACAACTCACAGACTGTGTGAAGTTTAAGAAAAAAAGAAAAAAAAATACATAACAACAACAACAACAAAATAAGTCATGCTCAGTCCTTACCCACCAAGAAAATGTTGACTAATCTGGGTTGCCTCCTGTTTTACATGTACTTTTTGCTCATTGTATCTAGTAAGAACTTTATGCAGAGTATCAAACCATAAGAAAAAGAAAAAAAAAATGCCAAGCCTGACACAATTGTATTTGTATACATTCATGCAAAAATGTTTAAAATTTTATTTCTTTTATATTTGTTTTTTAAAATAAAGTTAAAAAAAGAAAGAAACAAAAGAGGAAAATGGTTGCATCTAGAAAATATCATCCTAAGTGAGATAATCCAGGCACAAAAGAACAGGCATAACATGCAGTCACTGATAGTGGGATGCTAACCCCGGAGGCTCAGACTGCCCCAGAAACAACTCACAGACTGTGTGAAGTTCAAGGAAAACGAAAAGAAACCAAAACAAACAAACAAAAAAAAGACATTATGCTCAATCCTTCTTCACCAAGAAAACTTACACTAATTCCGGGTTACATCTTGTTTTACATGTAATTTTTGCTCACTGTAATTAATAAGACCTTAATGCAGAGAATCAACCTTAAAAAAATTCAAGCACTGACAAAAATGAATTTGAATACATTTATGCAAACATGTTTAATTTTTTTCCTTTTATCTTTGTTTTGTAAAATAAAGTTTAAAAACTAAATAAATAAATTATAAAAGAACACTTTCCTAATCTAAAAAGGAGATGACCATTAACATAAAAGAAGCCTACTGAACCCTAGATAGACTGAACCAGAAAAGTAATTTTTGCAGATACACAGTAGTCAAAACAACAAGTGCTCAAAAAAAGAAAGAATCATAGAAGCAGTAAGAGAAAAAGGGCAGGTAATGTATAAGTCAGAGTGATGATAAATGTAAGAAATTTTTCAACAGAGACTATGAAAGCTAGAAGATCCTAGACTGCCCTCATACAGGCCCTGAGGTTACTATATCCAGATAAAACTCTGAATCATTATAGGTGTAGAAACCAAGATGATCCAAGATAAATACAAATTTATACAATATCTCTCCACAAATACAGTCTTTCAAAGCATAGTAGATGAAAACCAACTCCACAAAGAGGGAAACTTCACCTTAACAAAATCAAGAAACTAATCCTCTTGCAACACACAACAAAGAAGTAGGGCACACAAGCATAACTTTATGTTGAACAGCAAAAATATCAGGAAAAAATATCACTATACTGTAAGATACCTTAAGTTCCCTTAAAATAAGTGAAACCGATTCTCCTATAAAAGGACATAGACTAATTGTCTGGATATTCAAATAGGATCCAGCATTTTGCTGCATAAAGGAAACTTATCTAAACAAAAAGACAGGCACTATCTCACAGTAAAGGGTTGCAAAACAACTTTCAAAGCAAATGGTCACCAAGAAACAAGCTGTAGTAGCCATCCTAATATCAAATAAAATAGATTTTCAACCAACTGTCATCAAAAAAGACAAGGATGGGCACTCTTGACACATCAGTGGAATAATTTGTAAATAGCAATTCTCAATCCTGTAATCAATGCTTTAAATTAAAGAGCACACTCATTAATAAAAGAAAATCTATTAAAGCTCGGAGTATATATTATACCACTCTCTATAATAGAGGGAGACTTCAACAGTCCACTCTCGACAATGGATAAATCAGGGATGCAAAAAATGAACACAGACACAGTAAAACTAACATAAGTTATAAACCAAATGGATTTAGCAGACATCTATAGTATATTTCATCCTCTAACAAAAGCATCTCAGGGCATCCTCTACAAAATTTACCATATAGTCGGTCACAAAATGGGCCTCAACAGATACAAGAACATCAAAATATCCCATGCATCCTATCAGATCACATTGACTAAGTCTGGGCTACAATAACAATAAAAAAAAAAAAAAAAAAAAAAAAAAAAAAAAAGCAAAACCCCACATACACATGGAAGCTAAACAGTGCACTACTCAAGAACAGCTTGGTCAAGGAAGAAATAACGAAAGAAAACAAAGACTTTTTAAAATTTAACAAAAATAAAGGGACAACAACCTGAAACTTATGTGATACAATGAGAGCAGTTTTAAGAAGAAAATTCATAGTCCTGAGCACCTCTAAATGAACACTGGAGAGATCACACACTAACAGCTTGACAGCACAGCTGAAATCTCTAGAACAAAAAGAATCAGATACACCCAAGAGGAGCAGACATCAGGAAATAATAAAACTCAGAGCTGAAATCAACCAAGTAGAAACAAAAAGAACTTCACAAAGTATCAGCAAAACCAAGAGCTAGTTCTTTGAGGAAATCAAGATGGATAAACATTTGGGCAGACTAACTAGAGGACACAGAGAAAGTATTTAAATTAACAAAATAGGAAAAAAAAACAAGGGGAGACATAAAAGCATAAACTGAGGAAATACAAGAAATCATTGTAAACTTCTAAAAAAGCCTATACTCAACAAATCGGGAAAATCTAGTGGAAATATAGAATTTTGTTAGAAAGGTTCCAGTTCCCAAAGTTAAATCAGGATTGGATAAACCATCTAAACAGACCCAAAACTTATAGAGAAATAGAAGCAGCCATCAAAATCCTCCCTTGCAATAAAAAAAGTGAATTATAAAGATATTTTTATACATTGTAGACTTAATGGTAGATTTTAAACTATTTAACCTCCATTGTAGCCTACCACACACCTGAGGGAGAGGAAAACCAAAGATAATGGGGAAATAGACAAGTTGAGAAAGACTGTATTCCTTTTCTTATTTTTAGTCTTAAATTTACAATACAGTCACTACCCCACAACTGTCCGTTCCCCGAAATTGCCTCATCCCATAGTACCTACCTCCTGCCCATATCCACGGAAATTTTCCCAACTATAAACCCCAAGTCACCAGTTGAGAAACAGTCTATGGGCCCTCAAGTCTCCCTAAGATTAAATGCATGATCTGAACATGTCCAGAACAGTCAGTCCACTTGTGGATATGTCCAGGGCCACACATCAGGAAGCATTTGCTGTCTGTTTGGTTGTTCAGAGTCTAAGAGAACTTGTGTTCTAATAGCTGAGACTACTGCGCTACCTATGTGGTTGCCATGCCTCTCAGCTTCTTCCACCTTTTCCTGACTCAACCACATGGGTCCCCGAACTCTGTACATCGTTTGGGTGAAAGGTAACTGCATGCAACACTTCAAGCTCTTAGTTGGGCATCTCAGAGGGCAGCCGTGCAAGTCTCCTGTCTATAAGCACAACAAATGCTTCCACTAGCACCTTCGGTGTGGGTTGTCTATTTACCGGAAGTTCAGTTTCCAGGAAAGCACTGCAACCCAATTCATTAGCAAACACTCCAGGCATCCATCAGCAGTTCATTTCTGTAAGAGTTGGGAAAGGAAAGAGACATTGGGGGTTGTGGGACTTCCTAGAAGAGACAGCCAGAGACAGCCAGGCCTCAGACTGGGCAAGTCTCATCAGGAAGAAACAAGAGGAGCACCTGGAATCGTTCTCAGCGGTGCTCCTCTCAGATAATGGAAGATCAGAACAGAAACCTCAAGACCCAGGAGCATTGCACACCTAACACGTGCATATGGAAGCCTAGTTCCTCCAGTATCACTGTTCCTCAACTTCTCTTTATAGCCCTCAAAGCATCACCTGTGGTCTACAGGTCTAAACTTGGCCAATGTCTCAGCTGAAACTACTCTGCCTATCAGCACAAACCCAGAAGCTGTAAGAATCCGCATCCTACCATCGGCACCTTTTGGTGCACTTCCGTTTATGGAGTCCACTAAAGGCAGCTCAAAAGAGCAATGTAAATCAGAACAATATATACCTGTCACAAGCAAAGAATATTTGATCACTATTGCTTGTCCTTTTGTTTGCCTGCCTTTAGGTGCGCCATACTCTCTGATGTGTTCCTTAGCCTATCTGTGCCAGCAAAACACCATCCAAACGATTTTCCATAGAAACCTCAAGTTTCTACTTCAGCTACTCAGCATCCTTCAGTCTCTTTCAGAGAGTACTCCTCTTCAATTCTATCAGACCTTCATAAAAGAACTAATACCAATACTCTCCAAACTATTCCACAAAATAGAAACAGAGGGAACTCATTCTTCGAAGCCACAATAACACTTACTCCTAAACTACACAAAGATACTACAATGAAAGAAAACTTTACACCAATTTCTGTCATGAACACTGATGCAAAAATAATCCATAAAATTCTTACGAAATGAATCCAAGAACACATCAAAGTGATCATTCACAGGGATCATGTGGGTTTCATCCCAGGGATGCAAGGATGGTTAAATATACAGAAATCCATCAATGTCATCCACTATATAAACAAACTCTAAGACAAAATATCACATGATTATCTCTCAAGATGCTGAGAAAGCACTCGACAAAAATCAACACCCATTCATGTTAAAATTCTTCAAAAGGTCATTTAATCAAGGCTCATACTTAAATATAGTAAAAGCAATACACAGCAAACCAGTAACCAGCATCAAAGTAAATGGTGAGAAACTTAAAGCAATCCCACTAAAATCAGGGATTAAATAAGGTTGTCCACTCTCTCCCTTCCTATTTAAGATAGTACTTAAAGTACTATGCAGAGCAATAAGACAACAAAAAGAGGTCAAAGGGATACAAATTGAAAAGGAAGAATTCAAAATATCACTCTTTGTAGATGATAGGATAGTATAATTAAGTGATCATAAAAATTCAACCAGGGAACTTTAACTGCTAATAAACACCTAGAGCAAATTGGCTGGATATAAAATTAAATCAAATGGACACTGTTAATATGTTGGTTTCAGGATGGATTGAAGCTTTAGTGGTGTTTCTTTTAAGAATCAGTGTGTCCTTGTGTTTGCCCCAGAGAAGTGAAGAGTCATGATGTCTTCTTGGACATTTTTCCTTTGATGAACATGAAATCTCTCACATACCTATAGATTAAATATGCCTAAAAATCTTTTATATACTTTTCATTCTACTCCAGTTTACTATATGGGTCAATTAAAAAAATTTAGCAGACATTTAATTTGAAGCTGTACTATCTTTATTGGTGAGATATGGTTCTTGAATGTAATAGATTGATGGAAATTGTTTTTGTATGCAATCTCTTAACTGGTGCTTTTTCTTGCTCAACCTAGTCTGATGATATTGAAAGACATTAATGACAAATTACTGTCAAATCCTCTTATTTTGTAAGATTTGCTGTAGTGATGATGGTGTATAGCGCTGTGTGTGTGTGTGTGTGTGTGTTCCTGTGTGTGTGTGTGTGTGTGTGTGTGTGTGTGTGTGTTTGTTTATGATTGTGTGTGTGTATGTGTTTCATTTCTTTTTTTACTCCTGTAGTGATATTATTACTTGTCTTTTCTTGAATATAGTAAATCACGATCAGTTAGATATTTGCACCTAATATATTTGTAGGTCTTTGCTTAGGGATAGAAAGTTAAATTTGAGTTTGGCAAGGAAATTTCTTTTCTTCATCAATAGTGATTTATGGTTTTTCTTTGTAAACCAGTGTCAGTTGGCATCTGAGTTTTCTTGATAAGTTTAAGATATCTGTATGAGATCCTTTGTCTTTTAGATTCTCTGTTTAGAAGTCAGATGTAATTCAAAATCAGGAAGAGTGAGGTAACACAGACATGAGACCAATTCCCTCTAAGTGGGTATTTTCAGTAAATTAGACATAAAGAAGTGAGTCTTTCTACAGGTCAATCTGTCTTACCCCTGTCTTGCTTTTTCTCCCTTCAACATGTCTCTAGAAATTGCTCTTAAAATAAGAGGTGTTTGCTCTCCTTTTTATTTCTTTGTAGTCATTTTATTTAATTAGCTTACCTCTTTTATCAGTTCTCCTGCGCTTTGGGCAATTGTTCTCCTGTCAGAGGTTTCATTGAAACATCACAAGGTGTGCTTCTCAATGAGACGTCATTTTTAAACCCTGGTGCTACCTTCTACAAACTAACCTTCAGTGTTTTGAATTAAATGTATGTATTAAGAGCATTCTTTCTTTCTAGACAGAGAAATGAAAGGTTTGTGTTAAGAAGGAGGCATACCAGAGCTACACTATATTTTTGCAATAACAACACAATGTGTGAGTTCACAGTAACATCCAGTATCAAGCAACAGTTCTGTGCAATAGGAATGTGTGTCTGTGTCTTGCCAGTCTCATGGGGTTGAGGAACATATATTTTCATCTTTCCTAATAGTCACTCGTTGCATGGTAGACATCAAATCTCCTTCTTTCTTTCTCGAGTAGTACTTATGTGTTTTGAGTTGATTTATTTGTATTGTATTTGATTTCTATGTGTCATAGACATACAACAGCTTTGGTCTCTAATCCATGTACCTGGATAAAGAGAAGACTGCCAAATCTTCTCCTCAGATTATAGAGGAAATTTTATCCAGGAACACAGCTCTCCAGAACACATCAAGGGAACTTCAAGGTCAGCGTGACCCTGGGGGATTCCAGACACACCCTTAGCACACACCTGTAATCCCAAAGGAGATCATCTAATTAAGAGACAGGAAAAGTGACCAATCAGATCTCACAGCGTGTGTGAGAAACAGGAATCACACCCCTCTCTTTAGAAACAGTATATAAGCACCACAAAGAAGGAAAAACTATGTTCTGTCTGGACAGTGGTGAGTACATTTGATGAGTGTACTGGAGTGCACTTGAGCTCCTTTGTGAGTCTGTGCGGAGACAGTTGGACAGAGAATAAGAAGGAGTAAGCAGATAAGAAGAACTGACTACTTTAATTGGAGCAATTGCCTGAAGATTTTGGAGAGGCTTGATTGAATCTGTAATCTTGGAGAGGTAGAGTTGACACAGTTTTCCAGAATTCTGGAGGAACCAGAACCTCACCAAAAGTCAACCTCAGAAAAATTTCTTCTGGCAAAGAAAGGATACATCTGGTGTATTTGGTTGGCTGACGTCTGGTGCCAAGAAAGCCTGGTGGGATACCAAGATCCCCAACATTAAGAGTAGCAGGGTAGAGGGGTCCTCTAACAGAACCATCAAGAAGAGAAATTCACCAGGGCTGTCTCCACAGGAAGAATCAGTTCCTCACATTGGGCACGGTGCCCAGAGACATTCCTGAACTCTTGACCCACAACCCTCACACCCACAGCAAGGAACAAAGCCTGTAAGAAGGTGAGACAGAGGAAACCAAGAGGAAAGAACATTTCAGTTGTATAGGTGGACTCTGACTGCAGACCACCACAAATGGCAGACCCCAGGCCGGATCCCTCACCAACAAGGGTAAGGGTTGAAGACCTACCCATGATACTGAAGGAGTTCTTCAACTTGGTGATGGAGTTTGTGGTTGCTGGGGTATACGTCTCGCAATTCTCATTTGGAATCTTCCTAAATTTCCTCTCAAAAGAACTCGAAAAAAGAAGTGTACAACTCGAAACGGTGTCCAAAAAGGTTGAACAGCTAGCTGTGCAACAAGAAGAAATTGGAGTCCTCCGAGAACAAGTAGCCCTGATATTCAAAAGGCTAGAGGGGCAGACAGCAGAGGCAGTAAGAGAAGTGGAAGTCCATATTTGCGAACCTGTGGTGACTGATAAAACGGAGGATCACCACAGACAGCCCATTGGAAATGCTGCACTTCCTCCTAAGGACACAGAGGCAAGTCCATGGTCCACACTATCTTTGCCAGGGAGCCCGGAACAGACGGCGGAGAATGATTTTCAACAGCAAGCAGAAACTTCACGTCCAAATGGTAGGAAGCCTGAGTGTGAACAACCTTCTAGCTGTTGCAGCTCTCCTCAACTCAAGCCAAAGGATCCCCACTTCTACCCACCGCTGCGGCCCTACGGATTGGCAGGATCCTCTTATCACACCTATTCCTCAGTTACCGTGGAGCAAAGATTTCGAGATATCCTGAAAAGACCGTTCCAGCTGGACTTAAGAAATGCACCAGCGAGAGGAGATTTGAAGCCTATTGTTATAGATGGCAGTAATGTTGCAATGGCCCACGGCCTGAGAAAGTTCTTTAGTTGCCGTGGCATAGCGATCGCAGTTGAATATTTTTGGAAGCTCGGCATCAGAGACATCACTGTGTTTGTCCCACAGTGGAGAACAAGCCGGAATGCTAAGGCCACAGAACAGCACTTCTTAAGCCAGCTCCATGAGGTTGGGATATTAGCTTTAACACCTTCTCGGAAGGTCTTTCAACGAAGAATTGCTTCTCATGATGACAGGTTCCTGCTAGAGTTAGCAGAGACGAATGGGGGTATCATTGTGACTAATGATAACTTGAGAGAGTTTGTGACAGAGTCAGTGTCCTGGAGAGAAATTATTACAACGAGACTGCTTCAGTACACTTTTGTGGGGGACATATTTATGGTTCCTCAAGACCCTCTGGGAAGAAATGGACCCCGGCTAGACAAATTTCTTCAAAAGGAAGACTTTCTTCGAGACAGGCAGCCAAGACCCAATGCTCAGCCTGGTATGGGCATATTTGACCTTGCATTCCGGAGCAACAAAACCGATGGAGCCAAAGAAAGCCCCGAGGCTCCATCCCGGATCCATGGAGCCACTGTGAACCCTAGTCTTCCTCGGCATCCCTCCTCTGCATCCCTGGACACGCTTCCCACACTTCCAACATTGCAGCAGAACGTTCCAGTGCCGGCAAAGAGAACTTTTGCCGAGACAATCAAGCTGAGAGACGGGTTGCTGAACATCTTCCCTGGCTCTGAGCAGAAACTTAAGATCGACGAGATTCTGGAAGCTCATCCCGATGTGAGAGACCTGAATGTCCTCGCTGCCCTGGTGTTGGAGTTCATACTGGGATGAGGACCCAGTGACTGTGGATGCTCTGAGTGAGAGGTAGGTACTGGGCACTGTTGCCAAAAGTTGTTTCGGCCAAACAGACAAATTCAGTCAGAATTCAAGAGAATATAGTTTGAATGATTTTGTTTGGAGAACAGTGAAAGATAGAAAAACTTATTTGAGGAAGTCTTCTAGAGATAAGAAAGAGTAAGAGTGACTTTATCCAGCAAAAAGCCTCCCAGACAACAATTAAACCTAGTTAGTAATAGTTAAATTAGAGTAGACAATATTGTTACAAATACAATTATAGATAATTGAATTTGTTTTGTTATTTGTAATCCAAGGAACGTTTGCTGGTACAAAACTGAATGAAAATTCACCTTTCAAACTGTTATGATTTGCAGATCATTGCAGAAACCACTCAAAGACCAGTCTTACTCATCTGGAATGAATGACCCTAAGATAGATTGATCAAGACAATATGAGAGACTTGACAGCTGGCTGTCATCACCAATTAGAATTACATAGGAATTTTAAGCCAGGGATCCACAATTATCATTGGGTACGTATCTGACCAATTAATGTTTTGTGACATGGGATTTCCTTAGGAACCTGTCCTTGATGTACGTGTATTCAACTTCAAATTCTGAGGCAATTTAAGTATGGCAGCACACTTGTGTCGCCTAACACGTATGTCTTAACATGTTAACCAAGATATTAGTTACCCATGTACATTTGATTCTCCCAAGCAAAATGTCAGTTCACAGGTAAGTGTTGGAAATTTAATCCTCCCTCAATCCTACTCAAAATGGAAGTCTTACTTCAAATAGCTTCTTACATGGGTAGAGGTGTCTGTCCTGTGTTGGCGTGCATGCTAGTGTAAGCTTATTAAAGGAAAAGCATAAAATTTCATTAAGAGGTATAGGAAATGTCACTTCTTGTTTGGGTAGGGTCCAAGCTCATTGTGGCTACTATACATGCTTTAATTTATACTTTTACTTTTTACTCTCTTACTTTATGTCTGTTATTATGGGTTTACAAGAACACCAAACGACCAAAAATAACAGAATTTTCTATTCCTTAGGGCATGAGAGGGTACACACACAGACACACACACACACATATATATATATAATATATATATATTTATACAATTATAAATAATTGAATTTGTTTTGTTATTAGTAATCCAAGGAACATTTGCTGGTACAAAACTGAATGAATAAGTATATATATACATATATATAATCTTAGCACAATTTGTAACATCACTAAATGAAAAGATAGACAGACAATTTTCATGTAAGCACTAACTTCTCATCTAGGCCTTAACATTCTCCTCCTCTTGGAGCAGTTTCTAGAAGTCAAATTTTAGATTCTTAATTATCTGAAGGCAGGGGATAAGTCGATTCCTAAATATCCTAAGATTATTAGTGCAATACACTGCTTCTAAAGAAACTAGATGATTAATTTAGTAACATTCAGAGAGAGTTGCAGAAAGAGTCATAAGGGACTAAGAAAACTAATTGTCAATGAGATTACCCAAAGACAACTGTTACATTGACTTTTGTTTTCTTTTGTTTTATTTTATTCAAGTGTATATTAGTATAAGTTGGTATCTCAGTTTCTCTTAATATCTGTAAGATATCTGTACAGAACCTAGCAGCTTTTAAAGTCTTTGTTGCACAGTCAGGTGTAATGCTAAGAAACCATGGGTGAGATAACACCAACCAATGAACATTCATGGTATCTATTCCCTAATAAGTGGATATCATCAGTAAATTCGAAGATACACAGAATTCTATCTATATCCACCAAAGCCAAATATCATTGAGAAAAGAGAGAAGATAATTAAATCCTTCTCAAAGGGGAAATAAAATAGATAATAAGGACAAATAGATGAAAATAACTAAGTGTGGGGTAAGTAGGACATGTTAGGGGATCAGGGGATTAAATGTGCCAAATTCTAACTTATTATTGACTAGGTTTGTTACCCTATTTTTTAATGGGTCAGTGTTATTGAAATTTTATTTAGCGGGCTAATAATTTGAAGCTGCACTATCTTTGTTTGTGAGATGTGTTTCTTGTATGTAGCAGATTGAAGAATCTTGTTTTTGTATGCTGTCTCTTAATTAGAGCTTCTTACTTGCTCAGCTGAACCTGTTGATATTGATTAATGTTAATGACAAATAACTTTAAAATCCAGTTATTTTGATACTGGTTTTGGTGGTGATGAAGGTGTGTATTTCCATGTGTGTGTGTATGTTTCACTTATTTTCTTTGTATGGTACTGAAATTATTTCCTGTATTTTCCTGAATATGGTTAATCACCATCAGTTGGATATTTACTTCTATTATATTTTGTAGGACTGGGCTTGCAAATTGAAGTTCAAAGTTGAGTTTGACAAGGAAATATTTTTATCTTCAACAATTGTGAGTGAAGGTTTTTGTTTTTAGTAGTGTAAATTGTCATCTGTGTTCTCTTAATGACTGTAAGTCATGTATCTGCATGAGACATTTAACTTTCAGACTCGGTTGAGAAGTCAGGTGTAATTCTAAATCAGCAAGAGTGAGGTAACACTGACATGAGACCTAAGTGCTCTAAATGGGTATCATCAGTAAAATAGAAGATAAGGAACATACTAGCCACAGTAATACCAAAGCAAAATAACAAGGAGTAAACAGGTAGGATGATAGACTCATTCTCAGAAAGAGAATTTAAGTAGATATTGAGGGTAGTTGGACTGAACACACAGTGTTGTTGGTGAGTAAGGCAGGGTATGAAATCAGAGGTAAGAAAGAAGTGAATTCATCATGGGGACATCTCTAGTACTGAATGGATAGATCTTGAAATGGGGGTATGACCCAGGGTAGTCTGTGGGCTACTTTTTTCCTTGTTGATTAGTCATCTTTATTTACAGGACAATGGGGAAGGATTTGTTGACCACAGAACAAGGGACTCGGGCACTGTTATTTTCATAAAACAGGAAATCAATATTAAATAGAAATTATGAGTTTAATAAGAATAAGAATCTTCAAGGAGACTTTACATCAGTTGATGTCTTCATTTTATAGAGAAAATGTAGTCTTGGTGGCTCAATGAATCCAATATGCTATTGACCTTCTCAAGTATTTGAATATTTATTTAAGATTTTCACAATTTTTTTCTAATCAAAAAATTGTCTAGTGGGGAACCTCAAGTGCTGCAAAAATACATCCTGATTGAAAATTATGCGAAATTGTTTCTTCAGATTATATTTTCACCAGAAAACTCTTGTAAATGGCTTCTTTGGCCTGAAATGCAGAAGTAGATATTTCTCCATTCACTACATCTCTGAAGATTGTCAGCTCTAATATATTTGAACTCACATTCAAAGAGAGAAACCAAAAGAAAGCACTGACAACTTCAATACACTTAAAAGTTTTCTCCCCTGTAAATATTCTCTAATGACTTTTTAGAAAACTTTTGTCGGTAAAAATTGTCTCATTCACTTAATTTAAGATGTTTCTCTACTATAATCAATCAATCAGACTGGCATTACACTTAATGCCTTTATCATAAACATGATATTTTGAAAATTTATCTCATGTATGAATTCTCTAATGCCTTTTCAGACTAACTTGGTGAGTAAAGCCTTTGTCATATTCACTGCATTTGTAAGTTTTCTCTCCAGTATGAGTTCTCTGATGAATTCTCAGTCTTATTTTGTGAGCAAAATATTTTTTGCATTCAATACATTTGTAAGGTTTCTCTCCTGTATGAATTCTCTGATGACTACCAGGATGGTATTGTCAGCCAAAGCATTTGTAACATTCACTGCATTTATTTGGTTTCTCTTGTACATGAATTTTTTGATGATTACTAAGATGAGATAGTTGGCCAAAATATTTGTTAACTTTCAGAGCATTTGTAAGGTTTTTCTTCTGTATGGATTCTCTGATGACTAATAAGATCATATTGCTGGCCAAAACATTTGTCATATTCACTGCATTTGTAAGTTTTATCTCCTGTATGAATTCTCTGATGAGCTCTAGATTACTTTTGTAGGTAAATGATCTGTGTGGATTCCTGCATTTACAGTAGAGATAGTATATTCATTTGAAATTATTATGCAGTTTTTATATTTACAAACACCTCTGGTTTTTACAGTTTTCCATCTTTTTAGATTTGAGGATTGATGAGAGTCATCTTGGTGATTAGTTTGACAAGGTGTACTTAGGGTGGATTCTAGAGTCATTTTCCTAATTTTATCCCGTAAAGAAAACTGCTCTTGGACATTCACATGGTCATGGAATTTATCCACAACCTTACCATGCATTCCAGATATGATATGATTTTCCACAAACAATAGATTATTGCAATTTTCCAATGCCACATCCTTGTTCTGTGTCCTATGAGCAGAACATAGACATTCCCATTCCTCTAGTGTGAAGTCCATAGGCATATCCCTGAAGGTACAAGACCCTGTACAGTTTTTACAAGAGGAACTCTCATTCTTTTTGATGTTCTCCCAGCTTCAAGTATTGGAAGGTTTCTGGATTCTTTGTTAAAATCGGCTTGGCCTTTATCATCCAGGACAATTAGAGTTGATTTACATATATGAAAATGTGAGTTAGAATATGGAATCCTGGCAGGAGATGGGACCAACTCTGAATGTCATAGGAGGACAGCTCAGCAACTGCAGCTTTAGGATGTTCTCTGGTTCCTCGGACACTTAGGACTAGCATCCCACCACAACTTCCTGACCATGAGACAGCAGAGGTGCAGTGAGAACAGTGGAATGGTGGAACTTCCTGTCACTAAGTTGTGGGAAGCTCTTATTGAATTCCCAGCAATGAGGGGTTTGGTCCCTGAAGGGGCCAGTTCTTAAAACCTGGCAATATGGTCTAATATGCTGGCTTCTTTTTCATTCCCTAGCTCTTGTCTTCTTCTTGTTTTGTTTGTACTCTCTTCAGTCTGCGTCTGAAAATTGCTGTTGGAAATTGCCTTGTCCTCTCTCTTTTTTATTTCTTTGTGGTGTTTTATTTTAAGTGTCCTATGACTTCTCTGTTCACATGAGAGTTGGAGAATTCTTTTCTTAGATGTTTCACTGATTCATCACAATATGTGCTTCTCAATTAGACATCATTTTTAAGCCCTGATGCTACCTTCTACAAACTAACCTTGAATGTTTGGAATTAAATGTACGCATTAAGAGCATGCATTTTTCTAGACTGTGAAATGACAGGTTCCTGTTAATAATGAGGCATACCACACCTCCAATTCTTTATCCAATAAAAACACAATGTGTGGCTTCACAGTAACATCCAATATCCAGCCACAATTGTATGCCATAGGCATGTGTGTCTATATCTTGCCTATCCCATGGGTTGAGGGAAGTATATTTTCATCTTTCCCCATAGCCACCTGTGGATTGTTAGATCTCAAATCACATTCTCTATTTCTCCTCTGGTGTTTATATATTTTGAGCTGATTCAATTGTATTGTATTTGATTTCTATGTGTTATCGACATACAATAGCTTTGGTCAAGAATCCATGTACCTGGAAAAAGAAAAGCCATCCCACTCTTCTACCCAGATTATAGAGAAATTTGATCCAGCAACATATTTGCTCTGATCCAATCAATGGAATTTCAATGTCTGTGTGACCCTGGGGGACTCCGGATAAACCCTTAGGACACACCTGAAATCCCAAAGAAGATCATCGAATTAAGAGACAGGAAAAGTGAACAATCAGATCTCACAGAATGTATCAGAGACAGGAAACACACACCTCTCTGCAGAAACATTTTACAAGCACAGCAAAAGAAGGAAAAATTATGTTCTCTCTATGGAGTTGTGAGTACGTTTGATGAGTGTAGTCGTGTGCAATTGAGCTCCCTTTGTGAGTTTGTGCAGAGACAGTTGGACACTGAGAATAAGACAGAATCACCTGTAAGAGCAACTGACAACTTTAACCTAAGCAATTTAAATTCAGAATTTTAGAGCAGAGGGAAACTTCAGAGAATACACAAGTGATCCAATTTTACATGCGGCTTTACCATTAAATGAGCAAGTATGGTAAGTACATTCTCTTTTGCAGTTGTCCAAGAAATACAAAAGCATGTATAGAGGCTTATTTTAAATCTTGTCTATTGGATAGTGATTATTCATTTGGCCAGCAAGTTTTGCACATGCAACAGACCAAATGCTAGTATTCTGCATAAACTGACTTAATTGCTGTTTTGGTAAGGAATAACTTTTTCTTCAGATTCTTTCCAAAAATACTTTCTTGATTCTAACCTACAACTCTGCAGTAACACTGCAACATCTTTAGAACAGGGTGTTAAATCATTCTTTGCCAATAAAGAACGTGGAATCCACACCAATAGTCCCCATTGCCAAAGAACTGCTGTGTGTAAAAGAAAACAGCAAGAACCAAACAGCCAAACGTTAACCAAAGTCTACTAAATGTATCTCTTGTTGACTAATAGTTTCCCCTACTTTCTGCAAAGCTATTAGTCCCTCAGCTGTTAATATCCCAGGGGAATTAGAATTTCCATCACTCTTGAGAACTTCAAACAGAATCTTAAAAATCTCCTGTGTTGAGCTTTAGGTGAGGTCTTAGTCAATTACCATTTCCTAGAGAGATTAGGAAATAATTTAAGGGAAGTAACCTGTCTTTTCTTATTTGAAGTTTCTGTGAAATATTTTGTTTAGAATATAACTGGTGTCTCAAATATTAAAAAGAATATTGTCTTTGAATATTTTCTAGAGCTACCCACTACTCCCCAAAATCTTACAACTCATTGTATAAGCCAAATACTAGTAGTATATATAGTTAAGTGGGATCAGATAATAAAACCTCCATAGAAGAAATGATATTCACTAAAAGATTCAAAGTCCCAATGCATTGTATTGAAGTAGCAGCACATTTTTTAATCCAAACAGGGCTATTAGCAATTCCCTGAAACAAAACATTCCAATGGTATAGTTTCATGGGTTCTTTAAAATTACAAGGACATGCTAAATTCAAACATTTTAGAATCATTAAGATGCAAAGTAATAATATAAAATCACTTTTTAAATCTATAATAATTTGATAGTGTGAAGTGCTGACAAGTTGCTAGTGTATGCTCTCTCCTGAGTCTTTTTGGAAGGACTCAGAGCTATGAGTTTTCCTCTCAGTACTGCTTTCATTTAATCCCATTTGTTTGGGTACGTTGTGTTTCCGTTTTCATTAAATTCAAGAAACGTTGAATTCTGGTAGTTCCAGGTTGTCTTGTTTTCCCTGGGGTCCGTTCTTTCACTTTCCTCTTGCCATCTTGTTGCCTGTGATTATATGTAGTCTTGTTGTCAGTGAATGGTTCTAGTCTCTCCTGTGTACCTGGCCTGTGTTCCTGGATCTGAGATGTTCCTGATGGCAGATTGCCTGAGCGCCTCAACTGCAGGGATAGCTCAATGGGTGGAAACAGAGGTCCTTAGATAGAGTTCCTGCTCCACTGAACGAATCAGGAGGGGGCCACATTCTGAGAGGTAGGCACAGACTTCTCTGCTCCTGACTACTCAGAACACATTCTCACAGGAGGTTTTAGTTTCTCTGTGTCCCTGGATCTCTGCTGTTCCTTGTGGCAAATTACCTGTTCTGCACCCTAAATAGAACTTTTCTTATCCCCTTGGTCAAAGCTCTAGTGCAGGTGGATCAAACATCTCCACACTAAACCAGGTCCACTGAAACTATTAGATGGAAAAGTAGGGAAATCCTTACAACTCATAGGCATAGGAGAAAACTTTATGAACAGAACACCAATAGCTCATGCTCTAAGGTCAAAGATTGATAAATGGGATTTAATGAGATTGCAAAGTTTTTGTAAGGATAAAGAAACTGTGAAGGTAACCTAATGGCTAGACAACAGATTGGGAAAGATCTTTACAAACCGCACATCAGATAGAGGCCTAATATCAAAGGTATAAAAAGAACTCAAGAAGCTAGACACCAGAGAATCAAACAACCCTATTAAAAAAGGGGTACAGAGCTAAGCAAAAGTTATCAATTCAGGAATATTGAATGGCTGAGAAGCATGGAGGGAGTGCTCCATATAATTAGCCATCTGGGAAATGCAAATCAAAACAACCCTGAGATTCCACTTTACATCAGTCAGAAGAGCAAAGATCAACAATTCAGATGACAGCAGATGTTGGCAAGAATGCAGAGAAAGAGGAACACTCCTCCACTGTAGGTTGGGATCTGAAATGGTACAACCACTCTGGATATCAATGTGGTGATTCCTCAGAAAATAGGACATAATTCTAACCCTGAAGACCCAGTCATTCCATGTCCGGGCATATAATCCATAGAAGCTCTAACATACAACAAAGACACATGAACCATAATGTTCATAGCAGCCCTATTTATAATAGACAGAAGCTGGAAAGAACCCAGATGTCCTTCAGTAGATGAAAGGATGCCAAAATTGTGGTATATTATACAATGGATTTCTACTCAGCTATCAGAAACTATTCCATTATGAAATTCTTAAGAAAATCAATGCATCTAGAGAATATCATCCTGAGTGAGATTACCCAGTCACAAAAAAGCAGACATAATGAGCAGTCACTGATAATTTGATACTAACCCCAGAAAGCACAGAACACCCCAGAAACAACTCACAGACTATACAAAGTTAAAGAAAAATGAAGAAAGTGAAAAATTATTATGATTAAACTCTACACACCAAGAAAACTTTGACTTATTCCAGGTTACATCTTGGTTTACCTGTACTTTATGCTCATTGTAACTAGAAAGATCTTAATGCACACTATCAAACATTTAAAATAATCCAAGTAGGAACAGAAATGTATTAGTACACTTTTATGTAAAAATGCTTTAAATCTGTAAAAAAAAATTAAAAGAAAAAGGGTACATGGTTTTTTTTTTTTTTTTTTTTCCCTTTCATTGTAAACAGATTTTTTTCTCACTCTATTTTGGTTTGCATTTTCTCTCTTTCCTCCTTCCTGTTCTTTCTCAGCATCCCTCTCATCTGCATCTGCTACTTTTCTGTCTCTCATTAGAAAAGAAGAGAGCACTAAAAGATAGCAATGAAATAATTCCAAATAAAATACACTAAGCTAAAACAAAGACCATTTAAACAGGAAAATAAAGAGAAGGAAAAGAGCCCAAGAAAGGGCATATGAATGAATAACTAAGGTCGACCAAGTAGGGGAACATGAAGACAAATCAAAACAAAGAAACAGCAAACCCATCACCATCAAAACAGCACAAGTGACCATTTTCTCGCCCAGCCTGATATTGTCCCTTATGTCAAATTATTATTAAAATGTAATTTTAGTTTTAGTGAAGCCAACTAATTTCCAACTCAGTTACTTACATTTGAGAGCTTTTGATAGTTTAAAGAGCAAATTCTGGATATCGTGTATTTCTAAAGGTATTTTTTATAGTCATAGGCACAATTCAGATAATTCAAATGACATGTGATTTCTCAATGGTTTAGTGTGGTGAAACTTTAGAAATAGCATGATCAATTTGGATGTAATACTTTTCATACATAAGTATGTGCAAGTAAACGTGTTTAACCTTATATTTATCTAAGAACCAACACTTTAATTTTTAACACAAATTTTGTTGCTCTATTTTTTCTTGTTTTCCTTTTTTTAAAAAATATTGGATATATTTAATTTACATTTCAACTCTCATTCCCTATCCTGCCTTCCCCACCACAAACACCCTGTGTCATGTGATCTTCCACTGATTAAAATAAATAATCACCCACCAACACACACGATCCTCCCTCTCTGCTCTAATATTACCATATACTGGGGCATCCAGCCTTGATAAAACCAAGCCATTCTCCTCCAGTTGATACCCAACAAGGCCATTCTCCACTACATGTGGATCTAGAGCCATGGGTCAGTCCATGTATACACTTAGAATAGTAGTTTAATCCCTGGGACTTTTGGTTGGTTGAAATCGTTGTGTAAGTGAAATTTTAACACCCTTCAGGTTTTTAAATCCTTTCTCTGATGCCTCCATTGGGGACCCTGTTCTCAGTTCAGTAGTTGTCTGTAAGCATCTGCCTCTGTATTTGGCATAATCTGAAAGATTATCTCAGGAGGCAAATTATACCAGACTCCTGTCAGCATGCACTTCTTGGCATCAGCAATATTGTCTGAGTTAAGTGGCTGTATTTAAGGTCCCCTTGATCATTAGTTGAAAAAATGCGTTACAGCTGGACCTCATGGAGGCATTTCCTCAACTGAGGCTCCTTTCTCTGTGATAACTCCATCTTGTGTCACGTTGACACAGAACCAGCCTGTACAATGTTCATAGCTTTTTAACACCAATAAATCTCACCTGGGTTCAGCTGGTCTTGGGTAGCTCCATGTTGCTTCCAGATCTTTCCTTCTTCAGACCTCTCACCTCTCTCTTATTCCCTCACCCTGCCCAATCACCTTCGTTACTTTATTTTACTAATTAAAATGGGAATACTCAGTTGGAGTCATGTGACTAGCCAGCCCTTCTTGGGGATGTGAAATTAATGTTAAATTACAAACAACTTCAGGAAAATCTACAAAAGACTCTCAATCCTGAACATCTATGCTCCAAATACAAGGGCACCCACATTCATAAAAGAAACCTTACTAAAGATCAAAGCATGTGTGGCAGAATTCACGAAAATAGTGGGAGACATCAACACCTAAGTCTCATCAATGGAAAGATCATGGAAGCAGAAACTGAACACAGACATAGTGAAACTAAAAGAAGTTTTGAATCAAATAGATTTAACAGACATATACAAAGTATTTTATCCTAAAACAAATGAATATACCTTCATATCAGCATCTCAGGACATAATCTCCAAAAATGACCAACTAGTGGGACACAAAACAGTCCTCAACTGATACAAGAACATGAAAATGATCCCATGTATCCTATCAGATCACCCAAATTCTCAATAGAGACTATCAATGCTAGATGTTCCTGGACAGACATCATATAGACCCTAAGAGAACATAAGTGTCAGCCCAAGCTGCTATACCCAGAAAAACACTCAATCACCGTAGATGGAGAAAACAAGCTATTCCAGGACAAAAGTAAATATATAAAATATCTGACCACAAACCCAGCAATGCAAGAAATTATAGGTGGAAAACCCAAGAAAAGGAAGAAAACTACATCCTGGATAAAACAAGAAAAAACCTAAGCAACAAAACCAAAAGAAGAAAGACCCACAGGCACAATTCTACCTCTAAAAGCAAAAATAGCAGGAAACAGCAACCACTATTTCTTAATATCTGTAAACATAAATAGATTCAATTCCCACAAAAATATAGGCTAAATGTCTGGATATATAAATAGAACACACATTTTGATGCATACAGGAAACTCATATCAGAGACAAAAATAGACACTATCTCAGAGTAAAATGTTGGGAAAAAAAACATTCCAAGCAAACAGCCCCAAAAAGAAAGCTGGAGTGGTCATTCTAACATTTAATAAAGAAGATTTACGACCAAGAGTTATCAAAAAAGTTATGAAAAACCTCTAACAAAGCAAGTGAAAGACCTGTATGACAAGAACTTCAAATCTACAAAGAAGGAAATCAAGGAAGATCTCAGAAAGTAGTAATATCTCTCATGCACATGGTTTGAAAGGATCAACATTTTAAAAATGGCCATCCTACCAAAAGCAATCTACAGATTCAGCGCAATCCCCATCAAAACTCCAACCCAGTTCTTCACTGAGTTGGAAAGAGCAATATGGAATTTCATCTGGAATAACAAAAGACCTAGAATAGCAGAATCCATCCTCAACCACAAGAAAACATATTTGGGAATCACCATCCCTGACCTCAAGCTATATTACAAGGCAATTGTGCTAAAAACTGCATGGTACTGGTACAGAAACAGGCATGTGGATCAATGGAATAGAATAGAAGATCCAGAAATGAACCCTCACTTATATGGTCACCTGATTTTTGACTAAAGTGCTATAAATATTCAATTGAAAAAGGACAGCGTCTTCAATAAAGAGTGTTGGTCCAACTGATTCTCAGCATGCAGGAGAATGAAAATAGACCCTTTCTTATCTCCTTCTGCATAGATCAAGTGCAAGTGGATCAAAGATCTCCACATTGAAACAGGTACACTGAAACTATTAGAAGAGAAATTAGGGAAAACCTTAGAACTCATAGACACAGGAGAAAATTTCCTGAACAGAACACCAATGGCTCGTGCTTTAAGGTCAAATATTGTCAAATTGGACATAATGAGATTGCAAACTTACTGTAAGGCTAAGGACAATGTCAAGAAAAGAAAACAGAAGCTGTCAGATTGGGAAAAGATCATTACCAACCCCAATTCTAATAGAGGCCTGATATCAAAGGTATACAAAGAACTCAAGAAGCTAGAAACCAGAGAATCAAACAACCCTATTAAAAATGAGGTATGGTGCTAAATAAAATATTATGAATTGAGGAATATAAAATGCCTGAAAATCATCTAAGGAAGTGCTTGACATCATTAGCCATCAGGGATATGAAAATCAAAACACACCTGAATTTTTACTTCACAGCAACAAGAATAGCTAAGATCAAAAATTTTGAAGACTACAGATGATGGCGAGGATGCAGAGAAAAAAGAACACTCCTCCACTGTAACTGGAGTTCTAAACAGCCACAGCAAATCTGGAAATCAGTATGGCGGTTCTTCAGAAAATTGGACATAGTACTACATGAAGACCCAATTATTACACTTCTGGGCATATACGCCAGAGAAGTTACAACATACAACAAAGACACATGCACCAAAATGTACATAGCAGCCCAACTTATAATAGCCAGAGGCAGGAAAGAACTCAGATGTCCTTCGGTAAAAGAATGGATACAGAAATTGTGGTATATTTACACAGTGCAGTACTACGCAGCTATCAGAAACAATTACTTTATGAAATTCTAAGAAAATGGATGCATCTAGAGAATATCATCCTGAATGAGATAACCCACTCAAAAAAGAACAGACATAATATGCAGTCACTGAAAATTGGATATTAACCCTAGAAATCTCTGAACACCCCAGAAACAATTCACAGAATATATTAAGTCAAAAAAAAAAAAAAGGAAAAGAAAAAAAGAAAAAGAAAAAGAAAAAAAAAAAAAAAAAAAAAAACCCAAAGGCAGAAAACAAAAAAAAGAAGCAAAACAAATCAAAAAATTAACTGAAAAACCATTATGATTAGTGTTTACACACCTAGAAAACTTTAACAATTTCCAGGTTACATCTTGTTTTATTGTACTTTTTGATCATTGTAACTAGTAAAATTTTAATGCATACTAGCAAATTTGAAAAAAATCAAGGTCTTACAAAAAGTATTCATATACACTTATCCAAAAACGATTAAAATCTGTACCTTTATCTTTATTTTTTAAAATAAAGATGTTCAGTTCATGAAAAAAAAAACAATAAACAATAAAAAAGGAAGGAAGACACAAAGAATGAACAGAAAAACAGGAGGTCTGATCAAGCTGACAAAATTTTAATTTTCATTCACTAATTTTATACAGGTAGAAGAAGGGAATAAAATATATGACTTAGGAACTTTCCAGCTAAAGGACTTTTCACAAACTCTCTGTGGAGAATTATATGGGAAGGGGGACTACTCAGGTGCAGATTACCATGTTCTGCAACGTAGGATCTGTTGCCTGGGAGGCCTTTCTACTCAGAATAAGAGATCACCTGACTTATTATAGTCAGTCTCTACCACAGAAAACAGAAACCTAGGCTGAGATATAAGTAATATGGTGTTACTTGGAACACTTCCTGCCCAAGGCCAGACCCAGCCCTGTTTCTTTCCCTACCATAGGTCCCTGGGAGCTTGGAAGAGCTGCAGGTGTACTTTCCATCTTAAATAGAAGGGTGAGTCAAACTTCTTCTGCCCACATTCTATCCTGGGAGAGGTCAGACAGAACACTTCATACACAGGCAGAGGTACTACCCAGGAGAGCACACTTACAATCAAAAGCCAGACTCAGCCCAAATACATCAAGATTGGTCTAAGCCATTGGAATTCACAATGTACCCTGAGAGAGGAACACCCAGAAACAATCTTTCTCTAGAGATCATGGGCCCACCTACCTACAAGAGACATAAGCCACAATACGAGACAAGAAGATCCCCTACCATCACATAGAACAAGATGGCAGGACTCTAAGAAACCAAAACGAAGATCACCTGGCATCATCAAAACTCAGTACTTCCACCACTGCAAATAGTGGATATCTTAAATAACCAGAAAAACAAGATTTAGACTTAAAATTATACTTAATGATGATGATGGAGAAGCTCAAAGGAGAAGAACATAAAGAACACATTCAAAAATAAAGGAGAATACACACAAACAAGATGGAGCCCTTAAAGAGGAAATACAAAAAGCACTTAAATAGTTGAATGGAAGAATAACCAGGTGAAGGAACTGAAAACAGAAACAGAAACAATGAAGGAAAATCTAAAGAAAACAAACTTGAAGTTAAAAAACTTCGGAATGACATAAGGAGTCATAAATGCTAGAATCACCAACAGAATACAAGAGATATAAAAGAGAATCTCATGAAGAAAACAGAACATCAAAATCATTGACACAACACTCAGAGAAACAGCAAAAATAAAAAAAGTTTCTTAGCAAAATATCACGAAAATCCAGGACACCATGAGAAGATCTAACCTAAGCCTAATAGGTGTAGACAGGGTGAAGAATATGAACTGAAAGGCACAATAAATATCTTCATCCCTGGAATGCAAGGATGGTTTAATATAAAGAAATCCACCAATGTAATCCACCATATAAACAATCTCAAATTACAAAATCACATGGTCATCTCACTAGAGGCTGAGAAAGTATTTGACAAAATTCAACACTCCTTCATGTTAAAAGTCCTGGAAAGAACAGGAATCCAAGGTCCACACCTAAACATAATAAAAGCAATGTACAGAAAACCAACAGCCAACATCAAACTTAAGGGTGGAAAAAATGAAGCAATTCCACTAGAATCATGGACTCGACAAAGCTGCCCACTCTCTCCCTACTTATTGAACATAGTACTGGAAGTCCTGGCTGGAGCAATGAGACAGCAAAAGGAGATCAAGGGGATACAAATCGGAAAGGAAGAAGTAAAAACATCACTCTTTACAGATGACATGATAGTGTACTTAAGTGACCCCACAAATTCCACCAGAGAACTCCTACAGCTGATAAACAAGTTCAGCAAAGTGGCTGGATATAAAATTAACTCAAAAAAGTCGTAGCCTTCGTATATTAAAAGGATAAATATGTGGAGAATGAAATTAGAGAAAATATAACCTTCACAATAGTCACAAAAACTATGAAATACATTCATGTGACTCTAAGCAAGTGAAGGACCTGAATGACAAGAACTTCAAACATCTAAAGAATTAAATCAAGGCAGATCTCAGAAAACGGAAAGATCTCCCATGCTCATGGATTGGAAGGATCAACATTTTAAAAGTGGACATCTTACTAAAACAATCTAGAGATTCAATGCAATCCCCATCAAAATTCCAACCCAGTTCTTCATTGATTAGAAAGACCAATTCGCAATTTCATCAGGAATGACAAAAGACCTAGAATAGAGAAATCCATCCTCAACAACAAGAAAATATCTGCAGAAATCACTATCCCTGACCTCAAGCTATATTACAAGGCACTTGTGCTGAAAACTGCATGGTACTGGTACAATAACAAGCATGTGTATCAATGGAATAGAATAGAAGATGCATAAATGAGTCCTCACAGGGCTGAAAAACTGGTACCAGAAACAGAATTTTGGAACTTCTGTTTCCACCAGGCGGTGACTTCAGGGCACAGAGCAGAGCCCGGCCCATCTGCCATGCGGACCACCAGCTCCTAAAGATGAGAGACTGGTGAGTGTGAGATCTGAGCGCCCCAGGTGCTGAGAGATCTCTGCGGAGTGCACACGCGGGGCACACCTTTCGACCTGCCTGATCCGAGGACCAGGAACAGAACTTTGAAACCTCTGTTCCCACCCGGCGACTCTGAGGCATAGAACAGGGCTGGGCCCATCTGCCACCTAGACCAGTGGAGATCCAGGGATACCCACCAGATACAAGGGAAAGGTGAGAATATATCACTGACATCAAAATGGCAAGAAAAGCGAAGGAGTATATCCCAAGGAAAACCAAGACAACCTGGCAACACCAGAACCCAGCTCTCCCATAACAGCAAACATCGGAATTCCAAACACTCCATTAAAAGAAGACGCAGACCTGAAATCATACCTCAAGATGCTGATAGAGATACTTAAACAAGAACGGAAGGAAAAGCAAAAAGATTCAGAAGCTTTTAAAGAGGAAACAAGAAAAACACTCAAAGAACTCAAAGAACTAGATGAAAACAGAACCAAAGAAATGAAGGAATGGAAGAGGAAAATTAAAAGGAAATTGACACAATAAAGAAAACACTAAAAGAGATAACCCTAGAGGCAGAACACCAAAAAAAGAAATCAGGAGTCACAGAAGCAAGCATTTCCAATAGATTACAAGAGATCAAAGAGAGACTATTGGGGGCAGAAGACAACATTGCAAACATAGACAAAACAGCGAGAGAAGGTGCAAAAAACAAAAAGCTCCTAACCCAAAATGTCCAGGAAATCCAAGATACAATGAGAAGACTGAACCTAAAGATAATAGGAATAGAAGAGGGAGAAGAGTATCAGCTAAGAGGCAGAGTAAAAGTCTTCAACAAAATCGTTGAAGAAGACTTCCCTACCCTCAAGATTGAGATGA
Organism: Micromys minutus; assembly: GCF_963924665.1. NCBI lineage: Eukaryota > Metazoa > Chordata > Mammalia > Rodentia > Muridae > Micromys > Micromys minutus. Next base: position 27,248,317 of record NC_137958.1, read on the forward strand.
CCACGAGCATAAAAGAAGCCTAAAGAACTCCAAATAGGTTGGACCAGAAAAGAAATACCTCCCGACACATAACAGTCAAAACACCAAGTGCCCAAAGCAAAGAAAGAATACTAAAAGCAGTAAGGGAAAAAGGTCAGGTAACATATAAAGGCAGGCCAATCAGAATCACACCCGATTTCTCAACAGAGACTATGAAAGTAAGAAGAGCCTGGACAGATATCATGCACACCCTAAGAGAGCACAAGTGCCAGCCCAAGCTGCTATACCCAGCAAAACTATCAATCACCATAGATGGAGAGGTGAAGATATTTCAAGACAAATCTAAATTTACACACTATCTGACCACAAACCCAGCACTACAACGAATTATAGGTGGAAAACCCAATACAAAGAGGGGAAATACAGCCCAGTAAAAACAAGAAAACTCCAAAAAAGAAAACTAAAAGAAGAAAAACACACAGTCTCAACTCAACCCACAAAAGCAATAATGGCCGAAAACAGAAAAAATTATTCCTTGATATCTATTAACATAAATGGACTCAACTCCTTAATAAAGAGACATAGGCTATCAGACTGGATACATAAACAAAATCCAGCCTTTTGCTGCATACAGGAATCTTATCTCAGAGACAAACAAAGACACTATCTCAGAGTAAAAGGGTGGGAAAAAAACTTCCAAGCAAACAGCCCCAAGAAGCAAGCTGGAGTGGCTTTACTAATATCGAATAAAGTAAATTTCCAACCAAAATTTATCAAAAAAGATAAGGAAGGACACTTTTTACTCATTACCGGGGAATCTGTTAGGAGGAACTCTCAATTCTTAACATATATGCTCCAAATAAAAAAGCACCCACATTCATAAAAGAAACCCCACTAAAGCTCAAAAAATACATTTCACCCCACACAAAAATAGTGGGAGACTTTAATACCCTACTCTCACCAATGGACAGATCATGGAAACAGAAACTGAACAAGGACACTGCAAAACTAGCAGAGACTTTGAATCAACTAGAATTAATAGATATCTACAGAACATATTATCCTAAAATAAAAGAATAAATGGTCTTCTCAGCACCCCATGGCACCTTCTCGAAAATTGACCACATAATTGGACACAGACCGAGCCTCAATTGATATAAGAAGATTGAAATACTCCCATGCATCCTCTCAGATCCCCATGGTCTACGGCTGGTCTTTAACAACAACAAAGACAACAAAAACCCATGTACACATGGAAACTAAACAACGCTCTGTTAAATGATAGCAGGGTCAAAGAAGAAATAATGAAAGAAATTAAGGACTTTCTAGAATTTAAGGAAAATGAAAACACAACATACCCAAACCTATGGGATGTAATGAAAGCAGTACTGAGAGGAAAACTCATTGCCCTAAGTGCTTCCAAAAAGAAACTGGAGAGAGCTTACATCAACAACCTGACAGCACAGATAAAAGCCCTAGGACAAATGGAAGCAGATATACCCAAGAAGACTAGACACCAAGATAATCAAAATTAGGGCAGAAATAGACCAAATAGAAACAAAAAGAACCATTGAAAAAAACAACAACACCAAGAGTTGGTTCTTTGAGAAAATCAACAAGATTGATAAACCCCTACCCAGACTAACTAGAGGGCAAAGAGAGAGCATACAAATTAACAAAATCAGAAAGGAAAGTGGAGACATAACAACTGAAAATGAGGAAATTCAAGAAATCATCAGATCCTACTACAAAAACTTATACTCCACAAATTGGAAGATCTGGAGGAAATGGACGAATTCCTAGACAGATACAAGATCCCAAAGTTAAACAAGGACCAAGTAAACCATCTAAATAACCCTATAACACCTAAAGAAATAGAAGAAGTCATCAAAAGCCTCCCAACCAAAAAAAAAAGCCCAGGTCCAGACAGGTTCAGTGCAGAACTTTATCAGACATTTATTGCTGATATAACACCTATACTCCCCAAAATATTCCCAAAGATAGAATCTGATGGAATACTACCCAACTCATTTTTTGAGGCTACAATAACCCTCATACCTAAACTACACAAAGACCCTACAAGAAAAGAGAACTTCAGTCCAATCTCACTTATAAACATTGACACAATAATACTCAACAAAATCCTTGAAAACCGAATCCAAGAACACAACAAAACGATCATTAATCATGACCAAGTAGCCTTCATCTCTGGGATGCAGAATGGATTAATATGAGGAAATCCATCAATGTAATCCACCATATAAACAAACTCAAAGAACAAAATCACATGGTCATCTCACTAGAGGCTGAGAAAGCATTTGACAAAATTCAACACCCCTTCATGTTAAAAGTCCTGGAAAGAACAGGAATCCAAGGTCCATACTTAAACATAATAAAAGCAATAGACAGCAAACCAACAGCCAACATCAAACTTAATGGTGGGAAACTTGAAGAAATCCTACTAAAATCAGAAACTAGACAATGCTACCCACTCTCCCCCTACCTATTCAACATAGTACTGGAAGTCCTGCCTGGAGCAATTAGACACCAAAAGGAGATCCAGGGGATACAAATTGGAAAGGAAGACATAAAAACATCACTCTTTGCAGATGACATGATAGTGTACTTAAGTGACCCCAAAAACTCCACCAGAGAACTCCTACAGCTGATAAAAAAGTTCAGCAAAGTGGCTGGATACAAAATCAACTCAAACCAATCAGTAGCCTTCCTATACTCAAAGGACAAACATTTGGAGAAGAAAATTAGGAAAAAGGTACCCTTCACAATTGTCACAAAAACTATGCAATACCTTGGTGTGTCTCTAACTAAGCAAGTGAAGGACCTGTATGACAAGAACTTGAAACCTTTATAGAAGGAAATTGACGAGGATCTCAGAAAATGGAAAGATCTCCCATGCTCATGGATTGGAAGAATCAACATTTTAAAAATGGCCATCCTACCAAAAGCAATCTACAGATTCAACGCAATCCCCATCAAAATTCCAACACAGTTCTTCATGGAATTGGAAAGATCAATGTGCAACTTCATATGGAACAACAAAAGACCTAGAATAGCAAAATCCATCCTCAACAACAAGAAAACATCTACAGAAATCAGTGTCCCTGGCCTCAAGCTATATTACAAGGCAATTGTGCTGAAAACTGCATGGTACTGGTACAGAAATAGGCATGTGGATCAATGGAATAGAATAGAAGATCCAGAAATGAGCCCTCACATATATGGTCACCTGAATTTTGACAAAGGTGCCTTAAACATTCAATGGAAAAAGGACAGCGTATTCAACAAATGGTGCTGGTCCAACTGGCACTCAACATGCAAATGAATGAAAATAGACCCTTCCTTTTCTCCTTATACAAAGCTCAAGTGTAAGTGGATCAAAGATCTCCACATTAAACCAGATACACTGAAACTATTAGATGAGAAAGTAGGGAAAACTTTAGAACATATAGGGACAGAAGAAAATTTTCTGAACAAAACAACAATGGCTCAAGCTCTAAGTTCAAAGATTAACAAATGGGACTTAATGATATTGCAACGTTTCTGTAAGGCTAAGGACATTGTCAAGAAAACAAACAGCAGCCAACAGAATGGGAAAAGATTTTTACCAACTCAACATCAGATAGAGGCCTAATATCTAAGGTATACAAAGAACTCAAAAGCTAGACACCAGAGAATCAAATAACCCTATTAAAAAATTGGTACAGAGCTATACAAAACGTTCTCAGTTGAGGAATATCGAATGGCTGAGAAATATCTGAGGAAGTGCTGGACTACCTTAGCCATCAGGCAAATGCAAATCAAAACAACCCTGAGATTCCACCTCACACCAGTCAGATTGGCCAAGATCCAAATCAGATGACAACAGATTCTGGCAAAATTGCGGAGAAAGAGGAACTGGTCTCCACTGTTGGTGGGCTTGCAAATAATACAATGACTCTGGAAATCAGTCTGGCGATACCTCAGAAAATTGGACATAGTACTACCTGAAGACCCAGCTATTCCACTTCTGGGCATATACCCCAGAGACACCTTAGTACACAACAAAGTTATATGCACCACAATGTTCATAGCAGCTCTATTTATAATAGCCAGAAGCTGGAAAGAACCCAGATGTTCTTCAGAAGATGAATGGATACAAAAATTGTGGTACATTTAGACAATGGAATACTTCACAGCCACCAGAAACAATGACTTGCCCAAATTCTTAAGAAAATGGCTGCATCTAGAGAATATCATTCTGAGTGAGATAACCCAGTCACAAAAGAACCAACATAATATACAGTCACTGATTATGGGATGCTAACCCCAGAGGCTTGCACTGCCCCAGAAACAACTCACAGACTGTATGAAGTCCAAGAAATAAAGAAAAGAAAACAAAACAAAACAAAAAAATCTCTATACAACAAGATATCTTTGACTATTTTCATGTTACATTTTGTTTTACATGTACTTTATGCTCATTGTAACTATTAAGCTTTCAATGCATACTATCAAACCTTTAAAAAAAATCAAGTACTAACTAAAAAATATATTCATACAATTTTATGTAAAAATTATTTTAAAATCTGAAAAAAAGTACTGACAGATATGTATTGCATAATTTTATGCAAAAATGATTAAAATGTGTACATTTATCTCTGTTTTGTAAAATAAAATTGTTAAAAAAAAGGAAATGAGCCCTCACATATATGGTAACCTGATTTTTGACAACGAAGCTGTAAAATTCAATGGAAAACGGACAGCCTATTCAACAAATGGTGCTGGCCCATCTGGTACTCAGCATGCAGAAGAATGAAAAAGGACCCTATCTTATCTCCTTGTATAAAGCTCAAGTGTAAGTGGATCAAAGATCTCCACATTAAACCAGATATACTGAAACTATTAGATGAGAAAGTAGGGAAAACCTTATAACACATAGGTACAGGAGAAAATTTTCTGAACAAAACACAAATGGCTCAAGCTCTAAGGTCGAAGATTAACAAGTGGGACTTAATGAGATTGCAAAGTTTATGTAAGGCTAAAGACATTGTCAAGAAAACAAAAAGGGCAGCCAAAAAAATGGGAAAAGATCTTTACCAACTCCACATCAGGTAGAGGCCTCATATCCAAGGTATACAAAGAACTCAAAAAGCTAGAGAACTGAGAATCAAATAACCCTATTAAAAATGGGGTACAGAGATAAACAAAACATTCTCAATTGAGGAATATCGAATGGCTGAGAAACATCTAAGGAAGTGCTCAACATCTTTAGTTATCAGAGAAATGCAAATCAAAACAACCCTGAGATTCCACCTCACACCATTGAGATTGGCCAAGATCCAAAACTCAGATGACAGCAGATGCTGGCAAGGTTGTGGAGAAAGAGGAACACTTCTCAACTGTTGGTCGGGTTGTAAACTGATACAACCACTCTGGAAATCAGTCTGCCGATAACTCAGAAAATTGGACATAGTACTACCTGAAGATCCAGCTATTCCACTTCTGGGCATATACCCCAGAGATATTCCAATATACAACAAAGATATATGCACCACAATGTTCATAGCAGCTCTATTTATAATAGCCAGAAGCTGGAAAGAACCCAGATGTCCTTCAGTAGATGAATGGATACAAAAATTCTGGTACATTTACAAATGGAGTACTACTCTGCCATACGAAACAATGACTTAACCAAATTCTTAAGAAAACGGTTGCATTTAGAGAATATCATCCTGAGTGAGATAACCCAGTATCAAAAAAAAAAAAAAAAGACATAATATACAGTCACTGATATTGAGATGCTAACACCAGAGGCTCGGTCTCCCCCAGAAACAACTCACAGACTGTGTGAAGTTCAAGAAAAAAAGAAAACAAAACAACAACAACAACAAAAAGTCAGGCTCAATCCTTACCCACAAAGAAAAGTTTGACCCATCTGGGTTACCTCCTGTTTTACATGTACTTTTTGCTCATTGTAACTAGTTAGACCTTAATGCAGAGTATCAAACCTTAAGAAAAAAAAAAAAAAAAAAAAGCCAAGCACTGACACAATTGTATTTGTATAAATTTATGCAAAATTTTAAAAATTTTATTTCTTTTTTCTTTGTTTTTTAAAATAAAGTTTAAAAAAACAAAGAAAGAAAGAAAGAAAATGGTTGCATCTAGAAAATATCATCCTGAGTGAGATAACCGAGGCACTAAAGAACAGACATAATATGCAGTCTCTGATAGTGGGATGCTAACCCCGGAGGCTCAGACTGCCCCAGAAACAACTCACAGACTGTGTGAAGTTCAAGAAAAAAAAGAAAAGAAACCAAAACAAACAAACAAAAAAGACATTATGCTCAATCCTTACTCACCAAGAAAACTTTGACTAATTCCAGCTTTCATCCTCTTTTATATGTACTTTTTGCTCATTGTAACTAGTAAGAACATAATGCAGAGTATCAAACCTTAAAAAAAAAAGTTAAGCACTGACCAAAATGTATTTGAATACATTTATGCAAAAATGTTTAAATTTTTTTCCTTTTATCTTTGTTATGTAAAATAAAGTTTAAAAAAATAAATAAATAAATTATAGAAGAAAACTTTCCTAATCTAAAAAAAGAGATGAACATTAACATAAAAAAAAGCCTACTGAACTCTAAATAGACTGGACCAGAAAAGTAATTTTTGCTGATACACAGTAGTCAAAACAACAAGTGCTCAAAACAAAGAAAGAGTCATAGAAGCAGTAAGAGAAAAAGGACAGGTAATGTATAAGTCAGACTGATAAGAAATGCAAGAAACTTTTCAACAGAGACTATGAAAGCTAGAAGATCCTAGACTGCCCTCATACAGGCCCTGAGGTTACTATATCCAGATAAAACTCTGAATCATTATAGGTGTAGAAACCAAAATGATCCAAGATAAATGCAAATTTATACAATATCTCTCCACAATACAGCCTTTCAAAGGATAGTAGATCAAAACCAACTCCACAAAGAGGGAAACTTCACCTTAACAAAATCAAGAAACTAATCCTCTTGCAACACACAACAAAGAAGTAGGGCACACAAGCATAACTTTATCTCTCACGGCAAAAATATCAGGAAAAATATCACTATTTTGTAAGATACCTTAAGTTCCCTTAACAATTCTCCAATAAAAGGACATAGACTAATTGTCTGGATATTCACATAGATTCCAGGATTTTGCTGCATACAGGAAACTCATCTCAACAAAAAGACAGGCACTATCTCACAGTAAAGGGTTGGGAAAAAAACTTTACAAGCAAATGGTCATCAAGAAACAAGCTGTAGTAGCCATCCTAATATCAAATAAAATAGATTTTCAACCAACTGTCATAAAAACTCAAAAGGAAAGGCACTCTTTACATATCAATGGAATAATTGGAAAAGAGGAAGTCTCAATCCTCACAATCAATGCTCCAAATAAAAGAGCACATACGTTCATAAAAAAAAGTCTACTGAAGCTCAGAGGATATATTATACCACACTCTATAATAGAGGGAGACTTCAACAGTCCACTCTAATCAATGGATAAATCAGGGATGCAAAAAATGAACAGAGACACAGTAAAACTAACATAAGTTATAAACCAAATGGATTTAACAGACAACTGTAGCATATTTCATCCTAAAACAAAAGCATCTCAGGGCATGCTCTCCGAAATTTACCATATAGTCAGTCACAAAACAGGCCTAAACAGATACAAGAGCATATAAAAATCCCATGCATACTATCGGATCACATGGACTAAGGCTGGGCTACAATAACAATAAAAAAACAAAACCCCACATACACATGGAAGCTAAACCATTCACTACTCAAGAACCACTTGGTCAAGGAAGAAATAAAGAAAGAAATCAAAGACTTTTTAAAATTAAACAAAAAGAAGGGACAACACACCTGAAACTTATGTGATACAATGAGAGCAGTTTTAAGAAGAAAATTCATAGTCCTGAGCACCTCTAAATGAAAACTGGAGAGATCACACACTAACAGCTTGACAGAACAGCTGAAAGCTCTAGAACAAAAAGAATCAGATACACCTAGGAGGAGCAGACAGCAGGAAATAATGAAAGTCAGAGCTGAAATCAACCAAGTAAAACAAAAAGAACTTCACAAAGTATCAGCAAAACCAAGAGCTATTTCTTTGAGGAAATCAAGATGGATAAACATTTGGGCAGACTAACTAGTGGACACAGAGACAGTATCTCAATTAACAAAATCAAAAATGACGGGGGAGACATAAAAGCATAAACTGAGGAAATACAAGAAATCATCGTAAACTTCTAAAAAAGCCCATAATGAACAAATTGGGAAAATCTAGTGGAAATATAGATTTTTTTAGAAAGATACCAATTCCCAAAGTTAAATCAGGATTAGCTAAACCATCTAAACAGACCCAAAACTTATAGAGAAATAGAAGCAGCCATCAAAATCCTCCCTTGCAACAAAAACGTGAATTATAAAGATATTTTTATACATTGTAGACTTAATAATAGATTTTAAACTATTTAACCTCCATTGTAGCCCACCACACACCTGAGGGAGAGGAAAACTAAAGATAATGGGGAAATAGACAAGTTGAAAAAGTTGTTTTCTTTTTTATTATTTTTAGTCTTCAATTTTCAGTCCAGTCATTACCCCACAACTGTCCATGATACGACTTTCCCTCATCCCATAGCACCTACCCGCTGCCCATTTCCACGGAAATGTCCCCAACCATAAACCCCAAGTCACCAGTCAAGCAACAGTCTCTGGGCCCTCAAGTCTCCCTAGGGTTAAATGCATGATCTGAACGTTTCAAGACCAGTCAGTCCACTTGTGGATATGTCCAGGGCCACACATCAGGAAGCATTTGCTGTCTGTTTGGTGGTTCAGTTTCTAAGAGATCTTGTGGTCTAATAGCTGAGACTAGTGCTATTCTTATGAGGTTGCCAGGACTCTCAGTTTCTTCCACCTTTCCCTTTTTCAACCACATGGGTCCCCGACTTCTGTACATCGTTTGGGTGAAAGGTAACTGCATGCAACACTTCAAGCTCTTAGTTGGGCATCTCAGAGGGCAGCCGAGTAAGTCTCCTGTCTGTAAGCACAACAAATGCTTTAACAGAGCACCTTCTGTGTGGGCTGTCTAGTAATGGGAATTTTAGTTTCCAGGAAAGCACTGCAACCCAATTCAATAGCAAACACTCCAGGCATCCACCAGCAGTTCATTTCTGTAAGAGATTGGAAAGCAAAGAGACATAAGGGGTTGTGGGACTTTCTAGAAAAGACAGCCAGAGACAGCCAGGCTTCAGACTGGGCAAGGCTCATCAGGAAGAAACAAGAGGAGCACCTGGAATCGTTCTCAGCGGTGCTCCTCTCAGATAATGGAAGATCAGAACAGAAGCCTCAAGACCCAGGAGCATTGCACACCTAACACATATGGAAGTCTAGTTCCTCCAGTATCACTGTTCCTCAACTTCTCTTTATAGCCCTCAAAGCATCACCTGTGGTCTACAGGTCTAAACTTGGCCAATGTGTCAGCTGGAACTACTCTGCCTATCAGCCCAAACCCAGAAGCTGTAAGAATCCGCATCCTACCATCGACCTTTTGGTGCACTTTCGTGTATGGAGTCCACTAAATGCAGCTCAAAAGAGCAATGTAAATCAGAACAATACATACCTGTCACAAGCAAAGAAAATTTGATCACTATAGGTTGTCCTTTTGTTTGCCTGCCTTTAGGTACGCCTTACTCTCTGATGTGTTCCTTAGCCTATCTGTACCAGCAAAACACCATCCAAACGATTTTCCATAGAAACCTCAAGTTTCTACTTCAGCTAGTCAGCATCCTTCAGTCTCTTTCAGGGAGTACTCCTCTCACAATTCTATCAGACCTTCATAAAGGACCTAATATCAATACTCTCCAAACTACTCCACAAAATAGAAACGGAGGAAACTCATTCTTCGAAGCCACAATAACACTTACTCCTAAACTACACAAAGATACTACAATGAAAGAAAACTTTACACCAATTTCTGTCATGAACACTGATGCAAAAATAATCCATAAAATTCTTGCGAAATGATTCCAAGAACACATCAAAGTGATCATTCACAGGGATCATGTGGGTTTCATCCCAGGGATGCAAGGATGGTTAAATATACGGAAATCCATCAATGTCATCCACTATATAAACAAACTCAAAGACAAAATATCACATGATTATCTCTCAAGATGCTGAGAAAGCACTGGACAAAAATCAACACCCCTTCATTTTAAAATTCTTCAAAAGGTCAGGTAATCAAGGCTCATACTTAAATATAGTAAAAGCAATACACAGCAAACCAGTAACCAGCATCAAAGTAAATGGTGAGAAACTTAAAGCAATCCCACTAAAATCAGGGTTTAAAAAAGGCTGTCCACTCTCTCCATTCCTATTTAAGATAGTACTTAAAATACTATGCAGAGCAATAAGACAACAAAACTAGTTCAAAGGGATACAAATTGAAAAGGAAGAAGTCAAAATATCACTCTTTGTAGATGATAGGATAGTAAAATTAAGTGACCATAAAAATTCAACCAGGGAACTTTAACTGCTAATAAACACCTACAGCAAATTGGCTGGATATAAAATTAACTCAAATGGACACTGTTAATATGTTGGTTTCAGTGTGGATTGAAGCTTTAGTGGTGTTTCTTTTAAGAATCAGTGTGTCCTTGTGTTTGCCGCAGAGAAGTGAAGAGTCATGATGTCTTCTTGTACATTTTTCCTTTGATGAACATGAAATCTCTCACATACCTATTGATTAAATGTGGATAAAAATCTTTTATATACTTTTCATTCTACTCCAGTTTACTAAATGGGTCAATTAAAAAAAAATTAGCAGACATTTAATTTGAAGCTGTACTATCTTTATTGGTGAGATATGGTTCTTGAATATAATAGATTGATGGAAATTGTTTTTTTATGCAATCTTTTAACTGGTGCTTTTTCTTGCTCAACCTAGTCTGATGATATTGAAAGATATTAATGACAAATAACTGTCAAATCCTCTTATTTTGTAAGGTTTGCTGTAGTGATGATGGTGTATAGCGCTGTGTTTGTGTGTGTGTGTGTGTGTGTGTGTGTTCGTGTGTGTGTGTGTGTTCGTGTGTGTGTGTGTGTTTATGATTGTGTGTGTGTATGTGTTTCATTTCTTTTTTTACTCCTGGAGTGATATTATTACTTGTCTTTTCTTTAATATAGTAAACCATGATCAGTTAGATATTTGCACCTAATATATTTGTAGGTCTTTGCTTAGGGATAGAAAGTTAAATTTGAGTTTGGCAAGGAAATTTCTTTTCTTCATCAATAGTGATTTATGCTTTTTCTTTGTAAACCAGTGTCAGTTGGCATCTGAGTTTTCTTGATAAGTTTAAGATATCTGTATGAGATCCTTTGTCTTTTAGATTCTCTGTTTAGAAGTCAGATGTAATTCAAAATCAGGAAGAGTGAGGTAACACAGACATGAGACCAATTCCCTCTAAGTGGGTATTTTCAGTAAATTAGACATAAAGAAGTGAGTCTTTCTACAGGTCAATCTGTCTTACCCCTGTCTTGCTTTTTCTCCCTTCAACCTGTCTCTAGAAATTGCTCTTAAAATAAGAGGTGTTTGCTCTCCTTTTTATTTCTTTGTAGTCATTTTATTTAATTAGCTTACCTCTTTTATCAGTTCTCCTGCGCTTTGGGCAATTGTTCTCCCGTCAGAGGTTTCATTGAAACATCACAAGGTGTGCTTCTCAATGAGACGTCATTTTTAAACCCTGGTGCTACCTTCTAGAAACTAACCTTCAGTGTTTTGAATTAAATGTATGTATTAAGAGCATTCTTTCTTTCTAGACAGAGAAATGAAAGGTTTGTGTTAAGAAGGAGGCATACCAGAGCTACACTATATTTTTGCAATAACAACACAATGTGTGAGTTCACAGTAACATCCAGTATCAAGCAACAGTTCTGTGCAATAGGAATGTGTGTCTGTGTCTTGCCAGTCTCATGGGGTTGAGGAACATATATTTTCATCTTTCCTAATAGTCACTTGTTGCATGGTAGACATCAAATCTCCTTCTTTCTTTCTCGTGTAGTACTTATGTGTTTTGAGTTGATTTATTTGTATTGTATTTGATTTCTATGTGTCATAGACATAGAACAGCTTTGGTCTCTAATCCATGTACCTGGAAAAAGAGAAGACTGCCAAATCTTCTCCTCAGATTATAGAGGAAATTTTATCCAGGAACACAGCTCTCCAGAACACATCAAGGGAACTTCAAGGACAGCGTGACCCTGGGGGATTCCAGACACACCCTTAGCACACACCTGTAATCCCAAAGGAGATCATCTAATTAAGAGACAGGAAAAGTGACCAATCAGATCTCACAGCGTGTGTGAGAAACAGGAATCACACCCCTCTCTTTAGAAACACTATATAAGCACCACAAAGAAGGAAAAACTATGTTCTGTCTGGACAGTTGTGAGTACATTTGATGAGTGTACTGGAGTGCACTTAGGCTCCTTTGTGAGTCTGTGCGGAGACAGTTGGACAGAGAATAAGAAGGAGTAAGCAGATAAGAAGAACTGACTACTTTAATTTGAGAAATTGCCTGAAGATTTTGGAGAGGCTTGATTGAATCTATAATCTTGGAGAGGTAGAGTTGACACATTCTTCCAGAATTCTGGAGGAACCAGAACCTCACCAAAAGTCAACCTCAGAAAAATTTCTTCTGGCAAAGAAAGGATACATCTGGTGTATTTGTTTGGCTGACGTCTGGTGCCAAGAAAGACTGGTGGGATACCAAGATCCCCAACATTAAGAGTAGCAGGGTAGAGGGGTCCTCTAACAGAACCATCAAGAAGAGAAATTCACCAGGGCTGTCTCCACAGGAAGAATCAGTTCCTCACATTGGGCACGGTGCCCAGAGACATTCCTGAACTCTTGACCCACAACCCTCACACCCACAGCAAGGAACAAAGCCTGTAAGAAGGTGAGACAGAGGAAACCAAGAGGAAAGTACATTTCAGTTGTATATGTGGACTCTGACTGCAGACCACCACAAATGGCAGACCCCAGGCCGGATCCCTCACCAACAAGGGTAAGGGTTGAAGACCTACCCAAGATACTGAAGGAGTTCTTCAACTTGGTGATGGAGTTTGTGGTTGCTGGGGTATACGTCTCGCAATTCTCATTTGGAATCTTCCTAAATTTCCTCTCAAAAGAACTCGAAAAAAGAAGTGTACAACTCGAAACGGTGTCCAAAAAGGTTGAACAGCTAGCTGTGCAACAAGAAGAAATTGGAGTCCTCCGAGAACAAGTAGCCCTGATATTCAAAAGGCTAGAGGGGCAGACAGCAGAGGCAGTAAGAGAAGTGGAAGTCCATATTTGCGAACCTGTGGTGACTGATAAAACGGAGGATCACCACAGACAGCCCATTGGAAATGCTGCACTTCCTCCCAAGGACACAGAGGCAAGTCCATGGTCCACACTATCTTTGCCAGGGAGCCCGGAACAGACGGCGGAGAATGATTTTCAACAGTAAGCAGAAACTTCACGTCCAAATAGTAGGAAGCCTGAGTGTGAACAACCTTCTAGCTGTTGCAGCTCTCCTCAACTCAAGCCAAAGGATCCCCACTTCTACCCACCGCTGCGGCCCTACGGATTGGCAGGATCCTCTTATCACACCTATTCCTCAGTTACCGTGGAGCAAAGATTTCGAGATATCCTGAAAAGACCGTTCCAGCTGGACTTAAGAAATGCACCAGCGAGAGGAGATTTGAAGCCTATTGTTATAGATGGCAGTAATGTTGCAATGGCCCACGGCCTGAGAAAGTTCTTTAGTTGCCGTGGCATAGCGATCGCAGTTGAATATTTTTGGAAGCTCGGCATCAGAGACATCACTGTGTTTGTCCCACAGTGGAGAACAAGCCGGAATTCTAAGGCCACAGAACAGCACTTCTTAAGCCAGCTCCATGAGGTTGGGATATTAGCTTTAACACCTTCTCGGAAGGTCTTTCAACGAAGAATTGCTTCTCATGATGACAGGTTCCTGCTAGAGTTAGCAGAGACGAATGGGGGTATCATTGTGACTAATGATAACTTGAGAGAGTTTGTGACAGAGTCCGTGTCCTGGAGAGAAATTATTACAACGAGACTGCTTCAGTACACTTTTGTGGGGGACATATTTATGGTTCCTCAAGACCCTCTGTGAAGAAATGGACACCGGCTAGACAAATTTCTTCAAAAGGAAGACTTTCTTCGAGACAGGCAGCCAAGACCCAATGCTCAGCCTGGTATGGGCATATTTGACCTTGCATTCCGGAGCAACAAAACCGATGGAGCCAAAGAAAGCCCCGAGGCTCCATCCCGGATCCATGGAGCCACTGTGAACCCTAGTCTTCCTCGGCATCCCTCCTCTGCATCCCTGAACACGCTTCCCACACTTCCAACATTGCAGAAGAACGTTCCAGTGCCGGCAAAGAGAACTTTTGCCGAGACAATCAAGCTGAGAGACGGGTTGCTGAACATCTTCCCTGGCTCTGAGCAGAAACTTAAGATCGACGAGATTCTGGAAGCTCATCCCGATGTGAGAGACCTGAATGTCCTCGCTGCCCTGGTGTTGGAGTGCATGCTGGGATGAGACCCAGTGATTGTGGATGCTCTGAGTGAGAGGTAGGTACTGGGCACTGTTGCCAAAAGTTGTTTCGGCCAAACAGACAAATTCAGTCAGAATTCAAGAGAATATAGTTTGAATGATTTTATTTGGAGAACAGTGAAGGATAGAACAACTTATTTGAGGAAGTCTCCTAGAGATAAGAAAGAGTAAGAGTGACTTTATCCAGCAAAAAGCCTCCCAGACAACAATTAAACCTAGTGAGTAATAGTTAAATTAGAGTAGACAATATTGTTACAAATACAATTATAGATAATTGAATTTGTTTTGTTATTTGTAATCCAAGGAACGTTTGCTGGTACAAAACTGAATGAAAATTCACCTTTCAAACTGTTATGGTTTGCAGATCATTGCAGAAACCACTCAAAGACCAGTCTTACTCATCTGGAATGAATGACCCTAAGATAGATTGATCAAGACAATATGAGAGACTTGACAGCTGGCTGTCATCACCAATTAGAATTACAGAGGAATTTTAAGCCAGGGATCCACAATTATCATTGGGTAGGTATCCGACCAATTAATATTTTGTGACACGGGATTTCCTTAGGAACCTGTCCTTGATGTACATGTATTCAACTTCAATTTCTGAGTCAATTTAAGTATGGCAGCACACTTGTCTCGCCTAACACACATGTCTTAACATGTTAACCAAGATATTAGTTACCCATGTACATTTGATTCTCCCAAGCAGAATGTCAGTTTACAGGTAAGTGTCGGAAATTTAATCCTCTCTCAATCCTACTCAAATGGAAGTCTTACTTCAAATAGCTTCTTACATGGGTAGAGGTGTCTGTCCTGTGTTGGCGTGCATGCTAGGGGAAGCTTATTAAAGGAAAAGCATAAAATTTCATAGAGAGGTATAGGAAATGTCACTTCATGTTTGGGTAGGGTCCAAGCTTATTGTGGCTACTATACATGCTTTACTTTATACTCTTACTTTTTACTCTCTTACTTTGCTTCTGTTGTTATGGGTTTACAAGAACACCAAACCACCAAAAATAACAGAATTTTCTATTCCTTAGAGCATGAGACGGTATATATATATATATATATATATATATATATATATATATATATATATATATATATATATATATATATATACAATTATAAATAATTGAATTTGTTTTGTTATTAGGAATTCAAGTAACATTTGCTGGCACAAAACTGAATGAATATATATATATATATATATATATATATATATATATATATATATATATATATATATAATCTTTACACAATTTGTAACATCACTAAATGAAAAGATAGACAGACAATTTTCATGTAAGCACTAACTTCTCATCTAGGCCTTAACATTCTCCTCCTCTTGGAGCAGTTTCTAGAAGTCAAATCTTAGATTCTTAATTATCTGAAGGCAGGGATAAGTAGATTCCTAAATATTGTAAGATTATTAGTGCAATACACTGCTTCAAAAGAAACTAGATGATTAATTTTGTAACATTCAGAGAGAGTTGCAGAAAGAGTAATAAGGGACTAAGAAAACTAATTGTCAATGAGATCACCCAAAGACAACTGTTACATTGACTTTTGTTTTCTTTTGTTTTATTTTATTCAAGTGTATATTAGTGTAAGTTGGTATCTCAGTTTCTCTTAATATCTGTAAGACATCTGTAGAGAACCTAACAGATTTTAAAGTCTTTGTTGCACAGTCAGGTCTAATTCTAAGAAACCATGAGTGAGATAACCCCAACCAATGAACATTCATGGTATCTATTCCCTAATAAGTGGATATCATCAGTAAATTAGAAGATACACAGAATTCTATATATATCCACCAAAGCCAGATATCATTGAGAAAAGAGAGAAGATGATTGAATCCTTCTCAAAGGGTAAATAAAATACATAATAAGGACAAACAGATGAAAATAACTAAGTGTGGGGTAAGTAGGATATTTTAGGGGATCAGGGGATTAAATGTGCCAAATTCTAACTTATTATAGACTAGGCTTGCTACTCCATTTTTTTAATGGGTCAGTGTTATTGGAATTTCTTTTAGCGGGCAAATAATTTGAAGCTGCACTATCTTTGTTTGTGAAGTGTCTTTCTTATATGTAGCAGATTGAAGGATCTTGTTTTTGTATGCTGTCGCTTAATTAGAGCTTCTTTCTTGCTCAACTGAGTCTGTTGATATTGATTAATGTTAATGACAAATAACTTTCAAATCCAGTTATTTTGATACTGGTTTTGGTGGTGATGAAGGTGTGTATTTCTATGTGTGTGTGTATGTTTCACTTATTTTCTTTGTGTGGTACTGAAATTATTTCCTGTATTTTCCTGAATATGGTTAATCACCATCAGTTGGATATTTCCTCCTAATGTATTTTGTAGGGCTGGGTTTGCAAATAGAAGTATAAAGTTGAGTTTCACAAGGAAATATTTTTATCTTCAACAATTGTGAGTGAAGGTTTTTGTTTTTAGTAGTGTAAATTGTCATCTGTGTTCTCTTAATGACTGTAAGTCATGTATCTGCATGAGACATTTAACTTTCAGACTCTGTTGAGAAGTCAGGTGTAATTCTAAATCAGCAAGAGTGAGGCAAAACAGACATGAGACCTAAGCGCTCTAAATGGGTATCATCAGGGAAATAGAAGATAAAAAGATACTAGCCACAGTAATACCAAAGCAAAATAACAAGGAGTAAACAGGTAGGATGACTGACTCATTCTCAGAAAGAGAATTCAAGTAGATATTGAGGGAGGATGGACTGAACACACTGTGTTGTTGGTGAGTAAGGCAGGGTATGGGATCAGAGGTAAAAAAGAAGTGAATTCATGATGAAGACATCTGTAGTAATGAATGGATAGACGTAGAAATGGGGTTATGACCCAGGGTAGACTGTGGGCTACTTTTTTTTTTTTTGTTGATTAGTCATCTTTATTTACAGGACAATGGGGAAGGATTTGTTTACCATAGAACAAGGGACTCGGGCACTGTTATTTTCATTAAACAGGAAATCAATATTTCATAAGAATTATGAGTTTAATAAGAATAAGAATCTTCAAGAAGACTTTACATCAGTTGATGTCTTTATTTTATAGAGAAAATGTAGTCTTGGTGGCTCAGTGAATCCAATATGCTTTTTAAAGTATCATTTGTCTGAATTTGATTATTTCAATGAAATATCATGCTGTCAGTTTTATTAGGTTTAAAAAGCTCTGTTTTCCCTTTGAAAATAGTAATTTCTGTTGCCAGGATAGTGTTACACAAGACTATGTACTTCTGGCTTTCTACATGTCTTCATCTTGTAATTTTTGAAGGGTAAGAAGTAAAAGTTTATAGAAAACTATTCTATATTGTGATATTTTAAGAGTCTCTCCCAGCAAATCTATTGACCTTCTCTAGTATTTGAATAATTATTGAAGGTTTTCACAATTTTTTTCTAATCAAAATTTTCTAGTGGGGAACCTCAAGTGCTGCAAAAATACATCCTGATTGAAAAATATGCCAAATGGTTTCTTCAGATTATATTTTCACCAGAAAACATTTGTAAATGGTTTCTTTGGCCTGAAATGCAGAAGTAGATATTTCTCCATTCACTACATCTCTGAAGATTGTCAGCTGTAATATATTTGAACTCACATTCAAAGCGAGAAACCAAAAGAAAGCACTGACAACTTCAATACACTTAAAAGTCTTCTCCCCTGTAAATATTCTCTAATGACTTTTTAGAAAACTTTTGTCAGTAAAAATTGTCTCATTCACTTAATTTACGATGTTTCTCTACTGTATGCAATCAATCAGACTGGCATTATACTTAATGCCTTTTTCATAAACATGACATTTTGAAAATTTATCTCATGTATGAATTCTCTGATGCCTTTTCAGACTAACTTGGTGAGTAAAGCCTTTGTCATATTCACTGCATTTGTAAGGTTTCTTTCCAGGATGAGTTCTTTGATGAATTCTCAGTCTTACTTTGTGAGCAAAACATTTTTTACATTCAATACATTTGTAAGGTTTCTCTCCTGTATGAACTCTCTGATGACTACCAAGATGGTATTGTCAGCCAAAGCATTTGTAACATTCACTGCATTTATTTGGTTTCTCTTGTACATGAATTTTTTGATGATTACTAAGATGAGATAGTTGGCCAAAATATTTGTTAACTTTTTGTAAGGTTTTTCTTCTGTATGGATTCTCTGATGACTAATAAGATCATATTGCTGGCCAAAACATTTGTCATATTTACTGCATTTGTAAGTTTTATCTCCTGTATGAATTCTCTGATGAGCTCTAGATTACTTTTTAGGTAAATGATCTGTGTGGATTCCTGCATTTACACTAGAGATAGTACATTCATTTGAAATTATTATGCAGTTTTTATATTTACAAACACCTCTGGTTTTTACAGTTTTCCATCTTTTTAGATTTGAGGATTTTTGAGAGTCATCTTGGTGATTAGTTTGACAAGGTGTACTTTGGGTGGATTCAAGAGTCATTTTCCTAATTTTATCCCATTTAGAAAACTGCTCTTGGACATTCACATGGTCATGGAATTTATCCACAACCTTACCATGCATTCCAGATATGAGATGATTTTCCACAAACAATAGATTATTGCAATTCTCCAATGCCACAACCTTGTACAGTGTCCTATGAGCAGAACATAGACATTCCCATTACTCTAGTGTGAAGTCCGTAGGCATATCCCTGAAGGTACAAGACCCTGTACAGTTTTTACGAGAGGCACTCTCATTCTTTTTGATGTTCTCCCAGCTTCAAGTATTGGAAGGCTTCTGGATTCCTTGTTAAAATCGGCTTGGCCTTTATCATCCAGGACAATTAGAGTTGATTTACATATATGAAACTTTGAGTTAGAATATGGAATCCTGGCAGGAGATGGGACCAACTCTGAATGTCATAGGAGGACAGCTCAGCAACTGCAGCTTTAGGATGTTCTCTGGTTCCTCGGACACTTAGGACTAGCATCCCCCCAAAACTTCCTGGCCATGAGACAGCAGAGGTGCAGTGAGAACAGTGGAATGGTGGAACTTCCTGTCACTAAGTTGTGGGAAACTCTTTTTGAATTCCCAGCAATGAGGGGTTTGGTCCCTGAAGGGGCCAGTTCTTAAAACCTGGCAATATGGTCTAATATGCTGGCTTCTTTTTCATTCCATAGCTCCTATCTTCTTCTTGTTTTGTTTGTACTCTCTTCAGTCTGCGTCTGAAAATTGCTGTTGGAAATTGCCTTGTCCTCTCTCTCTTTTATTTCTTTGTAGTGTTTTATTTTTAGTGTCCTATGACTTCTCTGTTCACATGAGAGTTGGGGAATTCTTTTGTCAGTTGTTTCACTGATTCATCACAATATGCGCTTCTCAACTAGACAACATTTTTTAACAACATTATTTTAACGAACAAAGATATATTTACAGATTTTAAGCATTTTTTGCATAAAAGTATATAATACATTTTTGTCAGTACTTGTTTTTTTTTTTTTTTTTGAAGGTTTGATAGTGTGATCAAGATACCACCAGTTACAATGAGCAAAAAGTACATGTAAAGCAATATGCAACCTGAAAATAGTCAAAGTTTTCTTGGTGTGTAAAGATATTTTTTTAACAATGAGCAACAGTACATGTAATACATGGTACAACCCGGAATTTGTCAATGTATTCTTGGTAGGTAAGGATTGAGCATGACAATTTTTTTGTTCTGTTTTCTTTTTTCTTAGACTTCAGACAGTCTGTGAGATGTGTCTGGCGCAGTTTGAACCTTTGGGGTTAGCTTCCCACTATCGGTGACCGCATATTATGTCTGTTCTTTTGTGACTGGGTTATCTCAATTAGGATGATATTTTCTAGATGCAGCCATTTTCTTAAGAATTTGGTTAAGTCGTAGTTTCTGGTGGCTGAGTAGTATTCCATTGTGTAAATGTACCACAATTCTTGTATCCATTCGTCTTCTGAAGGACATCTGGGTTCTTTCCAGCCTCTGGCTATTTAAATAAAGCTGCTATGAACATTGTGGTGCATATATCTTAGTTATGTACTAAAGTGTCTCTGGGGTATATGCCCAGAAGTGGAATAGCTGGGTCTTCAGGTAGTAGTATGTCCAATTTTCTGAGGGATCACTAGACTGATATCCAGAGTGGTTGTATCAGTTTGCAACCCCACCAACAGTGGAGAAGTGTTCCTCTTTCTCTACAACCTCACCAGCATCTGCTGTCATCTGAGTTTTGGATCTTGGCCAATCTGACTGGTGTGAGGTGGAATCTCAGGGTTGTTTTGATTTGCATTTCTGTGATGGCTAAAGATGTGGAGCACTTCCTCAGATATTTCTCATCCATTCGATTTTTCTCAGCTGAGTATGCTTTGTTTAGCTCTGTACACCATTTTTAATAGGGTTGTTTGATTCTCTAGTGTCTAGCTTTTTGTGTTCTTTTTATACCTTGGATATTAGGTCTCTATGTGCTTTGGAGTTGGTAAAGACCTTTTCCCATTCAGTTGGCTGCCATTTTGTTTTCCTGACAATGTCCTTAGCCTTACAGAAACTTTGCAATCTAATTAAGTCCCATTTGTTAATCTTTGACCTTAGAGCTTGAGACATTGGTCTTTTGTTCAGAAAATTTTCTCCTGTGCCTATGTGTTCTAAGGTTTTCCCTACTTTCTCATCTAATAGTTTCAGTGTTTCTGGTTTAATGTGGAGATCTTTGATCCACTTACACTTGAACTTTGGACAAGGAGATAAGAAAGGGTCTATTTTCATTCTTTTGCATGCTGAGTTCCAGTTGGACCAGCACCATTTGTTGAATAAGCTGTCCTTTTTCCATTGAATGTTTATGGCTCTTTTGTCCAAAATCAGGTGACCATATACCTGAGGGCTAATTTCTGGATTTTTTTCTATTCCATTGATCTACATGCCTATTTCTGTACCAGGACCATGCAGTATTCAGCACAATTGCCTTGTAATATAGCTTGACGTCAGGGATAGTGATTCAAGCAGATGTATTCTCATTGTTGAGAATGGATTTCGCTATTCTAGTTCTTTTTTTATTTCATATGAAATTGCACATTGATCTTTCCAATTCAATGAAGTACTGGGTTGGAATTTTGATGGGGATTGCATTGAATTTGTAGATTGCTTTTGGTTGATGGCCATTTTTAAAATGTTGATCCTTCCAATCCATGGGCATAAGAGATCTTTCCATTTTCTGAGATCATCCTCAATTTCCTTCTTTAGAGGTTTGAAGTTCTTGTCATACAGGTCCTTCACTTGCTTAGTTAGAGTCACACCAAGGTATTCCATAGTAATTGTGATGACTGTGTAGGGTACCTTTTCCCTAATTTCTTTCTCCACATGTTTTTCCTTTGAGTATAGGAAGGCTACTGATTTATTTGAGATAATTTTGTATCCAGCTACTGTGCTGGACTTAACAGCTGTAGGAGTTCTCTGGTGGAATTTTTGGGGTCACTTAAGTACACTATCATGTCATCGGCAAAGAGTGATGTTTTTATCTCTTTCTTTCCTATTTGTATTCCCTTGATCTCCTTTTGCTGTCTAATTGCTCAGGCCAGGAATTCCAGTACTATGTTAAATATGTAGGAGGAGAGTGGGCAGCCTAGTCCAGTCCCTGACTTTAGTGGGATTACTTCAAGTTTCCCACCATTAAGTTTGATGTTGGCTGTTGGTTTGCTGTATATTGCTTTTATTATGTTTAGGTATGGACCTTGGATTTCTGTTCTTTCCAGGAATTTTAAAATGAGGGGGTGTTGAATTTTGTCGAATGCTTTCTCAGCATCTAGTAAGATGATTATGTGATTTTTTTCTTTGAGTTTGTTTATATGGTAGATTACATTGATGGATTTCCTTATATTAAACCATCCCTGCATTCTGGGGATGAAGCCTACTTGGTCATGATGAATGATCATTTTGATGTGTTCTTGGATTTGGTTTGCAAGGATTTTGTTGAGTATTTTTGCATCCATGTTAATAAGTGAGATTGGTCTGAAGTTCTCTTTCCTAGTAGGGTCTTATTGTGGTTTAGGTATGAGGGTTATTGTAGCCTCAAAAAATGAGTTAGGTAGTATTCCATCTGATTCTATCTTTTAGAATAGTTTGGATAGTACTGGAGTTATATCCGCAATAAATGTCTGATAAAATTCTGCATTGAACCGCTCTGGACCTTGGCTTTTTTTGGTTGGGAGGCTTTTGATGACTCCTTCTATTTCTATAGGTGTTATGGGATTATTTAGATGGTTTACTTGGTCCTGTCTAGGATATTATCCATTTCCTCCAGATTTTCCAATTTTGTGGAGTTTAAGTTTTTGTAGTAGGATCTGATGATTTCTTGAATTTCCTCAGTTTCAGTTGTTATGTCTCCACTTTCTTTTCTGATTCTGTTGATTTGGATACTCCCTCTTTGCCATCTAGTTAGTCTGGCTAGGGTTTTATCAATCTTTTTGATATTCTCAAAGTACCAACTCTTGGTTTTGTTGATTTTTTCAATGGTTCTTTTTGTTTCTATTTGGTCTATTTCTGTCCTAATTTTGAATATTTCTTGCCGTCTACTCTTCTTGGGTATATCTGCTTCATTTTGTTCTAGGGATTTTAGCTGTGCTGTCAGTTTCTTGATGTAAGCTCTCTCCAGTTTCTTTTTGGAAGCACTTAAGGCTATGAGTTTTCCTCTCATTACTGGTTTCATTGCATCCCATTGGTTTGAGTATGCTGTTTTTCCATTTTTGTTGGATTCTAGAAATTCCTTAATTTCTTTCTTTATTTCTTCTTTGACCCTGCTATCCTTTAATAGAGTGTTGTTTAGTTTCCATGTGTATGTGGGCTTTTTGTTGTCTTTGATGTTGTTAAAGGCCAGCCTTAGACCATGGTGATCTGAGAGGATGCATGGGAGTATTTCAATCTTCTTATATCGATTGAGGCTTGTTCGGTGTCCAATTATGTGGTCAATTTTCGAGAAGGTGCCATGGGGTGATGAGAAGAAGGTGTATTCTTTTACTTAAGGATGATATGTCCTGTAGATATCTATTAATTCTGGTTGGTTCAAAGTCTCTGCTAGTTTTGCAGTGTCCTTGTTCAGTTTCTGATTCCATGATCTGTCCATTCGCGAGAGTGTGGTTTTAAGATCTTCCACTATTATTATGTGGGGTAAATGTGTTTTTTTAGCTTTAGTAGGGTTTCTTTTATGAATGTGGGTGCTTTTTTATTTGGAGCATATATGTTAAGGATTGAGAGTTCCTCCTGACAGATTTCCCCAGTAATGAGTAAAAAGTGTCCTTCCTTATCTTTTTGGATAACTTTTGGTTGGAAATTTACTTTTTCGATATTAGAATAGCCACTCCAGCTTGCTTCTTGGGACTGTTTCCTTGGACGTTTTTTTTCCCCACTTTTTAACTCTGAGATAGTGTCTGTCTTTGTCTCTGAGATGAGTTTCCTGTATGCAATAAAAGGCTGGATTTTGTTTATGTATCCAGTCTGATAGCCTATGTCTCTTTATTGGGGAGTTGAGCTATTTCTGTTAATAGATATCAAGGAATAGTGGTTTCTGTTATCTGCTATTATTGCCTTTGTAGGTTGAGTTTTGTCTGTGTCTTTTTCTTCTTTTGGTTTTCCTGCTTAGGAGTTTTCTTGTTTTTACTAGGATGTAGTTCCCCTCTTTGTATTGGGTTTTTTATCTATAATTCGTTGTAGTGCTGGATTTGTAATCAGATAGTTTGTAAATTTAGATTTGTCTTGAAATATCTTCATCTCTCCATCTATGGTGATTGATAGTTTTGCTGGGTATAGCAGCTTGGGGTGGCACTTGTGCTCTCTTAGGGTGTGCATGATGTCTGTCCAGGCTCTTCTAGCTTTCATAGTCTCTGTTAAGAAATCGGGTATGATTCTGATTGGTCTGCCTTTATATGTTACCTGACATTTTTCCTTTACTGCTTTTAGTATTCTTTCTTTGCTTTGGGTACTTGGTGTTTTGACTATTATGTGTCGGGAGGTATTTCTTTTCTGATCCAACCTATTTGGAGTTCTGAAGGCCTCTTTTATGTTCGTGGTCATCTCATTCTTGAGGGTAGGGAAGTCTTCTTCTATGATTTTGTTGAAGATAATTACTGTGCCTCTTAGTTGGTACTTTTCTCCCTGTTCTATTACTATTATCCTTAGGTTCAGTCTTCTCATTGTGTCCTGGATTTCCTGGACAATTTGGGTTAGGAGGTTTTTGTTTTTTGCATCTTCTCTGGCTGTTTTGTCTATGTTTACAATGTTGTCTTCTGCCCCCGAGATTCTCTCTTCCATCTCTTGTAGTCTATTGGAAATGCTTGCTTTTGTGAATCCTGGTTTCTTTTTTAGGTGTTCTATATCTAGGGTTATCTCTTTTAGTTTTTTCTTTATTGTGTCAATTTCCGTTTTAATTTCCCTGTTCCATTCCTTCATCTCTTTGGTTCTGTTTTCCTCTAGTTCTTTGAGTTCTTTGAGTGTTTTTCTTGTTTCCTCTTTAAAAGCTTCTGAATCTTTTTGCTTTTTCTCCAGTTCTTGTTTAAGTATCACTATCAACACCTTGAGGTATGATTTCATGTCTGCATCTTCTTTTTCTGGAGTGTTTGTCATTTCAATGTTTGCTGTTATGGGAGAGCTGGGTTCTGGTATTGCCAGGTTGTCTTGGTTTCCTTGGGACAAACTCTTTCGCTTTCATCTTGCCATCTTGTTGTCAGTGATATGTTCTTTCTTTTCCCTTGTATCTGGTCTGTGTCCCTGGATCACAACTGATCCAGGTGTCAGATTATCTGGTCCCTGTTCTGCGCCCTGAAGTCTCTGCCGGGTGGATACAGAAGTTCCAAAGTTGTGTTCCTTTCCCTGATTCAGGCAGGGATGGGGGTGCTCTTACCGTGTGCACTCTACAGAGATCTCTCTGCTCCCTGGCTGCCCAGATCTACTCACCAGTCTTTAAAGCTTTAGGAGCTGCTGATCCGGGTGGCAGATCTAGACATCATTTTTAAGCCCTGATGCTATCTTTTACAATCTAACCTTCAATGTTTTGAATTAAATGTACATATTAAGAGCATGCATTTTTCTAGACTGTGAAATGACAGGTTTGTGTTAATAATGAGGCATAGCACACCTACATTTTTTTTCTTATAAAAACATAATGTGTGGGTTCACAGTAACATCCAATATCCAGCAACAGTTTTATGCAATAGGCATGTGTGTCTATATCTTGCCTATCCCATGGGTTGAGGGAAGTATATTTTCATCTTTCCCCTTAGCCACCTGTGGTATGGTAGATCTCAAATCACATTTTCTCTTTCTCCTCTAGTATTTACATATTTTGAGTTGATTTAATTGTACTGTATTTGATGTCTATGTGTCATTGACATACAATAGCTTTGGTCAAGAATCCATGTACCTGGAAAAAGAAAACCCTTCCCAATCTTCAACACAGATGATAGAGGAAATTTGATCCAGCAACATATTTGCTCTGATCCAATCAATAGAATTTGAATGTCTGTGTGACCCTGGGGGACTCTGGATACACACTTAGGACACACCTGTAAAACCCAGAGAAGATCATCGAATTATGAGACAGGAAAAGTGAACAATCAGATCTCACACAATGTATCAGAGACAGGAAACACACACCTCTCTGCAGAAACACTATACAAGTAAAGCAAAAGTAGGAAAAATTATGTTCTGTCTATGGAGTTGTGAGTACATTTGATGAGTGTAGTCGTGTGCAATTGAGCTCCCTTTGTGAGTTTGGGCAGAGACAGTTGGACATTGAGAAGAAGACAGAATCACCTGTAAGAACAACTGACAACTTTAACCTCAGCAATTTAAATTCAGAGTTTTAGAGCAGAGGGAAACTCCAGAGAATACACAAGTGATCCAAATTTACATGCTGCTTTACCAAAAATTAGCAAGTATGGTAAGTACATTCTTTTTTGCAATTGTCCAAGGAATACAAAAGCATGAATAGAGGCTTATTTTAAATCTCGTCTTTTGGATAATGATTATTCATTTGGCCAGAAAGTTTTGCACATGCAACAGGCCAAATACCAGTATTCTGCATAAACTGACTTAATTGATGTTATTGTATGGACTAGCTTTTTCTTCAGATTCTTTGCAAAAATACTTTCTTGATTCTAACATACAATTCTGTAGTAACACAGCAACATCTTTAGAACAGGGTGTTAAATCATTCTTTGCCAATAAGAAAGTGGAATCCACATCAATAGTTCCCATTGCCAAAGAACTGCTGTGTGTACAAGAAAGTAGGAAGAACCAAACAGCCAAACATTAACCAAATTCTACTAAATGTATCTCTTGTTGACTAATAGTTTCTCCTACTTTCTGCAAAGCTATTAGTCCCTCAGCTGTTAATATCCCAGGGGAATTAGAATTTCCATCCCTCTTGAGAACATCAAACAGAATCTTAAAAATCTCCTGGGTTGAGCTTTAGGTGAGGTCTTAGTCAATTACCATTTCCTAGAGACATTAGGAAATAATTTAATGGAAGTAACCTGTCTTTTCTTCTTTGAAGTTTCTGTGCCATATTTTGTTTAGAATATAACTGGTGTCCCAAATATTAAAAAGAATATTGTCTTTGAATATTTTCTAGAGCAACCCACTACTCCCCAAAATCTTAGAACTTGTTGCGTAAGCCAAATTCGAGTAGTATATATCATTCAGTGGGATCAGATAATAAAATCTCCATAGAAGAAATGATATTCACTAAAAGATTCAAAGTCCCAATGCATTGTATTGAAGTAGCAGCACATTTTTTAATCCAAAAAGGGCTATTAGCAATTCCCTGAAACAAAACATTCTAATGGTATAGTTTCATGGTTCTTTAAAATTACAAGCAGACATGCTAAATTCAAACATTTTAGAATCATTAAGATGCAAAGAAGTAATATAAAATCAGTTTTTAAATCTATAATATTTGATCGTGTGAAGTGCTGACAAGTTGCTAGTGTATGCTGTCTCCTGAGTCTTTTTGGAAGGACTCAGAGCTATGAGTTTTCCTCTCAGTACTGCTTTCATTTAATCCAATAGGTTTGGGTATTTTGTGTTTATTTTTTCATTAAATTTTAGAAACATTGGATTGTGGTAGTTCCAGGTTGTCTTGGTTTCCCTGGGGTACATTCTTTCACTTTCCTCTTGCCATCTTGTTCTGTGTGATTATATGTGGTCTTGTTGTCAGTGAATGGTTCTAGTCTCTCCTGTGTACCTGGCCTGTGTTCCTGAATCTCTGATGTTCCTGATGGCAGATTGCCTGAGCACCTGTTGTGCTCGGATAGTCCAATGGGTGGAAACAGAGGTCCTTAGTTAGAGTTCCTGGTCCCCTGAAGGAATCAGGAGGGGGCCACATTCTGAGAGGAAGGCACAGACTTCTCTGCTCCTGACTACTCAGAACGACTTCTCGTAGGAGGTTCTAATTTCTCTGTGTCCCTGGATCTCTGCTGTTCCTGGTGGCGAATTACCTGTTCTGCACCCTAAATAGAAGGTTTCTAATCCCTTGGACAAAGCTCAAGTGCAGGTAGATCAAACATCTCCACATTAAACCAGGTACACTGAAACTATTAGATGAGAAAATAGGGAAAACCTTACAGCTCATATGCACAGGAGAAAACTTTCTGAACAGAACACCAATGGCTCATGCTCTAAGATCAAAATTGATAAATGGGACTTAATGAGATTGCAAAGTTTTTGTAAGGGTAAGGAAACTGTGAAGATAACAAAATGTCTAGACAACAGATTGGGAAAAAATCTTTACCAACCTCAAATCAGATATAGGCATAATATCCAAAGTATAAAAAAAACTCGAGAAGCTAGACACCAGAGAATTAAACAACCCTATTAAAAACGGGGTACAGAGCTAAGCAAAAGTTTTCAATTCAGGAATATTGAATGTCTGAGAAGCATGGAAGGAAGTGCTTGACATAATTAGCCATCAGGGAAATGCAAATCAAAACAACCCTAAGATTCCACTTCACATCAGTCAGAAGGGCAAAGATCAACAATTCAGATGACAGCAGATGCTGGCAAGGATGCAGAGAAAGAGGAACACTTCTCCTCTGTAGGTGGGGTTCTAAACTGGTACAACAACTCTGGAAATCAATCAGGCGATTCCTCAGAAAATAGGACATAATTCTACCTGAAGACCCAGTTCTTCCATGTCTGGGCATATACCCCATAGAAGCTCTAATATACAACAAAGACACATGGACCATAATGTTCATAGCAGCCCTATTTATAATAGACAGAAGCTGGAAAGAACCCAGATGTCCTTCAGTAGATGAACGGATACCAAAATTGTGGTATATTATACAATGGATTTGTACTCAACTATCAGAAACAATGACTTTATGAAATTCTTAAGAAAATCAATGCATCTAAAGAATATCATCCAGAGTGTGATTACCCAGTCACAAAGGAACAGACATAATGTGCAGTCACTGATAATTGTATACTAACCCCAGAAAGCACAGAACTCCCCGGAAACAACTCACAGACTATACAACGTTAAAGAAAAATAAAGAAAGTGAAAAACCTTTAAGATTAACCTGTACACACCAAAAAAACTTTCACTTATTCGATGTTACACCTTGGTTTACATGTATTTAAGCTCATTATATGTAGAAAGACCTTAATGCTCCCAATCAAATATTTAAAATAAACCAAGTAGTGACACAAATGTATTAGTATACTTTCATGTAAGAATGCTTTAAAATTGTAAAAAAAAAAAAAAAGAAAAAGAAAAAGAAAGTACGAAAAAGAACAAAAAAATTTAATGCCTTCCTATTTTCTTTCCACATGGTTACAGGAAATAAATAATAAATTATAAGTGTCTAATGTCTCAGAGTAAAAACAAAATATTTCTAAGTAAAATACTCTGTATCCAGGTATTTTATTCATTCTTTTGTATATTATACTGCTAATTCATCTGAAATGGTTTCTAGTAGCTTAGTGTCTCTTAATTGATCCTCACAAAGTGTGAATCTCTGTGTAGCACAAGCTGGTGCATCAGTGGAGCCCAGGTGCCCTTCCCTTTGCTTCCCTTTTCCTATTGACTATTCTCATTCACCCCCTTCAGGAAACTGTCTCTGCTTTTTGAGTGCTTGATGTGCTCAATCTGCACACTGATCCTCTTGTTTACAATCTTGCCATTAACTTGCTTGTTTGTTTACATGCATTCCCAGGGGAACACTTTTAGGGCATTCCTTTTTGAACACTGCCTGTTCTTTTGATGGTTAGAATATCACCCTCCTTGTAGTTTCCTATGATGTGGCCAAGTAACACATCCATGTTTCATAAGAAAGCCTAGAAAACACAAAGCAAGAACCCCTTCTCTTTCCCTTTCAGATGGCCATTTTGGTGAAGAACCTGAGAAGATGCTCTAGACTAAAGTAATATGAGGACTAGAAACTAAGGTTTCTAAATGATCACAAAATTCTTACACCACTTATTCCCTCCACTACTAAGTCAGTGAAGGTCAAGGTGTACTTGGACCCCTCCTGCTCTTTTGCATGGATAAACATCCACAGCAAACCTACTGAGAGTCATTAGCTTCTTTCCCTTTCAGTGACATGTCCAGAGCCAATAAGATATAATGTTATTGGCTCACTAGTTCCACTGGTTACAGTTTAATTGTTACAGAAAAGTCGTTCTAATGCTTTGAGATTGCCTTATTCTTCTAAATTCGTGTGGTAAAGTACAAAGGAATGGCTCATGGTCTAGCGGTTAGGGATGACATTGAGTTTATTTTATAGACAGTCTATGCAGGCAGCCAAAAGAAAGGAAGTGGCTGGGTTGGGCTTCAGATATCTCTTCAGTTGGAAGAGCAGACAGAGTCTAAATCCAGTCAAATACCTATTTGTGCACTACATTTCTAGAGAAGAGAGGACCCACAAATGATGCAAATGCTATTTCAAGCATCAATGAGATTGTTAGGTTCAATATCAGTAAATCCCAAACACTCAAAGCCAATATTCTAGTGACATACTCAATTTATTTTCTTATCTTTCTTGTCTGTCTTCTCTTGGTTCAAATCTTTATTATCCTTAATCTAATATTAATATGTTTGTACCTTAAATCAGGGCTCACAAAGGAGAGTTCAAGATATAACTATGTTATTATTAATTTTTATCTAAGAACCAACACTTTTCATTTTTAACACAAATTTTGATACTCTATTTTTTTCCTTTTTTCCTTTTTTAAAAAATATTGGATATATTTAATTTACATTTCAACTGTCATTCCCTATCCTATCTTCCCCTCAATAAACACCATATGTCATGATCTTCCCCTGATTCAATGTATTAATCACCCACCAACCCACACCATCCTCCCTCCCTGCTCTAATATTACCATATTCTGGGGCATCCAGCCTTGCTAGAACCAAGGGCTTCTTCTCCAATTGATGCCCAACAAGGCCATTCTCTACTACATGTGCAGCTGGAGCCATGGGTCAGTCCATGTATACACTTAGAATAGTAGTTTAATCCCTGGGACTTCTGGTTGGTTTAAATTGTTGTGTAAGTGAAATTTTAACCCCCTTCAGCTTTTTCAATCCTTTCTCTGATGCCTCTAAGGGGGACCCTGTTCTCAGTTAAGTAGTTGGCTCTAAGCATCTACCTCTGTATTTGGCATGATCTGGAAGATTACCTCAGGAGGCAAACTATACCAGACTGCTGTCAGCATGTACTTCTTGGCATCAGCAATATTGTCTGAGTTTAGTGGCTGTATTTAAGGTCCCCTTGATCATTAGTTGAAAAAATGCCTTACAGCTAGACCTCATGGAGGCATTTCCTCAACTGAGGCTCCTTTCTCTGTGATAACTCCATCTTGTGTCACGTTGACACAAAATCAGCCAGTACAATGTTCATAGCTTTTTAACACCAATAAATCTCACCTGGGTACAACTGGTCTTGGGTAGCTCCATGTTGCTTCCAGCTCTTTCCTTCTTCAGATCTCTCACCTCTCTCTTATTTCCTCACCCAGCCCAATTACCTTCATTCCTTTATTTTACTAATGAAAATGGGAATACTCAGTTGGAGTCATGTGACTAGCCAGCCCTTCTTGGGGACGTGGAATTAATGTTAAATTACAAACAACTACAGGAAAATCTACAAAAGACTCTTAATCCTGAACATCTATGCTCCAAATACAAGGGCACCCACATTCATAAAAGAAACCTTACTAAAGATCAAAGCATGTGTGGCAGAATTCACAACAATAGTGGGAGACTTCAACACCTAAGTCTCATCAATGGAAAGATCATGGAAGCAGAAACTGAACAGAGACATAGTGAAACTAAAAAAAGTTTTGAATCAAGTAGATTTAACAGACATCTACAGAGTATTTTATACTAAAACAAATAAATATACCTTCATATCAGCATCTCAGGACATAATCTCCAAAATGACCAACTAGTGGGTCACATAACTGTCCTCAACTGATACAAGAACATGAAAATAATCCCATGTATCCTATCAGATCACCCAAATTCTCAATAGAGACTATCAATGCTAGATGATCCTGGACAGACATCATGCAGACCCTAAAAGAATATAAGTGTCAGCCCAAATTGCTATACCCAGAAAACACTCAATCACCGTAGATGGAGAAAACAAGCGTTCCAGGACAAAAGTAAATATACACAATATCTGACCACAAACCAAGCAATACAAGAAATTATAGGTGGAAAAGCCAAGACAAGGAGGAAAACTACATCCTACATAAAACAAGACAAATCCTAAGCAACAAAACCTAAAGAGTAAAGACACACAGGCACAATTCTTTCTCTAAAAGCAAAAATAGAATGAAACAGCAACCACTATTCCTTAATATCTGTAAACGTAAATAGATTCAATTCACCAACATAAAAACATGGGCTACCAGTCTGGATATATAAATAGAACACACATTTTGCTGCATACAAGAAACTCATATCAGAGTCAAAGAAGAAACTAACTCTGAGTCAAATTTTGGAAAAAAAAATTCGAAGCAAATGGCCCCAAAAAGCAAGCTGGAGTGGCCATAATAATATCTAATTAAGAAGATTTACAACTAAAAGTTATCAAAAAAGATAAGAAAGAACTCTAACTAAGCAAGTGAAAGACCTGTATGACTAGAACTTCAAATCAACAAAGAAGGAAGTCATGGAAGATCTCAGAAAATAATAAGACCTCGCATGCTCATGGATTAGAAGGGTCAACATTTTAAAAAAAGGCTATCTTACTAAAAGCAATCAAAAGATTAAATGCAATTCACATCAAAACTCTAACCCAGTTCTTCACTGAGTTGGAAGGAGCAATGTGGAATTTCATCTGGAATAACAAAAGACCAAGAATAGCAGAATCCATCCTCAACAACAAGAAAACATATGCAGGAATCACCATCCCTGATCTCCAGCTATGTTACAAGCCAATTTTGCGAAAAACTGCATGGTCCTGGTACAGAAACAGGCATGTGGATCAATGGAATAGAATAAAAGATCCAGAAATGAACCCTCACATATATGGTCACCTGATTTTTGTCTAAAGTGCTGTAAACATTCAATGGAAAAAAAAATACTCTTCAACAAATAGTGTTGGTCCTACTGACACTCAGCATGCAGAAAAATGAAAATAGACCCTTTCTTATCTTTTTCTACAAAGATCAAGTGCAAGTGGATCAAAGATCTCCTCATTGAACCAGGTACACTGAAACTGTTAGAAGAGAAACTAGGAAAACCTTAGAACTCATAGGCACAGGAGAAAATTTCCTGAACAGAAAACCAATGGCTTGTGCTTTAAGGTCAAATATTGTCAAATGGGACATAATGAGATTGCCAAGTTTCTGTAAGGCTAAGGACAATGTCAAGAAAACAAAATGGAAGCCATCAGATTGGGAAAAGGTCATTACCAACCCAAATTCTAAAAAGACCTGATATCAAAGGTATACAAAGAACTCAAGAAGCTAGACACCAAAGAATCAAACAACGCTATTTAAAAATGAGGTATGGTACTAAATAAAATATTCTCAATTGAGGAATATCAAATGCCTGAAAATCATCTAAGGAAGTGCTTGACATCATTAGCCATCAGGGAAATGCAAATCAAAACAAACCTGACATTCCACTTCACACCAACAAGAATAGCTAAGATCAAAAATTTTGAAGAGAACAGATGATGGTGAGGATGCAGAGAAAGAGGAACACTCCTCCACTGTAAATGGAGTTCTAAGCAGCTACAGCAAATCTGGAAATCAGTATGGCGGTTCCTCAGAAAATTCGACATTGTAATAGATGAAGAACCAATTATTACACTTCTGGGCATATACACCAGAGAAGTTACAACATACAACAAAGACACATGCACCAACATGTTCATAGAAGCCTAATTATAATAGCCAGAGCCTGGAAAGAACCAAGATGTCCTTCTGTAGATGAATGGATACAGAAATTGTGGTATATTTACTCAGTGGAGTACTACTCAGCTATCAGAAACAATGACTTTTTGAAATTCTTAAGAAAATGGATGCATCTACAGAATATCATCCTGAATGACATAATATGCAGTCACTGTTTATTGGATAGTAACCCCAGAAATCTCATAACACCCCAGAACAATTCATAGACTATATGAAGTAAAAAAAAAAAAAGAAAAAAAACAAAAAAGAAAAAAAACAAAGGCAGAAAACAAAAAAGGAAGCAAAACAAATAAAAAAATAACTAAAAACCTATTATGCCTAATGTTTACACACCAAGAAAACTTTAACTATTTCCAGGTTACATCTTCTTTTACATGTACTTTTTGATCATTGTTACTAGTAAAATTTTAATGCATACTAGCAAACTTGAAGATAATCAAGTACTTACAAAAAGTATTCATATACTCTTTATCCATAAATGCTTAAAATCTGTACATTATGTTTGTTTGTTAAAATAAAGATGTTCAATTTATGAAAAAAAATACCTAAAAATTAAAGAAGAGTAGAGACAAAAAGAAAGGACAGCAAGACAGTAGGTCTGATCAAGCTGACAATATTTTAATTTCCATGCACTAATTTTATACAGGTAGATGAAGGGAATAAAACATAAGACTTAGGAACTTTCCAGCTAAACTACTTTTCACAAACTCTTTGTGGAGAATTATGTGGGAAGAGGGTTTTACTCAGGTGCAGAATATGATGTTCTGCAAAGTAGGATCTGTTGCCTGGGAGGCCTTTCTACTCAGAATCAGAGTTCACATAACTTATAGTCAGTCTCTACTACAGAAAACAGAAACCTAGCCTGAGATATAAGTAATATGATGTTACTTGGAACACTTCCTGCCAAAGGCCAGACTCAGCCCTGTTTATTCTCCTACCATAGGTCCCTGGGAGCTTGGAAGAGCTGCAGGTGTGCTTTCCACCTTAAATAGAAGGGTGAGTAAAATTCTTCTGCCAACATTCTATCCTGGGAGAGGCCAGCCAGAACACTTCATACACGGACAGAGGTACTACCCAGGGGAGCACACTTACAATCAAAAGCCAGACCCAGCCCAAGTAAATCAAGACTGGGCTTGGCCATTGGAATTCGCAATGTACCCAGAGAGAGGAACTCCCAGAAACCATCTTCCTCTAGAGATCATAGGACCACCTACGCACAAGAGATATAAGCTGCAGTAAGAGACAAGATGATCACCTAGCATCACATAGAATAAGATGGCAAGAGCTAAGCACAAGCCTTAAGAAACCAAAACGAAGATCAGATGGCAACATCAAAACTAAGTTCCTCTACCACTGCAAATAGTGGATATCTTCAATAACTAGAAAAACAAGATTTAGACTTAAAATTATACTTCATGATGATGATGGAGAAGCTCAAAGGAGAAGAACATAGAGAACACATTAAAAAGTAAAAGAGAATACACATAAACAAGATGGACCTTTTAAAGAGGATACACAAAAAGCACTTAAATAGTTAAAGGAAAGCATACATAGGTGAAGGAATTGAAAACAGAAACAGAAACAATGAAGGAAAAACTGAAGGAAACAAACTTGAAGTTGGAAAACTTAGAAAAGACATAAGGAGTCATAAACGCTAGAGTCACCAACAGATTACAAGAGATTGAAAAGAGAATCTCAAAGGAATACAGAACATCGAAATCATTGACACAACACTCAGAGAAAATGCAAAAATAAAACAGGTTCTTAGCAAAACATCACGAAAATACAGGACACCATGAGAAGGTCTAACCTAAGGATAATAAGTGTAGACTGGGTCAAGAATATGAACTGAACTCCTACAGCTGATAAACAAGTTCAGCAAAGTGGCTGGATACATAATCAACTCAAACAAATCAGTAGCCTTCCTATACTCAAAGGACAAACATGTGGAGAAAAAAATTAGAGAAAATATACCCTTCACAATAGTCACATAAACTATGAAATACCTAGGTGTGACTCTAAGCAAGTGAAGGATCTGTATGACAACAACTTCAAACCTCTAAAGAAGGAAAAAGAGGAGGATCTCAGAAAATGGAAAGATCCCCCCCTGCTCATGGATTGGAAGGATAAACATTTTAAAAATGGCCATCCTACCCAAAGCAATCTGCAGATACAATGCAATCCCCATCAAAATTTCACCTCAGTTCTTCATTGAGTTGGAAAGATCAATGTGCAACTTCATCAGGAATAACAAAAGACCTAGAATAGAAAAAACCATCCTCAACAAAAAGAAAACATCTTTGGGAATCACTATCTCTGACCTCAAGCTATATTACAAGGCAATTGTGCTGAAAACTGCATGGTATTGGTACAGAAATAGGCACTTGGATCAATGTAATAGAATAAAAGATCCAGAAATGAGCCCTCATGTATATGTTCACCTGATTTTTGACAAAGGAGCAGTAAACATTCAATGGAAAAAGGACAGGCTATTCAACAAATTGTGGTGGTCCACCTGGCACTCAGCATGCAAAAGAATGAAAATAGACCCTTTCTTAACTCCTGGTATAAGGCTCAAGTGTAAGTGGGTCAAAGATCTCCACATTAAACCAGATATACGGAAATTATTAAATGAGAAAGTAGGGAAACCTTAAAACACATAGGCACAGGAGAAAATTTTCTGAAAAACTCCAATGGCTCAAGTTCTAAGATCCATGATAATGAAATGGGACTTTATTGGATTGCAAAGTTTTTATAAGGCTAAGGACATTGTCAAGAAAACAAAACAGCAGCCAACAGAATGGGAAAAGATCTTTACCAAATTCACATCAGATAGAGGCCTAATATCCAAGGTATACAAAGGACTCAAAAAGCTAGACAGCCGAGAATCAAATAACCCTATGAAAAAATGTGGTACAGAGCTAAACTAAACTTTCTCAATTGAGGAATATCGAATGGATGAGAAACATCTAAGGAAATGCTCAACATTTTTAGTTATTCAGGAAATGCAAATAAAAAAAAAACCCTGAGATTCCACCTCACACCAGTCAGATTGGCCAAGATCCAAAACTCAGATGACAACAGATGCTGGCGAGGTTGTGGAGAAAGAGGAACACTTCTCCACTGTTGGTGGGGTTGTAAACTGATACAACCACTTTGGAAATCAGTCTGGCGATTCCTCAGAAAATTGGACATAGTCTTACCTGAATATCCAGCTATTCCACTTCTGGGCATATACCCCATTGATACTCCAATATACAACAAAGATACATGCACCACAATGTTCTGAGCAGCTCTATTTATAATAGCAAGAAGCTGGAAAGAGCACAGATGTCCTCATTAGATGAATGGATACAAAAATTGTGGTACATTTACACAATGGTGTACTACTCAGGCATCAGAAACAATGATGTAACCAAATTCTTAAGAAAATGGTTGCATCTAGAGAAGATCATCCAGAGTGAGATAACCCAGTCACAAAAGAACAGACATAATATACAGTCACTGATATTGAGATGCTAACCCCAGAGGCTAGGACTGCACCAGAAACAACTCTCAGACTGTGTGAAGTTTAAGAAAAAAAGAAAAAAAAATACATAACAACAACAACAACAAAATAAGTCATGCTCAGTCCTTACCCACCAAGAAAATGTTGACTAATCTGGGTTGCCTCCTGTTTTACATGTACTTTTTGCTCATTGTATCTAGTAAGAACTTAATGCAGAGTTTCAAACCATAAGAAAAAGGAAAAAAAATGCCAAGCCTGACACAATTGTATTTGTATACATTCATCCAAAAATGTTTAAAATTTTATTTCTTTTATATTTGTTTTTTAAAATAAAGTTTAAAAAAAGAAAGAAAGAAAAGAGGAAAATGGTTGCATCTAGAAAATATCATCCTGAGTGAGATAATCCAGGCACAAAAGAACAGGCATAACATGCAGTCACTGATAGTGGGATGCTAACCCCAGAAGCTGAGACTGCCCCAGAAACAACTCACAGACTGTGTGAAGTTCAAGAAAAAAAGAAAAGAAACCAAAACAAACAAACAAACAAACAAAAAAGACATTATGCTCAATCCTTCTTCACCAAGAAAACTTACACTAATTCTGGGTTACATCTTGTTTTACATATAATTTTTGCTCACTGTAATTAATAAGACCTTAATGCAGAGAATCAACCATAAAAAAAATTCAAGCACTGACAAAAATGAATTTGAATACATTTATGCAAACATGTTTAATTTTTTTTCCTTTTATCTTTGTTTTGTAAAATAAAGTTTAAAAACTAAATAAATAAATTATAAAAGAACACTTTCCTAATCTAAAAAAGAGATGACCATTTACATAAAAGAAGCCTACTGAACCCTAGATAGACTGGACCAGAAAAGTAATTTTTGCAGATACACAGTAGTCAAAACAACAAGTGCTCAAAAAAAGAAAGAATCATAGAAGCAGTAAAAGAAATAGGGCAGGCAATGTATAAGTCAGACTGGTGATAAATGTAAGAAATTTTTCAACAGAGACTATGAAAGCTAGAAGATCCTAGACTGACCTCATACAGGCCCTGAGGTTACTATATCCAGATAAAACTCTCAATCATTATAGGTGTAGAAACCAAGATGATCCAAGATAAATACAAATTTATACAATATCTCTCCACAAATACAGTCTTTCAAAGTATAGTAGATGAAAACCAAGTCCACAAAGAGGGAAACTTCACGTTAACACAATCAAGAAACTAATCCTCTTGCAACACACAACAAAGAAGTAGGGCACACAAGCATAACTTTATGTTGCACAGCAAAAATATCAGCAAAAAAATCACTATACAGTAAGATACCTTAAGTTCCCTTAAAATAAGTGAAACCGATTCTCCAATAAAAGGACATAGACTAATTGTCTGGATATTCAAATAGGATCCAGCATTTTGCTGCATAAAGGAAACTCATCTAAATAAAAAGACAGGCACTATCTCACAGTAAAGGGTTGCAAAACAACTTTCAAAGCATATGGTCATGAAGAAACAAGCTTTAGTAGCCATCCTAATATCAAATAAAATAGATCTTCAACCAACTGTCATCAAAAAAGACAAGGATGGGCACTGTTGGCACATCAGTGGAATAATTTGTAAAGAGCAATTCTCAATCCTGTAATCAATGCTCCAAATTAAAGAGCACACTCATTAATAAAAGAAAATCTATTAAAGCTCAGAGTATATATTATATCACACTCTATAATAGAGGGAGACTTCAACAGTCCACTCTCGACAATGGATAAATCAGGGATGCAAAAAATGAACACAGACACAGTAAAACTAACATAAGTTATAAACCAAATGGATTTAACAGACATCTATAGTATATTTCATCCTCTAACAAAAGCATCTTAGGGCATCCTCTACCAAATTTACCATATAATCGGTCACAAAATGGGCCTCAACAGATACAAGAACATCAAAAAATCCCATGCATCCTATCAGATCACATGGACTAAGTCTGGGCTACAATAACAATAAAAAAAAAAAAAACAAAACAAAACCCCACATACACATGGAAGCTAAACAGTGCACTACTCAAGAACAGCTTGGTCAAGGAAGAAATAACGAAAGAAAACAAAGACTTTTTAAAATTAACAAAAATAAAGGGACAAGGACCTGAAACATATGTGATACAATGAGAGCAGTTTTAAGAAGAAAATTTATAGTCCTGAGCACCTCAAATGAACACTGGTGAGATCACACACTAACAGCTTGACAGCACAGCTGAAATCTCTAGAACAAAAAGAATCAGATACACCCAAGAGGAGCAGACAGCAGGAAATAATAAAACTCAGAGCTTAAATCAGCCAAGTTGAAACAAAATGAACTTCACAAAGTATCAGCAAAACCAAGAGCTATTTCTTTGAGGAAATCAAGATGGATAAACATTTGGGCAGACTAACTAGAGGACACAGAGAAAGTATTTAAATTAACAAAATAGGAAAAAAAAAAAAACAGGGGAGACATAAAAGCATAAACTGAGGAAATACAAAAAATCATTGTAAACTTCTAAAAAAGCCTATACTAAACAAATCGGGAAAATCTCGTGGAAATATAGAATTTTGTTAGAAAGGTTCCAGTTCCCAAAGTTAAATCAGGATTGGATAAACCATCTAAACAGACCCAAAACTTATAGAGAAATAGAAGCAGCCATCAAAATCCTCCCTTGCAATAAAAAAAGTGAATTATAAAGATATTTATATACATTGTAGACTTAATGGTAGATTTTAAACTATTTAACCTCCTTGTAGCCCACCACTCACCTGAGGGAGAGGAAAACAAAAGATAATGGGGAAATAGACAAGTTGAGAAAGACTGTATTCCTTTTCATATTTTTAGTCTTAAATTTACAATACAGTCACTACCCCACAACTGTCCGTTCCCCGAAATTGCCTCATCCCATTGGACCGACCTCCTGCCCATATCCACGGAAATTTCCCCAACTAAAAACCCCAAGTCACCAGTTGAGAAACAGTCTATGGGCCCTCAAGTCTCCCTAAGATTAAATGCATGATCTGAACATGTCCAGAACAGTCAGTCCACTTGTGGATATGTCCGGGGCCACACATCAGGAAGCATTTGCTGTCTGTTTGGTGGTTCAGAGTCTAAGAGATCTTGTGGTCTAATAGCTGAGACTACTGCTCTTCCTATGTGGTTGCCATGCCTCTCAGCTTCTTCCACCATTTCCTGACTCAACCACATGGGTCCCCGAACTCTGTACATCGTTTGGGTGAAAGGTAACTGCATGCAACACTTCAAGCTCTTAGTTGGGCATCTCAGAGGGCAGCCGTGCAAGTCTCCTGTCTGTAAGCACAACAAATGCTTCCACTAGCACCTTCGGTGTGGGCTGTCTATTTACCGGAAGTTCAGTTTCCAGGAAAGCACTGCAACCTAATTCATTAGCAAACACTCCAGGCATCCATCAGCAGTTCATTTCTGTAAGAGTTGGGAAAGCAAAGAGACATTGGGGGTTGTGGGACTTCGTAGAAGAGACAGCCAGAGACAGCCAGGCCTCAGACTGGGCAAGTCTCATCAGGAAGAAACAAGAGGAGCACCTGGAATCATTCTCAGCGGTGCTCCTCTCAGATAATGGAAGATCAGAACAGAAGCCTCAAGACACAGGAGCATTGCACACCTAAGACGTGCATATGGAAGCCTAGTTCCTCCAGTATCACTGTTCCTCAACTTCTCTTTATAGCCCTCAAAGCATCACCTGTGGTCTACAGGTCTAAACTTGGCCAATGTGTCAGCTGGAACTACTCTGCCTATCAGCCCAAACCCAGAAGCTGTAAGAATCCGCATCCTACCATCGGCACCTTTTGGTGCACTTCCGTTTATGGAGTCCACTAAAGGCAGCTCAAAAGAGCAATGTAAATCAGAACAATATATACCTGTCACAAGCAAAGAATATTTGATCACTATTGCTTGTCCTTTTGTTTGCCTGCCTTTAGGTGCGCCATACTCTCTGATGTGTTCCTTAGGCCATCTTTGCCAGCAAAACACCATCCAAATGATTTTCCATAGAAACCTCCAGTTTCTACTTCAGCTACTCAGCATCCTTCAGTCTCTTTCAGTGAGTACTCTTCTTCAATTCTATCAGACCTTCATAGAAGAACTAATACCAATACTCTCCAAACTACTTCACAAAATAGAAACAGAGGCAACTCATTCTTCGAAGCCACAATAACACTTACTCCTAAACTACACAAAGATACTACAATGAAAGAAAACTTTACACCAATTTCTGTCATGAACACTGATGCAAAAATAATCCATAAAATTCTTACGAAATGAATCCAAGCACACATCAAAGTGATCATTCACAGGGATCATGTGGGTTTCATCCCAGGGATGCAAGGATGGTTAAATATACAGGAATCCATCAATGTCATCCACTATATAAACAAACTCAAAGACAAAATATCACATGATTATCTCTCAAGATGCCGAGAAAGCACTCGACAAAAATCAACACCCATTCATGTTAAAATTTTTCAAAAGGTCAGGTAATCAAGGCTCATACTTAAATATAGTAAAAGCAATACACAGCAAACCTGTAACCAGCATCAAAGTAAATGGTGAGAAACTTAAAGCAATCCCACTAAAATCAGGGATTAAATAAGGCTGTCCACTCTCTCCCTTCCTATTTAAGATAGTACTTAAAGTACTATGCAGAGCAATAAGACAACAAAAAGAGGTCAAAGGGATACAAATTGAAAAGGAAGAAGTAAAAATATCACCCTTTGTAGATGATAGGATAGTACAATTAAGTGATCATAAAAATTCAACCAGGGAACTTTAACTGCTAATAAACACCTAGAGCAAATTGGCTGGATATAAATTTAATTCAAATGGGCACTGTTAATATGTTGGTTTCTGGATGGATTGAAGCTTTAGTGGTGTTTCTTTTAAGAATCAGTGTGTCCTTGTGTTTGCCCCAGAGAAGTGAAGAGTCATGATGTCTTCTTGGACATTTTTCCCTTGATGAACATGAAATCTCTCACATACCTATAGATGAAATATGCCTAAATTTCTTTTATATACTTTTCATTCTACTCCAGTTTACTATATGGGTCAATTAAAAAAAATTAGCAGACATTTAATTTGAAGCTGTACTATCTTTATTGGTGAGATATGGTTCTTGAATGTAATAGATTGATGGAAATTGTTTTTGTATGCAATCTCTTAACTGGTGCTTTTTCTTGCTCAAACTAGTCTGATGATATTGAAAGATATTAATGACAAATAACTGTCAAATCCTCTTATTTTGTAAGGTTTGCTGTAGTGATGATGGTGTATACAACTGTGTGTGTGTGTGTGTGTGTGTGTGTGTGTGTTCATGTGTGTGTGTGTTCCTGTGTGTGTGTGTGTGTTTGTGTTTATGATTGTGTGTGTGTATGTGTTTCATTTCTTCTTTTTACTCCTGGAGAGATATTATTACTTGTCTTTTCTTGAATACAGTAAACCATGATCACTTAGATATTTGCACCTTATATATTTGTAGGTCTGGGTTTAGGGATAGAAAGTTAAATTTGAGTTTGGCAAGGAAATTTCTTTTCTTCATCAATAGAGATTGATGGTTTTTCTTTGTAAACCAGTGTCAGAGGGATCTGAGTTTTCTTGATAAGTTTAAGATATCTGTATGAGATCTTTTGCCTTTTGATTCTCTGTTTAGAAGTCAGATGTAATTCTAAGTCAGGAAGAGTGAGGTAACACAGACATGAGACCTATTCCCTCTAAGTGGGTATTTTCAGTAAATTAGACATAAAGAAGTGAGTCTTTCTACAGGTCATTCTGTCTTACCCCTGTCTTGCTTTTTCTCCCTTCAACATGTCTCTAGAAATTGCTCTTAAAATAAGAGGTGTCTGCTCTCCTTTTTATTTCTTTGTACTCATTTTATTTAATTAGTTTTCGTCTTTTATCTGTTCTCCTGCGCTTTGGGCACATGTTCTCCTGTCAGAGGTTTCGTTGATACATCACAAGGTGTGCTTCTCAACGAGACATCATTTTTAAACCCTGGTGCTACCTTCTACAAACTAACCTTCAATATTTTGAATTAAATGTATGCATTAAGAGCATTCTTTCTTTCTAGACAGAGAAATGAAAGGTTTGTGTTAAGAAGGAGGCATACCACAGCTACACTATATTTTTTCCAATAACAACACAATGTGTGAGTTCACAGT
The DNA here is from genome assembly GCF_963924665.1 of Micromys minutus. Taxonomy (NCBI): domain Eukaryota; kingdom Metazoa; phylum Chordata; class Mammalia; order Rodentia; family Muridae; genus Micromys; species Micromys minutus. The sequence goes on from NC_137958.1 coordinate 27,292,092, forward strand.
AACATCCAGTATCAAGCAACAGTTCTGTGCAATAGGAATGTGTGTCTGTGTCTTGCCAGTCCCATGGGGTTGAAGGACATATATTTTCATCTTTCCTAACAGTCACTTGTGGCATGGTAGACATCAAAACTCCTTCTTTCTTTCTCGTCTAGTACTTATGTGTTTTGAGTTGATTTATTTGTACTGTATTTGATTTCTATGTGTCATAGACATACAACAGCTTTGGTCTCTAATCCATGTACCTGGATAAAGAGAAGACTGCCAAATCTTCTACTCAGATTATAGAGGAAATTTGATCAGGAACACAGCTCTCCAGAACACATCAAGGGAACTTCAAGGTCAGCGTGACCCTGGGGGATTCCAGACACACCCTTAGCACACACCTGTAATCCCAAAGAAGATCATCTAATTAAGAGACAGGAAAAGTGACCAATCAGATCTCACAGGGTGTGTGAGAAACAGGAATCACACCCATCTCTTTAGAAACGCTATATCAGCACTGCAAAGAAGGAAAAAGTATGTTCTGTCTGGACAGTTGTTAGTACATTTGATGAGTGTACTGGAGTGCACTTGAGCTCCTTTGTGAGTCTGTGCGGAGAGAGTTGGACAGAGAATAAGAAGGAGTAAGCAGATAAGAAGAACTGACTACTTTAATTTGAGCAATTGCCTGAAGATTTTGGAGAGGCTTTATTGAATCTGTAATCTTGGAGAGGTAGAGTTGACACAGTCTTCCAGAATTCTGGAGGAACCAGAACCTCACCAAAAGTCAACCTCAGAAAAATTTCTTCTGGCAAAGAAAGGATACATCTGGTGTATTTGGTTGGCTGACGTCTGGTGCCAAGAAAGCCTGGTGGGATACCAAGATCCCCAACATTAAGAGTAGCAGGGTACAGGGGTCCTCTAACAGAACCATCAAGAAGAGAAATTCAGCAGGGCTGTCTCCACAGGAAGAATCAGTTCCTCACATTGGGCACGGTGCCCAGAGACATTTCTGAACTCTTGACCCACAACCCTCACACCCACAGCAAGGAACAAAGCCTGTAAGAAGGTGAGACTGAGGAAACCAAGAGGAAAGAACATTTCAGTTGTATAGGTGGACTCTGACTGCAGACCACCACAAATGGCAGACCCCAGGCCGGATCCCTCACCAACAAGGGTAAGGGTTGAAGACCTACCCATGATACTGAAGGAGTTCTTCAACTTGGTGATGGAGTTTGTGGTTGCTGGGGTATACGTCTCGCAATTCTCATTTGGAATCTTCCTAAATTTCCTCTCAAAAGAACTCGAAAAAAGAAGTGTACAACTCGAAACGGTGTCCAAAAAGGTTGAACAGCTAGCTGTGCAACAAGAAGAAATTGGAGTCCTTCGAGAACAAGTAGCCCTGATATTCAAAAGGCTAGAGGGGCAGACAGCAGAGGCAGTAAGAGAAGTGGAAGTCCATATTTGCGAACCTGTGGTGACTGATAAAACGGAGGATCACCACAGACAGCCCATTGGAAATGCTGCACTTCCTCCTAAGGACACAGAGGCAAGTCCATGGTCCACACTATCTTTGCCAGGGAGCCCGGAACAGACGGCAGAGAATCATTTTCAACAGCAAGCAGAAACTTCACGTCCAAATAGTAGGAAGCCTGAGTGTGAACAACCTTCTAGCTGTTGCAGCTCTCCTCAACTCAAGCCAAAGGATCCCCACTTCTACCCACCGCTGCGGCCCTTCGGATTGGCAGGATCCTCTTATCACACCTATTCCTCAGTTACCGTGGAGCAAAGATTTCGAGATATCCTGAAAAGACCGTTCCAGCTGGACTTAAGAAATGCACCAGCGAGAGGAGATTTGAAGCCTATTGTTATAGATGGCAGTAATGTTGCAATGGCCCACGGCCTGAGAAAGTTCTTTAGTTGCCGTGGCATAGCGATCGCAGTTGAATATTTTTGGAAGCTCGGCATCAGAGACATCACTGTGTTTGTCCCACAGTGGAGAACAAGCCGGAATGCTAAGGCCACAGAACAGCACTTCTTAAGCCAGCTCCATGAGGTTGGGATATTAGCTTTAACACCTTCTCGGAAGGTCTTTCAACAAAGAATTGCTTCTCATGATGACAGGTTCCTGCTAGAGTTAGCAGAGACGAATGGGGGTATCATTGTGACTAATGATAACTTGAGAGAGTTTGTGACAGAGTCAGTGTCCTGGAGAGAAATTATTACAACGAGACTGCTTCAGTACACTTTTGTGGGGGACATATTTATGGTTCCTCAAGACCCTCTGGGAAGAAATGGCCCCCGGCTGGACAAATTTCTTCAAAAGGAAGACTTTCTTCGAGACAGGCAGCCAAGACCCAATGCTCAGCCTGGTATGGGCTTATTTGACCTTGCATTTCCGAGCAACAAAACCGATGGAGCCAAAGAAAGCCCCGAGGCTCCATCCCGGATGCATGGAGCCACTGTGAACCCTAGTCTTCCTCGGCATCCCTCCTCTGCATCCCTGGACACGCTTCCCACACTTCCAACATTGCAGCAGAATGTTCCAGTGCCGGCAAAGAGATCTTTTGCCGAGACAATCAAGCTGAGAGACGGGTTGCTGAACATCTTCCCTGGCTCTGAGCAGAAACTTAAGATCGATGAGATTCTGGAAGCTCATCCCGATGTGAGTGACCTGAATGTCCTCGCTGCCCTGGTGTTGGAGTGCATGCTGGGATGAGGACCCAGTGACTGGATACTCTGAGTGAGAGGTAGGTACTGGGCACTGGGGGAGGTGCCGTAATGTTAAGATTTGAAGAATGAAAACTGTTCTGTTATCAAAGAAGTATGAAGGAGATGTGTCGTTTTTAAAAGGTGAGATGCTCAGTCAAAAGAAGGGGGAGAAAAGTACTCCCTGAAAGAGACTGAAGTATGCTGACTAGCTGCGGTACATACTTGAGGTTTCTATGGAAATTCGTTTGGATGGTGTTTTGCTGGCACAAATAGGCTAAGGAACACATCAGAGAGTATGGTGTGCTAAAAGGCAGGCAAACAAAAGGACAAGCGATAGTGATCAAAGATTCTTTGCTTGTGACAGGCATGTATTGTTCTGATTTACTTTGTTCTGTTGAGCTGCATTTTTGTGGACTCCATAAACGGAAGTGCACCAAAACGTGCAGACGGTGGGATGTGGATTCTTACAGCTTCTGGTTTTGGACTGATAGGCAGAGTAGTGTCACCTGAGACACTATTTGTTTTTCTGGTTATTGAAGATATCCACTATTTGCTGTGGTGGGAGAACTGGGTACCCATGTCGCCAGGTTGTCTGGATATTTGTTTCTTAGAGTCTTGTGCTTGCCTCTTGCCATCTTGTTATTCATGATGCTAGGTGATCTTGTTGTCGCTTACTGGAGCTTGTCTCTCTTGTGGGTCAGAGGGCACATGATATTTATAGGAAGATTGATTCTGGGTATTCCTCTCTCTGGGTAGGTTGTGAATTCCTATGGCAGAGCCCAGTCTTGATGTACTTGGGCTGGGTCTGACCTTGGCTTGAAAGTGTGTTCTCCTGGGTAGTCTCTGCCTGTGCCTGGAGAGTTCTGGGTGGCCTCTCCCGGGATAGAATGTGGGTAGAAGAAATTAACTCACTCTTCTACTTAGGATGGAAAGCACACCTGCAGCACTTCCAAGCTCCCAGTTACCTGTGGGAGGTGAAGAATCTGGGATGGGCCTGGCCTTGGGCAGGAAGTGTGCCTAGTAACACCATTTTACATATATCTCAGCCTATGTTTTTTTTTTCCATGATTGAGGCTATTTCCAGAAGTCAGGTGATCTCTGATTCTGAGTAGGTAGTTCTCCCAGGTGACACACCCTGCTCTGCAGAACTTTCTCTTCTACACATGAGTAGTCCCCATCCCCATGTTATTCTCCACAAAGCGGACTGTGAAAAGTCCTGTAACAGGAAAAATTTTTAGTCATATGTTTTATTTCCTTCATCAACCTGTATAAAACTCGTGTATGAAAAATAAAATTTGTCAGCTTGATCAGACCTCCTGTCTTGCTGTCTGTTCTTTTTATCTCTTGTCTTTCATTCTCTTTTTGGTGATCCTGGGTTCCCCTTGACTATCCTGCAGGTCAGGGCAGGCAGACAAAGAGTCAAAATCAACTTAGTTCTGAATGTCACGTGTTTCTGAAAGTTCATTACTTTGTTGCCTGGTTTTAGACATGAAAGGGAGAAAGAAGAGAGAGAGAGTGAGGAGAGTCTTAGTTAGGTGTTTTATGATTGACTGAAGAGATCTATGTAGAGAGTGGAGGAAGAGAAACAGAGAGGGGGGGTCCAACCAAACTCACCTTTCTAATAACCTGCCAAGATGATAATATAGTTACTTCTAACTATTATAATGGCAGAAACTCAAATGATAATTTAGTATTACATCCTCAGTTCTGCTGCATTAGTTATTAAGATTCTATACTCGAACACATGTAAACATTGAACCCAAAGCCAGGTCGCAAGAAATATCTATTACTCTTCCTTCTTGTTTATACAGTTCAAACTAGTAAAATAGAAATTAAAGTACTTACTGGCAGGAACCAGACAAAGAAACCCCCTCAGGGAACATGCTAGAGTCATGAAGATACAGCTAATCATGCTTGCTGATAACCATTCATCTGAATTCAGGGATCCTAATGAGGTTGTTAAAGAAAGGACCTAAGGAGCTGAAAGGGGTTGCAACCTCATGTGAAGGACAATATTGCCATCCAACCAAACCCTCCAAAATTTTCATGGAGTAAACACCAATCTCTGTCCATTCTTTGAGAGACTTATTAATCCAGTTGGGTATATAACTGAAGCAACAGTGTATTTCATCAAAGTGAAAAGAGGCTCTTGTTCCAGAGAGGGTAGGTTGACCCAATACAGAGGAATGACAAGGCAATGAGGTGGAGATGGGGATCAGAAGAGATTGCACTTTTGAAGGCAACTGCATCGAGGGGAATGGGAGCAGGGCAGGGCAAAATGTACATACAGAGTATCCAATTTTAAAAAACTGCAGATATGTAATTTATTCACAAAATAAAGATAATCAAAAAATTAGAAATGGTGATGAACAACCTACTAATCTCAGAATAGACAAAAGAGGAACACCAGTGAAACTGCAGGAGAATCAGGCTTGTATACAGTGAACAAGGCAAATATCTACTATTACTTAACCATCTACTAATACTAAGTAAAAACACAGATATAATCATGATTACCTTATGTAAGAAGACAGAGAGGGGGGAGGGATAGACAGATACAGAGAGAGACAGAGAGAGAGAGAATTGAGTAATATTTTGTAAATAAACAATATTTCATTGCAATCTTTGAGAAAGTTAGGAAAATTTGAATACCATTTCCCCAAATGTCTGAGAAGTAATTTCAAATAAAGTCTTGTTTTACTGATTTTAGGTGGTAGTAGTAGTGGGCTCACTTGGCTATGTTCAGGTGTTAAAAATTGTTTCAAGAATTTGATTTGTCTAAGCACAGAGTAGGAAAACAAAATCCTGGAGTGTGAAACAAGACAGTGTTGTGTTTTCAATAGGTATGGCCCCCATAGTTTCATGAGTTTAAATGCTAAGTATACTGGAAGTGAAAATATTTGGATATGTGGCCTCGATGTCATAGATTTGCCTTTATTGGAGGAAGTGCATCACTGTCCTTCAAGGTTTATGGTCTCTGATGTTCAGGATACTCAGAGTGTGGCACACAGTCCCTCTCTGCTGCCTGTGAATCAAGAAATAGAAACCACTCTCAGCTCTTTTTTGAGCATCATGTCTACCTGGATGCAGCCATGTTTCCCACCATAATGATAACAGACTGAATCTCTGAAAATATAAGTCAGCCCTAACTCCTTTATATGGTTTCCTTCCTAAGAATTGTCTAAGACATGGGGTTTATTCACTATAATAAAACTCTAAGACACAATGTTTTTTCAACTTGCATCATGATGTGAATACTAAAAGCACAAGACTGTTTTTCTAGAGGTTACTGATGAATACCTTACCATGAGTCATGGAGCTGACATATTATATTTCTTATCATTCATTCTCGTTTTCAATTGCTGCTTCTTCGGAGTGAAGGTACTATTCTATCAAAGTCTAAAACTCCCTCATTAGTGAGTTTATCAGAAACCATCTCTGCTCACTACTCATTTTCACTCTTATGGCTAACACATCAAAGTTGTTTTTTGTTCCAATCATGACCTTGTTCAACTGTGCAACTTTACCTTTCAGCAAAGCCCTTAAAGAAGCCACTCCCACTCCTCAGTATCTTTTCTGAGATCTCAGTCAACTGCTCTTGCCTATAGATGTTTTTCCAAGCTTGGGTAAAGTTTTGATGCAGTCATGGACATTATACTAAATTAAAATTGTGCATTTGTGTCCTCTGGGTCTTTCTTAGTTACTGTCTGATCAAAGGTCTCCATCGAGTAACAGGCCTTAACAGCACTTTTAACAACTCATTGAATGGGAAAGGTAATGGCTAGATGGGAAGCATCATGTTATCATTTTGGGATAAAGACGAAGATCAATAGGAATATAGGAGTAAAGATTAGCAGCTCTTAGCTGGACTATGTAAGAAATTGATGTTTACAAGCAGAATCAGTAGCAGTATTCTTGGTTTAAATTACTTTTCTATTACCTTGAATTATACTATGTCAAGGAAACTTAACAGGAGAGAGGGTTTACTGGGGACTTACTTACAGTTTCAGAGAGTTAGAGTCCATGGCTGTCACAGGGAGAAGCAGGACAGCAGGCAGGCGGACATGATGTCTGAAGCAGTAACTAAGAACTTTCTAGCTCTCCACAAGTATGAAGCAGAGATTGGAGGAGGTGGGGGAGGGAGAGACAGACAGACATAAAGACAGACAGATAGACAGACAGACAGACAGACAGACAATGAGTAAAAGAACAAGAGAACTAGATTAGCATACATGGGTTTCTGAAACCTCAATTTCACTCCATCGTCAAATCTACTTCAGTAATGGCATGCTCTTAATATTTCCCAAACAGTAACACTAGAATCAAACATTCAAATCTCTTAGTCCATGGCGCCATTCTCATTAAAACTACTAGGTTCTGCTCGCAACCTACATTGCAAAGTGTATTTATCCCAACTTCAATACAAGTTATACAGGTTAAAATATCCAAGTTTCTTATCAGAATTAAGACAATCTCTTAGTTGTACACTGCTGTAAAATAAAAAAGCAAAGTAAGTACCTCAAAAATTGCAAATAATGAAACCCCTATATGATATATTAATTATATATATATATTAATTATATGTAATAAATAATTGATTATAATTATTAATATAATGGTTCTGCTGTTGCCTTGGGATAAGATCTAGCCCCATCTTTTAAGTTTTTGAACTTTACTTTGTTGTTGATTTATAGGATCACATAATTCTTTAGTTCTTCTTTTTCACAGGTTCATGGTTATTTCCACTGGGGCCTCTTCCCGAGGAACCACTTCTTGTCTACATTTTTTTTCTTTTCCTTTTTCCCACAAGTTGTGGCTCCACCATTAAATTCCTTGTGTTCCAGTGTCCCACTTTTTCCAATCAGACCACAGTTCCTAAAACTACCTAACAGTTCCATGTACCCTGTCTTTATTTCAAACAAATATTACACATCCTTATATTTCATTTTTTTTTTCTTTAAAAGAAGTGAGATCTGTACAGAGAAATTAAATGCTTTATAGGAAAAAAGTGTGCTAAAACAAATTTATTCATCATCAGCATCTTCTTTATGTTACTTTTCCTCTTCCTCCTTCTCTTAGTCATCCTCATCATTGTCCTCCTCATCTTTCTCTTCCTACATTTTATTGCTTTTATCAGCCTTGACCACCCCTGTTTTTACTACATTGGGTTTTCCTTCAGCTCTTGTACTTATCCTTCAGCTTGGGGAAGCATCTTCTCATAGGGCTGCTTGTCATCTGCAGCAATGTTGTTCCACATCTCTACTAGTTTCATTGCTACATCACCAATGGATAAGACAGGATGGTCAGTTTTGATTTTTGGGTAGGACTCAAAAAAGAACAAGAAGAAGGCCAAAGTAGGCCTCTTAGGTTTGTTGGGATCCTTGAACTTCTTCTTGATCTCCGTTTTTGGAGGGATGTTTTCATTTCTCCATCATAATGAGGCTTGCCAGCCTTTGCCATATCTTCACATTTCCCTTTTCTTTAGCAGACATGGTTTTCAAACTCTGAGCACTTCTTGGAGAAATCTGAAATGTTGACAGAAGTATGCAGGTGCTCCTCCTGGCAGGTTTGCACAAACAATGCATACGAGGACATTTTGCTTCTTGACTTCTTAGAATCTCCTTTGCCCATGTTTAGTTGATTTTCCTCTGAAGGCTGAGCGGCCCAGTGTATTTCAGCTCTCACTTACACCGGTTCTCTCTCTATGGAGCTCAATGTACTACAATGGGTCTGAAAGCTGGTGCCAGACAACAAATTATTTTTTTTACAATACTGTTATTATGATGTGTTCTGATGTCCCTCCCCCCTTCTAGTTCTGACTGTTCCAGGTTCCTGTCCTCCTTTCTAAAGGGTTTTTGTAGAGTTGGTACTTTGCCTATAGTTATCTTCCAGATATTATCCCACTTCCTTTTCTTTGATTTTTATTTTCTTCTATCTATTGGGATATCTCAAGATATACGTGAGCCCCTATAAAAATTTCTTTCCTCTGACTTCTGCTGAGTACTCTTTCCTCTTAAAGACTACAGTGATTTTAATTTGTTAAAAAATTGTTATCCAGCAACATGGCTGCCGTGACAAGGAATCCCATTCAAAGTCCTCCTAGTCTTTGTTTCATCTTCCCTGACTCTAGACATGCCATGGATAACAGAATGATTTAGGTATAACAGGGAATCCCTTAGTACAAATATTTAGTTTCTCAAAGTAAAGGGCAGTTCAACCGAGGTAAGGTAAGTGGAATTCATTTCAGTGCCCTGACACTCAGATGAGTTCTGTGAGTGCAATGGAGTTGATATCATTTGCAAGTTCATGTAAAAACAGTTGATACCAGATAATAAGAAAGACCTGTCAGATATTAGAACATGTTGCCAAAAGTTGTTTTGGCCAAACAGAAAAATTCAGTCAGAATTCAAGAGAATATATTTTGAAAGATTTTGTTTGGAGAACAATGAAGGATAGAACAACTTATTTGAGGAAGTCTCCTAGAGATAAGAAAGAGTAAGAGTGACCTTATCCAGCAACAAACCTCTGAGACAACAATTAAACCTAGTGAGTAATAGTTAAATTAGAGTAGACAATATGGTTACAAAAAAATTATAGATAATTGAATTTGTTTTGTTATTTGTAATCCAAGGAATGTTTGCTGGTACAAAATTGAATGAAAATTCAACTGTCAAACTGTTATAGTTTGCATATCATTGCAGAAACTACTCAGAGACCAGTCTTACTCATCTGGGATGAATGACCCTAAGATAGATTGATCAAGACAATATGAGAGATTTGACAGCTGGCTGTCATCACCAATTAAAATTATATACCAATTTTAAGCCAGGGATCCACAATTATCATTGGGTAGGTATCTGACCAATTAATATTTTGTGACATGGGATTTCCTTAGGAACCTGTCCTTGATGTACATGTATTCAACTCCAATTTCTGAGTGCATTTAAGTATGGCAGCACAATTGTCTAACCTAACACTTACGTCTTAACATGTTAACCAAGATATTAGTTACACATGTACATATGATACTCCCAAGCAGAATGTCAGTTCACAGGTAAGTGTTGGAAATTTAAACCTCCCTCAATCCTACTCAAAATGGAAGTCTTACTTCAAATAGTTTCTTACATTGGTAGAAGTGTCTGTCCGGTGTTGGCGTGCATGCTAGTGGCAGCTTATTAAAGAAAAAGCATAAAAGTTCATAGAGAGGTATAGGAAATGTTGTTATATATTTGGATAGGGTTAAGCTTATTGTGGCTACTATACATGAAATCTTACTTTACTTCTGTTGTTATGGGTTTAAAGAATACCAAAACACCAAAAATAACAGAATTTTCTATTCACTAGGGCATGAGAGGGTATATATATATTCTTACAGCATTTGGAACATCCCTAAATGGAAAGATAGACAGACAATTTTCATGTAGGCACTAACTTTTCATCTAGGTCTTAACATTCTTTTCCTCTTGGAGCAGTTTCTAGAAGTCAAATCTTAGATTCTAAATTATCTGAAGGCAGAAGATAAGCCGATTCCTCAAAATCATAAGATTATTAGTGCAATTCACTTCTTCAAAAGAAACTAGATGATTAATTATGTAATGTTCAGAGAGAGTTGCAGCAAGAGAAATAAGGGACTTAGGAAACTAATTGTCAATGAGATTACCCAAAAACAACAGTTACATTGACTTTTTTTCTTTTGTTTTATTTTATTCAAGTATATATTAGTGTAAGTTGGTATCTCAGTTTCTCTTAATATCTGTAAGACATCTGTACAGAACCTAACAGCCTTTAAAGTCTTTGTTGCACAGTCAGGTCTAATTCTAAGAAACTAAGACTAAGATAACACCAACCAAAGGATATTCATGGTATCTATTGCCTAATAATTGGATATTATCAGTAAAATATAAGATACACAGAATTCTATCTATATCCACCAAAGCCAGATATCATTGAGGAAAGAGAGAAGATGATTAAATACTTCTCAAAGGGGAAATAAAATAGATAATAAAAACAAATAGATAAAAATAACTAAATTTTGGGTAAGTTAGACATGTTAGGGGATCAGAGGATTAAATGTGCCAAATTCTAACTTATTATGGACTAGGCTTCATACTCCATTTTTTTAAAGGTTTAGTTTTTCTTTTTTTTTTTTTCTTTAGAATTAAAACATCTATTTCAGTTCAATTTTACATCTGACTTTCTTTTTTTTTTCTTGCTATATTTGACTTTTAATGGTTCTTTTAAACAACTTTATTTTACAAAACAGAGATAAATGTACAGATTTGAAACATTTTTTGCTTAAAATTATACATTTTTGTCAGTACTTTTTTGCCCGAATTTAACATAGTTTTTACATAAAACTATATGAATATATTTTTTAGTCAGTACTTGATTTTTTTCAAGGTTTGATAGTATGCCTTGAAAACTAAATAGTTACAATGAGCATAAAGTACATGTAAAACAAAATGTAACATGGAAATAGTTAAAGTTTTCTTGTTTTTTAATATTTTTTGGTTTGTTTTGTTTTCTTTATTTCTTGGACTTCATACAGTCTGTGACTTGTTTCTGGGGGAGTGCAAGCCTCTGGGGTTAGCATACCACTATCAGTGATTGCATATTATGTCTGTTCTTATGTGACTGGGTTATCTCACTCAGGATGATATTCTATAGATGCAGCCATTTTCTTAAGAAATTGGTTAAGTCATTGTTTCTGGTGGCTGAGTAGTATTCCATTGTGTATATGTACCACAATTTTTGTATCCATTTATCTTCTGAAGGACATCTGGGTTCCTTCCAGCTTCTGGCTATTATAAATAGAGCCGCAATGAACATTGTGGTGCATATATCTTTGTTGTGTATTAAAGTGTCTCTGGGGTATATGTCCAGAAGTGGAATAGCTGGGTCATCAGGTAGTAATATATCCAATTTTCTGAGGTATCGCCAGAGAGATTTCCAGAGTGGTTGTATTAGTTTGCAACCCCACCAACAGTGGAGAAGTGTTCCTCTTTCTCCGCAGCCTCACCAGCATCTGCTGTCATCTGAGTTTTGGATCTTGGCCAATCTGACTGGTGTGAGGTAGAATCTCAGGGTTGTTTTGATTTGCATTTCCCTGATGGCTAAGGATGTCGAGCACTTCCTCAGATGTTTCTCTGCCATTTGGTGTTCCTCAACTGAAAACGTTTTGTTTAGCTCTGTACCCCATTTTTTAATAGGGTTATTTGATTCACTGGTGTCTACCTTTTGAGTTCCTTGTACACCTTGGATATTAGGCCTCTATGTGATGTGGTGTTGGTAAAGATCTTTTCCCATTTTGTTGGATGCCGTTTTGTTTTCTTGAAGATGTCCTTAGCCTTACAGAAACTTTGCTATCTCATTAAGTCCCATTTGTTAATCTTTGACCTTAGAGCTTGAGCCATTGGTGTTTTGTTTAGGAAATTTTCTCTTGTGCCTATGTGTTCTAAGGTTTTCCCTACTTTCTCATCTAATAGTTTCAGTGTATCTGGTTTAATGTGGAGATCTTTGATCCACTTACACTTGAGCTTTGTGCAAGGAGATAAGGAAGGGTCTATTTTCATTCTTTTGCATGCTGAGTGCCAGTTGGACCAGCACCATTTGTTGAATAGGCTGTCGTTTTCCATTGAATGTTTACTGCTCTAAAGGGTCAGTTTTATTGGAATTTCTTTTAGTGGGCAAATAATTTGAAGCTGCACTATCTTTGTTTGTGAGGTGTGTTTCTTGTATGTAGCAGATTGATGGATCTTGTTTTTGTATGCAGTCGCTTAACTTGAGCTTCTTTCTTGCTCAACTGAGTCTGTTTATATTGATTAATGTTAATGACAAATAATTTTCAAATCCAGTTATTTTGATACTGGTTTTGGTGGTGATGATGTTGTGTGTTTGTGTGTGTGTGTGTGTGTGTGTGTGTGTGTGTGTATGTTTCACTTATTTTCTTGTTGCAGTAGTGAAATTATTTCCTGTCTATTTGTGAATATGGTTAACCACCATCAGTTAGATATTTCCTCCTAATATATTTTGTAGTGCTGGGTTTGAAGATAGAAGTATAAAGTTGAGTTTGGGAAGGAAATATTTTTTTCTTCAAGAATAGTGAGTGAAGTTTTTGTTTTTAGTAGTGGAAGTTGTCATCTGTGTTCTCTTAATGACTGTAGTCATGTATCTGCATGAGACATTTATCTTTCAGACTCTCTTGAGAAGTCAGGTGTAATTCTAAATCAGCAAGAGTGAGGTAACACAGACATGAGACCTATACGCTATAAGTGGGTATCATCAGTAAAATAGAAGATAAAGAAGATACTAGCCACAGAAATACCAAAGCAAAATAGCAAGAAGTAAAGCGTTAGGGTGCTTGACTTATTCTCAGAAATAGAATTAAAATAGATATTGAGGGTGGATTGACTTAACACACTCTGTTGTTGGTGAGTAAGGCAGTATATGGGATCAGAGGTAAGAAAGAAGTGAATTCCTGATGGGGACATCCATAGTACTGAATGGATAGACCTTGAAATGGGGGGATGACACAGGGTAGTCTGTGGGCAACTTTTCTTTTCTTGTTGAATTAGTCATCTTTATTTATGGGATAATGTGGAAGGAGCTGTTGACTACAGCACAAGGGACTCAGGCACTGTTATTTTCCTAAAACAGGAAACCAATATTTAATAAGAATTATGAGTTCTTGAATCTTCAAGGAGACTTTACATCATTTGATGTCTTTATTTTATAGAGAAAATGTAGTCTTGGTGGCTCAGTGAATCCAATATGCTTTTTAAAGTATCATTTGTCAGAATTTGATTATTTGAATGAAATATCATGCTGTCAGTTTTATTAGGTTTAAGGAGCTCTGTTTTCCCTTTGAAATCAGTCATTTCTATTGCCATGATAGTGTTACACAAGACTATGTACTTCTGGCTTCCCACTTGTCTTCATCTTGTAATTTTTAAGGGGGAAGAAGTAAAAGTTAAAGAAAACTTTTCTATATCATGATTTTTTAAGTGTCTCTCCCAGCAAAACTATTGAACTTCTCAAATATTTGAATATTGCATGAAGGATTTCACAATTATTTTCTAATCAAACAAATTGTCTGGTGGGAAACCTCAAGCGCTGCAAAACTACATCCTGATTGACAGATATGCCAAATTGTTTCTTTGGATTATATTTTTACCAGAAAACATTTGTAAATGGTTTATTTGGCCTGAAATGCAGTCTTAGATATTTCTCAATTCACTACATCTCTAAATATTGTCAACTGTAATATACTGTAAAATTCAATGTGATAATCAAAAAGAAAGCACTGAAAACTTCAATACACTTAAAAGTCTTCTCCCCTGCAAATATTCTCTAATGACCTTTAAGAAAACATTTGTTGGTAAAAATTGTCTCATTCACTTAATTTATGATGTTTCTCTACTGTATGCAATCAATCAGACTGACATTATACTTAATGCATTTGTCATGAATATGACATTTCAAACGTTTATCTCATATATGAATTCTCTGATGCCTTCTCAGACTAACTTGGTGAGTAAAGCATTTGTCATTTTCAATGCATTTGTAAGGTATCTCTTGGGGAATGATTCTCTGATAATGTTGCCAACTGTACTTGTACTTAATGCACTTGTGACATTCATTCCATTTGTAAGATTTCTCTTCCACATAAATTCTCTGATGTAAATGAAGACTGCCTTTTTGGGTGAATCATTTGTCACATTCACTACATTTGTAAGGTTTCTCTCATGTATAAATTCTCTGATGAATCCTAGTTCGGGACTGTAGTTTAAAGGATTTCTCACATTTACTCCATGTGTAAGGTTTTGCTCCAGTATAAATGCTCTGATTTATATGAAAAGTGCTTTTGTGTTCAAACCATTTGTAACATTCACTGCATTTCTAAGGTTTCTCTCCTGTATGAATTCTCTAATGAATACTAAGATGAAAATGTTGGCCAAAGCATTTGTCACATTCACTTCATTTGTAAGGTTTCTTTCCAGTATGAATTCTCTGATGAATTCTCACTCATACTTTGTGAGCAAAACATTTTTTACATCCCTACATTTGTAAGGGTTCTCTCCTGTATGAATTCTCTGATGACTACCAAGATGGTACATTCAGCCAAAGTATTTGTTACATTCACTATATTTATATATATTCACTATATTTATATTTATATGGTTTCTCTCGTAAATGAATTATTTGATGATTACTAAGATGAGATAGTTGGCCAAAATATTTGTTAACTTTCACTGCAGCTGCAAGTTTTTTCTTCTGTATGGATTCTCTGATGACCAATAAGATCATATTGTTGGCTAAAACATTAGTCATATTTACTGCATTTGTAAGTTTTATCTCCTGTGTGAATTCTTTGATGAGCTCTAGATTACCATTGTAAGCAAATTATCTCTGTGGATTCCTGCATTTGCACTAGAGATAATACATTTATTTGAAATCATTGTGCAGTTTTTATATTTACAAACACCTCTGGTTTTTACAGTTTTTCATCTTTTTAGATTTGAGGATTGATGAGAATCATCTTGGTGATTAGTTTGACAAGGTGTACTTTGGGAGCATTCAAGAGTCATTTTCCTAATTTCATCCCATTTAGAAAACTGATCTTGGACATTCACATGGTCTTGGAATTTACCATGTGTTCCAGATATGAGATGATTTTCCACAAACAATAGATTATTGTAACTCTCCAATGCCACATCCTTGTACAGTGTCCCCTGAGTAAAACTTACACATCACCATTCCTCTAGTGTGAAATCCATAGGCACATCCCTTAAGATACAAGACCCTGTACAGTTTTTACAAGAGGCACACTCATTCTTTTTGATATTATCCAGCTTCAAGTATTGGAAGGCTTCTGTATTCTTTGTTAAAAATTGGCTTGGCCTTTATCATCCAGGACAATTAGAGCTGATTTACAGATATGAATATTTGGGTTAGAATATGGAATCCTGCCAGGAGAGAGTCCAACTGCTGAATGTCATAGGAGGCCTGCTCAGCAACTGCAGCTTTAAGACGTTTTCTGGTTCCTCAGATATTGAGGACTAGTTTGCCACCACCACTTCCTGATCATGAGACTGCAGAGTTGCAGGGAGAACACTGGAATGGTGAAACTTCCTGTCAGTAAGTTGTGGGCAACTCTTATTGAACTCACAGCAATGAGGGGTTTGGATCCTGAAGGGGCCAGTTCTTAAAACCTGGCAATATGGTCTAATATGCTGGCTTCCTTTTCATTCTCTAGCTCCTGTCTTCCCCTTGTTTTGTTTGTTCACTCTTCAATCTGAGTCTGAAAATTGCTCTTGGAAAAAGCCATGTCCTCTCTCTTTATTATTTCTTTTTAGTGTTTTTTTTTAAGTGTCCTATGACTTCTCTGTTCACATGAGAGTTGGGGAATTCTTTTGTCAGATGTTTTACTGACTCATCACAATGTGTGCTTCTCAATTAGACATCATTTTTAAACCCTGATGCTACCTTCTACAAACTAACCTTCAATGTTTTGAATTAAATGTATGCATTAAGAGCATGCATTTTCCTAGACTGTGAAATGAAAGATTTGTGTTAAGAATGAGGCATACCACACCTACAATTCTTTTTCTGATAAAAACATTATGTGTGGGTTCAGAGTAACATCCAATATCCAGCAACAGTTTTGTGCAATGTTCATGTGTGTCTATATCTTGCCAATCTCATGGGTTGATGGAAGTATATTTTCATCTTTTTTCATAGCCACCTGTAGTATGGTAAATCTCAAATCACATTCTCTCTTTCTCCTCTAGTATTTATATATTTTGAGTTGATTTAATTGTATTGTATTTAATTTCTATGTGTCATAGACATACAACATCTTTGGTCAAAAATCCATGTACCTGGGTAAAGAAAAGCCTTCCCACACTTCTACCCAGATTATAGAGGAAATTTGATCCAGAAACATACTGCTCTCATCCTATCAATGGAATTTCAATGTCTGTGTGACCCTGGGGGATGCCTGACACACTCTTAGCACACACCTGTAATCCCAAAGAAGATCATCGAATTAAGTGACAGGAAAAGTGAACAATCAGATCTTACAGGGTGTATCAGAAACAGGAAATACACACCTTTTTGCAGAAACACTATACAAAGCCAGCAAAAGAAGAAAAAAGTATATTCTGTCTGTGGAGTTGTGATTACATTTGATGAGTATAGTGGTGTGCAATTGAGCTCACTTTGTCAATTTGTGCAGAGAGAGTTGCACACATAGGATAAGAAGGAGTTAGCTGTAAGAACAACTGACAACTTTAACCAGAGCAATTTAAATTAAGAATTTTGTAGCACAGGGAAACTCCAGAGAATACACAAGTGACACAATTTCATATGCTACTTTACCATTAAATGAGCAAGTATGGTAAGTACTTTCTCTTTTGCAATTGTCCAAGAAATACAAAAGCACACATAGAGGCCTATTTTTTTTCCATTGAACAACGTTATTTTAAAAAACAGAGATAAATGTACATGTTTTCAAAGCATTTTTGCATAAAAGTATATGAATACATTTTTGTCAGTACTTGATTTTTTTTTACAGTTTGATAGGATGTATTAAAATCTTACTAACTACAATGAGCATAAAGTACATGTATAACAAGATGTAAACTGGAAATAGTCAGTTTTCTTGGTGTGTAAAGATTTTTTTTTTTTTGAGTTATCTGTTTGTTAGAATATTTATTGATGTCTGCTTATGTAGTTTTATTGTGATAGAGCAATGTTCCTTGATTACTTTTTCTGTCTATTCACTTCCAAATAAATAAAATTCATTTAGGCTTGACTGACTTATTTAGGAAGACTGAAGGGAACATTCAAGTCAAAATTACTAAAGATTCTACTACAATTCAAATTGTTTTGCCTCTTTCAGTAAGAAAATTGTAAGGCAAATGTGCCTTATTGTCACTTGGAGGTCCATTCCATAGTCAGAGGACATTTTATATTTTACCTCTCATAATAGAAAATAAATATACATTTTTTCTTAGCTTTTCTTTATTTTCTTTTCTATTTTTTTTTACAATGAGCAAAAAGTACATGTAAAACAGGGTGTAACCTGGAATTTGTCAATGTGTTCTTGGTGTGTAAGGATTGAGCATGCCTTTTTTTTTTCCTTTTCTTTTTTTTCTTGAACTTCACACAGTGTGTGAGTTGTTTCTGGGGGAGACTGAGCCTCTGGGGTTAGCATCCCACTATCAGTGACTGCATATTATGTCTGTTCTTTTGTGACTGGGTTATCTCACTCAGAATGATATTTTCTAGATGCAGCCATTTTCTTAAGAATTTGGTTAAGTCATTGTGTCTGATAGCTGAGTAGTATTCCATTGTGTAACTGTACCACAATTTTTGTATCCATTCATCGACTGAAGGACATCTGGGTTCTTTCCAGCTTCTGGCTATTATAAATAGAGCTGCTATGAACATTGTGGTACATGTATCTTTGTTGTATATTAAAGTGTCTCTGGGGTATATGCCCAGAAGTGGAATAGCTGGGTCTTCAGGTAGTACTATGTCCAATTTTCTGAGGTATCGCCAGACTGATTTCCAGAGTGGTTGTATCAGTTTACAACCCCACCAACAGTGGAGAAGTGTTCCTCTTTCTCCGCAAACTTATCAGCATCTGCTGTCATCTGAGTTTTGGATCTTGGCCAATCTGACTGGTGTGAGGTGAAATATCAGAGTTGTTTTTATTTGCATTTCCCTGATAACTAAAGATGTTGAGCACTTCCTTAGATGTTTCTCAGCCATTCGATATTCCTCAATTGAGAATGTTTTGTTTAGCTCTGTACCCCATTTTTAATAGGGTTATTTGATTCTCTGTTATCTAGCTTTTTGAGTTCTTTGTATACCTTGGATATGAGGCCTCTACCTGATGTGGAGTTGGTAAAGATCTTTTCTCATTTTGTTGGCTGCTGTTTTGTTTTCTTGACAATGTCTTTAGCCTTACCTAAACTTTGAAATCTCATTAAGTCCCATTTGTTAATCTTTGACTTTGGAGCTTGAGCCATTGGTGTTTTGTTCAGAAAATTTTCTCCTGTACCTATGTGTTTTGAGGTTTTCCGTACTTTCTCATCTAATAGTTTCAGTATATCTGGTTTAATGTGGAGATCTTTGATCCACTTACACTTGAGCTTTGGACAAGGAGATAAGTAAGGGACTATTTTCATTCTTCTGCATGCAGAGTGCCAGTTGGACCAGCACCATTTGTTGAATAGGCTGTCCATTTTCCATTGAATGTTTACAGCTCCTTTGTCAAAAATCAGGTTACCATATATGTGAGGGCTCATTTCTTTTTTTTTTAACAATTTTTTTTTACAAAACAAAGATAAATGTACAGATTTTAAGCAGTTTTGCATAAAATTATGCAATACATACTTGTCAACAGTTTTTTCAGATTTTACAATAATTTTTACATAAAACTGTATGAATATATTTTTTAGTTAGTACTTGATTTTTTTAAAGGTTTGATAGTAGGCATTGAAAGCTTAATAGTTACAATGAGCATAATGTACATGTAAAACAAAATGTAACATGGAAATAGTCAAAGTTTTCTTGTTGTATAGAGATTTTGTTTTGTTTTGTTTTGTTTTGTTTTGTTTATTTCTTGGACTTCATACAGTCTGTGAGTTGTTTCTGGGGCAGAGCAAGCATCTGGGGTTAGCATCCCATAATCAGTGATGCATATTATGTCTGTTCTTTTGTGACTGGGTTATATCACTCAGAATGATATTCTCTAGATGCAGCCATTTTCTTAAGAATTTGGTCAAGTCATTGTTTCTGGTGGCTGTGTAGTATTCTATTGTCTAAATGTACCACAATTTCTGTATCTATTCATCTTCTGAAGAACATCTGGGTTCTTTCTAACTTCTGGCTATTATAAATAAAGCTGCTACGAACATTGTGGTGCATATATCTTTGTTGTCTACTAAGGTGTCTCTGGGGTATATGCCCAGAAGTTGAATAGCTGGGTCTTCAGGTAGTACTATGTCCAATTTTCTGAGGTATCGAAAGACTGATTTCCAGAGTGGTTATATTAGTTTGCAACCCCACCCACAGTGGAGAAGGGGTCCTCTTTCTTCACAACCTAGCCAGCATCTGTTGTCATCTGAGCTTTGGATCTGGGCCAATCTGACTGGTGTGAGGTGGAATCTCAGGGTTGTTTTGATTTGCATTTCCCTGATGGCTAAGGATGTCCAGCACTTCCTCAGATATTTCTCAGCCATTCGATATTCCTCAACTGAGAACGTTTTGTTTAGCTCTGTACCCCATTTTTAATAGGGTTATTTAATTCTCTGGTGTCTAGCTTTTTGAGTTCTTTGTATACCTTAGATATTAGGCCTCTATCTGATGTTGAGTTGGTTAAAATCTTTTCCCATTGTGTTGGCTTCTGTTTTGTTTCCTTGACAATGTCCTTAGCCTTACAGAAACTTTGCAATCTCATTAAGTCCCATTTGTTAATCTTTGACCTTAGAGCTTGAGCCATTGGTGTTTTGTTCAGAAAATTTTCTCCTGTGCCTATATGTTCTAAAGTTTTCCCTACTTTCTAATCTAACAGTTTCAGTGTATCTGGTTTAATGTGGAGATCTTTGATCCACTTACACTTGAGCTTTGTACAAGTAGATAAGAAAGGATCTATTTTCATTCATTTGCATGTTGAGTGCAAGTTGGACCAGCACCATTTGTTGAATAGGCTGTCCTTTTTCCATTGAATGTTTACTGCTCCGTTGTCAAAAATCAGGTGACCATATATGTGAGGGCTCATTTCTGGATCTTCTATTCTATTCCATTGATCCACATGCCTATTTCTGTACCAGTACCATGCAGTTTTCAGCACAAGTGCCTTGTAATATAGCTTGAGGTCAGGGATAGTGATTCCCACAGATGTTTTCTTGTTGTTGAGGATGAATTTCCCTGTTCTAGGTCTTTTGTTGTTCCATATGTAATTGCACATTGATCATTCCAATTCCATGAAGAACTGTGTTGGAATTTTGATGGGGATAGCGTTGAATCTGTAGATTGCTTTTGGTAGGATGGCCATTTTTAAAATGTTGATTCTCCTAATCCATGAGCATGGGAGATCTTTCCATTTTCTGAGATCCTCCTCAATTTCCTTCTTTAGAGGTTTGAAGTTCTTGTCATACATTTCCTTCACTTGCTTAGTTAGAGTCACACCAAGGTATTGCATAGTTTTTGTGACAATTGTGAAGGGTACCTTTTCCCTAATTTCCTTCTCCAAATGTTTGTCCTTTGAGTATAGGAAGGCTACTGATTGGTTTGAGTTGATTTTGTATCCAGCCACTTTGCTGAACTTGTTTATCAGCTGTAGGAGTTCTCTGGTGGAGTTTTTGTGGTCACTTAAGTACACTATCATGTCATCTGCAAAGAGTGATGGTTTTATCTCTTCCTTTCCGATTTGTATCCCCTTGATCTCCTTTTGCTGTCTAATTTCTCCAGCCAGGACTTCCAGTACTATGTTGAATAGGTAGAGGGAGAGTGGGCAGCCTTGTCGAGTTTCTGATTTTAGTGGGATTGCTTCAAGTTTTTCACCGTTAGGTTTGATGTTGCCTGTTGGTTTGCTGTCTATTGGTTTTATTATGTTTAAGTATGGACCTTGGATTCCTGTTCTTTCTAGGACTTTTAACATGAAGGGGTGATGAATTTTGTCAAATGCTTTCTCAGCATCTAGTGAGATGACCATGTGATTTTGTTCTTTGAGTTTGTTTATAGGGTGGATTACATTGATGGATTTCCTTATATTAAACCATCCCTGCATCCCAGAGATGAAGGCTACTTGGTCATGATGAATGATCGTTTTGATGTGTTCTTGGATTCGGTATTCAAGGATTTTGTTGAGTATTTTTGTGTCAATGTTCATAAGTGAGATTGGTCTGAAGTTCTCTTTTCTAGTAGGGTCTTTGTGTAGTTTAGGTACAAGGATTATTGTAGCCTCAAAAAATGAGTTGGGTAGTATTCCATCTGATTCTATCTTTTGGAATATTTTGGAGAGTATTGGTGTTATATTCGCAATAAATGTCTGATAAAATTCTGCGCTGGACCCGTCTGGACTTGGGCTTTTTTTTTGGTTGGTGGGCTTTGATAACTTTTTCTATTTCTTTAGGTGTTACAGGGTCATTTAGATGGTTTACTTGGTCCTGGTTTAACTTTGGGATCTTGTATCTGTCTAGGAATTTGTCCATTTCCTCCAGATTTTCCAATTTGTGGAATATAAGTTTTTGTAGTAGGATCTGATGATTTCTTGAATTTCCTCATTTTCAGTTGTTATGTCTCCACTTAACTTTCTGATTTTTTTAATTTGTATACTCTCTCTTTGCCCTCTAGTTAGTCTGGCTAGGTGTTTATCAGTCTTGTTGATTTACTCAAAGAACCAACTATTGGTTTTGTTGATTTTTTTCAATGTTTCTTTTTGTTTCTATTTGGTCTATTTCTGCCCTAATTTTGATTATTTCTTGCCATCTAGTCTTCTTGGGTATATCTGCTTCCTTTACTTCTAGGGCTTTTAGCTGTGCTGTCAGGTTGCAGATGTGAGCTCTCTCCAGTTTCTTTTTGGAAGCACTTAGGGCTATGAGTTTTCCTCTAAGTACTGCTTTCATTGCATCCCATAGGTTTGGGTATGTTGTGTTTTCGTTTTTGTTGAATTCTAGAAAGTCCTTAATTTCTTTCTTTATTTCTTCTTTGACTCTGCTATCATTTAACAGAGCGTTGTTTAGTTTCCATATGTATGTGGGCTTTTTGTTGTCTTTGTTGTTGTTAAAGACCAGCCTTAGACCATGGTGATCTGAAAGGATGCATGGGAGTATTTCAATCTTCTTATATCGATTGTGGCTCGTTCTGTGTCCAATTATGTGGTCAATTTTCGAGAAGGTGCCATGGGGTGCTGAGAAGACGGTTTATTCTTTTACTTTAGGATGATATGTTCCGTAGATATCTATTAATTCTAGTTGGTTCAAAATCTCTGTAGTTTTGCAGTGTCCTTGTTCAGTTTCTGTTTCCATGATCTGTCCATTGGTGAGAGTGGGGTATTAAAGTCTCCCACTATTATTGTGTGGGGTGAAATATATTTTTTTGAGCTTTAGTAGGGTTTCTTTTATGAATGTGGGTGCTTTTTTATTTGGAGCATATATGTTAAGAATTGAGAGTACCTCCTGATAGATTTCCCCGGTAATGAGTAAAAAGTGTCCTTCCTTATCTTTTTTGATAACTTTTGGTTGGAAATTTACTTTATTCGATATTAGTAAAGCCACTCCAGCTTGCTTCTTGGGGCTGTTTGCTTGGAAGTTTTTTCCCCACCCTTTTACTCTGAGATAGTGTCTGTCTTTGTCTCTGAGATGAGTTTCCTGTATGCAGCAAAAGGCTGGATTTTGTTTATGTATCCAGTCTGATAGTCTATGTCTCTTTATTGGGGAGTTGATTCCATTTATGTTAATAGATCAAGGAATAATTTTTTCTGTTCCCTGCCATTATTGCTTTTGTGGGTTGAGTTGTGTCTGTGTATTTTTCTTTTTTTAGTTTTCTTGTTTAGGAGTTTTCTTGTTTTTACTAGGCTGTATTTCCCCTCTTTGTATTGGGTTTTCCACCTATAATTTGTTGTAGTGCTGGGTTTGTGGTCAGATAGTGTGTAAATTTAAATTTGTCTTGAAATATCTTCATCTCTCCATCTATGGTGATTGGTAGTTTTTCTGGGTATAGCAGCTTGTGCTGGCACTTGTGCTCTCTTAGGGTGTGCATGATGTCTGTCCAGGCTCTTCTAGCTTTCATAGTCTGTTTAGAAATCGGGTGTGATTCTGATTGGCCTGCCTTTATATGTTACCTGACCTTTTTCTCTTACTGCTTTTAGTATTCTGTCTTTGCTTTGGCCACTTGGTGTTTTGCCTGTTATGTGTCGGGAGGTATTTCTTTTTTGGTCCAACCTATTTGGAGTTCTGAAGGCTTCTTTTATGTTCGTGGTCATCTCATTCTTGAGGTTAGGGAAGTCTTCTTCTATGATTTTGTTGAAGATATTTCCTGTGCATCTTAGTTGATACTCTTCTCCCTCTTCTATTCCTATTATTCTTAGGTTCAGTCTTCTCATTGTGTTTTGGATTTCCTGGACATTTTGGGTTAGGAGCTTTTTGTTTTTTGCATCTTGTCTGGCTGTTTTGTCTTTGTTTGCAATGTTGTCTTCTGCCCCCAAGATTCTCTCTTTGATCTCTTGTAATCTATTGGAAATGCTTGCTTCTGTGATTCCTGATTTTTTTTTTTTTTTTTTTTTTTTGGTGTTCTGCCTCTAGGGTTATCTCTTTTAGTGTTTTCTTTATTGTTTCAATTTCCGATTTAATTTCTCTCTTCCATTCCTTCATTTCATTGGTTCTGTTTTCCTCTACTTCTTTGAGTTCTTTGAGTGTTTTTCTTGTTTCTTCTTTAAAAGCTTCTGAATCTTTTTGCTTGTCCTCCCGTTCTTGTTTAAGTATCTCTATCAGCATCTTGAGGTATGATTTCAGGTCTGCGTTTTCTTTTAATGGAGTGTTTGGAATTCCGATGTTTGCTGTTATGGGAGAGCTGGGTTCTGGTGTTGCCAGGTTGTCTTGGTTTCCTTGGGATATACTCTTTCGCTTTCCTCTTGCCATTTTGTTGTCAGTGATATGTTCTCACCTTTCCCTTGTATCTGGTCTGTGTCCCTGGATCTCCACTGGTCTAGATGGCAGATGGGCCCAGCCCTGTTCTATGCCTCAGAGTCGCCGGGTGCGAACAGAGGTTCCAATGTTCTGTTCCTGGTCACCGGATCAGGCAGGTGGAAAGTTGTGCCCCGTGTGTGCACTCCGCAGAGATCTCTCTGCTCCCGGGGCACTCAGATATCCCACTCACCAGTCTCTCAACCTTAGGAGCTGGTGGTCCGCATGACAGATGGGCCGGGCTCTGCTCCGCGCCCTGAAGTCACCGCCAGGTGGAAAGTGAAGTTCCAAAATTCTGTTCCTGGTACCAGTTTTTCAGCCCCGTGAGGGCTCATTTCTGCATCTTCTATTCTATTCCATTGATACACATGCCTGTTATTGTACCAGTACCATGCAGTTTTCAGCACAATTGCCTTGTAATATAGCTTGAGGTCAGGGATAGTGATTTCCACAGATATTTTCTTGTTGTTGAGGATGGATTTCTCTATTCTAGGTCTTTTGTTATTCCAGATGAAATTGCTTATTGATCTTTCCAACTTAATGAAGAACTGGGTTGAAATTTTGATAAGGATTGCATTGAATCTGTAGAGTATTTTACTATGATATCCATTATTAAAACGTTGATCCTTCCAATACATGAGCATGGGAGATCTTTCCGATTTCAGAGATCTGCCTCGATTTAATTCTATAGATATTTGAAGTTCTTGTCATACATGTCCTTCACTTGCTTAGAGTCACACGAATGTATTTCATAGTTTTTGTGATTATCGTGAAGGTTATATTTTCTCTAATTTCATTTTCCACATGTTTATCCTTTTAATAGGAGGCTACTGCTTTTTTGAGGTAATTTTATATCCAGCCACTTTGCTGAACTTGTTTATCAGCTGTAGGAGTTCTCTGGTGGAATTTGTGGGGTCACTTAAGTACACTATCATGTCATCTGCAAAGAGTGATGTTTTTACTTCTTCCTTTCCGATTTGTATCCCCTTGATCTCCTTTTGCTGTCTCATTGCTCCAGCCAGGACTTCCAGTACTATGTTGAATAAGTAGGGAGAGATTGGGCAGCTTTGTCGAGTCCATGATTCTAGTGGAATTGCTTCATTTTTTCCACCCTTAAGTTTGATGTTGGCTGTTGGTTTTCTGTACATTGCTTTTATTATGTTTAGGTGTGGACCTTGGATTCCTGTTTTTTCCAGGACTTTTAACATGAAGGGGTGTTGAATTTTGTCAAATACTTTCTCAGCCTCTAGTGAGATGACCATGTGATTTTGTAATTTGAGTTTGTTTATATGGTGGAGTACATTGGTGGATTTCTTTATATTAAACCATCCTTGCATTCCAGGGATGAAGATATTTATTGTGCCTTTCAGTTCATATTCTACACCCTGTCTACACCTATTATGCTTAGGTTAGATCTTCTCATAGTGTCCTGGATTTTCGTGATATTTTGCTAAGGATCTCTTTTATTTTTGCAGTTTCTCTGAGTGTTGTGTCAATGATTTCGATGTTCTGTTTTCTTCTTGAGATTCTCTTTTATATCTCTTGTATTCTGTTGGTGATTCTAGCATTTATGACTCCTTATGTCTTTCCTAAGTTTTTTAACTTCAAGTTTGTTTTCTTTAGTTTTTCCTTCATTGTTTCTGTTTCTGTTTTCAGTTCCTTCACCTGGTTATTCTTCCATTCAACTATTTAAGTGCTTTTTGTGTTTCCTCTTTAAGGGCTCCATCTTGTTTGTGTGTATTCTCCTTTACTTTTGAATGTGTTCTTTCTGTTCTTCTCCTTTGAGCTTCTCCATCATCATCATTAAGTATAATTTTAAGTCTAAATCTTGTTTTTCTGGTTATTGAAGATATCCATTATTTGCAGTGGTGGAAGTACTGAGTTTTGATGTTGCCTGCTGATCTTCGTTTTGGTTTCTTAGAGTCCTGCCATCTTGTTCTATGTGATGCTAGGTGATCTTCTTCTCTCGTATTGGGGCTTATGTCTATTGTGGGTAGGTGGGCCCATGATCTCTAGAGGAAGATTGTTTCTGGGTGTTCCTCTCTCAGGGTACATTGTGAATTCCAATGGCAGAGACCAGTCTTGATGTATTTGGGCTGAGTCTTGCTTTTGATTGTAAGTGTGCTCTCCTGGGTAGTACCTCTGCCTGTGTATGAAGTGTTCTGGCTGGCCTCTCCCAGGATAGAATGTGGGCAGAAGAAGTTGACTCACCCTTCTATTTAAGATGGAAAGCACACCTGCAGCTCTTCCAAGCTCCCAGGGACCTATGGTAGGGAAAGAAACAGGGCTGAGTCTGGCCTTGGGCAGGAAGTGTTCCAAGTAACACCATATTACTTATATCTCAGCCTAGGTTTCTGTTTTCTGTGGTAGAGACTGACTATAAGTCAGGTAATCTCTGATTCTGAATAGAAAGGCCTCCCAGGCAACAGATCCTACTTTGCAGAACATGGTAATCTGCACCTGAGTAGTCCCCCTTCCCATATAATTCTCCACAATGAGTTTGAGAAAAGTCCTTTAGCTGGAAAGTTCCTAAGTCATATGTTTTATTCCCTTCTTCTACATGTATAAAATCAGTGCATAAAAATTAAAATTTTGTCAGCCTGATCAGACCTCCTGTCTTGCTGTTCATTCTTTGCGTCTCTTGTCCTTTTTTTTGTTTAATGTTTTTTTTTTTTTTCATGAACTGAACATCTTTATTTTAACAAATAAAGATAAAGGCACAGATTTTAATCATTTTTGGATAAGTGTATATGAATACTTTTTGTAAGACCTTGATTTTTTCCAAATTTGCTAGTATGCATTAAAATTTTACTAGTTACAATGATCAAAAAGTACAATAAAACGAGATGTAACCTGGAAATTGTTAAAGTTTTCTAGGTGTGTAAACACTAATCATAATGGTTTTTCAGTTAATTTTTTGATTTGTTTTTCTTCTTTTTTTTGTTTTCTGCCTTTGGGTTTTTTTTTTTCTTTTTCTTTTTCTTTTTTTTTTTTTTTTTTTTTGACTTAATATAGTCTGTGAATTGTTTCTGGGGTGTTCAGAGATTTCTAGGGTTAATATCCAATTTTCAGTGACTGCATATTATGTCTGTTCTTTTTTGAGTGGGTTATCTCATTCAGGATGATTTTCTCTAGATGCATCCATTTTCTTAAGAATTTCATAAAGTCATTGTTTCTGATAGCTGCGTAGTACTCCACTGTGTAAATATACCACAATTTATGTATCCATTCTTTTACCGAAGGACATGTGGGTTCTTTCCTGCCTCTGGCTATTATAAGTTGGGCTGCTATGTACATTTTGGTCCATGTGTCTTTGTTGTATGTTGTAACTTCTCTGGCGTATATGCCCAGAAGTGTAATAATTGGGTCTTCATGTAGTACTATTTCCAATTTTCTGAAGAACCGCCATACTGATTTCCAGATTTGCTGTGACTGTTTAGAACTGCAGTTACAGTGGAGGAGTGTTCTTTTTCTCTGCATCCTCGCCATCATCTGTTGTCTTCAAAATTTTTGATCTTAGCCATTCTCGTTGGTGTGAAGTAGAAATTCAGGTGTGTTTTGATTTTCATATCCCTGATGGCTAATGATGTCAAGCACTTCCTTAGATGATTTTCAGGCATTTCATATTCCTCAATTGAGAATATTTTATTTAGCACCATACCTCATTTTTAATAGGGTTGTTTGATTCTCTGGTTTCTAGCTTCTTGAGTTCTTTGTATACTTTTGATATCAGGCCTCTATTAGAATTGGGGTTGGTAATGATCTTTTCCCAATCTGATAGCTTCTGTTTTCTTTTCTTGACATTGTCCTTAGCCTTACAGAAACTTTGCAATCTCATTATGTCCCATTTGACAATATTTGACCTTAAAGCATGAGTCATTGGTGTTCTGTTCAGGAAATTTTCTCCTGTGTCTATGAGTTCTAAGGTTTTCCCTAATTACTCTTCTAATAGTTTCAGTGTACCACTTGCACTTGATCTTTGTAGAAGGAGATAAGAAAGAGTCAATTTTCATTCTTCTGCATGCTGAGCATAAGTTGGACCAACACTCTTTATTGAAGACGCTGTACTTTTTCCATTGAATATTTATAGCACTTTAGTCAAAAATCAGGTGACCATATAAGTGAGGGTTCATTTCTGGATCTTCTATTGTATTCCATTGATCCACATGCCTGTTTCTGTACCAGTACCATGCAGTTTTTAGCACAATTGCCTTGTAATATAGCTTGAGGTCAGGGATGGTGATTCCCAAATATGTTTTCTTGTGGTTGAGGATGGATTCTGCTCTTGTAGGTCTTTTGTTATTCCAGATGAAATTCCATATTACTCTTTCCAACTCAGTGAAGAACTAGGTTGGAGTTTTGATGGGGATTGCGCTGAATCTGTAGATTGCTTTTGGTAGGATGGCCATTTTTAAAATGTTGATCCTTTCAAACCATGAGCATGAGAGATCTTACTACTTTCTGAGATCTTCCTTGATTTCCTTCTTTGTACATTTGAAGTTCTTGTCATACAGGTTTTTCACTTGCTTTGTTAGAGGCTTTTCATAACTTTTCTGATAACTCTTGGTTATAAATATCCTTTATTAAATGTTAAAATGACCACTCCTGCTTTCTTTTTGGGGATGTTTGCTTGGAATATTTTTTTCCCAACATTTTACTCTGAGATAGTGTCTATTTTTGTCTCTGATATGAGTTTCCTGTATGCAGCAAAATGTGTGTTCTATTTATATATCCAGACATTTAGCCTATATTTTTGTGGGAATTGAATCTATTTATGTTTACAGATATTAAGGAATAGTGGCTGCTCTTTCCTGCTATTTTTGCTTTTAGAGGTAGAATTGTGCCTGTGTGTCTTTCTTCTTTTGGTTTTTTTGCTTATGTTTTTTTCTTGTTTTATCTAGGATGTAGTTTTCTTCCTTGTCTTGGGTTTTTCACCTATAATTTCTTGCATTGCTGGGTTTGTGGTCAGATATTGTATATATTTACTTTTGTCCTGGAATAGCTTGTTTTCTCCACCTACGGTGATTGAGTGTTTTTCTGGGTATAGCAACTTGGGCTGACACTTATGTTCTCTTAGGGTCTGCATGATGTCTGTCCAGGATCATCTAGCATTGATAGTCTCTATTGAGAATTTGGGTGATCTGATAGGATACATGGGATTATTTTCATGTTCTTGTATCAGTTGAGGACTGTTATGTGGCCCACTAGTTGGTAATTTTTGGAGATTATGTCCTGAGATGCTGATATGAAGGTATATTCATTTGTTTTAGGATAAAATACTCTGTAGATGTCTGTTAAACCTATTTGACTCAAAACTTCTTTTAGTTTCACTATGTCTCTGTTCAGTTTCTGCTTCCATGATCTTTCCATTGATGAGACTTAGGTGTTGAATCTCCCACTATTGTTGTGAAGTCTGCCACACATGCTTTGATCTTTAGTAAGGTTTCTTTTATGATTGTGGGTGCCCTTGTATTTGGAGCATAGATGTTCAGGATTGAGAGTCTTGTGTAGATTTTCCTGAAGTTGTTTGTAATTTAACATTATTTCCACATTCCCAAGAAATGCTGGCTAGTCACATGACCCCAACTGAGTATTCCCATTTTAATTAGTAAAATAAAGGAATGATGTTAATTGGGCAGGGTGAGGGAATAAGAGAGAGGTGAGAGGTCTGAAGAAGGAAAGAGCTGGAAGCAACATGGAGCTACCCAAGACCAGCTGAACCCAGGTGAGATTTATTGGTGTGAAAAAGCTATGAACATTGTACCGGCTGGTTCTGTGTCAACGTGACACAAGATGGAGTTATCAGAGAGAAAGGAGCCTCAGTTGAAGAAATGCCTCCATGAGGTCCAGCTGTAAGATATTTTTTCAACTAATGATCAAGGAGACCTTAAATACAGCCACTAAACACAGATAATATTGCTGATGCCAAGAAGTGCATGCTGACAGGAATCTGGCATAATTTGCCTCCTAAGATAATCTTCCAGATCATGCCAAATACAGAGGCAGATGCTTAAAGACAACTACTGAACTGAGAATAGATTCCCCAATGGAGGCATCAGAGAAAGGATTGAAAAAGCTGAAGGGGGTTAAAATTTCACTTACACAGCGATTTCAACCAACCAAAAGTCCCAGGGATTAAACTACTATTCTAAGTGTATACATGGACTGACCCATGGCTCTATATCCACATGTAGTGGAGAATGGCCTTGTTGGGTATCAATTGGAGGAGAATCGCTTGGTTTTATCAAGCTGGATGCCCCAGTATATGGTAATATTAGAGCAGGGAGGGAGGATGGTGTGGGTTGGTGGGTGATTATTTATTTTAATCAGTGGAAGATCACACGACACAGGGTGTTTGTGGTGGGGAAGCCAGAATGGGGAATGACAGTTGAAATGAAATTGAATATATCCAATATTTTTTAAAAAAGGAAAAAAGGAAAAAAATAGAGCAACAAAATTTGTGTTAAAAATTAAAAGTGTTGGTTCTTAGATAAAAATTAATAATAACTTAACGTTACATCTTGAACTTTCCTCTGTGAGCCCTGATTTCAGGTACAAACATATTAATATTAGATTAAGGATAATAAAGATTTGAACCAAGAAAAGACAGACAAGAAAGATAAGAAAATAAATTGAGTATGTCAGTAGTATATTGCCTTTGAGTGTTTGGTATTTACAGATATTAAACCTAACTCTCTCATTGGTGTTTTAAATAGCGTTTGCATCATCTCTGGGCCCTCTCTTCACTAGGAATCTAGGGGACAAAGAGGTATTTGACTGGATTTAGACTGTGTCTGCTCTTCCAACTGAAGAGATATCTGAAGCCCAACCCAGCCACTTCCTTTCTTTTGGCTGCCTGCATAGACTGACTACAAAGTAAACTCTATGTCATCCCTAACCTCTAGGCCATGAGTCATTCCTTTGTACTTTACCACACAAATTTAGAAGAATAAGGCAAACTGAAAGCAGTAGAACCACTTTTCTCTAACAATTAGATTGTAACCAGTGGAACTAGTGAGCCAATAACATTATATCTTATTTTCTCTGGACATGTCACTGCAAGGGAAAAAAGCTAATGACTCTAAGTAGGTTTGCTGTGGATGTTTATCCATGCAAAAGAGCAGGAGGTGACCAAGTACACCTTGACCTTCACTGACTTAGTAGTGGAGGGAATGAGAGGTGTAAGAATTTTGTAATCATTTACAAATCTTATTTTCTGTTCCTTACATTACTTTAGTGTAAAGCATCTTCTCAGGTTCTTAATCAAAATGGCTAACTAAAAGGGAAAGAGAAGGGGTGTTTGCTTTGTGTTTTCTAGGCTTTCTTATGAAACATGGAGGTGTTACTTGGCCACATCATAGGAATC
Source organism: Micromys minutus (assembly GCF_963924665.1). Taxonomy (NCBI): domain Eukaryota; kingdom Metazoa; phylum Chordata; class Mammalia; order Rodentia; family Muridae; genus Micromys; species Micromys minutus. The sequence continues at coordinate 27,323,847 of NC_137958.1, forward strand.
TACAAGAAGGGAGATATTCTAACCATCAAAGGAACAGGCACTGTTCAAAAAGGAATGCCCTATAAGTGTTCCCATTGCAAAGTGGGAAGAGTCTACAATGTCATGCAGCATGCCTTGGACATGCTTCTAAACAAACAAGCAAGTTAATGGCAAGATTGTGGAGAAGAGGATCAGTGTGTGGATTGAGCACATCAAGCACTCAAAAATCAGAGACAGTTTCTGAAGGGGGTGAACCAGAATAGACAATAGGAAAAGAGAAGCAAAGGGAAGGGCTCCTGGGGTCCACTGATTTATCAGCCTGTGCTACCCAGAGACACACACTTTGTGAGGATCAATGGAAGAGACTCTGAGCTGCTGGGACCATTCCTGATGAATCAACTGTCTAATATATAAGAAAATGAATAAAAAACATGGATGCAATATATTCTTTAATCTGGGTAGAATTGTGGGAAGGCTTTTAATTTTCCAGGTACATGGATTCTTGACCAAAGCTATTGTATGTCGATAACACATAGAAATCAAATACAGTACAATTGAATCAGCTCAAAATATATAAATACTAGAGGAGAAATAGAGAATGTGATTTGAGATCTACCAAACCACAGGTGGCTTTGGGGAAAGATGAAAATATACTTCCCTCGACCCATGGGATAGGCAAGATATAGACACACATGCCTATGGCATAAAACTCTGGCTGGATATTGGATGTTACTGTGAAGCCACACATTGTGTTTTTATCAGACAAAGAATTGGAGGTGTGGTATGCCTCATTATTAACAGGAACCTGTCATTTCACAGTCTAGAAAAATGCATGTTCTTAATGTGTACATTTAATTCCAAACATTCAAGGTTAGTTTGTAGAAGGTAGCATCAGGGCTTAAAAATGATGTTTAATTGAGAAGCACATATTGTTATGAATCAGTGAAATATCTGACAAAAGAATTCCCCAATTCTCATGACAACAGAGAAGTCATAGGACACTTAAAATAAAACACCACAAAGAAATAAAAGAGAGAGAGAACAAGGCAATTTCCAACAGCAATTTTCAGACGCAGACTGAAGAGAGTACAAACAAAACAAGAAGAAGACAAGAGCTAGGGAATGAAAAAGAAGCCAGCATATTAGACCATACTGCCAGCTTTTAAGAACTGGCCCCTTCAGGGACCAAACCCCTGACTGCTGGGAATTCAATAAGAGTTTCCCACAACTTAGTGACAGGAAGTTCCACCATTCCACTGTTCTCACTGGACCTCTGCTGTCTCATGGTCAGGACGTTGTGGTTGGATGCTAGTCCTAAGTGTCCGAGGAACCAGAGAACATCCTAAAGCTGCAGTTGCTGAGCTGTCCTCCTATGACATTCAGAGTTGGTCCCATCTCCTGCCAGGATTCCATATTCTAACTCAAAGTTTCATATATGTAAATCAACTCTAATTGTCCTGGATGATAAAGGCCAAGCCGATTTTAACAAGGAATCCAGAAGCCTTCCAATACTTGAAGCTGGGAGAACATCAAAAAGAATGAGAGTGCCTCTTGTAAAAACTGTACAGGGACTTGTACCTTCAGGGATATGCCTATGGACTTCACACTAGAGGAATGGGAATGTCTATGTTCTGCTCAGGGGACACTGTACAAGGATGTGGCATTGGAGAATTGCAATAATCTTTTGTTTGTGGAAAATCATCTCATATCTGGAATGCATGGTAAGGTTGTGGATAAATTTCATGACCATATGAATGTCCAAGAGCAGTTTTCTAAATGGGATGAAATTAGGGAAATGACTGGAATCCACCCAAAATACACCTTGTCAAACTGATCACCAAAATGACTCTCATCAATCCTCAAATCTAAAAAGATGGAAAATTGTAAAAACCAGAGGTGTTTGTAAATATAAAAACTGCATAATGATTTCAAATGAATGTACTATCTCTAGTGTAAATGCAAGAATCCACACAGATCATTTACCTACAAAAGTAATCTAGAGCTCATCAGAGAATTCATACAGGTGACAAAACTTACAAATGCAGTAAATATGACAAATGTTTTGGCCAGCAATATGATCTTATTAGTCATCAGAGAATCCATACAGAAGAAAAACCTTACAAATGCTCTGAAAGTTAACAAATATTTTGGCCAACTATCTCATCTTAGTAATCATCAAAAAATTCATGTACAAGAGAAACCAAATAAATGCAGTGAATGTTACAAATGCTTTGGCTGACAATACCATTTTGGTAGTCATCAGAGAATTCATACAGGAGAGAAACCTTACAAATGTATTGAATGTAAAAAATGTTTTGCTCACAAAATAAGACTGAGAATTCATCAGAGAACTCATACTGGAGAGAAACCTTACAAATGCAGTGAATATGACAAAGGATTTACTCACCAAGTTAGTCTGAAAAGGCATCAGAGAATTCATACATGAGATAAATTTTCAAAATGTCATGTTTATGAAAAAGGCATTAAGTATAATGCCAGTCTGATTGATTGATTACAGTAGAGAAACATCGTAAATTAAGTGAATGAGACAATTTGTACTGACAAAAGTTTTCTAAAAAGTCATTAGAGAATATTTACAGGGGAGAAAACTTTTAAGTGTATTGAAGTTGTCAGTGTTTTCTTTTGGTTTCTCTCTTTGAATGTGAGATAACAGCTGACAATCTTCAGAGATGTAGTGAATGGAGAAATATCTACTTCTGCATTTCAGGCCAAAGAAACCATTTACAAATGTTTTCTGGTGAAAATATAATCTTTGAAACAATTTGGCATATTTTTCAATCAGGATGTATTTTTGCAGCACTTGAGGTTCCCCACTAGACAATTTTTTGATTAGAAAAAAATTGTGAAAACCTTCAATAAATATTCAAATACTAGAGAAGGTCAATAGTTTTGCTGGGAGAGACTCTTAAAATATCACAATATAGAATAGGTTTCTTTAAACTTTTACTTCTTACCCTTCAAAAATTACAAGATGAAGACATGTAGAAAGCCAGAAGTACATAGTCTTGTGTAACACTATCATGGCAACAGAAATTACTGATTTCAAAGGGAAAACAGAGCTTTTTAAACCTAATAAAACTGACAGCATGATATTTCATTGAAATAATCAAATTCAGACAAATGATACTTTAAAAAGCATATTGGATTCACTGAGCCACCAAGACTACATTTTCTCTATAAAATAAAGACATCAACTGATGTAAAGTCTCCTTGAAGATTCTTATTCTTATTAAACTCATAATTCTTATGAAATATTGATTTACTGTTTTATGAAAATAACAGTGCCCGAGTCCCTTGTTCTTTGGTAAACAAATCATTCCCCATTGTCCTGTAAATAAAGATGAGTAATCAACAAAGAAAAAAAGTAGCCCACAATCTCCCTGGGTTATAACCCCATGTCTAGGTCTATCCATTCATTACTAGAGATGTCCCCATCATGAATTCACTTCTTTCTTACTTCTGATCCCATACCCTGCCTTACTCACCAACAACACAGTGTGTTTAGTCCATCCACCCTCAATATCTACTTGAATTCTCTTTCTGAGAATGAGTCAGTCATGCTACCTCTTTACTCCTTGTTATTTTGCTTTGGTATTACTGTGGCTAGTATCTTCTTTATCTTCTATTTCCCTGATGATACCAATTTAGAGCGCTTAGGTCTCATGTCTGTGTTACCTCACTCTTGCTGATTTAGAATTACACCTGACTTCTCAACAGAGTCTGAAAGTTAAATGTCTCATGCAGATACATGACTTACAGTCATTAAGAGAACACAGATGACAATTTACACTACTAAAAACAAAAACCTTCACTCACAATTGTTGAAGATAAAAATATTTCCTTGTGAAACTCAACTTTATACTTCTATTTGCAAACCCAGCCCTGCAAAATACATTAGGAGGAAATATCCAACTGATGGTGATTAACCATATTCAAAAAAATACAGGAAATAATTTCAGTACCACACAAAAAAAATAAGTGAAACATACACACACACATAGAAATACACACTTCATCACCACCAAAACCAGTATCAATATAACTGGATTTGAAAGTTATTTGTCATTAACAGTAATCAATATCAACAGACTCAGCTGAGCAAGAAAGAAGCTCTAATTAAGCGACAGCATAGAAAAACAAGATCCTTCAATCTGCTACATACAAGAAACACACCTCACAAACAAAGATAGTGCAGCTTCAAATTATTTGCCCGCTAAAAGAAATACCAATAACACTGACCCATTAAAGAAATGGAGTAGCAAGCCTAGTCCATAATAAATTGGAATTTGGCACATTTAATCCCCTGATCCCCTAACATGTCCTACTTACCCCACACTTAGTTATTTTCATCTATTTGTCCTTATTATGTATTTTATTTCCCCTTTGAGAAGGATTCAATCATCTTCTCTCTTTTCTCAATGATATCTGGCTTTGGTGGACATAGATAGAATTCTGTGTATCTTCTAAATTACTGATGATATACACTTATTAGGAAATAGATACCATGAATGTTCATTGGTTGGTGTTATCTCACTCATGGTTACTTATAATTAGACCTGACTGTGCAACAAAGACTTTAAAAGCTGTTAGGTTCTGTACTGATGTCTTACAGATATTAAGAGAAACTGAGATACCAACTTACACTAATATACACTTGAATAAAATAAAACAAAAGAAAATAAAAGTCAATGTAACATTTGTCTTTGGGTGATCTCATTGACAATTAGTTTTCTTAGTTTCTTATGACCCTTTCTGCAACTCTCTCTGAATGTTACAAAATTAATCATCTAGTTTCTTTTGAAGCAGTGTATTGCACTAATAATCTTATGATATTTAGGAATTGACTTATCCCCTGCCTTCAGATAAATAAGAATCTAAGATTTGACTTCTAGAAACTGCTCCAAGAGGAGGAGAATGTTAAGGCCTAGATGAGAAGTTAGTGCTTACATGAAAATTGTCTGTCTATCTTTTCATTTAGTGATGTTACAAATTGTGTAAAGATTATATATATATATACATATATATACATATATATACATATATATACATATATATACATATATATACATATATATATATATATATATATATATATATATATATATATATATATATACTTATTCATTCAGTTTTGTGCCAGCAAATGTTTCTTGGATTACTAATAACAAAACAAATTCAATTATTTATAATTGTATAAATATATATATATATATATATATATATATATATATATATATATATATATATATATATGTACCATCTCATGCCCTAAAGAATAGAAAATTCTGTTATTTTTGGTGGTTTGGTGTTCTTTTAAACCCATAACAACAGAAGTAAAGTAAGAGAGTAAAAAGTAAAAGTATAAAGTAAAGCAGGTATAGTAGCCACAATAAGCTTGGACCCTACCCAAACATGAAGTGACATTTCCTATACCTCTCTATGAAATTTTATGCTTTTCCTTTAATAAGCTTCCCCTAGCATGCACGCCAACACAGGACAGACACCTCTACCCATGTAAGAAGCTATTTGAAGTAAGACTTCCATTTTGAGTAGGATTGAGGGAGGATTAAATTTCCAACACTTACCTGTGAACTGACATTCCGCTTGGGAGAATCAAATGTACATGGGTAACTAATATCTTGGTTAACATGTTAAGACATGTGTGTTAGGCGAGACAAGTGTGCTGCCATACTTAAATTGACTCAGAAATTGAAGTTGAATACATGTACATCAAGGACAGGTTCCTAAGGAAATCCCATGTCACAAAACATTAATTGGTCAGATACCTAGCCAATGATAATTGTGGATCCCTGGCCTAAAATTCCTATGTAATTCTATTTGGTGATGACAGCCAGCTGTCAAGTCTCTCATATTGTCTTGATCAATCTATCTTAGGGTCATTCATTGCAGATGAGTAAGACTGATCTTTGAGTGGTTTCTGCAATGATCTGCAAACCATAACAGTTTGAAAGGTGAATTTTCATTCAGTTTTGTACCAGCAAACGTTCCTTGGATTACAAATAACAAAACAAATTCAATTATCTATAATTGGATTTGTAACAATATTGTCTATTCTAATTTACCTATTACTCACTAGGTTTAATTGTTGACTCAGAGGCTTGTTGCTGGATAAAGTCACCCTTACTCTTTCTTATCTCTAGGAGACTTCCTCAAATAAGTTGTTCTATCCTTCATTGTTCTCCAAACAAAATCATTCAAACTATATTCCCTTGAATTCTGACTGAATTTGTCTGTTTGGCCGAAACAACTTTTGGCAACAGTGCCCAGTACCTACCTCTCACTCAGAGCATCCACAGTCACTGGGTCCTCATCCCAGCATGCACTCCAACACCAGGGCAGCGAGGACATTCAGGTCTCTCACATCGGGATGAGCTTCCAGAATCTCGTCGATCTTAAGTTTCTGCTCAGAGCCAGGGAAGATGTTCAGCAACCCGTCTCTCAGCTTGATTGTCTCGGCAAAAGTTCTCTTTGCCGGCACTGGAACGTTCTGCTGCAATGTTGGAAGTGTGGGAAGCGTGTCCAGGGATGCAGAGGAGGGATGCCGAGGAAGACTAGGGTTCACAGTGGCTCCATGGATCCGGGATGGAGCCTCGGGGCTTTCTTTGGCTCCATCGGTTTTGTTGCTCCGGAATGCAAGGTCAAATATGCCCATACCAGGCTGAGCATTGGGTCTTGGCTGCCTGTCTCGAAGAAAGTCTTCCTTTTGAAGAAATTTGTCTAGCCGGGGTCCATTTCTTCCCAGAGGGTCTTTAGGAACCATAAATATGTCCCCCACAAAAGTGTACTGAAGCAGTCTCGTTGTAATAATTTCTCTCCAGGACACTGACTCTGTCACAAACTCTCTCAAGTTATCATTAGTCACAATGATACCCCCATTCGTCTCTGCTAACTCTAGCAGGAACCTGTCATCATGAGAAGCAATTCTTTGTTGAAAGACCTTCCGAGAAGGTGTTAAAGCTAATATCCCAACCTCATGGAGCTGGCTTAAGAAGTGCTGTTCTGTGGCCTTAGCATTCCGGCTTGTTCTCCACTGTGGGACAAACACAGTGATGTCTCTGATGCCGAGCTTCCAAAAATATTCAACTGCGATCGCTATGCCACGGCAACTAAAGAACTTTCTCAGGCCGTGGGCCATTGCAACATTACTGCCATCTATAACAATAGGCTTCAAATCTCCTCTCGCTGGTGCATTTCTTAAGTCCGGCTGGAACGGTCTTTTCAGGATATCTCGAAATCTTTGCTCCACGGTAACTGAGGAATAGGTGTGATAAGAGGATCCTGCCAATCCGTAGGGCCGCAGCGGTGGGTAGAAGTGGGGATCCTTTGGCTTGAGTTGAGGAGAGCTGCAACAGCTAGAAGGTTGTTCACACTCAGGCTTCCTACTATTTGGACGTGAAGTTTCTGCTTGCTGTTGAAAATCATTCTCCGCCGTCTGTTCCGGGCTCCCTGGCAAAGATAGTGTGGACCATGGACTTGCCTCTGTGTCCTTGGGAGGAAGTGCAGCATTTCCAATGGGCTGTCTGTGGTGATCCTCCGTTTTATCAGTCACCACAGGTTCGCAAATATGGACTTCCACTTCTCTTACTGCCTCTGCTGTCTGCCCCTCTAGCCTTTTGAATATCAGGGCTACTTGTTCTCGGAGGACTCCAATTTCTTCTTGTTGCACAGCTAGCTGTTCAACCTTTTTGGACACCGTTTCGAGTTGTACACTTCTTTTTTCGAGTTCTTTTGAGAGGAAATTTAGGAAGATTCCAAATGAGAATTGCGAGACGTATACCCCAGCAACCACAAACTCCATCACCAAGTTGAAGAACTCCTTCAGTATCATGGGTAGGTCTTCAACCCTTACCCTTGTTGGTGAGGGATCCGGCCTGGGGTCTGCCATTTGTGGTGGTCTGCAGTCAGAGTCCACCTATACAACTGAAATGTTCTTTCCTCTTGGTTTCCTCTGTCTCACCTTCTTACAGGCTTTGTTCCTTGCTGTGGGTGTGAGGGTTGTGGGTCAAGAGTTCAGGAATGTCTCTGGGCACCGTGCCCAATGTGAGGAACTGATTCTTCCTGTGGAGACAGCCCTGGTGAATTTCTCTTCTTGATGGTTCTGTTAGAGGACCCCTGTACCCTGCTACTCTTAATGTTGGGGATCTTGGTATCCCACCAGGCTTTCTTGGCACCAGACGTCAGCCAACCCAATACACCAAAAGTATCCTTTCTTTGCCAGAAGAAATTTTTCTGAGGTTGACTTTTGGTGAGGTTCTGGTTCCTCCAGAATTCTGGAAGACTGTGTCAACTCTACCTCTCCAAGATTACAGATTCAATCAAGCCTCTCCAAAATCTTCAGGCAATTGCTCAAATTAAAGTAGTCAGTTCTTCTTATCTGCTTACTCCTTCTTATTCTCTGTCCAACTGTCTCCGCACAGACTCACAAAGGAGCCTAAGTGCACTCCAGTACACTCATCAAATGTACTCACAACTGTCCAGACAGAACATAGTTTTTCCTTCTTTGTGGTGCTTATATAGTGTTTCTAAAGAGAGGGGTGTGATTCCTGTTTCTCACACATGCTGTGAGATCTGATTGGTCACTTTTCCTGTCTCTTAATTAGATGATCTCCTTTGGGATTACAGGTGTGTGCTAAGGGTGTGTCTGGAATCCCACAGGGTCACGCTGACCTTGAAGTTCCCTTGATGTGTTCTGGAGAGCTGTGTTCCTGGATAAAATTTCCTCTATAATCTGAGGAGAAGATTTGGCAGTCTTCTCTTTATCCAGGTACATGGATTAGAGACCAAAGCTGTTGTATGTCTATGACACATAGAAATCAAATACAATACAAATAAATCAACTCAAAACACATAAGTACTACACGAGAAAGAAAGAAGGAGATTTTATGTCTACCATGCAACAAGTGACTATTAGCAAAGATGAAAATATATGTTCCTCAACCCCATGAGACTGGCAAGACACAGACACACATTCCTATTGCACAGAACTGTTGCTTGATACTGGATGTTACTGTGAACTCACACATTGTGTTGTTATTGCAAAAATATAGTGTAGCTCTGGTATGCCTCCTTCTTAACACAAACCTTTCATTTCTCTGTCCAGAAAGAAAGAATGCTCTTAATACATACATTTAATTCAAAACACTGAAGGTTAGTTTCTAGAAGGTAGCACCAGGGTTTAAAAATGACGTCTCATTGAGAAGCACACCTTGTGATGTTTCAATGAAACCTCTGACAGGAGAACAATTGCCCAAAGCGCAGGAGAACTGATAAAAGAGGTAAGCTAATTAAATAAAATGACTACAAAGAAATAAAAAGGAGAGCAAACACCTCTTATTTTAAGAGCAATTTCTAGAGACATGTTGAAGGGAGAAAAAGCAAGACAGGGGTAAGACAGATTGACCTGTAGAAAGACTCACTTCTTTATGTCTAATTTACTGAAAATACCCACTTAGAGGGAATTGGTCTCATGTCTGTGTTACCTCACTCTTCCTGATTTTGAATTACATCTGACTTCTAAACAGAGAATCTAAAAGACAAAGGATCTCATACAGATATCTTAAACTTATCAAGAAAACTCAGATGCCAACTGACACTGGTTTACAAAGAAAAACCATAAATCACTATTGATGAAGAAAAGAAATTTCCTTGCCAAACTCAAATTTAACTTTCTATCCCTAAGCAAAGACCTACAAATGTATTAGGTGCAAATATCTAACTGATCATGGTTTACTATATTCAAGAAAAGACAAGTAATAATATCACTCCAGGAGTAAAAAAAGAAATGAAACACATACACACACACAATCATAAACACACACACACACACGAACACACACACACACACACACGAACACGCACACACACACACTCACACACACACACACAAACACAGCGCTATACACTATCATCACTACAGCAAACCTTACAAAATAAGGGGATTTGACAGTTATTTGTCATTAATATCTTTCAATATCATCAGACTAGGTTGAGCAAGAAAAAGCACCAGTTAAGAGATTGCATAAAAAAACAATTTCCATCAATCTATTATATTCAAGAACCATACCTCACCAATAAAAATAGTATAGCTTCAAATTAAATGTCTGCTAATTTTTTTTTAATTGACCCATTTAGTAAACTGGAGTAGAATGAAAAGTATATAAAAGATTTTTATCCACATTTAATCAATAGGTATGTGAGAGATTTCATGTTCATCAAAGGAAAAATGTACATGAGACATCATGACTCTTCACTTCTCTGCGGCAAACACAAGGACACACTGATTCTTAAAAGAAACACCACTAAAGCTTCAATCCACACTGAAACCAACATATTAACAGTGTCCATTTGAGTTAATTTTATATCCAGCCAATTTGCTGTAGGTGTTTATTAGCAGTTAAAGTTCCCTGGTTGAATTTTTATGGTCACTTAATTATACTATCCTATCATCTACAAAGAGTGATATTTTGACTTCTTCCTTTTCAATTTGTATCCCTTTGATCTAGTTTTGTTGTCTTATTGCTCTGCATAGTATTTTAAGTACTATCTTAAATAGGAATGGAGAGAGTGGACAGCCTTTTTTAAACCCTGATTTTAGTGGGATTGCTTTAAGTTTCTCACCATTTACTTTGATGCTGGTTACTGGTTTGCTGTGTATTGCTTTTACTATATTTAAGTATGAGCCTTGATTACCTGACCTTTTGAAGAATTTTAAAATGAAGGGGTGTTGATTTTTGTCCAGTGCTTTCTCAGCATCTTGAGAGATAATCATGTGATATTTTGTCTTTGAGTTTGTTTATATAGTGGATGACATTGATGGATTTCCGTATATTTAACCATCCTTGCACCCCTGGGATGAAACCCACATGATCCCTGTGAATGATCACTTTGATGTGTTCTTGGAATCATTTCGCAAGAATTTTATGGATTATTTTTGCATCAGTGTTCATGACAGAAATTGGTGTAAAGTTTTCTTTCATTGTAGTATCTTTGTGTAGTTTAGGAGTAAGTGTTATTGTGGCTTCGAAGAATGAGTTCCCTCCGTTTCTATTTTGTGGAGTAGTTTGGAGAGTATTGATATTAGGTCCTTTATGAAGGTCTGATAGAATTGTGAGAGGAGTACTCCCTGAAAGAGACTGAAGGATGCTGACTAGCTGAAGTAGAAACTTGAGGTTTCTATGGAAAATCGTTTGGATGGTGTTTTGCTGGTACAGATAGGCTAAGGAACACATCAGAGAGTAAGGCGTACCTAAAGGCAGGCAAACAAAAGGACAACCTATAGTGATCAAATTTTCTTTGCTTGTGACAGGTATGTATTGTTCTGATTTACATTGCTCTTTTGAGCTGCATTTAGTGGACTCCATACACGAAAGTGCACCAAAAGGTGTGATGGTAGGATGCGGATTCTTACAGCTTCTGGGTTTGAGCTGATAGGCAGAGTAGTTTCAGCTGACACATTGGCCAAGTTTAGACCTGTAGACCACAGGTGATGCTTTGAGGGCTATAAAGAGAAGTTGAGGAACAGTGATACTGGAGGAATTAGGATTCCATATGTGTTAGGTGTGCAATGCTCCTGGGTCTTGAGGCTTCTGTTCTGATCTTCCATTATCTGAGAGGAGCACCGCTGAGAACGATTCAAGGTGCTCCTCTTGTTTCTTCCTGATGAGCCTTGCCCAGTCTGAAGCCTGGCTGTCTCTGGCTGTCTCTTCTAGGAAGTCCCACAACCCCTTATGTCTCTTTGCTTTCCCATCTTTTACAGAAATGAACTGCTGGTGGATGCCTGGAGTGTTTGCTAGTGAATTGGGTTGCAGTGCTTTCCTGGAAACTGAAATTCTGGTTACTAGACAGCCCACACAGAAGGTGCTCTGTTGAAGCACTTGTTGTGCTTACAGACAGGAGACTTGCACGGCTGCCCTCTGAGATGCCCAACTAAGAGCTTGAAGTGTTGCATGCAGTTACCTTTCACCCAAATGATGTACAGAAGTCGGGGACCCATGTGGTTGAAAAAGGGAAAGGTGGAAGAAACTGAGAGGCATGGCAACCTCATAAGAAGAGCACTAGTCTCAGCTATTAGACCACAAGATCTCTTAGAAACTGAACCACCAAACAGACAGCAAATGCTTCCTGATGTGTGGCCCTGAACATATCCACAAGTGGACTGACTGGTCTGGAAACGTTCAGATCATGCATTTAACCCTAGGGAGACTTGAGGGCCCAGAGACTGTTGCTTGACTGGTGACTTGGGGTTTATGGTTGGGGACATTTCCGTGGAAATGGGCAGCGGGTAGGTGCTATGGGATGAGGGAAAGTCGGATCATGGACAGTTGTGGGGTAATGACTGGACTGAAAATTGAAGACTAAAAATAATAAAAAAGAAAACAACTTTTTCAACTTGTTTATTTCCCCATTATCTTTGGTTTTCCTCTCCCTCAGGTGTGTGGTGGGCTACAATGGAGGTTAAATAGTTTAAAATCTACCATTAAGTCTACAATGTATAAAAATATCTTTATAATTCACGTTTTTATTGCAAGGGAGGATTTTGATGGCTGCTTCTATTTTTCTATAAGTTTTGGGTCTGTTTAGATGGTTTAGCTAATCCTGATTTAACTTTGGGAATTGGTATCTTCTAAAAAAATCTATATTTCCACTAGATTTTCCCAATTTGTTCATTATGGGCTTTTTTAGAAGTTTACGATGATTTCTTGTATTTCCTCAGTTTATGCTTTTATGTCTCCCCCATCATTTTTGATTTTGTTAATTGAGATACTGTCTCTGTGTCCACTAGTTAGTCTGCCCAAATGTTTATCCATCTTGATTTCCTCAAAGAAATAGCTCTTGGTTTTGCTGATACTTTGTGAAGTTCTTTTTGTTTTACTTGGTTGATTTCAGCTCTGACTTTCATTATTTCCTGCTGTCTGCTCCTCCTGGGTGTATCTGATTCTTTTTGTTCTAGAGATTTCAGCTGTTCTGTCAAGCTGTTAGTGTGTGATCTCTCCAGTTTTCATTTAGAGGTGCTCAGGACTATGAATTTTCTTCTTAAAACTGCTCTCATTGTATCACATAAGTTTCAAGTGTGTTGTCCCTTCTTTTTGTTTAATTTTAAAAAGTCTTTGATTTCTTTCTTTATTTCTTCCTTGACCAAGTGGTTCTTGAGTAGTGAATGGTTTAGCTTCCATGTGTATGTGGGGTTTTGTTGTTTTTATTGTTATTGTAGCCCAGCCTTAGTCCATGTGATCCAATAGTATGCATGGGATTTTTATATGTTCTTGTATCTGTTTAGGCCTGTTTTGTGACTGACTATATGGTAAATTTCGGAGAGCATGCCCTGAGATGCTTTTGTTTTAGGATGAAATATGCTACAGTTGTCTGTTAAATCCATTTGGTTTATAACTTATGTTAGTTTTACTGTGTCTCTGTTCATTTTTTGCATCCCTGATTTATCCATTGATTAGAGTGGACTGTTGAAGTCTCCCTCTATTATAGAGTGTGGTATAATATATCCTCGGAGCTTCAGTAGACTTTTTTTTATGAACGTATGTGCTCTTTTATTTGGAGCATTGACTGTGAGGATTGAGACTTCCTCTTTTCCAATTATTCCACTGATATGTAAAGAGTGCCTTTCCTTTTCAGTTTTTATGACAGTTGGTTGAAAATCTATTTTATTTGATATTAGGATGGCTACTACAGCTTGTTTCTTGGTGACCATTTGCTTGTAAAGTTTTTTTCCCAACCCTTTACTGTGAGATAGTGCCTGTCTTTTTGTTGAGATGAGTTTCCTGTATGCAGCAAAATCCTGGAATCTATGTGAATATCCAGACAATTAGTCTATGTCCTTTTATTGGAGAATTGTTAAGGGAACTTAAGGTATCTTACAAAATAGTGATTTTTGTTCCTGATATTTTTGCTGTGAGAGATAAAGTTATGCTTGTTTGCCCTACTTCTTTGTTGTGTGTTGGAAGAGGATTAGTTTCTTGATTTTGTTAAGGTGAAGTTTCCCTCTTTGTGGAGTTGGTTTTCATCTACTATCCTTTAAAAGGCTGTATTGTGGAGAGATATTGTATAAATTTGCATTTATCTTGGATCATTTTGGTTTCTACACCTATAATGATTCAGAGTTTTATCTGGATTTAGTAACCTCAGGGCCTGTATGAGGGCAGTCTAGGATCTTCTAGCTTTCATAGTCTCTGTTGAAAAGTTTCTTGCATTTCTTATCAGTCTGACTTATACATTACCTGCCCTTTTTCTCTTACTGCTTCTATGACTCTTTCTTTGTTTTGAGCACTTGTTGTTTTGACTACTGTGTATCAGCAAAAATTACTTTTCTGGTCCAGTCTATTTAGAGTTCAGTAGGCTTTTTTTATGTTAATGTTCATCTCTTTTTTTAGATTAGGAAAGTTTTCTTCTATAATTTATTTATTTATTTTTTTAAACTTTATTTTACATAACAAAGATAAAAGGAAAAAAATTTAAACATTTTTGCATAAATGTATTCAAATACATTTTGGTCAGTGCTTAACATTTTTTTTTAAGGTTTGATACTCTGCATTAAGTTCTTACTAGTTACAATGAGCAAAAAGTACATATAAAAGAGGATGAAAGCTGGAATTAGTCAAAGTTTTCTTGGTGAGTAAGGATTGAGCATTATGTCTTTTTTGTTTGTTTGTTTTGGTTTCTTTTCTTTTTTTTCTTGAACTTCACACAGTCTGTGAGTTGTTTCTGGGGCAGTCTGAGCCTCCGGGGTTAGCATCCCACTATCAGAGACTGCATATTATGTCTGTTCTTTTGTGCCTCGGTTATCTCACTCAGGATGATATTTTCTAGATGCAACCATTTTCTTTCTTTCTTTCTTTGTTTTTTAAACTTTATTTTAAAAAACAAAGATAAAAGAAATAAAATTTTTAAAATTTTGCATAAATTTATACAAATACAATTGTGTCAGTGCTTGGCTTTTTTCTTTTTTTTTTTTCTTAAGGTTTGATACTCTGCATTAAGGTCTAACTAGTTACAATGAGCAAAAAGTACATGTAAAACAGGAGGTAACCCAGATGGGTCAAACTTTTCTTGGTGGGTAAGGATTGAGCGTGACTTTTTGTTGTTGTTGTTGTTTTCTTTTCTTTTTTTCTTGAACTTCACACAGTCTGTGAGTTGTTTCTGGGGGAGACCGAGCCTCTGGTGTTAGCATCTCAATATCAGTGACTGTATATTATGTCTTTTTTTTTTTTTTTTTTGATACTGGGTTATCTCACTCAGGATGATATTCTCTAAATGCAACCGTTTTCTTAAGAATTTGGTTAAGTCATTGTTTCGTATGGCAGAGTAGTACTCCATTTGTAAATGTACCAGAATTTTTGTATCCATTCATCTACTGAAGGACATCTGGGTTCTTTCCAGCTTCTGGCTATTATAAATAGAGCTGCTATGAACATTGTGGTGCATATATCTTTGTTGTATATTGGAATATCTCTGGGGTATATGCCCAGAAGTGGAATAGCTGGATCTTCAGGTAGTACTATGTCCAATTTTCTGAGTTATCGGCAGACTGATTTCCAGAGTGGTTGTATCAGTTTACAACCCGACCAACAGTTGAGAACTGTTCCTCTTTCTCCACAACCTTGCCAGCATCTGCTGTCATCTGAGTTTTGGATCTTGGCCAATCTCAATGGTGTGAGGTGGAATCTCAGGGTTGTTTTGATTTGCATTTCTCTGATAACTAAAGATGTTGAGCACTTCCTTAGATGTTTCTCAGCCATTCGATATTCCTCAATTGAGAATGTTTTGTTTATCTCTGTACCCCATTTTTAATAGGGTTATTTGATTCTCAGTTGTCTAGCTTTTTGAGTTCTTTGTATACCTTGGATATGAGGCCTCTACCTGATGTGGAGTTGGTAAAGATCTTTTCCCATTTTGTTGGCTGCCCTTTTTGTTTTCTTGACAATGTCTTTAGCCTTACATAAACTTTGCAATCTCATTAAGTCCCACTTGTTAATCTTCGACCTTAGAGCTTGAGCCATTTGTGTTTTGTTTAGAAAATTTTCTCCTGTACCTATGTGTTATAAGGTTTTCCCTACTTTCTCATCTAATAGTTTCAGTATATCTGGTTTAATGTGGAGATCTTTGATCCACTTACACTTGAGCTTTATACAAGGAGATAAGATAGGGTCCATTTTCATTCTTCTGCATGCTGAGTACCAGATGGGCCAGCACCATTTGTTGAATAGGCTGTCCGTTTTCCATTGAATTTTACAGCTTCTTTGTCAAAAATCAGGTTACCATATATGTGAGGGCTCATTTCCTTTTTTTTAACAATTTTATTTTACAAAACAAAGATAAATGTACACATTTTAAGCATTTTTGCATAAAATTATGCAATACATATCTGTCAGTACTTTTTTTCAGATTTTAAAATAATTTTTACATAAAACTGTATGAATATATTTTTTAGTTAGTACTTGATTTTTTTTAAAGGTTTGATAGTATGCATTGAAAGCTTAATAGTTACAATGAGCATAAAGTACATGTAAAACAAAATGTAACATGAAAATAGTCAAAGATATCTTGTTGTATAGAGATTTTTTTGTTTTGTTTTGTTTTCTTTATTTCTTGGACTTCATACAGTCTGTGAGTTGTTTCTGGGGCAGTGCAAGCCTCTGGGGTTAGCATCCCATAATCAGTGACTGTATATTATGTTGGTTCTTTTGTGACTGGGTTATCTCACTCAGAATGATATTCTCTAGATGCAGCCATTTTCTTAAGAATTTGGGCAAGTCATTGTTTCTGGTGGCTGTGAAGTATTCCATTGTCTAAATGTACCACAATTTTTGTATCCATTCATCTTCTGAAGAACATCTGGGTTCTTTCCAGCTTCTGGCTATTATAAATAGAGCTGCTATGAACATTGTGGTGCATATAACTTTGTTGTGTACTAAGGTGTCTCTGGGGTATATGCCCAGAAGTGGAATAGCTGGGTCTTCAGGTAGTACTATGTCCAATTTTCTGAGGTATCGCCAGACTGATTTCCAGAGTCATTGTATTATTTGCAAGCCCACCAACAGTGGAGAACAGTTCCTCTTTCTCCGCAATTTTGCCAGAATCTGTTGTCATCTGATTTGGATCTTGGCCAATCTGACTGGTGTGAGGTGGAATCTCAGGGTTGTTTTGATTTGCATTTGCCTGATGGCTAAGGTAGTCCAGCACTTCCTCAGATATTTCTCAGCCATTCGATATTCCTCAACTGAGAACGTTTTGTATAGCTCTGTACCCCATTTTTTAATAGGGTTATTTGATTCTCTGGTGTCTAGCTTTTTGAGTTCTTTGTATACCTTAGATATTAGGCCTCTATCTGATGTTGAGTTGGTTAAAATCTTTTCCCATTGTGTTGGCTTCTGTTTTGTTTCCTTGACAATGTCCTTAGCCTTACAGAAACTTTGCAATCTCATTAAGTCCCATTTGTTAATCTTTGACCTTAGAGCTTGAGCCATTGGTGTTTTGTTTAGGAAATTTTCTCTTGTGCCTATGTGTTCTAAGGTTTTCCCTACTTTCTCATCTAATAGTTTCAGTGTATCTGGTTTAATGTGGAGATCTTTGATCCACTTACACTTGAGCTTTGTGCAAGGAGATAAGGAAGGGTCTATTTTCATTCTTTTGCATGCTGAGTGCCAGTTGGACCAGCACCATTTGTTGAATAGGCTGTCGTTTTCCATTGAATGTTTACTGCTCTAAAGGGTCAGTTTTATTGGAATTTCTTTTAGTGGGCAAATAATTTGAAGCTGCACTATCTTTGTTTGTGAGGTGTGTTTCTTGTATGTAGCAGATTGATGGATCTTGTTTTTGTATGCAGTCGCTTAACTTGAGCTTCTTTCTTGCTCAACTGAGTCTGTTTATATTGATTAATGTTAATGACAAATAATTTTCAAATCCAGTTATTTTGATACTGGTTTTGGTGGTGATGATGTTGTGTGTTTGTGTGTGTGTGTGTGTGTGTGTGTGTGTGTGTGTATGTTTCACTTATTTTCTTGTTGCAGTAGTGAAATTATTTCCTGTCTATTTGTGAATATGGTTAACCACCATCAGTTAGATATTTCCTCCTAATATATTTTGTAGTGCTGGGTTTGAAGATAGAAGTATAAAGTTGAGTTTGGGAAGGAAATATTTTTTTCTTCAAGAATAGTGAGTGAAGTTTTTGTTTTTAGTAGTGGAAGTTGTCATCTGTGTTCTCTTAATGACTGTAGTCATGTATCTGCATGAGACATTTATCTTTCAGACTCTCTTGAGAAGTCAGGTGTAATTCTAAATCAGCAAGAGTGAGGTAACACAGACATGAGACCTATACGCTATAAGTGGGTATCATCAGTAAAATAGAAGATAAAGAAGATACTAGCCACAGAAATACCAAAGCAAAATAGCAAGAAGTAAAGCGTTAGGGTGCTTGACTTATTCTCAGAAATAGAATTAAAATAGATATTGAGGGTGGATTGACTTAACACACTCTGTTGTTGGTGAGTAAGGCAGTATATGGGATCAGAGGTAAGAAAGAAGTGAATTCCTGATGGGGACATCCATAGTACTGAATGGATAGACCTTGAAATGGGGGGATGACACAGGGTAGTCTGTGGGCAACTTTTCTTTTCTTGTTGAATTAGTCATCTTTATTTATGGGATAATGTGGAAGGAGCTGTTGACTACAGCACAAGGGACTCAGGCACTGTTATTTTCCTAAAACAGGAAACCAATATTTAATAAGAATTATGAGTTCTTGAATCTTCAAGGAGACTTTACATCATTTGATGTCTTTATTTTATAGAGAAAATGTAGTCTTGGTGGCTCAGTGAATCCAATATGCTTTTTAAAGTATCATTTGTCAGAATTTGATTATTTGAATGAAATATCATGCTGTCAGTTTTATTAGGTTTAAGGAGCTCTGTTTTCCCTTTGAAATCAGTCATTTCTATTGCCATGATAGTGTTACACAAGACTATGTACTTCTGGCTTCCCACTTGTCTTCATCTTGTAATTTTTAAGGGGGAAGAAGTAAAAGTTAAAGAAAACTTTTCTATATCATGATTTTTTAAGTGTCTCTCCCAGCAAAACTATTGAACTTCTCAAATATTTGAATATTGCATGAAGGATTTCACAATTATTTTCTAATCAAACAAATTGTCTGGTGGGAAACCTCAAGCGCTGCAAAACTACATCCTGATTGACAGATATGCCAAATTGTTTCTTTGGATTATATTTTTACCAGAAAACATTTGTAAATGGTTTATTTGGCCTGAAATGCAGTCTTAGATATTTCTCAATTCACTACATCTCTAAATATTGTCAACTGTAATATACTGTAAAATTCAATGTGATAATCAAAAAGAAAGCACTGAAAACTTCAATACACTTAAAAGTCTTCTCCCCTGCAAATATTCTCTAATGACCTTTAAGAAAACATTTGTTGGTAAAAATTGTCTCATTCACTTAATTTATGATGTTTCTCTACTGTATGCAATCAATCAGACTGACATTATACTTAATGCATTTGTCATGAATATGACATTTCAAACGTTTATCTCATATATGAATTCTCTGATGCCTTCTCAGACTAACTTGGTGAGTAAAGCATTTGTCATTTTCAATGCATTTGTAAGGTATCTCTTGGGGAATGATTCTCTGATAATGTTGCCAACTGTACTTGTACTTAATGCACTTGTGACATTCATTCCATTTGTAAGATTTCTCTTCCACATAAATTCTCTGATGTAAATGAAGACTGCCTTTTTGGGTGAATCATTTGTCACATTCACTACATTTGTAAGGTTTCTCTCATGTATAAATTCTCTGATGAATCCTAGTTCGGGACTGTAGTTTAAAGGATTTCTCACATTTACTCCATGTGTAAGGTTTTGCTCCAGTATAAATGCTCTGATTTATATGAAAAGTGCTTTTGTGTTCAAACCATTTGTAACATTCACTGCATTTCTAAGGTTTCTCTCCTGTATGAATTCTCTAATGAATACTAAGATGAAAATGTTGGCCAAAGCATTTGTCACATTCACTTCATTTGTAAGGTTTCTTTCCAGTATGAATTCTCTGATGAATTCTCACTCATACTTTGTGAGCAAAACATTTTTTACATCCCTACATTTGTAAGGGTTCTCTCCTGTATGAATTCTCTGATGACTACCAAGATGGTACATTCAGCCAAAGTATTTGTTACATTCACTATATTTATATATATTCACTATATTTATATTTATATGGTTTCTCTCGTAAATGAATTATTTGATGATTACTAAGATGAGATAGTTGGCCAAAATATTTGTTAACTTTCACTGCAGCTGCAAGTTTTTTCTTCTGTATGGATTCTCTGATGACCAATAAGATCATATTGTTGGCTAAAACATTAGTCATATTTACTGCATTTGTAAGTTTTATCTCCTGTGTGAATTCTTTGATGAGCTCTAGATTACCATTGTAAGCAAATTATCTCTGTGGATTCCTGCATTTGCACTAGAGATAATACATTTATTTGAAATCATTGTGCAGTTTTTATATTTACAAACACCTCTGGTTTTTACAGTTTTTCATCTTTTTAGATTTGAGGATTGATGAGAATCATCTTGGTGATTAGTTTGACAAGGTGTACTTTGGGAGCATTCAAGAGTCATTTTCCTAATTTCATCCCATTTAGAAAACTGATCTTGGACATTCACATGGTCTTGGAATTTACCATGTGTTCCAGATATGAGATGATTTTCCACAAACAATAGATTATTGTAACTCTCCAATGCCACATCCTTGTACAGTGTCCCCTGAGTAAAACTTACACATCACCATTCCTCTAGTGTGAAATCCATAGGCACATCCCTTAAGATACAAGACCCTGTACAGTTTTTACAAGAGGCACACTCATTCTTTTTGATATTATCCAGCTTCAAGTATTGGAAGGCTTCTGTATTCTTTGTTAAAAATTGGCTTGGCCTTTATCATCCAGGACAATTAGAGCTGATTTACAGATATGAATATTTGGGTTAGAATATGGAATCCTGCCAGGAGAGAGTCCAACTGCTGAATGTCATAGGAGGCCTGCTCAGCAACTGCAGCTTTAAGACGTTTTCTGGTTCCTCAGATATTGAGGACTAGTTTGCCACCACCACTTCCTGATCATGAGACTGCAGAGTTGCAGGGAGAACACTGGAATGGTGAAACTTCCTGTCAGTAAGTTGTGGGCAACTCTTATTGAACTCACAGCAATGAGGGGTTTGGATCCTGAAGGGGCCAGTTCTTAAAACCTGGCAATATGGTCTAATATGCTGGCTTCCTTTTCATTCTCTAGCTCCTGTCTTCCCCTTGTTTTGTTTGTTCACTCTTCAATCTGAGTCTGAAAATTGCTCTTGGAAAAAGCCATGTCCTCTCTCTTTATTATTTCTTTTTAGTGTTTTTTTTTAAGTGTCCTATGACTTCTCTGTTCACATGAGAGTTGGGGAATTCTTTTGTCAGATGTTTTACTGACTCATCACAATGTGTGCTTCTCAATTAGACATCATTTTTAAACCCTGATGCTACCTTCTACAAACTAACCTTCAATGTTTTGAATTAAATGTATGCATTAAGAGCATGCATTTTCCTAGACTGTGAAATGAAAGATTTGTGTTAAGAATGAGGCATACCACACCTACAATTCTTTTTCTGATAAAAACATTATGTGTGGGTTCAGAGTAACATCCAATATCCAGCAACAGTTTTGTGCAATGTTCATGTGTGTCTATATCTTGCCAATCTCATGGGTTGATGGAAGTATATTTTCATCTTTTTTCATAGCCACCTGTAGTATGGTAAATCTCAAATCACATTCTCTCTTTCTCCTCTAGTATTTATATATTTTGAGTTGATTTAATTGTATTGTATTTAATTTCTATGTGTCATAGACATACAACATCTTTGGTCAAAAATCCATGTACCTGGGTAAAGAAAAGCCTTCCCACACTTCTACCCAGATTATAGAGGAAATTTGATCCAGAAACATACTGCTCTCATCCTATCAATGGAATTTCAATGTCTGTGTGACCCTGGGGGATGCCTGACACACTCTTAGCACACACCTGTAATCCCAAAGAAGATCATCGAATTAAGTGACAGGAAAAGTGAACAATCAGATCTTACAGGGTGTATCAGAAACAGGAAATACACACCTTTTTGCAGAAACACTATACAAAGCCAGCAAAAGAAGAAAAAAGTATATTCTGTCTGTGGAGTTGTGATTACATTTGATGAGTATAGTGGTGTGCAATTGAGCTCACTTTGTCAATTTGTGCAGAGAGAGTTGCACACATAGGATAAGAAGGAGTTAGCTGTAAGAACAACTGACAACTTTAACCAGAGCAATTTAAATTAAGAATTTTGTAGCACAGGGAAACTCCAGAGAATACACAAGTGACACAATTTCATATGCTACTTTACCATTAAATGAGCAAGTATGGTAAGTACTTTCTCTTTTGCAATTGTCCAAGAAATACAAAAGCACACATAGAGGCCTATTTTTTTTCCATTGAACAACGTTATTTTAAAAAACAGAGATAAATGTACATGTTTTCAAAGCATTTTTGCATAAAAGTATATGAATACATTTTTGTCAGTACTTGATTTTTTTTTACAGTTTGATAGGATGTATTAAAATCTTACTAACTACAATGAGCATAAAGTACATGTATAACAAGATGTAAACTGGAAATAGTCAGTTTTCTTGGTGTGTAAAGATTTTTTTTTTTGAGTTATCTGTTTGTTAGAATATTTATTGATGTCTGCTTATGTAGTTTTATTGTGATAGAGCAATGTTCCTTGATTACTTTTTCTGTCTATTCACTTCCAAATAAATAAAATTCATTTAGGCTTGACTGACTTATTTAGGAAGACTGAAGGGAACATTCAAGTCAAAATTACTAAAGATTCTACTACAATTCAAATTGTTTTGCCTCTTTCAGTAAGAAAATTGTAAGGCAAATGTGCCTTATTGTCACTTGGAGGTCCATTCCATAGTCAGAGGACATTTTATATTTTACCTCTCATAATAGAAAATAAATATACATTTTTTCTTAGCTTTTCTTTATTTTCTTTTCTATTTTTTTTTACAATGAGCAAAAAGTACATGTAAAACAGGGTGTAACCTGGAATTTGTCAATGTGTTCTTGGTGTGTAAGGATTGAGCATGCCTTTTTTTTTTTCCTTTTCTTTTTTTTCTTGAACTTCACACAGTGTGTGAGTTGTTTCTGGGGGAGACTGAGCCTCTGGGGTTAGCATCCCACTATCAGTGACTGCATATTATGTCTGTTCTTTTGTGACTGGGTTATCTCACTCAGAATGATATTTTCTAGATGCAGCCATTTTCTTAAGAATTTGGTTAAGTCATTGTGTCTGATAGCTGAGTAGTATTCCATTGTGTAACTGTACCACAATTTTTGTATCCATTCATCGACTGAAGGACATCTGGGTTCTTTCCAGCTTCTGGCTATTATAAATAGAGCTGCTATGAACATTGTGGTACATGTATCTTTGTTGTATATTAAAGTGTCTCTGGGGTATATGCCCAGAAGTGGAATAGCTGGGTCTTCAGGTAGTACTATGTCCAATTTTCTGAGGTATCGCCAGACTGATTTCCAGAGTGGTTGTATCAGTTTACAACCCCACCAACAGTGGAGAAGTGTTCCTCTTTCTCCGCAAACTTATCAGCATCTGCTGTCATCTGAGTTTTGGATCTTGGCCAATCTGACTGGTGTGAGGTGAAATATCAGAGTTGTTTTTATTTGCATTTCCCTGATAACTAAAGATGTTGAGCACTTCCTTAGATGTTTCTCAGCCATTCCATATTCCTCAATTGAGAATGTTTTGTTTAGCTCTGTACCCCATTTTTAATAGGGTTATTTGATTCTCTGTTATCTAGCTTTTTGAGTTCTTTGTATACCTTGGATATGAGGCCTCTACCTGATGTGGAGTTGGTAAAGATCTTTTCTCATTTTGTTGGCTGCTGTTTTGTTTTCTTGACAATGTCTTTAGCCTTACCTAAACTTTGAAATCTCATTAAGTCCCATTTGTTAATCTTTGACTTTGGAGCTTGAGCCATTGGTGTTTTGTTCAGAAAATTTTCTCCTGTACCTATGTGTTTTGAGGTTTTCCGTACTTTCTCATCTAATAGTTTCAGTATATCTGGTTTAATGTGGAGATCTTTGATCCACTTACACTTGAGCTTTGGACAAGGAGATAAGTAAGGGACTATTTTCATTCTTCTGCATGCAGAGTGCCAGTTGGACCAGCACCATTTGTTGAATAGGCTGTCCATTTTCCATTGAATGTTTACAGCTCCTTTGTCAAAAATCAGGTTACCATATATGTGAGGGCTCATTTCTTTTTTTTTTAACAATTTTTTTTTACAAAACAAAGATAAATGTACAGATTTTAAGCAGTTTTGCATAAAATTATGCAATACATACTTGTCAACAGTTTTTTCAGATTTTACAATAATTTTTACATAAAACTGTATGAATATATTTTTTAGTTAGTACTTGATTTTTTTAAAGGTTTGATAGTAGGCATTGAAAGCTTAATAGTTACAATGAGCATAATGTACATGTAAAACAAAATGTAACATGGAAATAGTCAAAGTTTTCTTGTTGTATAGAGATTTTGTTTTGTTTTGTTTTGTTTTGTTTTGTTTATTTCTTGGACTTCATACAGTCTGTGAGTTGTTTCTGGGGCAGAGCAAGCATCTGGGGTTAGCATCCCATAATCAGTGATGCATATTATGTCTGTTCTTTTGTGACTGGGTTATATCACTCAGAATGATATTCTCTAGATGCAGCCATTTTCTTAAGAATTTGGTCAAGTCATTGTTTCTGGTGGCTGTGTAGTATTCTATTGTCTAAATGTACCACAATTTCTGTATCTATTCATCTTCTGAAGAACATCTGGGTTCTTTCTAACTTCTGGCTATTATAAATAAAGCTGCTACGAACATTGTGGTGCATATATCTTTGTTGTCTACTAAGGTGTCTCTGGGGTATATGCCCAGAAGTTGAATAGCTGGGTCTTCAGGTAGTACTATGTCCAATTTTCTGAGGTATCGAAAGACTGATTTCCAGAGTGGTTATATTAGTTTGCAACCCCACCCACAGTGGAGAAGGGGTCCTCTTTCTTCACAACCTAGCCAGCATCTGTTGTCATCTGAGCTTTGGATCTGGGCCAATCTGACTGGTGTGAGGTGGAATCTCAGGGTTGTTTTGATTTGCATTTCCCTGATGGCTAAGGATGTCCAGCACTTCCTCAGATATTTCTCAGCCATTCGATATTCCTCAACTGAGAACGTTTTGTTTAGCTCTGTACCCCATTTTTAATAGGGTTATTTAATTCTCTGGTGTCTAGCTTTTTGAGTTCTTTGTATACCTTAGATATTAGGCCTCTATCTGATGTTGAGTTGGTTAAAATCTTTTCCCATTGTGTTGGCTTCTGTTTTGTTTCCTTGACAATGTCCTTAGCCTTACAGAAACTTTGCAATCTCATTAAGTCCCATTTGTTAATCTTTGACCTTAGAGCTTGAGCCATTGGTGTTTTGTTCAGAAAATTTTCTCCTGTGCCTATATGTTCTAAAGTTTTCCCTACTTTCTAATCTAACAGTTTCAGTGTATCTGGTTTAATGTGGAGATCTTTGATCCACTTACACTTGAGCTTTGTACAAGTAGATAAGAAAGGATCTATTTTCATTCATTTGCATGTTGAGTGCAAGTTGGACCAGCACCATTTGTTGAATAGGCTGTCCTTTTTCCATTGAATGTTTACTGCTCCGTTGTCAAAAATCAGGTGACCATATATGTGAGGGCTCATTTCTGGATCTTCTATTCTATTCCATTGATCCACATGCCTATTTCTGTACCAGTACCATGCAGTTTTCAGCACAAGTGCCTTGTAATATAGCTTGAGGTCAGGGATAGTGATTCCCACAGATGTTTTCTTGTTGTTGAGGATGAATTTCCCTGTTCTAGGTCTTTTGTTGTTCCATATGTAATTGCACATTGATCATTCCAATTCCATGAAGAACTGTGTTGGAATTTTGATGGGGATAGCGTTGAATCTGTAGATTGCTTTTGGTAGGATGGCCATTTTTAAAATGTTGATTCTCCTAATCCATGAGCATGGGAGATCTTTCCATTTTCTGAGATCCTCCTCAATTTCCTTCTTTAGAGGTTTGAAGTTCTTGTCATACATTTCCTTCACTTGCTTAGTTAGAGTCACACCAAGGTATTGCATAGTTTTTGTGACAATTGTGAAGGGTACCTTTTCCCTAATTTCCTTCTCCAAATGTTTGTCCTTTGAGTATAGGAAGGCTACTGATTGGTTTGAGTTGATTTTGTATCCAGCCACTTTGCTGAACTTGTTTATCAGCTGTAGGAGTTCTCTGGTGGAGTTTTTGTGGTCACTTAAGTACACTATCATGTCATCTGCAAAGAGTGATGGTTTTATCTCTTCCTTTCCGATTTGTATCCCCTTGATCTCCTTTTGCTGTCTAATTTCTCCAGCCAGGACTTCCAGTACTATGTTGAATAGGTAGAGGGAGAGTGGGCAGCCTTGTCGAGTTTCTGATTTTAGTGGGATTGCTTCAAGTTTTTCACCGTTAGGTTTGATGTTGCCTGTTGGTTTGCTGTCTATTGGTTTTATTATGTTTAAGTATGGACCTTGGATTCCTGTTCTTTCTAGGACTTTTAACATGAAGGGGTGATGAATTTTGTCAAATGCTTTCTCAGCATCTAGTGAGATGACCATGTGATTTTGTTCTTTGAGTTTGTTTATAGGGTGGATTACATTGATGGATTTCCTTATATTAAACCATCCCTGCATCCCAGAGATGAAGGCTACTTGGTCATGATGAATGATCGTTTTGATGTGTTCTTGGATTCGGTATTCAAGGATTTTGTTGAGTATTTTTGTGTCAATGTTCATAAGTGAGATTGGTCTGAAGTTCTCTTTTCTAGTAGGGTCTTTGTGTAGTTTAGGTACAAGGATTATTGTAGCCTCAAAAAATGAGTTGGGTAGTATTCCATCTGATTCTATCTTTTGGAATATTTTGGAGAGTATTGGTGTTATATTCGCAATAAATGTCTGATAAAATTCTGCGCTGGACCCGTCTGGACTTGGGCTTTTTTTTTGGTTGGTGGGCTTTGATAACTTTTTCTATTTCTTTAGGTGTTACAGGGTCATTTAGATGGTTTACTTGGTCCTGGTTTAACTTTGGGATCTTGTATCTGTCTAGGAATTTGTCCATTTCCTCCAGATTTTCCAATTTGTGGAATATAAGTTTTTGTAGTAGGATCTGATGATTTCTTGAATTTCCTCATTTTCAGTTGTTATGTCTCCACTTAACTTTCTGATTTTTTTAATTTGTATACTCTCTCTTTGCCCTCTAGTTAGTCTGGCTAGGTGTTTATCAGTCTTGTTGATTTACTCAAAGAACCAACTATTGGTTTTGTTGATTTTTTTCAATGTTTCTTTTTGTTTCTATTTGGTCTATTTCTGCCCTAATTTTGATTATTTCTTGCCATCTAGTCTTCTTGGGTATATCTGCTTCCTTTACTTCTAGGGCTTTTAGCTGTGCTGTCAGGTTGCAGATGTGAGCTCTCTCCAGTTTCTTTTTGGAAGCACTTAGGGCTATGAGTTTTCCTCTAAGTACTGCTTTCATTGCATCCCATAGGTTTGGGTATGTTGTGTTTTCGTTTTTGTTGAATTCTAGAAAGTCCTTAATTTCTTTCTTTATTTCTTCTTTGACTCTGCTATCATTTAACAGAGCGTTGTTTAGTTTCCATATGTATGTGGGCTTTTTGTTGTCTTTGTTGTTGTTAAAGACCAGCCTTAGACCATGGTGATCTGAAAGGATGCATGGGAGTATTTCAATCTTCTTATATCGATTGTGGCTCGTTCTGTGTCCAATTATGTGGTCAATTTTCGAGAAGGTGCCATGGGGTGCTGAGAAGACGGTTTATTCTTTTACTTTAGGATGATATGTTCCGTAGATATCTATTAATTCTAGTTGGTTCAAAATCTCTGTAGTTTTGCAGTGTCCTTGTTCAGTTTCTGTTTCCATGATCTGTCCATTGGTGAGAGTGGGGTATTAAAGTCTCCCACTATTATTGTGTGGGGTGAAATATATTTTTTGAGCTTTAGTAGGGTTTCTTTTATGAATGTGGGTGCTTTTTTATTTGGAGCATATATGTTAAGAATTGAGAGTACCTCCTGATAGATTTCCCCGGTAATGAGTAAAAAGTGTCCTTCCTTATCTTTTTTGATAACTTTTGGTTGGAAATTTACTTTATTCGATATTAGTAAAGCCACTCCAGCTTGCTTCTTGGGGCTGTTTGCTTGGAAGTTTTTTCCCCACCCTTTTACTCTGAGATAGTGTCTGTCTTTGTCTCTGAGATGAGTTTCCTGTATGCAGCAAAAGGCTGGATTTTGTTTATGTATCCAGTCTGATAGTCTATGTCTCTTTATTGGGGAGTTGATTCCATTTATGTTAATAGATCAAGGAATAATTTTTTCTGTTCCCTGCCATTATTGCTTTTGTGGGTTGAGTTGTGTCTGTGTATTTTTCTTTTTTTAGTTTTCTTGTTTAGGAGTTTTCTTGTTTTTACTAGGCTGTATTTCCCCTCTTTGTATTGGGTTTTCCACCTATAATTTGTTGTAGTGCTGGGTTTGTGGTCAGATAGTGTGTAAATTTAAATTTGTCTTGAAATATCTTCATCTCTCCATCTATGGTGATTGGTAGTTTTTCTGGGTATAGCAGCTTGTGCTGGCACTTGTGCTCTCTTAGGGTGTGCATGATGTCTGTCCAGGCTCTTCTAGCTTTCATAGTCTGTTTAGAAATCGGGTGTGATTCTGATTGGCCTGCCTTTATATGTTACCTGACCTTTTTCTCTTACTGCTTTTAGTATTCTGTCTTTGCTTTGGCCACTTGGTGTTTTGCCTGTTATGTGTCGGGAGGTATTTCTTTTTTGGTCCAACCTATTTGGAGTTCTGAAGGCTTCTTTTATGTTCGTGGTCATCTCATTCTTGAGGTTAGGGAAGTCTTCTTCTATGATTTTGTTGAAGATATTTCCTGTGCATCTTAGTTGATACTCTTCTCCCTCTTCTATTCCTATTATTCTTAGGTTCAGTCTTCTCATTGTGTTTTGGATTTCCTGGACATTTTGGGTTAGGAGCTTTTTGTTTTTTGCATCTTGTCTGGCTGTTTTGTCTTTGTTTGCAATGTTGTCTTCTGCCCCCAAGATTCTCTCTTTGATCTCTTGTAATCTATTGGAAATGCTTGCTTCTGTGATTCCTGATTTTTTTTTTTTTTTTTTCTTTTGGTGTTCTGCCTCTAGGGTTATCTCTTTTAGTGTTTTCTTTATTGTTTCAATTTCCGATTTAATTTCTCTCTTCCATTCCTTCATTTCATTGGTTCTGTTTTCCTCTACTTCTTTGAGTTCTTTGAGTGTTTTTCTTGTTTCTTCTTTAAAAGCTTCTGAATCTTTTTGCTTGTCCTCCCGTTCTTGTTTAAGTATCTCTATCAGCATCTTGAGGTATGATTTCAGGTCTGCGTTTTCTTTTAATGGAGTGTTTGGAATTCCGATGTTTGCTGTTATGGGAGAGCTGGGTTCTGGTGTTGCCAGGTTGTCTTGGTTTCCTTGGGATATACTCTTTCGCTTTCCTCTTGCCATTTTGTTGTCAGTGATATGTTCTCACCTTTCCCTTGTATCTGGTCTGTGTCCCTGGATCTCCACTGGTCTAGATGGCAGATGGGCCCAGCCCTGTTCTATGCCTCAGAGTCGCCGGGTGCGAACAGAGGTTCCAATGTTCTGTTCCTGGTCACCGGATCAGGCAGGTGGAAAGTTGTGCCCCGTGTGTGCACTCCGCAGAGATCTCTCTGCTCCCGGGGCACTCAGATATCCCACTCACCAGTCTCTCAACCTTAGGAGCTGGTGGTCCGCATGACAGATGGGCCGGGCTCTGCTCCGCGCCCTGAAGTCACCGCCAGGTGGAAAGTGAAGTTCCAAAATTCTGTTCCTGGTACCAGTTTTTCAGCCCCGTGAGGGCTCATTTCTGCATCTTCTATTCTATTCCATTGATACACATGCCTGTTATTGTACCAGTACCATGCAGTTTTCAGCACAATTGCCTTGAGGTCAGGGATAGTGATTTCCACAGATATTTTCTTGTTGTTGAGGATGGATTTCTCTATTCTAGGTCTTTTGTTATTCCAGATGAAATTGCTTATTGATCTTTCCAACTTAATGAAGAACTGGGTTGAAATTTTGATAAGGATTGCATTGAATCTGTAGAGTATTTTACTATGATATCCATTATTAAAACGTTGATCCTTCCAATACATGAGCATGGGAGATCTTTCCGATTTCAGAGATCTGCCTCGATTTAATTCTATAGATATTTGAAGTTCTTGTCATACATGTCCTTCACTTGCTTAGAGTCACACGAATGTATTTCATAGTTTTTGTGATTATCGTGAAGGTTATATTTTCTCTAATTTCATTTTCCACATGTTTATCCTTTTAATAGGAGGCTACTGCTTTTTTGAGGTAATTTTATATCCAGCCACTTTGCTGAACTTGTTTATCAGCTGTAGGAGTTCTCTGGTGGAATTTGTGGGGTCACTTAAGTACACTATCATGTCATCTGCAAAGAGTGATGTTTTTACTTCTTCCTTTCCGATTTGTATCCCCTTGATCTCCTTTTGCTGTCTCATTGCTCCAGCCAGGACTTCCAGTACTATGTTGAATAAGTAGGGAGAGATTGGGCAGCTTTGTCGAGTCCATGATTCTAGTGGAATTGCTTCATTTTTTCCACCCTTAAGTTTGATGTTGGCTGTTGGTTTTCTGTACATTGCTTTTATTATGTTTAGGTGTGGACCTTGGATTCCTGTTTTTTCCAGGACTTTTAACATGAAGGGGTGTTGAATTTTGTCAAATACTTTCTCAGCCTCTAGTGAGATGACCATGTGATTTTGTAATTTGAGTTTGTTTATATGGTGGAGTACATTGGTGGATTTCTTTATATTAAACCATCCTTGCATTCCAGGGATGAAGATATTTATTGTGCCTTTCAGTTCATATTCTACACCCTGTCTACACCTATTATGCTTAGGTTAGATCTTCTCATAGTGTCCTGGATTTTCGTGATATTTTGCTAAGGATCTCTTTTATTTTTGCAGTTTCTCTGAGTGTTGTGTCAATGATTTCGATGTTCTGTTTTCTTCTTGAGATTCTCTTTTATATCTCTTGTATTCTGTTGGTGATTCTAGCATTTATGACTCCTTATGTCTTTCCTAAGTTTTTTAACTTCAAGTTTGTTTTCTTTAGTTTTTCCTTCATTGTTTCTGTTTCTGTTTTCAGTTCCTTCACCTGGTTATTCTTCCATTCAACTATTTAAGTGCTTTTTGTGTTTCCTCTTTAAGGGCTCCATCTTGTTTGTGTGTATTCTCCTTTACTTTTGAATGTGTTCTTTCTGTTCTTCTCCTTTGAGCTTCTCCATCATCATCATTAAGTATAATTTTAAGTCTAAATCTTGTTTTTCTGGTTATTGAAGATATCCATTATTTGCAGTGGTGGAAGTACTGAGTTTTGATGTTGCCTGCTGATCTTCGTTTTGGTTTCTTAGAGTCCTGCCATCTTGTTCTATGTGATGCTAGGTGATCTTCTTCTCTCGTATTGGGGCTTATGTCTATTGTGGGTAGGTGGGCCCATGATCTCTAGAGGAAGATTGTTTCTGGGTGTTCCTCTCTCAGGGTACATTGTGAATTCCAATGGCAGAGACCAGTCTTGATGTATTTGGGCTGAGTCTTGCTTTTGATTGTAAGTGTGCTCTCCTGGGTAGTACCTCTGCCTGTGTATGAAGTGTTCTGGCTGGCCTCTCCCAGGATAGAATGTGGGCAGAAGAAGTTGACTCACCCTTCTATTTAAGATGGAAAGCACACCTGCAGCTCTTCCAAGCTCCCAGGGACCTATGGTAGGGAAAGAAACAGGGCTGAGTCTGGCCTTGGGCAGGAAGTGTTCCAAGTAACACCATATTACTTATATCTCAGCCTAGGTTTCTGTTTTCTGTGGTAGAGACTGACTATAAGTCAGGTAATCTCTGATTCTGAATAGAAAGGCCTCCCAGGCAACAGATCCTACTTTGCAGAACATGGTAATCTGCACCTGAGTAGTCCCCCTTCCCATATAATTCTCCACAATGAGTTTGAGAAAAGTCCTTTAGCTGGAAAGTTCCTAAGTCATATGTTTTATTCCCTTCTTCTACATGTATAAAATCAGTGCATAAAAATTAAAATTTTGTCAGCCTGATCAGACCTCCTGTCTTGCTGTTCATTCTTTGCGTCTCTTGTCCTTTTTTTTGTTTAATGTTTTTTTTTTTTTTCATGAACTGAACATCTTTATTTTAACAAATAAAGATAAAGGCACAGATTTTAATCATTTTTGGATAAGTGTATATGAATACTTTTTGTAAGACCTTGATTTTTTCCAAATTTGCTAGTATGCATTAAAATTTTACTAGTTACAATGATCAAAAAGTACAATAAAACGAGATGTAACCTGGAAATTGTTAAAGTTTTCTAGGTGTGTAAACACTAATCATAATGGTTTTTCAGTTAATTTTTTGATTTGTTTTTCTTCTTTTTTTTGTTTTCTGCCTTTGGGTTTTTTTTTTTCTTTTTCTTTTTCTTTTTTTTTTTTTTTTTTTTTGACTTAATATAGTCTGTGAATTGTTTCTGGGGTGTTCAGAGATTTCTAGGGTTAATATCCAATTTTCAGTGACTGCATATTATGTCTGTTCTTTTTTGAGTGGGTTATCTCATTCAGGATGATTTTCTCTAGATGCATCCATTTTCTTAAGAATTTCATAAAGTCATTGTTTCTGATAGCTGCGTAGTACTCCACTGTGTAAATATACCACAATTTATGTATCCATTCTTTTACCGAAGGACATGTGGGTTCTTTCCTGCCTCTGGCTATTATAAGTTGGGCTGCTATGTACATTTTGGTCCATGTGTCTTTGTTGTATGTTGTAACTTCTCTGGCGTATATGCCCAGAAGTGTAATAATTGGGTCTTCATGTAGTACTATTTCCAATTTTCTGAAGAACCGCCATACTGATTTCCAGATTTGCTGTGACTGTTTAGAACTGCAGTTACAGTGGAGGAGTGTTCTTTTTCTCTGCATCCTCGCCATCATCTGTTGTCTTCAAAATTTTTGATCTTAGCCATTCTCGTTGGTGTGAAGTAGAAATTCAGGTGTGTTTTGATTTTCATATCCCTGATGGCTAATGATGTCAAGCACTTCCTTAGATGATTTTCAGGCATTTCATATTCCTCAATTGAGAATATTTTATTTAGCACCATACCTCATTTTTAATAGGGTTGTTTGATTCTCTGGTTTCTAGCTTCTTGAGTTCTTTGTATACTTTTGATATCAGGCCTCTATTAGAATTGGGGTTGGTAATGATCTTTTCCCAATCTGATAGCTTCTGTTTTCTTTTCTTGACATTGTCCTTAGCCTTACAGAAACTTTGCAATCTCATTATGTCCCATTTGACAATATTTGACCTTAAAGCATGAGTCATTGGTGTTCTGTTCAGGAAATTTTCTCCTGTGTCTATGAGTTCTAAGGTTTTCCCTAATTACTCTTCTAATAGTTTCAGTGTACCACTTGCACTTGATCTTTGTAGAAGGAGATAAGAAAGAGTCAATTTTCATTCTTCTGCATGCTGAGCATAAGTTGGACCAACACTCTTTATTGAAGACGCTGTACTTTTTCCATTGAATATTTATAGCACTTTAGTCAAAAATCAGGTGACCATATAAGTGAGGGTTCATTTCTGGATCTTCTATTGTATTCCATTGATCCACATGCCTGTTTCTGTACCAGTACCATGCAGTTTTTAGCACAATTGCCTTGTAATATAGCTTGAGGTCAGGGATGGTGATTCCCAAATATGTTTTCTTGTGGTTGAGGATGGATTCTGCTCTTGTAGGTCTTTTGTTATTCCAGATGAAATTCCATATTACTCTTTCCAACTCAGTGAAGAACTAGGTTGGAGTTTTGATGGGGATTGCGCTGAATCTGTAGATTGCTTTTGGTAGGATGGCCATTTTTAAAATGTTGATCCTTTCAAACCATGAGCATGAGAGATCTTACTACTTTCTGAGATCTTCCTTGATTTCCTTCTTTGTACATTTGAAGTTCTTGTCATACAGGTTTTTCACTTGCTTTGTTAGAGGCTTTTCATAACTTTTCTGATAACTCTTGGTTATAAATATCCTTTATTAAATGTTAAAATGACCACTCCTGCTTTCTTTTTGGGGATGTTTGCTTGGAATATTTTTTTCCCAACATTTTACTCTGAGATAGTGTCTATTTTTGTCTCTGATATGAGTTTCCTGTATGCAGCAAAATGTGTGTTCTATTTATATATCCAGACATTTAGCCTATATTTTTGTGGGAATTGAATCTATTTATGTTTACAGATATTAAGGAATAGTGGCTGCTCTTTCCTGCTATTTTTGCTTTTAGAGGTAGAATTGTGCCTGTGTGTCTTTCTTCTTTTGGTTTTTTTGCTTATGTTTTTTTCTTGTTTTATCTAGGATGTAGTTTTCTTCCTTGTCTTGGGTTTTTCACCTATAATTTCTTGCATTGCTGGGTTTGTGGTCAGATATTGTATATATTTACTTTTGTCCTGGAATAGCTTGTTTTCTCCACCTACGGTGATTGAGTGTTTTTCTGGGTATAGCAACTTGGGCTGACACTTATGTTCTCTTAGGGTCTGCATGATGTCTGTCCAGGATCATCTAGCATTGATAGTCTCTATTGAGAATTTGGGTGATCTGATAGGATACATGGGATTATTTTCATGTTCTTGTATCAGTTGAGGACTGTTATGTGGCCCACTAGTTGGTAATTTTTGGAGATTATGTCCTGAGATGCTGATATGAAGGTATATTCATTTGTTTTAGGATAAAATACTCTGTAGATGTCTGTTAAACCTATTTGACTCAAAACTTCTTTTAGTTTCACTATGTCTCTGTTCAGTTTCTGCTTCCATGATCTTTCCATTGATGAGACTTAGGTGTTGAATCTCCCACTATTGTTGTGAAGTCTGCCACACATGCTTTGATCTTTAGTAAGGTTTCTTTTATGATTGTGGGTGCCCTTGTATTTGGAGCATAGATGTTCAGGATTGAGAGTCTTGTGTAGATTTTCCTGAAGTTGTTTGTAATTTAACATTATTTCCACATTCCCAAGAAATGCTGGCTAGTCACATGACCCCAACTGAGTATTCCCATTTTAATTAGTAAAATAAAGGAATGATGTTAATTGGGCAGGGTGAGGGAATAAGAGAGAGGTGAGAGGTCTGAAGAAGGAAAGAGCTGGAAGCAACATGGAGCTACCCAAGACCAGCTGAACCCAGGTGAGATTTATTGGTGTGAAAAAGCTATGAACATTGTACCGGCTGGTTCTGTGTCAACGTGACACAAGATGGAGTTATCAGAGAGAAAGGAGCCTCAGTTGAAGAAATGCCTCCATGAGGTCCAGCTGTAAGATATTTTTTCAACTAATGATCAAGGAGACCTTAAATACAGCCACTAAACACAGATAATATTGCTGATGCCAAGAAGTGCATGCTGACAGGAATCTGGCATAATTTGCCTCCTAAGATAATCTTCCAGATCATGCCAAATACAGAGGCAGATGCTTAAAGACAACTACTGAACTGAGAATAGATTCCCCAATGGAGGCATCAGAGAAAGGATTGAAAAAGCTGAAGGGGGTTAAAATTTCACTTACACAGCGATTTCAACCAACCAAAAGTCCCAGGGATTAAACTACTATTCTAAGTGTATACATGGACTGACCCATGGCTCTATATCCACATGTAGTGGAGAATGGCCTTGTTGGGTATCAATTGGAGGAGAATCGCTTGGTTTTATCAAGCTGGATGCCCCAGTATATGGTAATATTAGAGCAGGGAGGGAGGATGGTGTGGGTTGGTGGGTGATTATTTATTTTAATCAGTGGAAGATCACACGACACAGGGTGTTTGTGGTGGGGAAGCCAGAATGGGGAATGACAGTTGAAATGAAATTGAATATATCCAATATTTTTTAAAAAAGGAAAAAAGGAAAAAAATAGAGCAACAAAATTTGTGTTAAAAATTAAAAGTGTTGGTTCTTAGATAAAAATTAATAATAACTTAACGTTACATCTTGAACTTTCCTCTGTGAGCCCTGATTTCAGGTACAAACATATTAATATTAGATTAAGGATAATAAAGATTTGAACCAAGAAAAGACAGACAAGAAAGATAAGAAAATAAATTGAGTATGTCAGTAGTATATTGCCTTTGAGTGTTTGGTATTTACAGATATTAAACCTAACTCTCTCATTGGTGTTTTAAATAGCGTTTGCATCATCTCTGGGCCCTCTCTTCACTAGGAATCTAGGGGACAAAGAGGTATTTGACTGGATTTAGACTGTGTCTGCTCTTCCAACTGAAGAGATATCTGAAGCCCAACCCAGCCACTTCCTTTCTTTTGGCTGCCTGCATAGACTGACTACAAAGTAAACTCTATGTCATCCCTAACCTCTAGGCCATGAGTCATTCCTTTGTACTTTACCACACAAATTTAGAAGAATAAGGCAAACTGAAAGCAGTAGAACCACTTTTCTCTAACAATTAGATTGTAACCAGTGGAACTAGTGAGCCAATAACATTATATCTTATTTTCTCTGGACATGTCACTGCAAGGGAAAAAAGCTAATGACTCTAAGTAGGTTTGCTGTGGATGTTTATCCATGCAAAAGAGCAGGAGGTGACCAAGTACACCTTGACCTTCACTGACTTAGTAGTGGAGGGAATGAGAGGTGTAAGAATTTTGTAATCATTTACAAATCTTATTTTCTGTTCCTTACATTACTTTAGTGTAAAGCATCTTCTCAGGTTCTTAATCAAAATGGCTAACTAAAAGGGAAAGAGAAGGGGTGTTTGCTTTGTGTTTTCTAGGCTTTCTTATGAAACATGGAGGTGTTACTTGGCCACATCATAGGAATCTACAAGAAGGGAGATATTCTAACCATCAAAGGAACAGGCACTGTTCAAAAAGGAATGCCCTATAAGTGTTCCCATTGCAAAGTGGGAAGAGTCTACAATGTCATGCAGCATGCCTTGGACATGCTTCTAAACAAACAAGCAAGTTAATGGCAAGATTGTGGAGAAGAGGATCAGTGTGTGGATTGAGCACATCAAGCACTCAAAAATCAGAGACAGTTTCTGAAGGGGGTGAACCAGAATAGACAATAGGAAAAGAGAAGCAAAGGGAAGGGCTCCTGGGGTCCACTGATTTATCAGCCTGTGCTACCCAGAGACACACACTTTGTGAGGATCAATGGAAGAGACTCTGAGCTGCTGGGACCATTCCTGATGAATCAACTGTCTAATATATAAGAAAATGAATAAAAAACATGGATGCAATATATTCTTTAATCTGGGTAGAATTGTGGGAAGGCTTTTCTTTTTCCAGGTACATGGATTCTTGACCAAAGCTATTGTATGTCGATAACACATAGAAATCAAATACAGTACAATTGAATCAGCTCAAAATATATAAATACTAGAGGAGAAATAGAGAATGTGATTTGAGATCTACCAAACCACAGGTGGCTTTGGGGAAAGATGAAAATATACTTCCCTCGACCCATGGGATAGGCAAGATATAGACACACATGCCTATGGCATAAAACTCTGGCTGGATATTGGATGTTACTGTGAAGCCACACATTGTGTTTTTATCAGACAAAGAATTGGAGGTGTGGTATGCCTCATTATTAACAGGAACCTGTCATTTCACAGTCTAGAAAAATGCATGTTCTTAATGTGTACATTTAATTCCAAACATTCAAGGTTAGTTTGTAGAAGGTAGCATCAGGGCTTAAAAATGATGTTTAATTGAGAAGCACATATTGTTATGAATCAGTGAAATATCTGACAAAAGAATTCCCCAATTCTCATGACAACAGAGAAGTCATAGGACACTTAAAATAAAACACCACAAAGAAATAAAAGAGAGAGAGAACAAGGCAATTTCCAACAGCAATTTTCAGACGCAGACTGAAGAGAGTACAAACAAAACAAGAAGAAGACAAGAGCTAGGGAATGAAAAAGAAGCCAGCATATTAGACCATACTGCCAGCTTTTAAGAACTGGCCCCTTCAGGGACCAAACCCCTGACTGCTGGGAATTCAATAAGAGTTTCCCACAACTTAGTGACAGGAAGTTCCACCATTCCACTGTTCTCACTGGACCTCTGCTGTCTCATGGTCAGGACGTTGTGGTTGGATGCTAGTCCTAAGTGTCCGAGGAACCAGAGAACATCCTAAAGCTGCAGTTGCTGAGCTGTCCTCCTATGACATTCAGAGTTGGTCCCATCTCCTGCCAGGATTCCATATTCTAACTCAAAGTTTCATATATGTAAATCAACTCTAATTGTCCTGGATGATAAAGGCCAAGCCGATTTTAACAAGGAATCCAGAAGCCTTCCAATACTTGAAGCTGGGAGAACATCAAAAAGAATGAGAGTGCCTCTTGTAAAAACTGTACAGGGACTTGTACCTTCAGGGATATGCCTATGGACTTCACACTAGAGGAATGGGAATGTCTATGTTCTGCTCAGGGGACACTGTACAAGGATGTGGCATTGGAGAATTGCAATAATCTTTTGTTTGTGGAAAATCATCTCATATCTGGAATGCATGGTAAGGTTGTGGATAAATTTCATGACCATATGAATGTCCAAGAGCAGTTTTCTAAATGGGATGAAATTAGGGAAATGACTGGAATCCACCCAAAATACACCTTGTCAAACTGATCACCAAAATGACTCTCATCAATCCTCAAATCTAAAAAGATGGAAAATTGTAAAAACCAGAGGTGTTTGTAAATATAAAAACTGCATAATTATTTCAAATGAATGTACTATCTCTAGTGTAAATGCAAGAATCCACACAGATCATTTACCTACAAAAGTAATCTAGAGCTCATCAGAGAATTCATACAGGTGACAAAACTTACAAATGCAGTAAATATGACAAATGTTTTGGCCAGCAATATGATCTTATTAGTCATCAGAGAATCCATACAGAAGAAAAACCTTACAAATGCTCTGAAAGTTAACAAATATTTTGGCCAACTATCTCATCTTAGTAATCATCAAAAAATTCATGTACAAGAGAAACCAAATAAATGCAGTGAATGTTACAAATGCTTTGGCTGACAATACCATTTTGGTAGTCATCAGAGAATTCATACAGGAGAGAAACCTTACAAATGTATTGAATGTAAAAAATGTTTTGCTCACAAAATAAGACTGAGAATTCATCAGAGAACTCATACTGGAGAGAAACCTTACAAATGCAGTGAATATGACAAAGGATTTACTCACCAAGTTAGTCTGAAAAGGCATCAGAGAATTCATACATGAGATAAATTTTCAAAATGTCATGTTTATGAAAAAGGCATTAAGTATAATGCCAGTCTGATTGATTGATTACAGTAGAGAAACATCGTAAATTAAGTGAATGAGACAATTTGTACTGACAAAAGTTTTCTAAAAAGTCATTAGAGAATATTTACAGGGGAGAAAACTTTTAAGTGTATTGAAGTTGTCAGTGTTTTCTTTTGGTTTCTCTCTTTGAATGTGAGATAACAGCTGACAATCTTCAGAGATGTAGTGAATGGAGAAATATCTACTTCTGCATTTCAGGCCAAAGAAACCATTTACAAATGTTTTCTGGTGAAAATATAATCTTTGAAACAATTTGGCATATTTTTCAATCAGGATGTATTTTTGCAGCACTTGAGGTTCCCCACTAGACAATTTTTTGATTAGAAAAAAATTGTGAAAACCTTCAATAAATATTCAAATACTAGAGAAGGTCAATAGTTTTGCTGGGAGAGACTCTTAAAATATCACAATATAGAATAGGTTTCTTTAAACTTTTACTTCTTACCCTTCAAAAATTACAAGATGAAGACATGTAGAAAGCCAGAAGTACATAGTCTTGTGTAACACTATCATGGCAACAGAAATTACTGATTTCAAAGGGAAAACAGAGCTTTTTAAACCTAATAAAACTGACAGCATGATATTTCATTGAAATAATCAAATTCAGACAAATGATACTTTAAAAAGCATATTGGATTCACTGAGCCACCAAGACTACATTTTCTCTATAAAATAAAGACATCAACTGATGTAAAGTCTCCTTGAAGATTCTTATTCTTATTAAACTCATAATTCTTATGAAATATTGATTTACTGTTTTATGAAAATAACAGTGCCCGAGTCCCTTGTTCTTTGGTAAACAAATCATTCCCCATTGTCCTGTAAATAAAGATGAGTAATCAACAAAGAAAAAAAGTAGCCCACAATCTCCCTGGGTTATAACCCCATGTCTAGGTCTATCCATTCATTACTAGAGATGTCCCCATCATGAATTCACTTCTTTCTTACTTCTGATCCCATACCCTGCCTTACTCACCAACAACACAGTGTGTTTAGTCCATCCACCCTCAATATCTACTTGAATTCTCTTTCTGAGAATGAGTCAGTCATGCTACCTCTTTACTCCTTGTTATTTTGCTTTGGTATTACTGTGGCTAGTATCTTCTTTATCTTCTATTTCCCTGATGATACCAATTTAGAGCGCTTAGGTCTCATGTCTGTGTTACCTCACTCTTGCTGATTTAGAATTACACCTGACTTCTCAACAGAGTCTGAAAGTTAAATGTCTCATGCAGATACATGACTTACAGTCATTAAGAGAACACAGATGACAATTTACACTACTAAAAACAAAAACCTTCACTCACAATTGTTGAAGATAAAAATATTTCCTTGTGAAACTCAACTTTATACTTCTATTTGCAAACCCAGCCCTGCAAAATACATTAGGAGGAAATATCCAACTGATGGTGATTAACCATATTCAAAAAAATACAGGAAATAATTTCAGTACCACACAAAAAAAATAAGTGAAACATACACACACACATAGAAATACACACTTCATCACCACCAAAACCAGTATCAATATAACTGGATTTGAAAGTTATTTGTCATTAACAGTAATCAATATCAACAGACTCAGCTGAGCAAGAAAGAAGCTCTAATTAAGCGACAGCATAGAAAAACAAGATCCTTCAATCTGCTACATACAAGAAACACACCTCACAAACAAAGATAGTGCAGCTTCAAATTATTTGCCCGCTAAAAGAAATACCAATAACACTGACCCATTAAAGAAATGGAGTAGCAAGCCTAGTCCATAATAAATTGGAATTTGGCACATTTAATCCCCTGATCCCCTAACATGTCCTACTTACCCCACACTTAGTTATTTTCATCTATTTGTCCTTATTATGTATTTTATTTCCCCTTTGAGAAGGATTCAATCATCTTCTCTCTTTTCTCAATGATATCTGGCTTTGGTGGACATAGATAGAATTCTGTGTATCTTCTAAATTACTGATGATATACACTTATTAGGAAATAGATACCATGAATGTTCATTGGTTGGTGTTATCTCACTCATGGTTACTTATAATTAGACCTGACTGTGCAACAAAGACTTTAAAAGCTGTTAGGTTCTGTACTGATGTCTTACAGATATTAAGAGAAACTGAGATACCAACTTACACTAATATACACTTGAATAAAATAAAACAAAAGAAAATAAAAGTCAATGTAACAGTTGTCTTTGGGTGATCTCATTGACAATTAGTTTTCTTAGTTTCTTATGACCCTTTCTGCAACTCTCTCTGAATGTTACAAAATTAATCATCTAGTTTCTTTTGAAGCAGTGTATTGCACTAATAATCTTATGATATTTAGGAATTGACTTATCCCCTGCCTTCAGATAAATAAGAATCTAAGATTTGACTTCTAGAAACTGCTCCAAGAGGAGGAGAATGTTAAGGCCTAGATGAGAAGTTAGTGCTTACATGAAAATTGTCTGTCTATCTTTTCATTTAGTGATGTTACAAATTGTGTAAAGATTATATATATATATACATATATATACATATATATACATATATATACATATATATACATATATATACATATATATATATATATATATATATATATATATATATATATATATATACTTATTCATTCAGTTTTGTGCCAGCAAATGTTTCTTGGATTACTAATAACAAAACAAATTCAATTATTTATAATTGTATAAATATATATATATATATATATATATATATATATATATATATATATGTACCATCTCATGCCCTAAAGAATAGAAAATTCTGTTATTTTTGGTGGTTTGGTGTTCTTTTAAACCCATAACAACAGAAGTAAAGTAAGAGAGTAAAAAGTAAAAGTATAAAGTAAAGCAGGTATAGTAGCCACAATAAGCTTGGACCCTACCCAAACATGAAGTGACATTTCCTATACCTCTCTATGAAATTTTATGCTTTTCCTTTAATAAGCTTCCCCTAGCATGCACGCCAACACAGGACAGACACCTCTACCCATGTAAGAAGCTATTTGAAGTAAGACTTCCATTTTGAGTAGGATTGAGGGAGGATTAAATTTCCAACACTTACCTGTGAACTGACATTCCGCTTGGGAGAATCAAATGTACATGGGTAACTAATATCTTGGTTAACATGTTAAGACATGTGTGTTAGGCGAGACAAGTGTGCTGCCATACTTAAATTGACTCAGAAATTGAAGTTGAATACATGTACATCAAGGACAGGTTCCTAAGGAAATCCCATGTCACAAAACATTAATTGGTCAGATACCTAGCCAATGATAATTGTGGATCCCTGGCCTAAAATTCCTATGTAATTCTATTTGGTGATGACAGCCAGCTGTCAAGTCTCTCATATTGTCTTGATCAATCTATCTTAGGGTCATTCATTGCAGATGAGTAAGACTGATCTTTGAGTGGTTTCTGCAATGATCTGCAAACCATAACAGTTTGAAAGGTGAATTTTCATTCAGTTTTGTACCAGCAAACGTTCCTTGGATTACAAATAACAAAACAAATTCAATTATCTATAATTGGATTTGTAACAATATTGTCTATTCTAATTTACCTATTACTCACTAGGTTTAATTGTTGACTCAGAGGCTTGTTGCTGGATAA
Source organism: Micromys minutus (assembly GCF_963924665.1). Classification (NCBI taxonomy): domain Eukaryota; kingdom Metazoa; phylum Chordata; class Mammalia; order Rodentia; family Muridae; genus Micromys; species Micromys minutus. The sequence goes on from NC_137958.1 coordinate 27,367,097, forward strand.
AGTCACCCTTACTCTTTCTTATCTCTAGGAGACTTCCTCAAATAAGTTGTTCTATCCTTCATTGTTCTCCAAACAAAATCATTCAAACTATATTCCCTTGAATTCTGACTGAATTTGTCTGTTTGGCCGAAACAACTTTTGGCAACAGTGCCCAGTACCTACCTCTCACTCAGAGCATCCACAGTCACTGGGTCCTCATCCCAGCATGCACTCCAACACCAGGGCAGCGAGGACATTCAGGTCTCTCACATCGGGATGAGCTTCCAGAATCTCGTCGATCTTAAGTTTCTGCTCAGAGCCAGGGAAGATGTTCAGCAACCCGTCTCTCAGCTTGATTGTCTCGGCAAAAGTTCTCTTTGCCGGCACTGGAACGTTCTGCTGCAATGTTGGAAGTGTGGGAAGCGTGTCCAGGGATGCAGAGGAGGGATGCCGAGGAAGACTAGGGTTCACAGTGGCTCCATGGATCCGGGATGGAGCCTCGGGGCTTTCTTTGGCTCCATCGGTTTTGTTGCTCCGGAATGCAAGGTCAAATATGCCCATACCAGGCTGAGCATTGGGTCTTGGCTGCCTGTCTCGAAGAAAGTCTTCCTTTTGAAGAAATTTGTCTAGCCGGGGTCCATTTCTTCCCAGAGGGTCTTTAGGAACCATAAATATGTCCCCCACAAAAGTGTACTGAAGCAGTCTCGTTGTAATAATTTCTCTCCAGGACACTGACTCTGTCACAAACTCTCTCAAGTTATCATTAGTCACAATGATACCCCCATTCGTCTCTGCTAACTCTAGCAGGAACCTGTCATCATGAGAAGCAATTCTTTGTTGAAAGACCTTCCGAGAAGGTGTTAAAGCTAATATCCCAACCTCATGGAGCTGGCTTAAGAAGTGCTGTTCTGTGGCCTTAGCATTCCGGCTTGTTCTCCACTGTGGGACAAACACAGTGATGTCTCTGATGCCGAGCTTCCAAAAATATTCAACTGCGATCGCTATGCCACGGCAACTAAAGAACTTTCTCAGGCCGTGGGCCATTGCAACATTACTGCCATCTATAACAATAGGCTTCAAATCTCCTCTCGCTGGTGCATTTCTTAAGTCCGGCTGGAACGGTCTTTTCAGGATATCTCGAAATCTTTGCTCCACGGTAACTGAGGAATAGGTGTGATAAGAGGATCCTGCCAATCCGTAGGGCCGCAGCGGTGGGTAGAAGTGGGGATCCTTTGGCTTGAGTTGAGGAGAGCTGCAACAGCTAGAAGGTTGTTCACACTCAGGCTTCCTACTATTTGGACGTGAAGTTTCTGCTTGCTGTTGAAAATCATTCTCCGCCGTCTGTTCCGGGCTCCCTGGCAAAGATAGTGTGGACCATGGACTTGCCTCTGTGTCCTTGGGAGGAAGTGCAGCATTTCCAATGGGCTGTCTGTGGTGATCCTCCGTTTTATCAGTCACCACAGGTTCGCAAATATGGACTTCCACTTCTCTTACTGCCTCTGCTGTCTGCCCCTCTAGCCTTTTGAATATCAGGGCTACTTGTTCTCGGAGGACTCCAATTTCTTCTTGTTGCACAGCTAGCTGTTCAACCTTTTTGGACACCGTTTCGAGTTGTACACTTCTTTTTTCGAGTTCTTTTGAGAGGAAATTTAGGAAGATTCCAAATGAGAATTGCGAGACGTATACCCCAGCAACCACAAACTCCATCACCAAGTTGAAGAACTCCTTCAGTATCATGGGTAGGTCTTCAACCCTTACCCTTGTTGGTGAGGGATCCGGCCTGGGGTCTGCCATTTGTGGTGGTCTGCAGTCAGAGTCCACCTATACAACTGAAATGTTCTTTCCTCTTGGTTTCCTCTGTCTCACCTTCTTACAGGCTTTGTTCCTTGCTGTGGGTGTGAGGGTTGTGGGTCAAGAGTTCAGGAATGTCTCTGGGCACCGTGCCCAATGTGAGGAACTGATTCTTCCTGTGGAGACAGCCCTGGTGAATTTCTCTTCTTGATGGTTCTGTTAGAGGACCCCTGTACCCTGCTACTCTTAATGTTGGGGATCTTGGTATCCCACCAGGCTTTCTTGGCACCAGACGTCAGCCAACCCAATACACCAAAAGTATCCTTTCTTTGCCAGAAGAAATTTTTCTGAGGTTGACTTTTGGTGAGGTTCTGGTTCCTCCAGAATTCTGGAAGACTGTGTCAACTCTACCTCTCCAAGATTACAGATTCAATCAAGCCTCTCCAAAATCTTCAGGCAATTGCTCAAATTAAAGTAGTCAGTTCTTCTTATCTGCTTACTCCTTCTTATTCTCTGTCCAACTGTCTCCGCACAGACTCACAAAGGAGCCTAAGTGCACTCCAGTACACTCATCAAATGTACTCACAACTGTCCAGACAGAACATAGTTTTTCCTTCTTTGTGGTGCTTATATAGTGTTTCTAAAGAGAGGGGTGTGATTCCTGTTTCTCACACATGCTGTGAGATCTGATTGGTCACTTTTCCTGTCTCTTAATTAGATGATCTCCTTTGGGATTACAGGTGTGTGCTAAGGGTGTGTCTGGAATCCCACAGGGTCACGCTGACCTTGAAGTTCCCTTGATGTGTTCTGGAGAGCTGTGTTCCTGGATAAAATTTCCTCTATAATCTGAGGAGAAGATTTGGCAGTCTTCTCTTTATCCAGGTACATGGATTAGAGACCAAAGCTGTTGTATGTCTATGACACATAGAAATCAAATACAATACAAATAAATCAACTCAAAACACATAAGTACTACACGAGAAAGAAAGAAGGAGATTTTATGTCTACCATGCAACAAGTGACTATTAGCAAAGATGAAAATATATGTTCCTCAACCCCATGAGACTGGCAAGACACAGACACACATTCCTATTGCACAGAACTGTTGCTTGATACTGGATGTTACTGTGAACTCACACATTGTGTTGTTATTGCAAAAATATAGTGTAGCTCTGGTATGCCTCCTTCTTAACACAAACCTTTCATTTCTCTGTCCAGAAAGAAAGAATGCTCTTAATACATACATTTAATTCAAAACACTGAAGGTTAGTTTCTAGAAGGTAGCACCAGGGTTTAAAAATGACGTCTCATTGAGAAGCACACCTTGTGATGTTTCAATGAAACCTCTGACAGGAGAACAATTGCCCAAAGCGCAGGAGAACTGATAAAAGAGGTAAGCTAATTAAATAAAATGACTACAAAGAAATAAAAAGGAGAGCAAACACCTCTTATTTTAAGAGCAATTTCTAGAGACATGTTGAAGGGAGAAAAAGCAAGACAGGGGTAAGACAGATTGACCTGTAGAAAGACTCACTTCTTTATGTCTAATTTACTGAAAATACCCACTTAGAGGGAATTGGTCTCATGTCTGTGTTACCTCACTCTTCCTGATTTTGAATTACATCTGACTTCTAAACAGAGAATCTAAAAGACAAAGGATCTCATACAGATATCTTAAACTTATCAAGAAAACTCAGATGCCAACTGACACTGGTTTACAAAGAAAAACCATAAATCACTATTGATGAAGAAAAGAAATTTCCTTGCCAAACTCAAATTTAACTTTCTATCCCTAAGCAAAGACCTACAAATGTATTAGGTGCAAATATCTAACTGATCATGGTTTACTATATTCAAGAAAAGACAAGTAATAATATCACTCCAGGAGTAAAAAAAGAAATGAAACACATACACACACACAATCATAAACACACACACACACACGAACACACACACACACACACACGAACACGCACACACACACACTCACACACACACACACAAACACAGCGCTATACACTATCATCACTACAGCAAACCTTACAAAATAAGGGGATTTGACAGTTATTTGTCATTAATATCTTTCAATATCATCAGACTAGGTTGAGCAAGAAAAAGCACCAGTTAAGAGATTGCATAAAAAAACAATTTCCATCAATCTATTATATTCAAGAACCATACCTCACCAATAAAAATAGTATAGCTTCAAATTAAATGTCTGCTAATTTTTTTTTAATTGACCCATTTAGTAAACTGGAGTAGAATGAAAAGTATATAAAAGATTTTTATCCACATTTAATCAATAGGTATGTGAGAGATTTCATGTTCATCAAAGGAAAAATGTACATGAGACATCATGACTCTTCACTTCTCTGCGGCAAACACAAGGACACACTGATTCTTAAAAGAAACACCACTAAAGCTTCAATCCACACTGAAACCAACATATTAACAGTGTCCATTTGAGTTAATTTTATATCCAGCCAATTTGCTGTAGGTGTTTATTAGCAGTTAAAGTTCCCTGGTTGAATTTTTATGGTCACTTAATTATACTATCCTATCATCTACAAAGAGTGATATTTTGACTTCTTCCTTTTCAATTTGTATCCCTTTGATCTAGTTTTGTTGTCTTATTGCTCTGCATAGTATTTTAAGTACTATCTTAAATAGGAATGGAGAGAGTGGACAGCCTTTTTTAAACCCTGATTTTAGTGGGATTGCTTTAAGTTTCTCACCATTTACTTTGATGCTGGTTACTGGTTTGCTGTGTATTGCTTTTACTATATTTAAGTATGAGCCTTGATTACCTGACCTTTTGAAGAATTTTAAAATGAAGGGGTGTTGATTTTTGTCCAGTGCTTTCTCAGCATCTTGAGAGATAATCATGTGATATTTTGTCTTTGAGTTTGTTTATATAGTGGATGACATTGATGGATTTCCGTATATTTAACCATCCTTGCACCCCTGGGATGAAACCCACATGATCCCTGTGAATGATCACTTTGATGTGTTCTTGGAATCATTTCGCAAGAATTTTATGGATTATTTTTGCATCAGTGTTCATGACAGAAATTGGTGTAAAGTTTTCTTTCATTGTAGTATCTTTGTGTAGTTTAGGAGTAAGTGTTATTGTGGCTTCGAAGAATGAGTTCCCTCCGTTTCTATTTTGTGGAGTAGTTTGGAGAGTATTGATATTAGGTCCTTTATGAAGGTCTGATAGAATTGTGAGAGGAGTACTCCCTGAAAGAGACTGAAGGATGCTGACTAGCTGAAGTAGAAACTTGAGGTTTCTATGGAAAATCGTTTGGATGGTGTTTTGCTGGTACAGATAGGCTAAGGAACACATCAGAGAGTAAGGCGTACCTAAAGGCAGGCAAACAAAAGGACAACCTATAGTGATCAAATTTTCTTTGCTTGTGACAGGTATGTATTGTTCTGATTTACATTGCTCTTTTGAGCTGCATTTAGTGGACTCCATACACGAAAGTGCACCAAAAGGTGTGATGGTAGGATGCGGATTCTTACAGCTTCTGGGTTTGAGCTGATAGGCAGAGTAGTTTCAGCTGACACATTGGCCAAGTTTAGACCTGTAGACCACAGGTGATGCTTTGAGGGCTATAAAGAGAAGTTGAGGAACAGTGATACTGGAGGAATTAGGATTCCATATGTGTTAGGTGTGCAATGCTCCTGGGTCTTGAGGCTTCTGTTCTGATCTTCCATTATCTGAGAGGAGCACCGCTGAGAACGATTCAAGGTGCTCCTCTTGTTTCTTCCTGATGAGCCTTGCCCAGTCTGAAGCCTGGCTGTCTCTGGCTGTCTCTTCTAGGAAGTCCCACAACCCCTTATGTCTCTTTGCTTTCCCATCTTTTACAGAAATGAACTGCTGGTGGATGCCTGGAGTGTTTGCTAGTGAATTGGGTTGCAGTGCTTTCCTGGAAACTGAAATTCTGGTTACTAGACAGCCCACACAGAAGGTGCTCTGTTGAAGCACTTGTTGTGCTTACAGACAGGAGACTTGCACGGCTGCCCTCTGAGATGCCCAACTAAGAGCTTGAAGTGTTGCATGCAGTTACCTTTCACCCAAACGATGTACAGAAGTCGGGGACCCATGTGGTTGAAAAAGGGAAAGGTGGAAGAAACTGAGAGGCATGGCAACCTCATAAGAAGAGCACTAGTCTCAGCTATTAGACCACAAGATCTCTTAGAAACTGAACCACCAAACAGACAGCAAATGCTTCCTGATGTGTGGCCCTGAACATATCCACAAGTGGACTGACTGGTCTGGAAACGTTCAGATCATGCATTTAACCCTAGGGAGACTTGAGGGCCCAGAGACTGTTGCTTGACTGGTGACTTGGGGTTTATGGTTGGGGACATTTCCGTGGAAATGGGCAGCGGGTAGGTGCTATGGGATGAGGGAAAGTCGGATCATGGACAGTTGTGGGGTAATGACTGGACTGAAAATTGAAGACTAAAAATAATAAAAAAGAAAACAACTTTTTCAACTTGTTTATTTCCCCATTATCTTTGGTTTTCCTCTCCCTCAGGTGTGTGGTGGGCTACAATGGAGGTTAAATAGTTTAAAATCTACCATTAAGTCTACAATGTATAAAAATATCTTTATAATTCACGTTTTTATTGCAAGGGAGGATTTTGATGGCTGCTTCTATTTTTCTATAAGTTTTGGGTCTGTTTAGATGGTTTAGCTAATCCTGATTTAACTTTGGGAATTGGTATCTTCTAAAAAAATCTATATTTCCACTAGATTTTCCCAATTTGTTCATTATGGGCTTTTTTAGAAGTTTACGATGATTTCTTGTATTTCCTCAGTTTATGCTTTTATGTCTCCCCCATCATTTTTGATTTTGTTAATTGAGATACTGTCTCTGTGTCCACTAGTTAGTCTGCCCAAATGTTTATCCATCTTGATTTCCTCAAAGAAATAGCTCTTGGTTTTGCTGATACTTTGTGAAGTTCTTTTTGTTTTACTTGGTTGATTTCAGCTCTGACTTTCATTATTTCCTGCTGTCTGCTCCTCCTGGGTGTATCTGATTCTTTTTGTTCTAGAGATTTCAGCTGTTCTGTCAAGCTGTTAGTGTGTGATCTCTCCAGTTTTCATTTAGAGGTGCTCAGGACTATGAATTTTCTTCTTAAAACTGCTCTCATTGTATCACATAAGTTTCAAGTGTGTTGTCCCTTCTTTTTGTTTAATTTTAAAAAGTCTTTGATTTCTTTCTTTATTTCTTCCTTGACCAAGTGGTTCTTGAGTAGTGAATGGTTTAGCTTCCATGTGTATGTGGGGTTTTGTTGTTTTTATTGTTATTGTAGCCCAGCCTTAGTCCATGTGATCCAATAGTATGCATGGGATTTTTATATGTTCTTGTATCTGTTTAGGCCTGTTTTGTGACTGACTATATGGTAAATTTCGGAGAGCATGCCCTGAGATGCTTTTGTTTTAGGATGAAATATGCTACAGTTGTCTGTTAAATCCATTTGGTTTATAACTTATGTTAGTTTTACTGTGTCTCTGTTCATTTTTTGCATCCCTGATTTATCCATTGATTAGAGTGGACTGTTGAAGTCTCCCTCTATTATAGAGTGTGGTATAATATATCCTCGGAGCTTCAGTAGACTTTTTTTTATGAACGTATGTGCTCTTTTATTTGGAGCATTGACTGTGAGGATTGAGACTTCCTCTTTTCCAATTATTCCACTGATATGTAAAGAGTGCCTTTCCTTTTCAGTTTTTATGACAGTTGGTTGAAAATCTATTTTATTTGATATTAGGATGGCTACTACAGCTTGTTTCTTGGTGACCATTTGCTTGTAAAGTTTTTTTCCCAACCCTTTACTGTGAGATAGTGCCTGTCTTTTTGTTGAGATGAGTTTCCTGTATGCAGCAAAATCCTGGAATCTATGTGAATATCCAGACAATTAGTCTATGTCCTTTTATTGGAGAATTGTTAAGGGAACTTAAGGTATCTTACAAAATAGTGATTTTTGTTCCTGATATTTTTGCTGTGAGAGATAAAGTTATGCTTGTTTGCCCTACTTCTTTGTTGTGTGTTGGAAGAGGATTAGTTTCTTGATTTTGTTAAGGTGAAGTTTCCCTCTTTGTGGAGTTGGTTTTCATCTACTATCCTTTGAAAGGCTGTATTGTGGAGAGATATTGTATAAATTTGCATTTATCTTGGATCATTTTGGTTTCTACACCTATAATGATTCAGAGTTTTATCTGGATTTAGTAACCTCAGGGCCTGTATGAGGGCAGTCTAGGATCTTCTAGCTTTCATAGTCTCTGTTGAAAAGTTTCTTGCATTTCTTATCAGTCTGACTTATACATTACCTGCCCTTTTTCTCTTACTGCTTCTATGACTCTTTCTTTGTTTTGAGCACTTGTTGTTTTGACTACTGTGTATCAGCAAAAATTACTTTTCTGGTCCAGTCTATTTAGAGTTCAGTAGGCTTTTTTTATGTTAATGTTCATCTCTTTTTTTAGATTAGGAAAGTTTTCTTCTATAATTTATTTATTTATTTTTTTAAACTTTATTTTACATAACAAAGATAAAAGGAAAAAAATTTAAACATTTTTGCATAAATGTATTCAAATACATTTTGGTCAGTGCTTAACATTTTTTTTTAAGGTTTGATACTCTGCATTAAGTTCTTACTAGTTACAATGAGCAAAAAGTACATATAAAAGAGGATGAAAGCTGGAATTAGTCAAAGTTTTCTTGGTGAGTAAGGATTGAGCATTATGTCTTTTTTGTTTGTTTGTTTTGGTTTCTTTTCTTTTTTTTCTTGAACTTCACACAGTCTGTGAGTTGTTTCTGGGGCAGTCTGAGCCTCCGGGGTTAGCATCCCACTATCAGAGACTGCATATTATGTCTGTTCTTTTGTGCCTCGGTTATCTCACTCAGGATGATATTTTCTAGATGCAACCATTTTCTTTCTTTCTTTCTTTGTTTTTTAAACTTTATTTTAAAAAACAAAGATAAAAGAAATAAAATTTTTAAAATTTTGCATAAATTTATACAAATACAATTGTGTCAGTGCTTGGCTTTTTTCTTTTTTTTTTTTCTTAAGGTTTGATACTCTGCATTAAGGTCTAACTAGTTACAATGAGCAAAAAGTACATGTAAAACAGGAGGTAACCCAGATGGGTCAAACTTTTCTTGGTGGGTAAGGATTGAGCGTGACTTTTTGTTGTTGTTGTTGTTTTCTTTTCTTTTTTTCTTGAACTTCACACAGTCTGTGAGTTGTTTCTGGGGGAGACCGAGCCTCTGGTGTTAGCATCTCAATATCAGTGACTGTATATTATGTCTTTTTTTTTTTTTTTTTGATACTGGGTTATCTCACTCAGGATGATATTCTCTAAATGCAACCGTTTTCTTAAGAATTTGGTTAAGTCATTGTTTCGTATGGCAGAGTAGTACTCCATTTGTAAATGTACCAGAATTTTTGTATCCATTCATCTACTGAAGGACATCTGGGTTCTTTCCAGCTTCTGGCTATTATAAATAGAGCTGCTATGAACATTGTGGTGCATATATCTTTGTTGTATATTGGAATATCTCTGGGGTATATGCCCAGAAGTGGAATAGCTGGATCTTCAGGTAGTACTATGTCCAATTTTCTGAGTTATCGGCAGACTGATTTCCAGAGTGGTTGTATCAGTTTACAACCCGACCAACAGTTGAGAACTGTTCCTCTTTCTCCACAACCTTGCCAGCATCTGCTGTCATCTGAGTTTTGGATCTTGGCCAATCTCAATGGTGTGAGGTGGAATCTCAGGGTTGTTTTGATTTGCATTTCTCTGATAACTAAAGATGTTGAGCACTTCCTTAGATGTTTCTCAGCCATTCGATATTCCTCAATTGAGAATGTTTTGTTTATCTCTGTACCCCATTTTTAATAGGGTTATTTGATTCTCAGTTGTCTAGCTTTTTGAGTTCTTTGTATACCTTGGATATGAGGCCTCTACCTGATGTGGAGTTGGTAAAGATCTTTTCCCATTTTGTTGGCTGCCCTTTTTGTTTTCTTGACAATGTCTTTAGCCTTACATAAACTTTGCAATCTCATTAAGTCCCACTTGTTAATCTTCGACCTTAGAGCTTGAGCCATTTGTGTTTTGTTTAGAAAATTTTCTCCTGTACCTATGTGTTATAAGGTTTTCCCTACTTTCTCATCTAATAGTTTCAGTATATCTGGTTTAATGTGGAGATCTTTGATCCACTTACACTTGAGCTTTATACAAGGAGATAAGATAGGGTCCATTTTCATTCTTCTGCATGCTGAGTACCAGATGGGCCAGCACCATTTGTTGAATAGGCTGTCCGTTTTCCATTGAATTTTACAGCTTCTTTGTCAAAAATCAGGTTACCATATATGTGAGGGCTCATTTCCTTTTTTTTAACAATTTTATTTTACAAAACAAAGATAAATGTACACATTTTAAGCATTTTTGCATAAAATTATGCAATACATATCTGTCAGTACTTTTTTTCAGATTTTAAAATAATTTTTACATAAAACTGTATGAATATATTTTTTAGTTAGTACTTGATTTTTTTTAAAGGTTTGATAGTATGCATTGAAAGCTTAATAGTTACAATGAGCATAAAGTACATGTAAAACAAAATGTAACATGAAAATAGTCAAAGATATCTTGTTGTATAGAGATTTTTTTGTTTTGTTTTGTTTTCTTTTCTTTATTTCTTGGACTTCATACAGTCTGTGAGTTGTTTCTGGGGCAGTGCAAGCCTCTGGGGTTAGCATCCCATAATCAGTGACTGTATATTATGTTGGTTCTTTTGTGACTGGGTTATCTCACTCAGAATGATATTCTCTAGATGCAGCCATTTTCTTAAGAATTTGGGCAAGTCATTGTTTCTGGTGGCTGTGAAGTATTCCATTGTCTAAATGTACCACAATTTTTGTATCCATTCATCTTCTGAAGAACATCTGGGTTCTTTCCAGCTTCTGGCTATTATAAATAGAGCTGCTATGAACATTGTGGTGCATATAACTTTGTTGTGTACTAAGGTGTCTCTGGGGTATATGCCCAGAAGTGGAATAGCTGGGTCTTCAGGTAGTACTATGTCCAATTTTCTGAGGTATCGCCAGACTGATTTCCAGAGTCATTGTATTATTTGCAAGCCCACCAACAGTGGAGAACAGTTCCTCTTTCTCCGCAATTTTGCCAGAATCTGTTGTCATCTGATTTGGATCTTGGCCAATCTGACTGGTGTGAGGTGGAATCTCAGGGTTGTTTTGATTTGCATTTGCCTGATGGCTAAGGTAGTCCAGCACTTCCTCAGATATTTCTCAGCCATTCGATATTCCTCAACTGAGAACGTTTTGTATAGCTCTGTACCCCATTTTTTAATAGGGTTATTTGATTCTCTGGTGTCTAGCTTTTTGAGTTCTTTGTATACCTTAGATATTAGGCCTCTATCTGATGTTGAGTTGGTAAAAATCTTTTCCCATTCTGTTGGCTGCTGTTTGTTTTCTTGACAATGTCCTTAGCCTTACAGAAACTTTGCAATATCATTAAGTCCCATTTGTTAATCTTTGAACTTAGAGCTTGAGCCATTGTTGTTTTGTTCAGAAAATTTTCTTCTGTGCCTATATGTTCTAAAGTTTTCCTACTTTCTCATCTAATAGTTTCAGTGTATCTGGTTTAATGTGGAGATCTTTGATCCACTTACACTTGAGCTTTGTATAAGGAGAAAAGGAAGGGTCTATTTTCATTCATTTGCATGTTGAGTGCCAGTTGGACCAGCACCATTTGTTGAATACGCTGTCCTTTTTCCATTGAATGTTTAAGGCTCCTTTGTCAAAGTTCAGGTGACCATATATGTGAGGGCTCATTTCTGGATCTTCTATTCTATTCCATTTATCCACATGCCAATTTCTGTACCAGTACCATGCAGTTTTCAGCACAATTGCCTTGTAATATAGCTTGAGGCCAGGGACACTGATTTCTGTAGATGTTTTCTTGTTGTTGAGGATGGATTTTGCTATTCTAGGTCTTTTGTTGTTCCATATGAAATTGCACATTGATCTTTCCAATTCCATGAAGAACTGTGTTGGAATTTTGATGGGGATTGCGTTGAATCTGTAGATTGCTTTTGGTAGGATGGCCATTTTTAAAATGTTGATTCTTCCAATCCATGAGCATGGGAGATGTTTCCATTTTCTGAGATCCTCATCAATTTCCTTCTATAAAGGTTTGAAGTTCTTGTCATACATGTCCTTCACTTGCTTAGTTAGAGACACACCAAGGTATTGTATAGTTTTTGTGACAATTGTGAAGGGTACCTTTTTCCTAATTTTCTTCTCCAAATGTTTGTCCTTTGAGTATAGGAAGGCTACTGATTGGTTTGAGTTGATTTTGTATCCAGCCACTTTGCTGAACTTGTTTATCAGCTGTAAGAGTTCTCTGGTGGAGTTTTTGGGGTCACTTAAGTACACTATCATGTCATCTGCAAAGAGTGATGTTTTTATCTCTTCCTTTCCAATTTGTATCCCCTGGATCTCCTTTTGGTGTCTAATTGCTCCAGCCAGGACTTCCAGTACTATGTTGTATAGGTAGGGGGAGAGTGGGCAGCCTTGTCTAGTCCCTGATTTTAGTAGAATTTCTTCAAGTTTCCCACCATTAAGTTTGATGTTGGCTGTTGGTTTGCTGTCTATTGCTTTTATTATGTTTAAGTATGGACCTTGGATTCCTGTTCTTTCCAGGACTTTTAACATGAAGGGGTGTTGAATTTTGTCAAATGCTTTCTCAGCATCTAGTGAGATGACCATGTGATTTTGTTCTTTGAGTTTGTTTATATGGTGGATTACATTGATGGATTTCCTCATATGAATCCATTCTGCATCCCAGAGATGAAGGCTACTTGGTCATGATTAATGATCGTTTTGTTGTGTTCTTGGATTCGGTTTTAAAGGATTTGTTGAGTATTGTTGTGTCAATGTTCATACGTGAGATTGGACTGAAGTTCTCTTTTCTTGTAGGGTCTTTGTGTAGTTTAGGTATGAGGGTTATTGTAGCCTCAAAAAATGAGTTGGGTAGCATTCCATCAGATTCTATCTTTGGGAATATTTTGGGGAGTATAGGTGTTATATCAGCAATAAATGTCTGATAAAATTCTGCACTGAACCTGTCTAAACCTGGGCTTTTTTTTTTTTTTTTTTTTTTTTGGTTGGGAGGCTTTTGATGACTTCTTCTATTTCTTTAGGTGTTATAGGGTTATTTAGATGGTTTACTTGGTCCTTGTTTAACTTTGGGATCTTGTATCTGTCTAGGAATTCGTCCTTTTCCTCCAGATTTTCCAATTTGTGGAGTATAAGTTTTTGTAGTAGGATCTGATGATTTCTTGAATTTCCTCATTTTCAGTTGTTATGTCTCCATTTTCCTTTCTGATTTTGTTAAATTCTATACTCTCTCTTTGCCCTCTAGTTAGTCTGGGTAGAGGTTTATCAATCTTGTTGATTTTCTCAAAGAACCAACTCTTGGTTTTGTTGATTTTTTCAATGGTTCTTTTTGTTTCTATTTGGTCTATTTCTGCCCTAATTTTGATTATTTCTTGGTGTCTAGTCTTCTTGGGTATATCTGCTTCCATTTGTCCTAGGGCTTTTATCTGTGCTGCGAGGTTGTTGATGTAAGCTCTCTCCAGTTTCTTTTTGGAAGCACTTAGGGCTATGAGTTTTCCTCTCAGTACTGCTTTCATTACATCCCATAGGTTTGGGTATGTTGTGTTTTCATTTTCCTTAAATTATAGAAAGTCCTTAATTTCTTTCTTTATTTCTTCTTTGACCCTGCTATCATTTAACAGAGTGTTGTTTAGTTTCCATGTGTACATGGGCTTTTTGTTGTCTTTGTTGTTGTTAAAGACCAGCCGTAGACCATGGGGATCTGAGAGGATGCATGGGAGTATTTCAATCTTCTTATATCAATTGGGGCTAGTTCTGTGTCCAATTATGTGTTCAATTTTCGAGAAGGTGCCATGGGGTGCTGAGAAGACCATTTATTCTTTTATTTTAAGATGCTATGTTCTGTAGATATCTATTAATTCTAGTTGATTCAAAGTCTCTGCTAGTTTTGCAGTGTCCTTGTCCAGTTTCTGTTTCCATGATCTGTCCATTGGTGAGAGTGGGGAATTAAAGTCTCCCACTATTTTTGTGTGGGGTGAAATGTATTTTTTGAGCTTTAGTGGGGTTTCTTTTATGAATGTGGGTGCTTTTTTATTTGGAGCATATATGTTAAGAATTGAGAGTTCCTCCTAACAGATTCCCCGGTAATGAGTAAAAAGTGTCCTTCTTTATCTTTTTTGATAAATTTTGGTTGGAAATTTACTTTATTCGATATTAGTAAAGCCACTCCAGCTTGCTTCTTGGGGCTGTTTGCTTGGAAGTTTTTTTCCCACCCTTTTACTCTGAGATAGTGTCTGTCTTTGTCTCTGAGATAAGTTTCCTGTATGCAGCAAAAGGCTGGATTTTGTTTATGTATCCAGTCTGATAGCCTATGTTTCTTTATTAAGGAGTTGAGTCCATTTATGTTAATAGATATCAAGGAATAATTTTTTCTGTTTTCGGCCATTATTGCTTTTGTGGGTTCAGTTGAGTCTGTGTGTTTTTCTTCTTTTAGTTTTCTTGTTTAGGAGTTTTCTTGTTTTTACTGGGCTGTATTTCCCCTCTTTGTATTGGGTTTTCCACCTATAATTCGTTGTAGTGCTGGGTTTGTGGTCAGATAATGTGTAAATTTAGATTTGTCTTGAAATATCTTCACCTCTCCATCTATGGTGATTGATAGTTTTGCTGGGTATAGCAGCTTGGGCTGGCACTTGTGCTCTCTTAGGGTGTGCATGATATCTGTCCAGGCTCTTCTTGCTTTCATAGTCTCTGTTGAGAAATCGGGTGTGATTCTGATTGGCCTGCCTTTATATGTTACCTGACCTTTTTCCCTTACTGCTTTTAGTATTCTTTCTTTGCTTTGGGCACTTGGTGTTTTGACTGTTATGTGTCGGGAGGTATTTTTTTTCTGGTCCAACCTATTTGGAGTTCTTTAGGCTTCTTTTATGCTAGTGGTCCTCTCATTCTTGAGGGTAGGGAAGTCTTCTTCAACGATTTTGTTGAAGACATTTACTCTGCCTCTTACTTGATACTCTTCTCCCTCTTCTATTCCTATTATCTTTAGGTTCAGTCTTCTCATTGTATCTTGGATTTCCTGGACATTTTGGGTTAGGAGCTTTTTGTTTTTTGCACCTTCTCTCACTGTTTTGTCTATGTTTGCAATGTTGTCTTCTGCCCCCAATAGTCTCTCTTTGATCTCTTGTAATCTATTGGAAATGCTTGCTTCTGTGACTCCTGATTTCTTTTTTTGGTGTTCTGCCTCTAGGGTTATCTCTTTTAGTGTTTTCTTTATTGTGTCAATTTCCTTTTAATTTCCCTCTTCCATTCCTTCATTTCTTTGGTTCTGTTTTCCTCTAGTTCTTTCAGTTCTTTGAGTGTTTTTCTTGTTTCCTCTTTAAAAGCTTCTGAATCTTTTTGCTTGTCCTCCCGTTCTTGTTTAAGTATCTCTATCAACATCTTGAGGTATGATTTCAGGTCTGCGTCTTCTTTTTCTGGAGTGTTTGGAATTCCGATGTTTGCTGTTAGAGAAGATCTGGGTTCTGGTGTTGCCAGGTTGTCTTGGTTTCCTTGGGATATACTCTTTTGCTTTCCTCTTGCCATTTTGTTGTCAGTGATATGTTCTCACCTTTCCTTTGTATTTGGTCGGTGTCCCTGGATCTCCACTGGTCTAGGTGGCAGATGGGCCCAGACCTGTTCTATGCCTCAGAGACGCCGGGTTGGAACAGAGGTTCCAAAGTTCTGTTCCTGGTCCCCAGATCAGGCAGGTCGGAAGGTGTGCCCTGTGTGTGCACTCCTCACAGATCTCTCTGCTCCCCAGTTGCTCAGATCTTCCACTCACTATTCTCTCAACCTTAGGAACTGGTGGTCCTCATGGCAGATTGGCTGGGCTCTGCTTCGCGACCTGAAGTCACCACCAGGTGGAAACTGAAGTTCCAAAATTCTGTTCCTGGTACCAGTTTTTCAGCCCTGTGAGGGCTCATTTCTGCATCTTCTATTCTATTCCATTGATACACATGCCTATTATTGTACCAGTACCATGCAGTTTTCAGCACAATTGCCTTGTAATATAGCTTGAGGTCAGGGATAGTGATTCCTGCAGATATTTTCTTGTTGTTGAGGATGGATTTCTCTATTCTAGGTCTTTTGTTATTCCAGATGAAATTGCACATTGATCTTTCCAACTCAATGAAGAACTGGGTTGGAATTTTGATGGGGATTGCATTGAATCTGTAGATAATTTTAGTAGAATGTCCATTTTTAAGATGTTGATCCTTCCAATCCATGAGCATGAGAGATATTTCCGTTTTTGGAGATCTTATTCGATTTAATTCTTTAGATGTTTGAAGTTCTTGTCACACAGGTCCTTCACTTGCTTAGAGTCACACGAAGGTATTTTATAGTTTTTGTGACTATTGTGAAGGGTATCTTTTCTCTAATTTCTTTCTCCACATGTTTATCCTTTGAATATAGGAAGGCTACTGCTTTTTTGAGTTAATTTTATATCCAGCCACTTTGCTGAACTTGTTTATCAGCTGTAGGAGTTCTCTGGTGGAATTTGTGGGGTCACTTAAGTACACTATCATGTCATCTGCAAAGAGTGATGTTTTTACTTTTTCCTTTCCAATTTGTATCCCCTTGATCTCCTTTTGCTGTCTCATTGCTCCAGCCAGGACTTCCAGTACTATGTTCAATAAGTAGGGAGAGAGTGGGCAGCTTTGTCGAGTCCATGATTCTAGTGGAATTGCTTCATTTTTTCCACCCTTAAGTTTGATGTTGGCTGTTGGTTTTCTGTACATTGCTTTTATTATGTTTAGGTGTGGACCTTGGATTCCTGTTTTTTCCAGGACTTTTAACATGAAGGGGTGTTGAATTTTGTCAAATACTTTCTCAGCCTCTAGTGAGATGACCATGTGATTTTGTAATTTGAGTTTGTTTATATGGTGGAGTACATTGGTGGATTTCTTTATATTAAACCATCCTTGCATTCCAGGGATGAAGATATTTATTGTGCCTTTCAGTTCATATTCTACACCCTGTCTACACCTATTATGCTTAGGTTAGATCTTCTCATAGTGTCCTGGATTTTCGTGATATTTTGCTAAGGATCTCTTTTATTTTTGCAGTTTCTCTGAGTGTTGTGTCAATGATTTCGATGTTCTGTTTTCTTCTTGAGATTCTCTTTTATATCTCTTGTATTCTGTTGGTGATTCTAGCATTTATGACTCCTTATGCCTTTCTAAGTTTTTTAACTTCAAGTTTGTTTTCTTTAGTTTTTCCTTCATTGTTTCTGTTTCTGTTTTCAGTTCCTTCACCTGGTTATTCTTCCATTCAACTATTTAAGTGCTTTTTGTGTTCCCTCTTTAAGGGCTCCATCTTGTTTGTGTGTATTCTCCTTTACTTTTGAATGTATTCTTTATGTTCTTCTCCTTTGAGCTTCTCCATCATCATCATTAAGTATAATTTTAAGTCTAAATCTTGTTTTTCTGGTTATTGAAGATATCCACTATTTGCAATGGTGGAAGTACTGAGTTTTGATGTTGCCTGGTGATCTTCGCTTTGGTTTCTTAGAGTCCTGCCATCTTGTTCTATGTGATGCTAGGTGATCTTCTTGTCTCGTATTGGGGCTTATGTCTCTTGTAGGTTGGTGGGCCCATGATCTCTAGAGGAAGATTGTTTCTGGGTGTTCCTCTCTCAGGGTACATTGTGAATCCCAAGGGCAGAGACCAGTCTTGATGTATTTGGGCTGAGTCTTGCTTTTGATTGTAAGTGTGCTCTCCTGGGTAGTACCTCTGCCTGTGTATGAAGTGTTCTGGCTGGCCTCTTCCAGGATAGAATGTGGGCAGAAGAAGTTGACTCACCCTTCTATTTAAGATGGAAAGCACACCTGCAGCTCTTCCAAGCTCCCAGGGACCTATGGTAGGGAAAGAAACAGGGCTGGGTCTGGCCTTGGGCAGGAAGTGTTCCAAGTAACACCATATTACTTATATCTCAGCCTAGGTTTCTGTTTTCTGTGGTAGAGACTGACTATAAGTCAGGTGATCTCTGATTCTGAGTAGAAAGGCCTCCCAGGCAACAGATCCTACTTTGCAGAACATGGTAATCTGCACCTGAGTAGTCCCCCTTCCCATATAATTCTCCACAAAGAGTTTGTGAAAAGGTCTTTAGCTGGAAAGTTCCTAAGTCATATGTTTTATTCCCTTCTTCTACCTGTATAACATTAGTGCATGAAAATTAAAATTTTGTCAGCTTGATCAGACCTCCTGTTTTGCTGTTCATTCTTTGTGTCTTCCTTCCTTTTTTATTGTTTAGTGTTTTTTTTTTTTTTTTTTTTCATGAACTGAACATCTTTATTTTAACAAATAAATATAAAGGTACAGATTTTCATCGTTTTTGGATAAGTGTATATGACTACTTTTTGTAAGACCTTGATTTTTTTCAAATTTGCTAGTATGCATTAAAATTTTACTAGTTACAATGATCAAAAAGTACAATAAAAGAAGATGTAACCTGGAAATTGTTAAAGTTTTCTAGGTGTGTAAACACTAATCATAATGGTTTTTCAGTTAATTTTTTGATATGTTTTTCTTCTTTTTTTGTTTTCTGCCTTTGGGTTTTTTTTTTTTTTTTTTTTCTTTTTCTTTTTCTTTTTCTTTTTGACTTAATATATTCTGTAAATTGTTTCTGAAGTTTTCAGAGATTTCTAGGGTTAATATCCAATTTTCAGTGACTGCATATTATGTCTGTTATTTTTTGAGTGGGTTATCTCATTCAGGATGATATTCTCTAGATGCATCCATTTTCTTAGAATTTCATAAAGTAATTGTTTCTGATAGCTGCGTAGTACTGCACTGTGTAAATATACCACAATTTCTGTATCCATTCTTTTACTGAAGGACATCAGGGTTCTTTCCTGCCTCTGGCTATTATATGTTGGGCTGCTATGTACATTTTGGTGCATGTGTCTTTGTTGTATGTTGTAACTTCTCTGGCGTATATGCCCAGGAGTGTAATAATTGGGTCTTCATGTAGTACTATGTCCAATTTACTGAGGAACCGCCATACTGATTTCCAGATTTGCTGTAGCTGTTTAGAACTACAGTTACAGTGGAGGAGTGTTTTTTTTCTCTGCATCCTCGCCCTCGTCTGTTGTCTTCAAAATTTTTGATCTTAGCTATTCTCGTTGGTATGAAGTGGAAATTCAGGTGTGTTTTGATTTTCATTTCCCTGATGGCTAATGATGTCAAGCACTTCCTTAGATGATTTTCAGGCATTTCATATTCCTCAATTGAGAATATTTTATTTAGCAGCATACCTCATTTTTAATAGGGTTGTTTGATTCTCTGGTTTCTAGCTTCTTGAGTTCTTTGTATACCTTTGATATCAGGCCTCTATTAGAATTGGGGATGGTAATGATCTTTTCCCAATCTGATGGCTTGCGTTTTGTTTTCTTGACATTGTCCTTAGCCTTACAGAAACTTTGCAATCTCATTATTTCCCATTTGACAATATTTCACCTTAAAGCACGAACCATTGGTGTTCTGTTCAGGAAATTTTCTCCTGTGCCTATGAGTTCTAAGGTATTCCCTACTCTCTCTTCTAATAGTTTCAGTGTTTTTGTTTCAATGTGGAGATCTTTGATCCACTTGCACTTGATTTTTGTAGAAGGAGATAAGAAAGGGTCTATTTTCATTCTTCTGCATGCTGAGTGTCAGTTGGACCAAAACTCTTTATTGAAGATGCTATCCTTTTTCCATTGACTGTTTACAGCACTTTAGTCAAAAATCAGGTGACCATATAAGTGAGGGTTCATTTCTGGATCTTCTATTCTATTCCATTGATCCACATGCCTGTTTCTGTACCAGTACCATGCAGTTTTTAGCACAATTGCCTTGTAATATAGCTTGAGGTCAGGGATGGTGATTCCCAAATATGTTTTCTTATGGTTGAGGATGGATTCTGCTATTCTAGGTTTTTTGTTATTCCACATGAAATTCCATATTGCTCTTTCCAACTCAGTGAAGAACTGGGTTGGAGTTTTGATGAGGATTGCGCTGAATCTGTAGATTGCTTTTGGTAGGATGGCCATTTTTTAAATGTTGATCATTTCAAACCATGAGCATGAGAGATCTTACTACTTTCTGAGATCTTCCTTGATTTCCTTCTTTGTAGATTTGAAGTTCTTGTCATACAGGTCTTTCACTTGCTTTGTTAGAGGCTTTTCATAACTTTTTTGATAACTCTTGGTTGTAAAACTCCTTTATTAAATGTTAGAATGACCACTCCAGCTTTTTTGGGGGGGCTGTTTGCTTGGAATGTTTTTTTTTTTTCCAACATTTTACTCTGAGATAGTGTCTATTTTTGTCTCTGATATGAGTTTCTTGTATGCAGCAAAATGTGTATTCTATTTATATATCCAGACATTTAGCCTATATTTTTGTGGGAATTGAATCTATTTATGTTTACAGATATTAAGGAATAGTGGTTGCTGTTTCCTGTTATTTTTGCTTTTAGAGGTAGAATTGTGCCTGTGTGTCTGTCTTCTTTTGGTTTTTTTGCTTAGGTTTTTTCTTGTTTTAACTAGGATGTAGTTTTTTTGCTTGTCTTGGGTTTTCCACCTATAATTTCTTGCATTGCTGGGTTTGTGGTCAGATATTGTATATATTTACTTTTGTCCTGGAATAGCTTGTTTTCTCCATCTACGGTGATTGAGTGTTTTTCTGGGTATAGCAGCTTGGGCTGACACTTATGTTCTCTTAGGGTCTGCATGATGTCTGTCCAGGAACATCTAGCATTGATAGTCTCTATTGAGAATTTAAGTGATCTGATAGGATACATGGGATTATTTTCATGTTCTTGTATCAGTTGAGGACTGTTATGTGACCAACTAGTTGGTCATTTTTGAAGATTATGTCCTGGGATACTGATATGAAGGTATATTCATTTGTTTTAGGATAAAATACTCTGTAGATGTCTGTTAAATCTATTTGATTCAAAACTTCTTTTAGTTTTACTATGTCTCTGTTCAGTTTCTGCTTCCATGATCTTTCCATTGATGAGACTAAGGTGTTGAAGTCTCCCACTATTGTTGTGAATTCTGCCACACATGCTTTGATCTTTAGTAAGGTTTTTTTTTTATGAATGTGGGTGCCCTTGTATTTGGAGCATAGATGTTCAGGATTGAGAGTCTTCTGTAGATTTTCCTGAAGTTGTTTGTAATTTAACATTAATTCCACATCCCCAAGAAGGGCTGGCTAGTCACATGACTCCAACTGAGTATTCCCATTTTAATTAGTAAAATAAAGAAACAAAGGTGATTGGGCAGGGTGAGGGAATAAGAGAGAGGTGAGAGGTCTGAAGAAGGAAAGAGCTGGAAGCAACATGGAGCTACCCAAGACCAGCTGAACCCAGGTGAGATTTATTGGTGTTAAGAAGCTATGAACATTGTACAGGCTGGTTCTGTGTCAACGTGACACAAGATGGAGTTATCACAGAGAAAGGAGCCTCAGTTGAGGAAATGCCTCCATGAGGTCCAGCTGTAAGGCATTTTTTCAACTAATGATCAAGGGGACCTTAAATACAGCCACTAAACTCAGACAATATTGCTGATGCCAAGAAGTGCATGCTGACAGGAGTCTGGTATAGTTTGCCTCCTGAGATAATCTTCCAGATCATGCCAAATACAGAGGCAGATGCTTACAGACAACTACTGAACTGAGAACAGGGTTCCCAATGGAGGCATCAGAGAAAGGATTGAAAAACCTGGGCAGAGCAGAGCCTGGCCCAACCACCAGCCGGAAAGGCGGCTCGTACAGGCTGAGCAACTGTGACTGGGAACAGATCTTAGGAACTTTTGTTCCCACCCGGAGAGGACTTCAGGACGCAGAGCAGAGCCTGGCCCAACCACCAGCTGGAAAGACCGCTTGTACAGGCTGAGCAACTGGTGAGTGGGAGACCTAGGCTGCGGGGGAGCAGAGGGATCTCTGCGGAGTGCACACGGAAAGGGCACGCCCTGCCCTGACCTGCCCTGTCCTCCCCGATCCAGTGACCGGGAACAGATCTTAGGAACTTCTGTTCCCACCCGGAGACGACTTCAGGACACAGAGCAGGGCCTGGCCCAACAGCTAGCCGGAAAGGTGGCTCGGAGAGGCTGAGCATCTGTGACCAGGAACAGATCTTAGGAACGTCTGTTCCCACCCGGGGGCGACTTCAGGACGCAGAGCAGAGCCTGTCCCAGCTGCCACCCGGAACCTGGGCTGCTTGGGAGTAGAGAGATCTCTGAGGAGTGCACATGGAAAGTGTACCAGGGACACAGACCAGATACAAGGGAAAGGCAAGAACATATCACTGACAACAAAATGGCAAGAGGAAAGAGAAAGAGTATATCCCAAGGAAACCAAGACAATCTAGCAACACCAGAACCCAGCTCTCCGATAGTAGCAAACATAGGAATTCCAAACACTCCAGAGAAAGAAGACACAGACCTGAAAACATGCCTCAAGACGCTGATAGAGTTACTTAAACAAGAAAGGGAGGAAAGCAAAAAGATTCAGAAGCTATTAAAGAAGAAACAAGAAAAACACTCAAAGAACTCAAAGAACGAGACAAAAACAGAACCAAAGAAATAAAGGAATGGAAGAGGGAAATTAAAACAGAAATTGACACAATAAAGAAAGCGCTAAAAGAGATAACCCTAGAGTCAGAACACCAAAAAAAAAGAAATCAGGAGTCACAGAAGCAAGCATTTCCAACAGATTACAAGAGATCGAGGAGAGAATCTCGGGGGCAGAAGACAACATTGCAAACATAGACAAAACAGCCAGAGAAGATGCAAAAAACAAAAAGCTCCTAACCCAAAATGTCCAGGAAATACAAGACACAATGAGAAGACCGAACCTAAGGATAATAGGAATAGAAGAGAAAGAAGAGTATCAACTAAGAGGCACAGTAAATATCTTCAACAAAATCATAGAAGAAAACTTCCCTACCCTCAAGAATGAGATGACCACGAGCATAAAAGAAGCCTTCAGAACTCCAAATAGGTTGGACCAGAAAAGAAATACCTCCCGACACATAATAGTAAAAACATCAAATGCCCAAAGTAAAGAAAGAATACTAAAAGCAGTAAGGGAAAAAGGTCAGGTAACATATAAAGGCAGACCAATCAGACTCACACCCGATTTCTCAACAGAGACTATGAAAGCTAGAAGAGCCTGGACAGACATCATGCACTCCTTAAGAGAGCACAAGTGCCAGCCCAAGCTGCTATACCCAGCAAAACTACCAATCACCATCGATGGAGAGACAAAGATATTTCAAGACAAATCAAAATTCACACAATATCTGACCACAAACCCAGCACTACAACGAATTATAGGTGGAAAACCCAATACAAGGAGGGAAAATACAGCCTAGTAAAAACAAGAAAACTCCTAAACAAGAAAACTAAAGAAAAAAACACAGACACAACTCAACCCAAAAAAGCAAAAATGGCAAAAAACAGAAACAATTATTTCTTGATATCTATTAACATAAATGGTCTCAACTCCCCAATAAAGAGACATAGACTATCAGACTGGATACATAAACAAAATCCAGCCTTTTGCTGCATACAGGAAACTCATCTCAGAGACAGAGACAGACACTATCTCAGAGTTAAAGGGTGGGAAAAAAACTTCCAAGCAAACAGCTCCAAGAAGCAAGCTGGAGTGGCTATTCTAATATCGAATAAAGTAAATTTCCAACCAAAAGTTATCAAAAAAGATAAAGAAGGACACTTTTTACTCAATACCGGGGAAATCTGTCAGGAGGAACTCTCAATCCTTAACATATATGCTCCAAATAAAAAATCACCCACATTCATAAAAGAAACTCTACTAAAGCTCAAAAAATACATTTCTCCCCACACAATAATAGTGGGAGACTTTAACACCCCACTCTCACCAATGGACAGATCAGGGAAACAGAAACTGAACAAGGACACTGCAAAACTAGCAGAGACTTTGAACCAACTAGAATTAATAGATATATACAGAACATACTATCCTAAAGTAAAAGAATACACATTCTTCTCACCACCCCATGGCACCTTCTCGAAAATTGACCACAAAATTGGACACAGAACGAGCCTTCATCGATATAAGAAGATTGAAATACTCCCATGCATCCTCTCAGATCACCATGGTCTACGGCTGGTCTTTAACAACAACAAAGACAACAAAATGCCCACTTACACATGGAAACTAAACAACACTCTGTTAAAGGATAGCAGGGTCAAAGAAGAAATAAAGAAAGAAATTAAGGATTTTCTAGAATTCAACGAAAACAAAAACACAACATACCCAAACCTATGGGATGCAATGAAAGCAGTATTGAGAGGAAAACTCATTGCCCTAAGTGCTTCCAAGAAGAAACTGGAGAGAGCTCACATCAGCAACCTGACAGCACAGCTAAAAGCACTAGAACAAAAGGAAGCAGATATACCCAAAAAGAGTAGACGGCAAGAAATAATCAAAATTAGGGCAGAAATAGACCAAATAGAAACAAAAAAAACCATTGAAAAAATCAAAAAAACCAAGAGTTGGTTCTTTGAGAAAATCAACAAGATTGATAAACCCCTAGGCAGACTAACTAAAGGGCAAAGAGAGAGTATCCAAATTAACAAAATCAGAAAGGAAAGTGGTGACATAACAACTGAAACTAAGGAAATTCAAAAAATCATCAGATCCTACTACAAAAACTTATACTCCACAAAATTGGAAAATCTGGAGGAAATGGACGAATTCCTAGACAGATACAAGTTCCCAAAGTTGAACCAGGACCAAGTAAACCATCTAAATAACCCTATAACACCTAAAGAAATAGAAGAAGTCATCAAAAGCCTCCCAACCAAAAAAAGCCCAGGTCCAGACGGGTTCAGTGCAGAATTTTATCAGACATTTATTGGGGATATAACACCAATGTTCAGACCAATCTCACTTATGAACATTGATGCAAAAATACTCAACAAAATCCTTGCAAACCGAATCCAAGAACACATCGAAACCATCATTCATCATGACCAAGTAGGCTTCATCCCTGGGATGCAGGGATGGTTTAACATAAGGAAATCCATCAATGTAATCCACCATATAAACAAACTTAAAGACCAAAATCACATGGTCATCTCACTAGATGCTGAGAAAGCATTCGACAAAATCCAACACCTCTTCATGTTAAAAGTCCTGGAAAGAACAGGAATCCAAGGCCCATATTTAAACATAATAAAAGCAATATACAGCAAACCAACAGCCAACATCAAACTTAATGGCGAGAAACTTGAAGCAATCCCACTAAAATCAGGGACTCGACAAAGCTGCCCACTCTCTCCCTACCTATTCAACATAGTACTGGAAATCCTGGCTGGAGCAATTAGACAGCAAAAGTAAATCAAGGGATACAAATCGGAAAGGAAGAGATAAAAACATCACTCTTTGCCGATGACATGATAGTGTACTTGAATGACCCCAAAAATTCCACCAGAGAACTCCTACAGCTGATAAACAAGTTCAGCAAAGTGGCCGGATACAAAATTAACTCAAACAAATCAGTAGCCTTCCTATACTCAAAGGACAAACATGTGGAGAAAGAAATTAGGGAAAAGGTACCCTTCACAATAGTTACAAAAACTATGAAATACCTTGGTGTGACTCTAACTAAGGAAGTAAAGGACCTGTATGACAAGAACTTCAAACCTCTAAAGAAAGAAATTGAGGAGGATCTCAGAAAATGGAAAGATCTCCCATGCTCATGGATTGGAAAGATCAACATCTTAAAAATGGCCATCCTACCAAAAGCAATCTACAGATTCAATGCAATCCCCATCAAAATTCCAACCCAGTTCTTCATGGAATTGGAAAGATCAATGTGCAATTTCATATGGAATAACAAAAGACCTAGAATAGCAAAATCCATCCTAAACAACAAAAAAACATCTGCGGGAATCACTATCCCTGACCTCAAGCTATATTACAAGGCAATTGTGCTGAAAACTGCATGGTACTGGTACAGAAATAGGCAAGTGGATCAATGGAATAGAATAGAAGATCCAGAAATGAGCCCTCATGTATATGGTCACCTGATTTTTGACAAAGGAGCAGTAAACATTCAATGGAAAAAGGACAGCCTATTCAACAAATGGTGCTGGTCCAACTGGCACTCAACATGCAAAAGAATGAAAATAGACCCGTTCTTATCTCCTTGTACAAAGCTCAAGTGTAAGTGGATTAAAGATCTCCACATTAAACCAGATACACTGGAACTATTAGATGAGAAAGTAGGGAAAACCTTAGAACACATAGGCACAGGAGAAAATTTCCTGAACAAAACACCAATGGCTCAAGCTCTAAGGTCAAAGATTAACAAATGGGACTTAATGAGATTGCAAAGTTTCTGTAAGGCTAAGGACATCGTCAAGAAAACAAAACGGCAACCAACAGAATGGGAAAAGATCTTTACCAACACCACATCAGATAGAGGCCTAATATCCAAGGTGTACAAGGAACTCAAAAAGCTAGACACCAGAGAATCAAATAACCCTATTAAAAAATGGGGTACAGAGCTAAACAAATCATTTTCAGTTGAGGAACACCGAATGGCCGAGAAACATCTGAGGAATTGCTCGACATCCTTAGCCATCAGGGAAATGCAAATCAAAACAACCCTAAGATTCCACCTCACACCAGTCAGATTGGCCAAGATCCAAAACTCAGATGACAGCAGATGCTGGGGAGGCTGCGGAGAAATAGAAACACTTCTTCACTGTTGGTGGGGTTGCAAGCTAATACAACCACTCTGGAAATCTGTCTGGCGATACCTCAGAAAATTGGATATAGTACTACCTGAAGACCCAGCTATTCCACTTCTGGGCATATACCCCAGAGACACTTTAATACACAACAAAGATATATGCACCACAATGTTCATAGCGGCTCTATTTATAATAGCCAGAAGCTGGAAGGAACCCAGATGTCCTTCAGCAGACCAATGGATACAAAAATTGTGGTACATATACACAATGGAATACTACTCAGCCACCAGAAACAATGACTTAACCAAATTCTTAAGAAAATGGCTGCATCTAGAGAAGATCATCCTGAATGAGATAACCCAGTCACAAAAGAACAGACATAATATGCAGTCACTGATAGTGGGATGCTAACCCCAGAGGCTTGCACTCCCCCAGAAACAACTCACAGACTGTATGAAGTCAAAGAAATAAAGAAAACAAAAACTATACATATATTCACAAAACAAGACGACTTTGACTATTTCCATGTTGCGTTTTGTTTTGCATGTACTTTACGCTTATTGCAACTAGTACGTTTTCAATGCATACTGTCAAGCCCTTGAAAAAAATCAAGTACTGACTAAAAAACATATTCACATGGTTTTATGTAAAATTTATTTTAATGTCTGAAAAAACAGTACTGACAAAAATGTATAATTTTAAGCAAAAAATGTTTAAAATCTTTAAAAAAATAATAAGCTGTTAGTCTTTTGTGTAGATGGAAATATCTCAAGAAACACTTCTTGTTATGATTAATAATTTGAGTCTCATTTGTAACAGATAAGAGACCAATGTATTTTCCATGTATTTTCATGTTAAAAAAAAATAAATCTTGTTTTGAAGATAAAAAAAAAAAAAAAAAGAAATAGTTCTGGTGATGCCCAGTTGTTCTCCAGGTGCAAACTCTTAAGAATTTTTTTGGGGTGATATAAAAATGAATAAACAATAGCACACATTAATTTAAAAAAAAAAAAAGAAAAACCTGAAGGGTGTTAAAATTTCACTTACACAACGATTTCAACCAACCAAAAGTCCCAGGGATTAAACTACTATTCTAAGTGTATACATGGACTGACCCATGGCTCTAGATCCACATGTAGTGGAGAATGGCCTTGTTGGGTATCAATTGGAGGAGAATCGCTTGGTTTTATCAAGGCTGGATGCCCCAGTATATGGTAATATTAGAGCAGGGAGGGAGGATGGTGTGGGTTGGTGGGTGATTATTTATTTTAATCAGTGGAAGATCACACGACACAGGGTGTTTGTGGTGGGGAAGCCAGGATAGGGAATGACAGTTGAAATAAAATTAAATATATCCAATATTTTTTAAAAAAGGAAAACAGGAAAAAATAAAGCAACAAAATTTGTGTTAAAAATTAAAAGTGTTGGTTCTTAGATAAAAATTAATAATAACTTAATGTTACATCTTGAAATTTCCTTTGTGAGCCCTGATTTAAGGTACAAACATATTAGTATTAGATTCAGGATAATAAAGATTTGAACCAAGAGAAGACAAAAAAGAAAGATAAGAAAATAAATTGAGTATGTTAGTAGTATATTGGCTTTGAGTGATTGGGATTTACAGATATTGAACCTAACTTTCTCATTGGTGCTTTAAAGAGCGTTTGCATCATCTCTGGGTCCTCTCTTCACTAGGAATCTAGGGGACAAAGAGGTATTTGACTGGATTTAGACTGTGTCTGCTCTTCCAACTGAAGAGATATCTGAAGCCCAACCCAGCCACTTCCTTTCTTTTGGCTGCCTGCATAGACTGAGTACAAAGTAAACTCTATGTCATCCCTAACCTCTAGGCCATGAGACATTCCTTTGTACTTTACCACACAAATTTAGAAGAATAAGGCAATCTCAAAGCAGTAGAACCACTTTTCTCTAACAATTAGATTGTAACCAGTGGAACTAGTGAGCCAATAACATTATATCTTAATTTCTCTGGACATGTCACTGAAAGGGAAAGAAGCTAATGACTCTCAGTAGCTTTGCTGTGGATGTTTATCCATGCCAAAGAGCAGGAGGTGACCAAGTACACCTTGACCTTCACTGACTTAGTAGTGGAGGGAATGAGAGGTGTAAGAATTTTGTGATCATTTACAAATCTTATTTTTTGTTCCTTACATTACTTTATTGTAAAGCATCTTCTCAGGTTCTTAGTCAAAATGGCCAACTAAAAGGGAAAGAGAAGGGGTGCTTGCTTTGTGTT
Organism: Micromys minutus; assembly: GCF_963924665.1. Classification (NCBI taxonomy): domain Eukaryota; kingdom Metazoa; phylum Chordata; class Mammalia; order Rodentia; family Muridae; genus Micromys; species Micromys minutus. The sequence continues at coordinate 27,396,046 of NC_137958.1, forward strand.
TTCTAGGCCTTCTTTTGAAACATGGAGGTGTTACTTGGCCACATCATAGGAATCTACAAGGAGGGTGATACTCTAACCATCAAAGAAACAGGCACTGTTCAAAAAGGAATGCCCTATAAGTGTTCCCATGGCAAAGTGGGAAGAGTCAACAATGTCATGCAGCATGCCTTGGGCATGCTTGTAAACAAACAAGCAAGTTAATGGCAAGATTGTGGACAAGAGGATCAGTGTGTGGATTGAGCACATCAAGCACTCAAAAATCAGAGACAGTTTCTGAAGGGGGTGAAAGAGAACAGTAAATAGGAAAAGGGAAGCAAAGTGAAGGGCTCTTGGGCTCCACTGATTTACCAGCCTGTGCTTCCCAGAGACACACACTTTGTGATGATCAATGGATGAGACTCTGAGCTGCTGGGACCATTCCTGATGAATCAACTGTCTAATATATAAGAAAAGGAATAAAAAACATGGATGCAATGTATTCTTTAATCTGGGTAGAAGAGTGGGAAGGCCTTTCTTTTTCCAGGTACATGGATTCTTGACCAAAGCTATTGTATGTCCATAACACATAGAAATCAAATACAATACAATTGAACCAGCTCAAAATATATAAATATTAGAGGAGAAATAGAGAATGTGATTTGAGATCTACCAAAACACAGGTGGCTTTGGGGAAAGATGAAAATATACTTCCCTCGACCCATGGGATAGGCAAGATATAGACACACATGCCTATGGCATAAAACTCTGGCTGGATATTGGATATTACTGTGAAGCCACACATTGTGTTTTTATCAGACAAAGAATTGGAGGTGTGGTATGCCTCATTATTAACAGGAACCAGTCATTTCACAGTCTAGAAAAATGCATGCTCTTAATGCGTACATTTAATTCCAAACATTCAAGGTTAGTTTGTAGAAGGTAGCATCAGGGCTTAAAAATGATGTTTAATTGAGAAGCACATATTGTGATGAATCAGTGAAACATCTGACAAAAGAATTTCCCAACTCTCACATAGGACACTTAAAATAAAACACCACAAAGAAATAAAAGAGAGAGGACAAGGCTATTTCCAACAGCAATTTTCAGATGCAGACTGAAGAGAGTACAAACAAAACAAGAAGAAGACAAGAGCTAGGGAATGAAAAAGAAGCCAGCATATTAGACCATATTGCCAGGTTTTAAGAACTGGCCCCTTCAGGGACCAAACCCCTCATTGCTGAAAATTCAATAAGAGTTTCCCACAACTTAGTGACAGGAAGTTCCACCATTCCACTGTTCTCACTGCACCTCTGCTGTCTCATGGTCAGGAAGTTGTGGTGGGATGCTAGTCCTATGTGTCCGAGGAACCAGAGAACATCCTAAAGCTGCAGTTGCTGAGCTGTCCTCCTATGACATTCAGAGTTGGTCCCATCTCCTGCCAGGATTCCATATTCTAACTCAAAGTTTCATATCTAAAAATCAACTCTAATTGCCCTGGATGATAAAGGCCAAGCCGATTTTAACAAGGAATCCAGAAGCCTTCCAATACTTGAAGCTGGGAGAACATCAAAAAGAATGAGAGTGCCTCTCGTAAAAACTGTACAGGGTCTTGTACCTTCAGGGATATGCCTATGGACTTCACACTAGAGGAATGGGAATGTCTATGTTCTGCTCATAGGACACTGTACAAGGAAGTGGCATTGAAGAATTGCAATAATCTATTGTTTGTGGAAAATCATCTCATATCTGGAATGCATGGTAAGGTTGTGGATAAATTCCATGACCATGTGAATGTCCAAGAGCAGTTTTCTAAATGGGATAAAATTAGGAAAATGACTCTTGAATCCACCCAAAGTACACCTTGTCAAACTAATCACCAAGATGACTCTCATCAATCCTCAAATCTAAAAAGATGGAAAACTGTAAAAAACAGAGGTGTTTGTAAATATAAAAACTGCATAATAATTTCAAATGAATGTACTATCTGTAGTGTAAATGCTGGAATCCACACAGATCATTTACCTAAAAAGTAATCCAGAGCTCATCAGAGAATTCATACAGGATATAAAACTTACAAATGCAGTAAATATGACAAATGTTTTGGCCAGCAATATGATCTTATTAGTCATCAGAGAATCCATACAGAAGAAAAACCTTACAAATGCTCTGAAAGTTAACAAATATTTTGGCCAACTATATCATCTTAGGAATCATCAAAAAATTCATGTACAAGAGAAACCAAATAAATGCAGTGAATGTTACAAATGCTTTGGCTGACAATACCATCTTGGTAGTCATCAGAGAATTCATACAGGAGAGAAACGTTACAAATGTATTGAATGTAAAAAATATTTTGCTCACAAAGTAAGACTGAGAATTCATCAAAGAACTCATCCTGGAAAGAAACCTTACAAATGCAGTGAATATGACAAAGGCTTTACTCACCAAGTTAGTCTGAAAAGGCATCAGAGAATTCATACATGAGATAAATTTTCAAAATGTCATGTTTATGAAAAAGGCATTAAGTATAATGCCAGTCTGATTGATTGCATACAGTAGAGAAACATCGTAAATTAAGTGAATGAGACAATTTGTACTGACAAAAGTTTTCTAAAAAGTCATTAGAGAATATTTACAGGGGAGAAGACTTTTAAGTGTATTGAAGTTGTCAGTGCTTTCTTTTGGTTTCTCGCTTTGAATGTGAGTTCAAATATATTACAGCTGACAATCTTCAGAGATGTAGTGAATGGAGAAATATCTACTTCTGCATTTCAGGCCAAAGAAACCATTTACAAATGTTTTCTGGTGAAAATATAATCTAAAGAAACAATTTGGCATATTTTTCAATCAGGATGTATTTTTGCAGCACTTGAGGTTCCCCACTAGAAAATTTTTGATTAGAAAAAAATTGTGAAAACCTTCAATAATTATTCAAATACTAGAGAAGGTCAATAGTTTTGCTGGGAGAGACTCTTAAAATATCACAATATAGAATAGGTTTCTTTAAACTTTTACTTCTTACCCTTCAAAAATTACAAGATGAAGACATGTAGAAAGCCAGAAGTACATAGTCTTGTGTAACACTATCCTGGCAACAGAAATTACTATTTTCAAAGGGAAAACAGAGCTTTTTAAACCTAATAAAACTGACAGCATGATATTTCATTGAAATAATCAAATTCAGACAAATGATACTTTAAAAAGCATATTGGATTCACTGAGCCACCAAGACTACATTTTCTCTATAAAATAAAGACATCAACTGATGTAAAGTCTTCTTGAAGATTCTTATTCTTATTAAACTCATAATTCTTATGAAATATTGATTTCCTGTTTAATGAAAATAACAGTGCCCGAGTCCCTTGTTCTATGGTAAACAAATCCATCCCCATTGTTCTGTAAATAAATATGACTAATCAACAAAAAAAAAAGTAGCCCACAGTCTACCCTGGGTCATAACCCCATTTCTACGTCTATCCATTCATTACTACAGATGTCCCCATCATGAATTCACTTCTTTATTACCTCTGATCCCATACCCTGCCTTACTCACCAACAACACAGTGTGTTCAGTCCATCCTCCCTCAATATCTACTTGAATTCTCTTTCTGAGAATGAGTCAGTCATCCTACCTGTTTACTCCTTGTTATTTTTCTTTGGTATTACTGTGGCTAGTATCTTCTTTATCTTCTATTTCCCTGATGATACCCATTTAGAGCGCTTAGGTCTCATGTCTGTTTTACCTCACTCTTGCTGATTTAGAATTACACCTGACTTCTCAACAGAGTCTGAAAGTTAAATGTCTCATGCAGATACATGACTTACAGTCATTAAGAGAACACAGATGACAATTTACACTACTAAAAACAAAAACCTTCACTCACAATTGTTGAAGATAAAAATATTTCCTTGTGAAACTCAACTTTATACTTCTATTTGCAAACCCAGCCCTACAAAATACATTAGGAGGAAATATCCAACTGATGGTGATTAACCATATTCAGGAAAATACAGGAAATAATTTCAGTACCACACAAAGAAAATAAGTGAAACATACACACACACATAGAAATACACACCTTCATACCACCAAAACCAGTATCAAAATAACTGGAAATTAAAAGTTATTTGTCATTAACATTAATCAATATCAATAGACTCAGCTGAGCAAGAAAGAAGCTCTAATTAAGCGACAGCATACAAAAACAAGATCCTTCAATCTGCTACATACAAGAAACACACCTCACAAACAAAGATAATGCAGCTTCAAATTATTTGCCCGCTAAAAGAAATTCCAATAACACTGACCCATTAAAAAAATGGAGTAGCAAGCCTAGTCTATAATAAGTTAGAATTTGGCACATTTAATCCCCTGATCCCCTAAAATATCCTACTTACCCCACACTTAGTTATTTTCATCTGTTTGTCCTTATTATGTATTTTATTTACCCTTTGAGAAGGATTCAATCATCTTCTCTCTTTTCTCAATGATATCTGGCTTTGGTGGATATAGATAGAATTCTGTGTATCTTCTAATTTACTGATGATATCCACTTATTAGGGAATAGATACCATGAATGTTCATTGGTTGAGGTTATCTCACTCATGGTTTCTTAGAATTAGACCTGACTGTGCAACAAAGACTTTAAAAGCTGTTAGGTTCTCTACAGATGTCTTACAGATATTAAGAGAAACAGAGATACCAACTTACACTAATATACACTTGAATAAAATAAAACAAAAGAAAACAAAAGTCAATGTAACAGTTGTCTTTTGGTGATCTCATTGACAATTAGTTTTCTTAGTCCCTTATGACTCTTTCTGCAACTCTCTCTGAATGTTACAAAATTAATCATCTAGTTTCTTTTGAAGCAGTGTATTGCACTAATAATCTTACAATATTTAGGAATCGACTTATCCCTGCCTTCAGATAATTAAGAATCTAAGATTTGACTTCTAGAAACTGCTCCAAGAGGAGGAGAATGTTAAGGCCTAGATGAGAAGTTAGTGCTTACATGAAAATTGTCTGTCTATCTTTTCATTTAGTGATGTTACAAATTGTGTAAAGATTATATATATATATATATATATATATATATATATATATATATATATTCATTCAGTTTTGATCCAGCAAATGTTACTTGAATTCCTAATAACAAAACAAATTCAATTATTTATAATTGTATAAATATATATATATATATATGTATGTATGTATATATATATATATATATATATATATATATATATATATATATATATATCCATACATATATATATATGTACCGTCTCATGCTCTAAGGAATAGAAAATTCTGTTATTTTTGGTGGTTTGGTGTTCTTGTAAACCCATAACAACAGAAGTAAAGTAAGAGAGTAAAAAGTAAAAGTATAAAGTAAAGCAGGTATAGTAGCCACAATAAGCTTGGACCCTACCCAAACATGAAGTGACATTTCCTATACCTCTCTATGAAATTTTATGCTTTTCCTTTAATAAGCTTCCCCTAGCATGTACGCCAACACAGGACAGACACCTCTACCCATGTAAGAAGCTATTTGAAGTAAGACTTCCATTTGAGTAGGATTGAGGGAGGATTAAATTTCCGACACTTACCTGTAAACTGACATTCTGCTTGGGAGAATCAAATGTACATGGGTAACTAATATCTTGGTTAACATGTTAAGACATAAGTGTTAGGCGAGACAAGTGTGCTGCCATACTTAAATTGACTCAGAAATTGAAGTTGAATACATGTACATCAAGGACAGGTTCCTAAAAAAATCCCGTGTCACAAAATATTAATTGGTCGGATACCTACCCAATGATAATTGTGGATCCCTAGCTTAAAATTCCTCTGTAATTCTAATTTGTGATGACAGCCAGCTGTCAAGTCTCTCATATTGTCTTGATCAATCTATCTTAGGGTCATTCATTCCAGATGAGTAAGACTGGTCTTTGAGTGGTTTCTGCAATGATCTGCAAACCATAACAGTTTGAAAGGTGAATTTTCATTCAGTTTTGTACCAGCAAACGTTCCTTGGATTACAAATAACAAAACAAATTCAATTATCTATAATTGTATTTGTAACAATATTGTCTACTCTAATTTAACTATTACTCACTACGTTTAATTGTTGTCTAGGAGGCTTTTTGCTGGATAAAGTCACTCTTACTCTTTCTTATCTCTAGGAGACTTCCTCAAATAAGTTGTTCTATACTTCACTGTTCTCCAAACAAAATCATTCAAACTATATTCTCTTGAATTCTGACTGAATTTGTCTGTTTGGCCGAAACAACTTTTGGCAACAGTGCCCAGTACCTACCTCTCACTCAGAGCATCCACAGTCACTGGGTCCTCATCCCAGCATGCACTCCAACACCAGGGCAGCGAGGACATTCAGGTCTCTCACATCGGGATGAGCTTCCAGAATCTCGTCGATCTTAAGTTTCTGCTCAGAGCCAGGGAAGATGTTCAGCAACCCGTCTCTCAGCTTGATTGTCTCGGCAAAAGTTCTCTTTGCCGGTACTGGAACGTTCTTCTGCAATGTTGGAAGTGTGGGAAGCATGTCCAGGGATGCAGAGGAGGGATGCCGAGGAAGACTAGGGTTCACAGTGGCTCCATGGATCCGTGATGGAGCCTCGGGGCTTTCTTTGGCTCCATCGGTTTTGTTGCTCCGGAATGCAAGGTCAAATATGCCCATACCAGGCTGAGCATTGGGTCTTGGCTGCCTGTCTCGAGGAAAGTCTTCCTTTTGAAGAAATTTGTCTAGCCGGGGTCCATTTCTTCCCAGAGGGTCTTTAGGAACCATAAATATGTCCCCCACAAAAGTGTACTGAAGCAGTCTCGTTGTAATAATTTCTCTCCAGGACACTGACTCTGTCACAAACTCTCTCAAGTTATCATTAGTCACAATGATACCCCCATTCGTCTCTGCTAACTCTAGCAGGAACCTGTCATCATGAGAAGCAATTCTTTGTTGAAAGACCTTCCGAGAAGGTGTTAAAGCTAATATCCCAACCTCATGGAGCTGGCTTAAGAAGTGCTGTTCTGTGGCCTTAGCATTCCGGCTTGTTCTCCACTGTGGGACAAACACAGTGATGTCTCTGATGCCGAGCTTCCAAAAATATTCAACTGCGATCGCTATGCCACGGCAACTAAAGAACTTTCTCAGGCCGTGGGCCATTGCAACATTACTGCCATCTATAACAATAGGCTTCAAATCTCCTCTCGCTGGTGCATTTCTTAAGTCCAGCTGGAACGGTCTTTTCAGGATATCTCGAAATCTTTGCTCCACGGTAACTGAGGAATAGGTGTGATAAGAGGATCCTGCCAATCCGTAGGGCCGCAGCGGTGGGTAGAAGTGGGGATCCTTTGGCTTGAGTTGAGGAGAGCTGCAACAGCTAGAAGGTTGTTCACACTCAGGCTTCCTACTATTTGGACGTGAAGTTTCTGCTTGCTGTTGAAAATCATTCTCCGCCTTCTGTTCCGGGCTCCCTGGCAAAGATAGTGTGGACCATGGACTTGCCTCTGTGTCCTTAGGAGGAAGTGCAGCATTTCCAATGGGCTGTCTGTGGTGATCCTCCGTTTTATCAGTCACCACAGGTTCGCAAATATGGACTTCCACTTCTCTTACTGCCTCTGCTGTCTGCCCCTCTAGCCTTTTGAATATCAGAGCTACTTGTTCTCGGAGGACTCCAATTTCTTCTTGTTGCACAGCTAGCTGTTCAACCTTTTTGGACACCGTTTCGAGTTGTACACTTCTTTTTTCGAGTTCTTTTGAGAGGAAATTTAGGAAGATTCCAAATGAGAATTGTGAGACGTATACCCCAGCAACCACAAACTCCATCACCAAGTTGAAGAACTCCTTCAGTATCATGGGTAGGTCTTCAACCCTTACCCTTGTTGGTGAGGGATCCGGCCTGGGGTCTGCCATTTGTGGTGGTCTGCAGTCAGAGTCCACCTATACAACTGAAATGTTCTTTCCTCTTGGTTTCCTCTGTCTCACCTTTTTACAGGCTTTGTTCCTTGCTGTGGGTGTGAGGGTTGTGGGTCAAGAGTTCAGGAATGTCTCTTGGCACCTTGCCAAATGTGAGGAACTGATTCTTCCTGTGGAGACAGCCCTTGTGAATTTCTCTTCTTGATGGTTCTGTTAGACGACCCCTGTACACTGCTACTCTTAATGTTGGGGATCTTGGTATCCCACCAGGCTTTCTTGGCACCAGACGTCAGCCAACCAAATACACCAGAAGTATCCTTTCTTTGCCAGAAGAAATTTTTCTGAGGTTGACTTTTGGTGAGGTTCTGGTTCCTCCAGAATTCTGGAAGACTGTGTCAACTCTACCTCTCCAAGATTACAGATTCAATCAAGCCTCTCCAAAATCTTCAGGCATTTGCTCAAATTAAAGTAGTCAGTTCTTCTTATCTGCTTACTCCTTCTTATTCTCTGTCCAACTCTCTCCGCACAGACTCACAAAGGAGCTCAAGTGCACTCAGTACACTCATCAAATGTACTAACAACTGTCCAGACAGAACATACTTTTTCCTTCTTTGCAGTGCTGATATAGGGTTTCTAAAGAGATGGGTGTGATTCCTGTTTCTCACACACCCTGTGAGATCTGATTGGTCACTTTTCCTGTCTCTTAATTAGATGATCTTCTTTGGGATTACAGGTGTGTGCTTAGGGTGTGTCTGGAATCCCCCAGGGTCACGCTGACCTTGAAGTTCCCTTGATGTGTTCTGGAGAGCTGTGTTCCTGATCAAATTTCCTCTATAATCTGAGTAGAAGATTTGGCAGTCTTCTCTTTATCCAGGTACATGGATTAGAGACCAAAGCTGTTGTATGTCTATGACACATAGAAATCAAATACAGTACAAATAAATCAACTCAAAACACATAAGTACTAGACAAGAAAGAAAGAAGGAGTTTTGATGTCTACCATGCCACAAGTGACTATTAGGAAAGATGAAAATATATGTCCTTCAACCCCATGGGACTGGCAAGACACAGACACACATTCCTATTGCACAGAACTGTTGCTTGATACTGGATGTTACTGTGAACTCACACATTGTGTTGTTATTGGAAAAAATATAGTGTAGCTGTGGTATGCCTCCTTCTTAACACAAACCTTTCATTTCTCTGTCTAGAAAGAAAGAATGCTCTTAATGCATACATTTAATTCAAAACATTGAAGGTTAGTTTGTAGAAGGTAGCACCAGGGTTTAAAAATGATGTCTCGTTGAGAAGCACACCTTGTGATGTATCAACGAAACCTCTGACAGGAGAACAATTGCCCAAAGTGCAGGAGAACAGATAAAAGACCAAAACTAATTAAATAAAATGAGTACAAAGAAATAAAAAGGAGAGCAGACACCTCTTATTTTAAGAGCAATTTCTAGAGACATGTTGAAGGGAGAAAAAGCAAGACAGGGGTAAGACAGAATGACCTGTAGAAAGACTCACTTCTTTATGTCTAATTTACTGAAAATACCCACTTAGAGGGAATAGGTCTCATGTCTGTGTTACCTCACTCTTCCTGACTTAGAATTACATCTGACTTCTAAACAGAGAATCAAAAGGCAAAAGATCTCATACAGATATCTTAAACTTATCAAGAAAACTCAGATCCCTCTGACACTGGTTTACAAAGAAAAACCATCAATCTCTATTGATGAAGAAAAGAAATTTCCTTGCCAAACTCAAATTTAACTTTCTATCCCTAAACCCAGACCTACAAATATATAAGGTGCAAATATCTAAGTGATCATGGTTTACTGTATTCAAGAAAAGACAAGTAATAATATCTGTCCAGGAGTAAAAAGAAGAAATGAAACACATACACACACACAATCATAAACACAAACACACACACACACACAGGAACACACACACACATGAACACACACACACACACACACACACACACACAGTTGTATACACCATCATCACTACAGCAAACCTTACAAAATAAGAGGATTTGACAGTTATTTGTCATTAATATCTTTCAATATCATCAGACTAGTTTGAGCAAGAAAAAGCACCAGTTAAGAGATTGCATACAAAAACAATTTCCATCAATCTATTACATTCAAGAACCATATCTCACCAATAAAGATAGTACAGCTTCAAATTAAATGTCTGCTAATTTTTTTTAATTGACCCATATAGTAAACTGGAGTAGAATGAAAAGTATATAAAAGAAATTTAGGCATATTTCATCTATAGGTATGTGAGAGATTTCATGTTCATCAAGGGAAAAATGTCCAAGAAGACATAATGACTCTTCACTTCTCTGGGGCAAACACAAGGACACACTGATTCTTAAAAGAAACACCACTAAAGCTTCAATCCATCCAGAAACCAACATATTAACAGTGCCCATTTGAATTAAATTTATATCCAGCCAATTTGCTCTAGGTGTTTATTAGCAGTTAAAGTTCCCTGGTTGAATTTTTATGATCACTTAATTGTACTATCCTATCATCTACAAAGGGTGATATTTTTACTTCTTCCTTTTCAATTTGTATCCCTTTGACCTCTTTTTGTTGTCTTATTGCTCTGCATAGTACTTTAAGTACTATCTTAAATAGGAAGGGAGAGAGTGGACAGCCTTATTTAATCCCTGATTTTAGTGGGATTGCTTTAAGTTTCTCACCATTTACTTTGATGCTGGTTACAGGTTTGCTGTGTATTGCTTTTACTATATTTAAGTATGAGCCTTGATTACCTGACCTTTTGAAAAATTTTAACATGAATGGGTGTTGATTTTTGTCGAGTGCTTTCTCGGCATCTTGAGAGATGATCATGTGATATTTTGTCTTTGAGTTTGTTTATATAGTGGATGACATTGATGGATTCCTGTATATTTAACCATCCTTGCATCCCTGGGATGAAACCCACATGATCCCTGTGAATGATCACTTTGATGTGTGCTTGGATTCATTTCGTAAGAATTTTATGGATTATTTTTGCATCAGTGTTCATGACAGAAATTGGTGTAAAGTTTTCTTTCATTGTAGTATCTTTGTGTAGTTTAGGAGTAAGTGTTATTGTGGCTTCGAAGAATGAGTTCCCTCTGTTTCTATTTTGTGAAGTAGTTTGGAGAGTATTGGTATTAGTTCTTCTATGAAGGTCTGATAGAATTGAAGAGGAGTACTCACTGAAAGAGACTGAAGGATGCTGAGTAGCTGAAGTAGAAACTGGAGGTTTCTATGGAAAATCATTTGGATGGTGTTTTGCTGGCAAAGATGGACTAAGGAACACATCAGAGAGTATGGCGCACCTAAAGGCAGGCAAACAAAAGGACAAGCAATAGTGATCAAATATTCTTTGCTTGTGACAGGTATATATTGTTCTGATTTACATTGCTCTTTTGAGCTGCCTTTAGTGGACTCCATAAACGGAAGTGCACCAAAAGGTGCCGATGGTAGGATGCGGATTCTTACAGCTTCTGGGTTTGGGCTGATAGGCAGAGTAGTTTCAGCTGACACATTGGCCAAGTTTAGACCTGTAGACCACAGGTGATGCTTTGAGGGCTATAAAGAGAAGTTGAGGAACAGTGATACTGGAGGAACTAGGCTTCCATATGTGTTAGGTGTGCAATGCTCCTGGGTCTTGAGGCTTCTGTTCTGATCTTCCATTATCTGAGAGGAGCACCGCTGAGAACGATTCCAGGTGCTCCTCTTGTTTCTTCCTGATGAGACTTGCCCAGTCTGAGGCCTGGCTGTCTCTGGCTGTCTCTTCTTCGAAGTCCCACAACCCCCAATGTCTCTTTGCTTTCCCAACTCTTACAGAAATGAACTGCTGATGGATGCCTGGAGTGTTTGCTAATGAATTAGGTTGCAGTGCTTTCCTGGAAACTGAACTTCCGGTAAATAGACAGCCCACACGGAAGGTGCTAGTGGAAGCATTTGTTGTGCTTACAGACAGGAGACTTGCACGGCTGCCCTCTGAGATGCCCAACTAAGAGCTTGAAGTGTTGCATGCAGTTACCTTTCACCCAAACGATGTACAGAGTTCGGGGACCCATGTGGTTGAGTCAGGAAATGGTGGAAGAAGCTGAGAGGCATGGCAACCACATAGGAAGAGCAGTAGTCTCAGCTATTAGACCACAAGATCTCTTAGACTCTGAACCACCAAACAGACAGCAAATGCTTCCTGATGTGTGGCCCCGGACATATCCACAAGTGGACTGACTGTTCTGGACATGTTCAGATCATGCATTTAATCTTAGGGAGACTTGAGGGCCCATAGACTGTTTCTCAACTGGTGACTTGGGGTTTTTAGTTGGGGAAATTTCCGTGGATATGGGCAGGAGGTCGGTCCAATGGGATGAGGCAATTTCGGGGAACGGACAGTTGTGGGGTAGTGACTGTATTGTAAATTTAAGACTAAAAATATGAAAAGGAATACAGTCTTTCTCAACTTGTCTATTTCCCCATTATCTTTTGTTTTCCTCTCCCTCAGGTGAGTGGTGGGCTACAAGGAGGTTAAATAGTTTAAAATCTACCATTAAGTCTACAATGTATATAAATATCTTTATAATTCACTTTTTTTATTGCAAGGGAGGATTTTGATGGCTGCTTCTATTTCTCTATAAGTTTTGGGTCTGTTTAGATGGTTTATCCAATCCTGATTTAACTTTGGGAACTGGAACCTTTCTAACAAAATTCTATATTTCCACGAGATTTTCCCGATTTGTTTAGTATAGGCTTTTTTAGAAGTTTACAATGATTTTTTGTATTTCCTCAGTTTATGCTTTTATGTCTCCCCTGTTTTTTTTTTTTTCCTATTTTGTTAATTTAAATACTTTCTCTGTGTCCTCTAGTTAGTCTGCCCAAATGTTTATCCATCTTGATTTCCTCAAAGAAATAGCTCTTGGTTTTGCTGATACTTTGTGAAGTTCATTTTGTTTCAACTTGGCTGATTTAAGCTCTGAGTTTTATTATTTCCTGCTGTCTGCTCCTCTTGGGTGTATCTGATTCTTTTTGTTCTAGAGATTTCAGCTGTGCTGTCAAGCTGTTAGTGTGTGATCTCACCAGTGTTCATTTGAGGTGCTCAGGACTATAAATTTTCTTCTTAAAACTGCTCTCATTGTATCACATATGTTTCAGGTCCTTGTCCCTTTATTTTTGTTAATTTTAAAAAGTCTTTGTTTTCTTTCGTTATTTCTTCCTTGACCAAGCTGTTCTTGAGTAGTGCACTGTTTAGCTTCCATGTGTATGTGGGGTTTTGTTTTGTTTTTTTTTTTTTATTGTTATTGTAGCCCAGACTTAGTCCATGTGATCTGATAGGATGCATGGGATTTTTTGATGTTCTTGTATCTGTTGAGGCCCATTTTGTGACCGATTATATGGTAAATTTGGTAGAGGATGCCCTAAGATGCTTTTGTTAGAGGATGAAATATACTATAGATGTCTGTTAAATCCATTTGGTTTATAACTTATGTTAGTTTTACTGTGTCTGTGTTCATTTTTTGCATCCCTGATTTATCCATTGTCGAGAGTGGACTGTTGAAGTCTCCCTCTATTATAGAGTGTGATATAATATATACTCTGAGCTTTAATAGATTTTCTTTTATTAATGAGTGTGCTCTTTAATTTGGAGCATTGATTACAGGATTGAGAATTGCTCTTTACAAATTATTCCACTGATGTGCCAACAGTGCCCATCCTTGTCTTTTTTGATGACAGTTGGTTGAAGATCTATTTTATTTGATATTAGGATGGCTACTAAAGCTTGTTTCTTCATGACCATATGCTTTGAAAGTTGTTTTGCAACCCTTTACTGTGAGATAGTGCCTGTCTTTTTATTTAGATGAGTTTCCTTTATGCAGCAAAATGCTGGATCCTATTTGAATATCCAGACAATTAGTCTATGTCCTTTTATTGGAGAATCGGTTTCACTTATTTTAAGGGAACTTAAGGTATCTTACTGTATAGTGATTTTTTTGCTGATATTTTTGCTGTGCAACATAAAGTTATGCTTGTGTGCCCTACTTCTTTGTTGTGTGTTGCAAGAGGATTAGTTTCTTGATTGTGTTAACGTGAAGTTTCCCTCTTTGTGGACTTGGTTTTCATCTACTATACTTTGAAAGACTGTATTTGTGGAGAGATATTGTATAAATTTGTATTTATCTTGGATCATCTTGGTTTCTACACCTATAATGATTGAGAGTTTTATCTGGATATAGTAACCTCAGGGCCTGTATGAGGTCAGTCTAGGATCTTCTAGCTTTCATAGTCTCTGTTGAAAAATTTCTTACATTTATCACCAGTCTGACTTATACATTGCCTGCCCTATTTCTTTTACTGCTTCTATGATTCTTTCTTTTTTTGAGCACTTGTTGTTTTGACTACTGTGTATCTGCAAAAATTACTTTTCTGGTCCAGTCTATCTAGGGTTCAGTAGGCTTCTTTTATGTAAATGGTCATCTCTTTTTTAGATTAGGAAAGTGTTCTTTTATAATTTATTTATTTAGTTTTTAAACTTTATTTTACAAAACAAAGATAAAAGGAAAAAAAATTAAACATGTTTGCATAAATGTATTCAAATTCATTTTTGTCAGTGCTTGAATTTTTTTTATGGTTGATTCTCTGCATTAAGGTCTTATTAATTACAGTGAGCAAAAATTATATGTAAAACAAGATGTAACCCAGAATTAGTGTAAGTTTTCTTGGTGAAGAAGGATTGAGCATAATGTCTTTTTTGTTTGTTTGTTTGTTTGTTTTGGTTTCTTTTCTTTTTTTCTTGAACTTCACACAGTCTGTGAGTTGTTTCTGGGGCAGTCTCAGCTTCTGGGGTTAGCATCCCACTATCAGTGACTGCATGTTATGCCTGTTCTTTTGTGCCTGGATTATCTCACTCAGGATGATATTTTCTAGATGCAACCATTTTCCTCTTTTCTTTCTTTCTTTTTTTAAACTTTATTTTAAAAAACAAATATAAAAGAAATAAAATTTTAAACATTTTTGGATGAATGTATACAAATACAATTGTGTCAGGCTTGGCATTTTTTTTCCTTTTTCTTATGGTTTGAAACTCTGCATTAAGTTCTTACTAGATACAATGAGCAAAAAGTACATGTAAAACAGGAGGCAACCCAGATTAGTCAACATTTTCTTGGTGGGTAAGGACTGAGCATGACTTATTTTGTTGTTGTTGTTGTTATGTATTTTTTTTTCTTTTTTTCTTAAACTTCACACAGTCTGAGAGTTGTTTCTGGTGCAGTCCTAGCCTCTGGGGTTAGCATCTCAATATCAGTGACTGTATATTATGTCTGTTCTTTTGTGACTGGGTTATCTCACTCTGGATGATCTTCTCTAGATGCAACCATTTTCTTAAGAATTTGGTTACATCATTGTTTCTGATGCCTGAGTAGTACACCATTGTGTAAATGTACCACAATTTTTGTATCCATTCATCTAATGAGGACATCTGTGCTCTTTCCAGCTTCTTGCTATTATAAATAGAGCTGCTCAGAACATTGTGGTGCATGTATCTTTGTTGTATATTGGAGTATCAATGGGGTATATGCCCAGAAGTGGAATAGCTGGATATTCAGGTAAGACTATGTCCAATTTTCTGAGGAATCGCCAGACTGATTTCCAAAGTGGTTGTATCAGTTTACAACCCCACCAACAGTGGAGAAGTGTTCCTCTTTCTCCACAACCTCGCCAGCATCTGTTGTCATCTGAGTTTTGGATCTTGGCCAATCTGACTGGTGTGAGGTGGAATCTCAGGGTTTTTTTTTTATTTGCATTTCCTGAATAACTATGAATAAAAATGTTGAGCATTTCCTTAGATGTTTCTCATCCATTCGATATTCCTCAATTGAGAAAGTTTAGTTTAGCTCTGTACCACATTTTTTCATAGGGTTATTTGATTCTCGGCTGTCTAGCTTTTTGAGTCCTTTGTATACCTTGGATATTAGGCCTCTATCTGATGTGAATTTGGTAAAGATCTTTTCCCATTCTGTTGGCTGCTGTTTTGTTTTCTTGACAATGTCCTTAGCCTTATAAAAACTTTGCAATCCAATAAAGTCCCATTTCATTATCATGGATCTTAGAACTTGAGCCATTGGAGTTTTGTTCAGAAAATTTTCTCCTGTGCCTATGTGTTTTAAGGTTTCCCTACTTTCTCATTTAATAATTTCCGTATATCTGGTTTAATGTGGAGATCTTTGACCCACTTACACTTGAGCCTTATACCAGGAGTTAAGAAAGGGTCTATTTTCATTCTTTTGCATGCTGAGTGCCAGGTGGACCACCACAATTTGTTGAATAGCCTGTACTTTTTCCATTGAATGTTTACTGCTCCTTTGTCAAAAATCAGGTGAACATATACATGAGGGCTCATTTCTAGATCTTTTATTCTATTCCATTGATCCAAGTGCCTATTTCTGTACCAATACCATGTAGTTTTCAGCACAATTGCCTTGTAATATAGCTTGAGGTCAGGGATAGTGATTCCCAAAGATGTTTTCTTGTTGTTGAGGATGGTTTTTTCTATTCTAGGTCTTTTGTTATTCCTGATGAAGTTGCACATTGATCTTTCCAACTCAATGAAGAACTGAGGTGAAATTTTGATGGGGATTGCATTGTATCTGCAGATTGCTTTGGGTAGGATGGCCATTTTTAAAATGTTTATCCTTCCAATCCATGAGCAGGGGGGGATCTTTCCATTTTCTGAGATCCTCCTCTTTTTCCTTCTTTAGAGGTTTGAAGTTGTTGTCATACAGATCCTTCACTTGCTTAGAGTCACACCTAGGTATTTCATAGTTTATGTGACTATTGTGAAGGGTATATTTTCTCTAATTTTTTTCTCCACATGTTTGTCCTTTGAGTATAGGAAGGCTACTGATTTGTTTGAGTTGATTATGTATCCAGCCACTTTGCTGAACTTGTTTATCAGCTGTAGGACTTCAGTTCATATTCTTGACCCAGTCTACACTTATTATCCTTAGCTTAGACCTTCTCATGGTGTCCTGTATTTTCGTGATGTTTTACTAAGAACCTGTTTTATTTTTGCATTTTCTCTGAGTGTTGTGTCAATGATTTCGATGTTCTGTATTCCTTTGAGATTCTCTTTTCAATCTCTTGTAATCTGTTGGTGACTCTAGCGTTTATGACTCCTTATGTCTTTTCTAAGTTTTCCAACTTCAAGTTTGTTTCCTTCAGTTTTTCCTTCATTGTTTCTGTTTCTGTTTTCAATTCCTTCACCTATGTATGCTTTCCTTTAACTATTTAAGTGCTTTTTGTGTATCCTCTTTAAAAGGTCCATCTTGTTTATGTGTATTCTCTTTTACTTTTTAATGTGTTCTCTATGTTCTTCTCCTTTGAGCTTCTCCATCATCATCATTAAGTATAATTTTAAGTCTAAATCTTGTTTTTCTAGTTATTGAAGATATCCACTATTTGCAGTGGTAGAGGAACTTAGTTTTGATGTTGCCATCTGATCTTCGTTTTGGTTTCTTAAGGCTTGTGCCTAGCTCTTGTCATCTTATTCTATGTGATGCTAGGTGATCATCTTGTCTCTTACTGCAGCTTATAACTCTTGTGCGTAGGTGGTCCTATGATCTCTAGAGGAAGATGGTTTCTGGGAGTTCCTCTCTCTGGGTACATTGCGAATTCCAATGGCCGAGCCCAGTCTTGATTTACTTGGGCTGGGTCTGGCTTTTGGTTGTAAGTGTGCTCCCCTGGGTAGTACCTCTGTCCGTGTATGAAGTGTTCTGGCTGGCCTTTCCCAGGATAGAGTGTTGGCAGAAGAATTTTACTCACCCTTCTATTTAAGGTGGAAAGCACACCTGCAGCTCTTCCAAGCTCCCAGGGACCTATGGTAGGAGAATAAACAGGGCTGAGTCTGGCCTTTGGCAGGAAGTGTTCCAAGTAACATCATATTACTTATATCTCAGGCTAGGTTTCTGTTTTCTGTAGTAGAGACTGACTATAAGTTATGTGAACTCTGATTCTGAGTAGAAAGGCCTCCCAGGCAACAGATCCTACTTTGCAGAACATCATATTCTGCACCTGAGTAAAACCCTCTTCCCACATAATTCTCCACAAAGAGTTTGTGAAAAGTAGTTTAGCTGGAAAGTTCCTAAGTCATATGTTTTATTCCCTTCATCTACCTGTATAAAATTAGTGCATGGAAATTAAAATATTGTCAGCTTGATCAGACCTACTGTCTTGCTGTCCTTTCTTTTTGTCTCTACTCTTCTTTAATTTTTAGGTATTTTTTTTCATGAATTGAACATCTTTATTTTAACAAACAAACATAATATACAGATTTTAAGCATTTATGGATAAAGAGTATATGAATACTTTTTGTAAGTACTTGATTATCTTCAAGTTTGCTAGTATGCATTAAAATTTTACTAGTAACAATGATCAAAAAGTACATGTAAAAGAAGATGTAACCTGGAAATAGTTAAAGTTTTCTTGGTGTGTAAACATTAAGCATAATAGGTTTTTAGTTATTTTTTTATTTGTTTTGCTTCCTTTTTTGTTTTCTGCCTTTGTTTTTTTTTTTTTTTTTTTTTTTTTTTTTTTTGTTTTTTTCTTTTTTTTATTTCATATAGTCTGTGAATTGTTCTGGGGTGTTAAGAGATTTCTGGGGTTACTATCCAATTAACAGTGACTGCATATTATGTCATTCAGGATGATATTCTCTAGATGCATCCATTTTCTTAAGAATTTCAAAAAGTCATTGTTTCTGATAGCTGAGTAGTACTCCACTGAGTAAATATACCACAATTTCTGTATCCATTCATCTACAGAAGGACATCTTGGTTCTTTCCAGCCTCTGGCTATTATAATTGGGCTGCTATGAACATGTTGGTGCATGTGTCTTTGTTGTATGTTGTAACTTCTCTGGTGTATATGCCCAGAAGTGTAATAATTGGTTCTTCATCTATTACAATGTCGAATTTTCTGAGGAACCGCCATACTGATTTCCAGATTTGCTGTAGCTGCTTAGAACTCCATTTACAGTGGAGGAGTGTTCCTCTTTCTCTGCATCCTCACCATCATCTGTTCTCTTCAAAATTTTTGATCTTAGCTATTCTCGTTGGTGTGAAGTGGAATGTAAGGTTTGTTTTGATTTGCATTTCCCTGATGGCTAATGATGTCAAGCACTTCCTTAGATGATTTTCAGGCATTTCATATTCCTCAATTGAGAATATTTTATTTAGTACCATACCTCATTTTTAAATAGCGTTGTTTGATTCTCTGGTGTCTAGCTTCTTGAGTTCTTTGTATACCTTTGATATCAGGTCTTTTTAGAATTTGGGTTGGTAATGACCTTTTCCCAATCTGATGGCTTCCATTTTGTTTTCTTGACATTGTCCTTAGCCTTACAGAAACTTGGCAATCTCATTATGTCCCATTTGACAATATTTGACCTTAAAGCACAAGCCATTGGTTTTCTGTTCAGGAAATTTTCTCCTGTGCCTATGAGTTCTAAGGTTTTCCTACTTTCTCTTCTAACAGTTTCAGTGTACCTGGTTCAATGAGGAGATCTTTGATCCACTTGCACTTGATCTTTGTAGAAAAAGATAAGAAAGGGTCTATTTTCATTCTTCTGCATGCTGAGTGTCAGTAGGACCAACACTATTTGTTGAAGAGTATTTTTTTTTCCATTGAATGTTTACAGCACTTTAGACAAAAATCAGGTGACCATATATGTGAGGGTTCATTTCTGGATCTTTTATTCTATTCCATTGATCCACATGCCTGTTTCTGTACCAGGACCATGCAGTTTTTCGCAAAATTGGCTTGTAACATAGCTGGAGGTCAGGGATGGTGATTCCTGCATATGTTTTCTTGTTGTTGAGGATGGATTCTGCTATTCTTGGTCTTTTGTTATTCCAGATGAAATTCCACATTGCTCCTTCCAACTCAGTGAAGAACTGGGTTAGAGTTTTGATGTGAATTGCATTTAATCTTTTGATTGCTTTTAGTAAGATAGCCTTTTTTAAAATGTTGACCCTTCTAATCCATGAGCATGTGAGGTCTTATTATTTTCTGAGATCTTCCATGACTTCCTTCTTTGTTGATTTGAAGTTCTAGTCATACAGGTCTTTCACTTGCTTAGTTAGAGTTCTTTCTTATCTTTTTTGATAACTTTTAGTTGTAAATCTTCTTAATTAGATATTATTATGGCCACTCCAGCTTGCTTTTTGGGGCCGTTTGCTTGGAATTTTGTTCCCAAAATTTGACTCAGGGTTAGTGTCTTCTTTGACTCTGATATGAGTTTCTTGTATGCAGCAAAATGTGTGTTCTATTTATATATCCAGACTGGTAGCCTATGTTTTTATGTTGGGGAATTGAATCTATTTACGTTTACAGATGTTAAGGAATAGTGGTAGCTGTTTCATGCTATTTTTGCTTTTAGAGAAAGAATTGTGCCTGTGTGTCTTTCTTCTTTAGGTTTTGTTGCTTAGGATTTGTCTTGTTTTATGTAGGATGTAGTTTTCCTCCTTGTCTTGGCTTTTCCACCTATAATTTCTTTTATTGCTTGGTTTGTGGTCAGATATTTTGTATATTTACTTTTGTCCTGGAACGCTTGTTTTCACAATCTACGGTGATTGAGTGTTTTCTGGGTATAGCAATTTGGGCTGACACTTATATTCTTTTAGGGTCTGCATGATGTCTGTCCAGGATCATCTAGCATTGATAGTCTCTATTGAGAATTTGGGTGATCTGATAAAATACATGGGATTATTTTCATGTTCTTGTATCAGTTGAGGACAGTTATGTGACCCACTAGTTGGTCATTTTGGAGATTATGTCCTGAGATGCTGATATGAAGGTATATTTATTTGTTTTAGGATAAAATACTCTGTAGATGTCTGTTAAATCTACTTGATTCAAAACTTCTTTTAGTTTCACTATGTCTCTGTTCAGTTTCTGCTTCCATGATCTTTCCATTGATGAGACTTAGGTGTTGAAGTCTCCCACTATTGTTGTGAATTCTGCCACACATGCTTTGATCTTTAGTAAGGTTTCTTTTATGAATGTGGGTGCCCTTGTATTTGGAGCATAGATGTTCAGGATTAAGAGTCTTTTGTAGATTTTCCTGTAGTTGTTTGTAATTTAACATTAATTCCACATCCCCAAGAAGGGCTGGCTAGTCACATGACTCCAACTGAGTATTCCCATTTTAATTAGTAAAATAAAGGAATGAAGGTAATTGGGCTGGGTGAGGAAATAAGAGAGAGGTGAGAGATCTGAAGAAGGAAAGAGCTGGAAGCAACATGGAGCTACCCAAGACCAGCTGGACCCAGGTGAGATTTATTGGTGTTAAAAAGCTATGAACATTGTACTGGCTGATTTTGTGTCAACGTGACACAAGATGGAGTTATCACAGAGAAAGGAGCCTCAGTTGAGGAAATGCCTCCATGAGGTCTAGCTGTAAGGCATTTTTTCAACTAATGATCAAGGGGACCTTAAATACAGCCACTAAACTCAGACAATATTGCTGATGCCAAGAAGTACATGCTGACAGGAGTCTGGTATAGTTTGCCTCCTGAGGTAATCTTCCAGATCATGCCAAATACAGAGGTAGATGCTTAGAGCCAACTACTTAACTGAGAACAGGGTCCCCAATGGAGGCATCAGAGAAAGGATTGAAAAAGCTGAAGGGGGTTAAAATTTCACTTACACAACAATTTAAACCAACCAGAAGTCCCAGGGATTAAACTACTATTCTAAGTGTATACATGGACTGACCCATGGCTCCAGCTGCACATGTAGTAGAGAATGGCCTTGTTGGGCATCAATTGGAGAAGAAGCCCTTGGTTCTAGCAAGGCTGGATGCCCCAGAATATGGTAATATTAGAGCAGGGAGGGAGGATGGTGTGGGTTGGTGGGTGATTAATTCATTGAATCAGGGGAAGATCATGACATATGGTGTTTATTGAGGGGAAGATAGGATAGGGAATGACAGTTGAAATGTAAATTAAATATATCCAATATTTTTTAAAAAAGGAAAAAAGGAAAAAAATAGAGTATCAAAATTTGTGTTAAAAATTAAAAGTGTTGGTTCTTACATAAAAATTAATAATAACATAGTTATATCTTGAACTCTCCTTTGTGAGCCCTGATTTAAGGTACAAACATATTAATATTAGATTAAGGATAATAAAGATTTGAACCAAGAGAAGACAGACAAGAAAGATAAGAAAATAAACTGAGTATGTCACTAGAATATTGGCTTTGATTGTTTGGGATTTACTGATATTGAACCTAACAATCTCATTGATGCTTGAAATAGCATTTGCATCATTTGTGGGTCCTCTCTTCTCTAGAAATGTAGTGCACAAATAGGTATTTGACTGGATTTAGACTCTGTCTGCTCTTCCAACTGAAGAGATATCTGAAGCCCAACCCAGCCACTTCCTTTCTTTTGGCTGCCTGCATAGACTGTCTATAAAATAAACTCAATGTCATCCCTAACCGCTAGACCATGAGCCATTCCTTTGTACTTTACCACACGAATTTAGAAGAATAAGGCAATCTCAAAGCATTAGAACGACTTTTCTGTAACAATTAAACTGTAACCAGTGGAACTAGTGAGCCAATAACATTATATCTTATTGGCTCTGGACATGTCACTGCAAGGGAAAGAAGCTAATGACTCTCAGTAGGTTTGCTGTGGATGTTTATCCATGCAAAAGAGCAGGAGGGGTCCAAGTACACCTTGACCTTCACTGACTTAGTAGTGGAGGGAATAAGTGGTGTAAGAATTTTGTAATCATTTAGAAACCTTAGTTTCTAGTCCTCATAATACTTTAGTCTAGAGCATCTTCTCAGGTTCTTCACCAAAATGGCCATCTGAAAGGGAAAGAGAAGGGGTGCTTGCTTTGTGTTTTCTAGGCTTTCTTATGAAACATGGAGGTGTTACTTGGCCACATCATAGGAAACTACAAGGAGGGTGATATTCTAACCATCAAAAGAACAGGCAGTGTTCAAAAAGGAATGCCCTAAAAGTGTTCCCCTGGGAATGCATGTAAACAAACAAGCAAGTTAATGGCAAGATTGTAAACAAGAGGATCAGTGTGCAGATTGAGCACATCAAGCACTCAAAAAGCAGAGACAGTTTCCTGAAGGGGGTGAATGAGAATAGTCAATAGGAAAAGGGAAGCAAAGGGAAGGGCACCTGGGCTCCACTGATGCACCAGCTTGTGCTACACAGAGATTCACACTTTGTGAGGATCAATTAAGAGACACTAAGCTACTAGAAACCATTTCAGATGAATTAGCAGTATAATATACAAAAGAATGAATAAAATACCTGGATACAGAGTATTTTACTTAGAAATATTTTGTTTTTACTCTGAGACATTAGACACTTATAATTTATTATTTATTTCCTGTAACCATGTAGAAAGAAAATAGGAAGGCATTAAATTTTTTTGTTCTTTTTCGTACTTTCTTTTTCTTTTTCTTTTTTTTTTTTTTTTACAATTTTAAAGCATTCTTACATGAAAGTATACTAATACATTTGTGTCACTACTTGGTTTATTTTAAATATTTGATTGGGAGCATTAAGGTCTTTCTACATATAATGAGCTTAAATACATGTAAACCAAGGTGTAACATCGAATAAGTCAAAGTTTTTTTGGTGTGTAGAGGTTAATCTTAATGGTTTTTCACTTTCTTTATTTTTCTTTAACGTTGTATAGTCTGTGAGTTGTTTCCGGGGAGTTCTGTGCTTTCTGGGGTTAGTATACAATTATCAGTGACTGCACATTATGTCTGTTCCTTTGTGACTGGGTAATCACACTCTGGATGATATTCTTTAGATGCATTGATTTTCTTAAGAATTTCATAAAGTCATTGTTTCTGATAGTTGAGTACAAATCCATTGTATAATATACCACAATTTTGGTATCCGTTCATCTACTGAAGGACATCTGGGTTCTTTCCAGCTTCTGTCTATTATAAATAGGGCTGCTATGAACATTATGGTCCATGTGTCTTTGTTGTATATTAGAGCTTCTATGGGGTATATGCCCAGACGTGGAAGAACTGGCTCTTGAGGTAGAATTATGTCCCATTTTCTGAGGAATCGCCTGATTGATTTCCAGAGTTGTTGTACCAGTTTAGAACCCCACCTACAGAGGAGAAGTGTTCCTCTTTCTCTGCATCCTTGCCAGCATCTGCTGTCATCTGAATTGTTGATCTTTGCCCTTCTGACTGATGTGAAGTGGAATCTTAGGGTTGTTTTGATTTGCATTTCCCTGATGGCTAATTATGTCGAGCACTTCCTTCAATGCTTCTCAGCCATTCAATATTCCTGAATTGATAACTTTTGCTTAGCTCTGTACCCCGTTTTTAATAAGGTTGTTTAATTCTCTGGTGTCTAGCTTCTCGAGTTTTTTTTATACTTTGGATATTATGCCTATATCTGATTTGAGGTTGGTAAAGATTTTTTCCCAATCTGTTGTCTAGACATTTGGTTATCTTCACAGTTTCCTTACCCTTACAAAAACTTTGCAATCTCATTAAGTCCCATTTATCAATTTTGATCTTAGAGCATGAGCCATTGGTGTTCTGTTCAGAAAGTTTTCTCCTGTGCATATGAGCTGTAAGGTTTTCCCTATTTTCTCATCTAATAGTTTCAGTGTACCTGGTTTAATGGAGATGTTTGATCTACCTGCACTTGAGCTTTGTCCAAGGGATTAGAAACCTTCTATTTAGGGTACAGAACAGGTAATTCGCCACCAGGAACAGCAGAGATCCAGGGACACAGAGAAATTAGAACCTCCTATGAGAAGTCGTTCTGAGTAGTCAGGAGCAGAGAAGTCTGTGCCTTCCTCTCAGAATGTGGCCCCCTCCTGATTCCTTCAGGGGACCAGGAACTCTAACTAAGGACCTCTGTTTCCACCCATTGGACTATCTGAGCACAACAGGTGCTCAGGCAATCTGCCATCAGGAACATCAGAGATTCAGGAACACAGGCCAGGTACACAGGAGAGACTAGAACCATTCACTGACAACAAGACCACATATAATCACACAGAACAAGATGGCAAGAGGAAAGTGAAAGAATGTACCCCAGGGAAACCAAGACAACCTGGAACTACCACAATCCAATGTTTCTAAAATTTAATGAAAAAATAAACACAAAATACCCAAACCTATTGGATTAAATGAAAGCAGTACTGAGAGGAAAACTCATAGCTCTGAGTCCTTCCAAAAAGACTCAGGAGACAGCATACACTAGCAACTTGTCAGCACTTCACACGATCAAATATTATAGATTTAAAAACTGATTTTATATTATTTCTTTGCATCTTAATGATTCTAAAATGTTTGAATTTAGCATGTCTGCTTGTAATTTTAAAGAACCATGAAACTATACCATTAGAATGTTTTGTTTCAGGGAATTGCTAATAATCCTGTTTGGATTAAAAAATGTGCTGCTACTTCAATACAATGCATTGGGACTTTGAATCTTTTAGTGAATATCATTTCTTCTATGGAGATTTTATTATCTGATCCCACTGAATGATATATACTACTCGAATTTGGCTTATGCAACAAGTTCTAAGATTTTGGGGAGTAGTGGGTTGCTCTAGAAAATATTCAAAGACAATATTCTTTTTAATATTTGGGACACCAGTTATATTCTAAACAAAATATTTCACAGAAACTTCAAAGAAGAAAAGACAGGTTACTTCCATTAAATTATTTCCTAATCTCTCTAGGAAATGGTAATTGACTAAGACCTCACCTAAAGCTCCACCCAGGAGATTTTTAAGATTCTGTTTGATGTTCTCAAGAAGGATGGAAATTCTAATTCTCCTGGGATATTAACAGCTGAGGGACTAATAGCTTTGCAGAAAGTAGGGGAAACTATTAGTCAACAAGAGATACATTTAGTAGACTTTGGTTAATGTTTGGCTGTTTGGTTCTTCCTACTTTCTTGTACACACAGCAGTTCTTTGGCAATGGGAAATATTGGTGTGGATTCCACTTTCTTATTGGCAAAGAATGATTTAACACCCTGTTCTAAAGATGTTGCTGTGTTACTACAGAATTGTATGTTAGAATCAAGAAAGTATTTTTGCAAAGAATCTGAAGAAAAAGCTAGTCCATACAATAACATCAATTAAGTCAGTTTATGCAGAATACTGGTATTTGGCCTGTTGCATGTGCAAAACTTTCTGGCCAAATGAATAATCATTATCCAAAAGACGAGATTTAAAATAAGCCTCTATTCATGCTTTTGTATTCCTTGGACAATTGCAAAAAAGAATGTACTTACCATACTTGCTAATTTTTGGTAAAGCAGCATGTAAATTTGGATCACTTGTGTATTCTCTGGAGTTTCCCTCTGCTCTAAAACTCTGAATTTAAATTGCTGAGGTTAAAGTTGTCAGTTGTTCTTTCAGGTGATTCTGTCTTCTTCTCAATGTCCAACTGTCTCTGCCCAAACTCACAAAGGGAGCTCAATTGCACACGACTACACTCATCAAATGTACTCACAACTCCATAGACAGAACAAAATTTTTCCTACTTTTGCTTTACTTGTATAGTGTTTCTGCAGAGAGGTGTGTGTTTCCTGTCTCTGATACATTGTGTGAGATCTGATTGTTCACTTTTCCTGTCTCATAATTCGATGATCTTCTCTGGGTTTTACAGGTGTGTCCTAAGTGTGTATCCAGAGTCCCCCAGGGTCACACAGACATTCAAATTCTATTGATTGGATCAGAGCAAATATGTTGCTGGATCAAATTTCCTCTATCATCTGTGTTGAAGATTGGGAAGGGTTTTCTTTTTCCAGGTACATGGATTCTTGACCAAAGCTATTGTATGTCAATGACACATAGACATCAAATACAGTACAATTAAATCAACTCAAAATATGTAAATACTAGAGGAGAAAGAGAAAATGTGATTTGAGATCTACCATACCACAGGTGGCTAAGGGGAAAGATGAAAATATACTTCCCTCAACCCATGGGATAGGCAAGATATAGACACACATGCCTATTGCATAAAACTGTTGCTGGATATTGGATGTTACTCTGAACCCACACATTATGTTTTTATAAGAAAAAAAATGTAGGTGTGCTATGCCTCATTATTAACACAAACCTGTCATTTCACAGTCTAGAAAAATGCATGCTCTTAATATGTACATTTAATTCAAAACATTGAAGGTTAGATTGTAAAAGATAGCATCAGGGCTTAAAAATGATGTCTAGATCTGCCACCCGGATCAGCAGCTCCTAAAGCTTTAAAGACTGGTGAGTAGATCTGGGCAGCCAGGGAGCAGAGAGATCTCTGTAGAGTGCACACGGTAAGAGCACCCCCATCCCTGCCTGAATCAGGGAAAGGAACACAACTTTGGAACTTCTGTATCCACCCGGCAGAGACTTCAGGGCGCAGAACAGGGACCAGATAATCTGACACCTGGATCAGTTGTGATCCAGGGACACAGACCAGATACAAGGGAAAAGAAAGAACATATCACTGACAACAAGATGGCAAGATGAAAGCGAAAGAGTTTGTCCCAAGGAAACCAAGACAACCTGGCAATACCAGAACCCAGCTCTCCCATAACAGCAAACATTGAAATGACAAACACTCCAGAAAAAGAAGATGCAGACATGAAATCATACCTCAAGGTGTTGATAGTGATACTTAAACAAGAACTGGAGAAAAAGCAAAAAGATTCAGAAGCTTTTAAAGAGGAAACAAGAAAAACACTCAAAGAACTCAAAGAACTAGAGGAAAACAGAACCAAAGAGATGAAGGAATGGAACAGGGAAATTAAAACGGAAATTGACACAATAAAGAAAAAACTAAAAGAGATAACCCTAGATATAGAACACCTAAAAAAGAAACCAGGATTCACAAAAGCAAGCATTTCCAATAGACTACAAGAGATGGAAGAGAGAATCTCGGGGGCAGAAGACAACATTGTAAACATAGACAAAACAGCCAGAGAAGATGCAAAAAACAAAAACCTCCTAACCCAAATTGTCCAGGAAATCCAGGACACAATGAGAAGACTGAACCTAAGGATAATAGTAATAGAAGAGGGAGAAAAGTACCAACTAAGAGGCACAGTAATTATCTTCAACAAAATCATAGAAGAAGACTTCCCTACCCTCAAGAATGAGATGACCACGAACATAAAAGAGGCCTTCAGAACTCCAAATAGGTTGGATCAGAAAAGAAATACCTCCCGACACATAATAGTCAAAACACCAAGTACCCAAAGCAAAGAAAGAATACTAAAAGCAGTAAAGGAAAAATGTCAGGTAACATATAAAGGCAGACCAATCAGAATCATACCCGATTTCTTAACAGAGACTATGAAAGCTAGAAGAGCCTGGACAGACATCATGCAAACCCTAAGAGAGCACAAGTGCCAGCCCAAGCTGCTATACCCAGCAAAACTATCAATCACCATAGATGGAGAGATGAAGATATTTCAAGACAAATCTAAATTTACAAACTATCTGATTACAAATCCAGCACTACAACGAATTATAGATGGAAAACCCAATACAAAGAGGGGAACTACATCCTAGTAAAAACAAGAAAACTCCTAAGCAGGAAAACCAAAAGAAGAAAAAGACACAGACAAAACTCAACCTACAAAGGCAATAATAGCAGATAACAGAAACCACTATTCCTTGATATCTATTAACAGAAATAGCTCAACTCCCCAATAAAGAGACATAGGCTATCAGACTGGATACATAAACAAAATCCAGCCTTTTATTGCATACAGGAAACTCATCTCAGAGACAAAGACAGACACTATCTCAGAGTTAAAAAGTGGGAAAAAAAAAACGTCCAAGGAAACAGTCCCAAGAAGCAAGCTGGAGTGGCTATTCTAATATCGAAAAAGTAAATTTCCAACCAAAAGTTATCCAAAAAGATAAGGAAGGACACTTTTTACTCATTACTGGGGAAATCTGTCAGGAGGAACTCTCAATCCTTAACATATATGCTCCAAATAAAAAAGCACCCACATTCATAAAAGAAACCCTACTAAAGCTAAAAAAACACATTTACCCCACATAATAATAGTGGAAGATCTTAAAACCACACTCTCGCGAATGGACAGATCATGGAATCAGAAACTGAACAAGGACACTGCAAAACTAGCAGAGACTTTGAACCAACCAGAATTAATAGATATCTACAGGACATATCATCCTTAAGTAAAAGAATACACCTTCTTCTCATCACCCCATGGCACCTTCTCGAAAATTGACCACATAATTGGACACCGAACAAGCCTCAATCGATATAAGAAGATTGAAATACTCCCATGCATCCTCTCAGATCACCATGGTCTAAGGCTGGCCTTTAACAACATCAAAGACAACAAAAAGCCCACATACACATGGAAACTAAACAACACTCTATTAAAGGATAGCAGGGTCAAAGAAGAAATAAAGAAAGAAATTAAGGAATTTCTAGAATCCAACAAAAATGGAAAAACAGCATACTCAAACCAATGGGATGCAATGAAACCAGTAATGAGAGGAAAACTCATAGCCTTAAGTGCTTCCAAAAAGAAACTGGAGAGAGCTTACATCAAGAAACTTACAGCACAGCTAAAATCCGTAGAACAAAATGAAGCAGATATACCCAAGAAGAGTAGACGGCAAGAAATATTCAAAATTAGGACAGAAATAGACCAAATAGAAACAAAAAGAACCATTCAAAAAATCAACAAAACCAAGAGTTGGTACTTTGAGAATATCAAAAAGATTGATAAAACCCTAGCCAGACTAACTAGATGGCAAAGAGGGAGTATCCAAATCAACAGAATCAGAAAAGAAAGTGGAGACATAACAACTGAAACTGAGGAAATTCAAGAAATCATCAGATCCTACTACAAAAACTTAAACTCCACAAAATTGGAAAATCTGGAGGAAATGGATAATATCCTAGACAGGACCAAGTAAACCATCTAAATAATCCCATAACACCTAAAGAAATAGAAGGAGTCATCAAAAGCCTCCCAACCAAAAAAAGCCCAGGTCCAGAGCGGTTCAATGCAGAATTTTATCAGACATTTATTGCGGATATAACTCCAGTACTATCCAAACTATTCTACAAGATAGAATCAGATGGAATACTACCTAACTCATTTTTTGAGGCTACAATAACCCTCATACCTAAACCACAATAAGACCCTACTAGGAAAGAGAACTTCAGACCAATCTCACTTATTAACATGGATGCAAAAATACTCAACAAAATCCTTGCAAACCAAATCCAAGAACACATCAAAATGATCATTCATCATGACCAAGTAGGCTTCATCCCCAGAATGCAGGGATGGTTTAATATAAGGAAATCCATCAATGTAATCTACCATATAAACAAACTCAAAGAAAAAAATCACATAATCATCTTACTAGATGCTGAGAAAGCATTCGACAAAATTCAACACCCCCTCATTTTAAAATTCCTGGAAAGAACAGAAATCCAAGGTCCATACCTAAACATAATAAAAGCAATATACAGCAAACCAACAGCCAACATCAAACTTAATGGTGGGAAACTTGAAGTAATCCCACTAAAGTCAGGGACTGGACTAGGCTGCCCACTCTCCTCCTACATATTTAACATAGTACTGGAATTCCTGGCCTGAGCAATTAGACAGCAAAAGGAGATCAAGGGAATACAAATAGGAAAGAAAGAGATAAAAACATCACTCTTTGCCGATGACATGATAGTGTACTTAAGTGACCCCAAAAATTCCACCAGAGAACTCCTACAGCTGTTAAGTCCAGCACAGTAGCTGGATACAAAATTATCTCAAATAAATCAGTAGCCTTCCTATACTCAAAGGAAAAACATGTGGAGAAAGAAATTAGGGAAAAGGTACCCTACACAGTCATCACAATTACTATGGAATACCTTGGTGTGACTCTAACTAAGCAAGTGAAGGACCTGTATGACAAGAACTTCAAACCTCTAAAGAAGGAAATTGAGGATGATCTCAGAAAATGGAAAGATCTCTTATGCCCATGGATTGGAAGGATCAACATTTTAAAAATGGCCATCAACCAAAAGCAATCTACAAATTCAATGCAATCCCCATCAAAATTCCAACCCAGTACTTCATTGAATTGGAAAGATCAATGTGCAATTTCATATGAAATAAAAAAAGAACTAGAATAGCGAAATCCATTCTCAACAATGAGAATACATCTGCTTGAATCACTATCCCTGACGTCAAGCTATATTACAAGGCAATTGTGCTGAATACTGCATGGTCCTGGTACAGAAATAGGCATGTAGATCAATGGAATAGAAAAAAATCCAGAAATTAGCCCTCAGGTATATGGTCACCTGATTTTGGACAAAAGAGCCATAAACATTCAATGGAAAAAGGACAGCTTATTCAACAAATGGTGCTGGTCCAACTGGAACTCAGCATGCAAAAGAATGAAAATAGACCCTTTCTTATCTCCTTGTCCAAAGTTCAAGTGTAAGTGGATCAAAGATCTCCACATTAAACCAGAAACACTGAAACTATTAGATGAGAAAGTAGGGAAAACCTTAGAACACATAGGCACAGGAGAAAATTTTCTGAACAAAAGACCAATGTCTCAAGCTCTAAGGTCAAAGATTAACAAATGGGACTTAATTAGATTGCAAAGTTTCTGTAAGGCTAAGGACATTGTCAGGAAAACAAAATGGCAGCCAACTGAATGGGAAAAGGTCTTTACCAACTCCAAAGCACATAGAGACCTAATATCCAAGGTATAAAAAGAACACAAAAAGCTAGACACTAGAGAATCAAACAACCCTATTAAAAATGGTGTACAGAGCTAAACAAAGCATACTCAGCTGAGAAAAATCGAATGGATGAGAAATATCTGAGGAAGTGCTCCACATCTTTAGCCATCACAGAAATGCAAATCAAAACAACCCTGAGATTCCACCTCACACCAGTCAGATTGGCCAAGATCCAAAACTCAGATGACAGCAGATGCTGGTGAGGTTGTAGAGAAAGAGGAACACTTCTCCACTGTTGGTGGAATTGCAAACTGATACAACCACTCTGGATATCAGTCTAGTGATCCCTCAGAAAATTGGACATACTACTACCTGAAGACCCAGCTATTCCACTTCTGGGCATATACCCCAGAGACACTTTAGTACATAACTAAGATATATGCACCACAATGTTCATAGCAGCTTTATTTAAATAGCCAGAGGCTGGAAAGAACCCAGATGTCCTTCAGAAGACGAATGGATACAAGAATTGTGGTACATTTACACAATGGAATACTACTCAGCCACCAGAAACTACGACTTAACCAAATTCTTAAGAAAATGGCTGCATCTAGAAAATATCATCCTAATTGAGATAACCCAGTCACAAAAGAACAGACATAATATGCGGTCACCGATAGTGGGAAGCTAACCCCAAAGGTTCAAACTGCGCCAGACACATCTCACAGACTGTCTGAAGTCTAAGAAAAAAGAAAACAGAACAAAAAAATTGTCATGCTCAATCCTTACCTACCAAGAATACATTGACAAATTCCGGGTTGTACCATGTATTACATGTACTGTTGCTCATTGTTAAAAAAATATCTTTACACACCAAGAAAACTTTGACTATTTTCAGGTTGCATATTGCTTTACATGTACTTTTTGCTCATTGTAACTGGTGGTATCTTGATCACACTATCAAACCTTCAAAAAAAAAAAAAAAACAAGTACTGACAAAAATGTATTATATACTTTTATGCAAAAAATGCTTAAAATCTGTAAATTTATCTTTGTTCGTTAAAATAATGTTGTTAAAAAATGTTGTCTAGTTGAGAAGCGCATATTGTGATGAATCAGTGAAACAACTGACAAAAGAATTCCCCAACTCTCATGTGAACAGGAAGTCATAGGACACTAAAAATAAAACACTACAAAGAAATAAAAGAGAGAGAGGACAAGGCAATTTCCAACAGCAATTTTCAGACGCAGACTAAAGAGAGTACAAACAAAACAAGAAGAAGATAGGAGCTATGGAATGAAAAAGAAGCCAGCATATTAGACCATATTGCCAGGTTTTAAGAACTGGCCCCTTCAGGGACCAAACCCCTCATTGCTGGGAATTCAAAAAGAGTTTCCCACAACTTAGTGACAGGAAGTTCCATCATTCCACTGTTCTCACTGCACCTCTGCTGTCTCAAGGTCAGGACGTTGTGGTGGGATGCTAGTCCTAAGTGTCCGAGGAACCAGAGAACATCCTAAAGCTGCAGTTGTTGAGCTGTCCTCCTATGACATTCAGAGTTGGTCCCATCTCCTGCCAGGATTCCATATTCTAACTCAAAGTTTCATATCTAAAAATCAACTCTAATTGTCCTGGATGATAAAGGCCAAGCCGATTTTAACAAGGAATCCAGAAGCCTTCCAATACTGGAAGCTGGGAGAACATCAAAAAAATGAGTGTGCCTCTTGTAAATACTGTACAGGGTCTTGTACTTTCAGGGATGTGCCTATGGACTTCACACTAGAGGAATGGGAATGTCTATGTTCTGCTCAGAGGACACTGTACAAGGATGTGGCATTGGAGAATTGCAATAATTTATTGTTTTTGGAAAATCATCTCATATCTGGAACGCATGGTAAGGTCGTGGATAAATTCCTTGACCATGTGAATGTCCAAGAGCAGTTTTCTAAATGGGATGAAATTAGGAAAATCACTCTTGAATCCACCCAAAGTATATTTTGTCAAACTAATCACCAATATGACTCTCATCGATCCTCAAATCTAAAAAAATGGAAAACTGTAAAAACCAGAGGTGTTTGTAAATATAAAAACTGCATAATGATTTCAAATGAATGTACTATCTCTAGTGTAAATGCAGGAATCCACACAGATCATTTACCTACAAAAGTAATCTAGAGCTCATCAGAGAATTCATACAGGAGATAAAACTTACAAATGCAGTAAATATGACAAATGTTTTGGCCAGCAATATGATCTTATTAGTCATCAGAGAATCCATACAGAAGAAAAACCTTACAAATGCTCTGAAAGTTAACAAATATTTTGGCCAACTATCTCATCTTAGTAATCATCAAAAAATTCATGTACAAGAGAAACCAAATAAATGCAGTGAATGTTTCAAATGCTTTGGCTGACAATACCATCTTGGTAGTCATCAGAGAATTCATACAGGAGAGAAACCTTACAAATGTATTGAATGTAAAAAATGTTTTGCTCACAAAATAAGACTGAGAATTCATCAGAGAACTCATACTGGAGAGGAACCTTACAAATGCAGTAAATGTGACAAATGCTTGGAACACAAAGGCACTCTTATATAAATAAGACCATTTATACAGGAACTAAACCTTACACATGTAGTAAACGTGAGAAATCTTTTAGCCTACAGTCCTGACTTAGGATTCATCAGAGAATTCATCCATGAGAGAAACCTTATTAATGTAGTGGATGTGACAAATGTTTCACCCAAAAAGGCAGTCTTCATTTACATGAAAGAATATATGGGAGAGAAACCTTACAAATGGAAAAAATGTCACAAGTGCTTTAAGTACAAGTACAGTTTGCAACATCATCAGACAATCATTCCCCGAGAGATACCTTACAAATGCAGTAAATATGACAAATGCTTTACTCACCAAGTTAGTCTGAAAAGACATAAGAGAATTCATACATGAGATAAAATTTCGAAATGTCATGTTTATGACTAATGCATTAAGTATAATGTCAGTCTGATTGATTGCATACAGTAGAAAAACATCGTAAATTAAGTGAATGAGACAATTTTTACCTACAAAAGTTTTCTAAAAAGTCATTAGAGAATATTTACTGGGGAGAAAACTTTTAAGTGTATTGAAGTTGTCAGTGCTTTCTTTTGGTTTATCTCTTTGAATGTGAGTTCAAAGTATATTACAGCTGACAATCTTCAGAGATGTAGTGAATGGAGAAATACGTACGACTGCATTTCAGGCCAAAGAAACCATTTGCAAAAGTTTTCTGGTGAAAATATAATCCGAAGAAACAATTTGGCATATTTTCAATCAGGATGTATTTTTGCAGCACTTGATGTTCCCCACTAGACAACTTGTTTGATTAGAAAACAATTGTGAAACCCTTGATGAAATATTCAAATATTAGGGAAGGTCAATAGTTTTGTGGGAGAAACTCTAAAATATCACAATATAGAAAAGTTTTTCTTAAACTTTTACTTGTTCCTTCTCAAAAGTTGGAAGATGAAGACAAGAGGGAAGCCAGAAGTACATAGTCTTGTGTAACACTCTCACGGCAACAGAAATTACTCATTTCAAAGGGAAAACAGAGCTCCCTATATCTAATAAAACTGACAGCATGATATTTAATTCAAATAATCAAATTCAGTCAAATGATACTTTAAAAAGCATACTGGATTCATTGAGCCTCCAAGACTACATTTTCTCTAAAAATAAAGACATCAACTGATGTAAAGTCTCCTTGAAGATTCTTATTCTTATTAAACTCATAATTCTTATGAAATATTGATTTTCTGTTTTACGAAAATAACAGTGTCTGAGTCCCTTGTGCTGCAGTCAACAATTCCTTCCCCATCGTCTTGTAAATAAAGATGACTAATTCAACAAGGAAAAAAAAGTTGCCCACAGGCTAACCTGGGTCATCCCCCCCCCCTGTTTCAAGGTCTATCCATTCAGTACTAGAGATGTCCCCATCATGAATTCACTTCTTTCTTACCTCTGATCCCATACCCTGACTTACTCACCAACAACACAGTGTGTTCAGTCCATCCACCCTCAATATCTACTTGAATTCTCTTTCTGAGAATGAGTCAATCATTCTACCTATTTACTCCTTGTTATTTTGCTTTGGTATTTCTGTGGCTAGTATCTTCTTTATCTTCTATTTTACTGATGAGACCCACTTAGAACGCATAGGTCTCAAGTCTGTGTTACCTCACTCTTGCTGATTTAGAATTACACCTGACTTCTCAACAGAGTCTGAAAGATAAATGTCTCTTGGAGATACATGACTTACAGTAATTAAGAGAACACAGATGACAATTTACACTATTAAAAATAAAAAACTTCACTCACAATTGTTGAAGATAAAAATATTTCCTTGTCAAACTCGACTTTAAACTTCTATCCTCAAACCCAGCCCTACAAAATATATTAGGAGGAAATATCCAACTGGTCATGGTTAACCATACTCAGGAATATACAGGAAATAATTTCAGTAACGCACAAATAAAATAAGTGAAACATACACACACACACATAGAAATACAAACCTTTATCACCACCAAAACCAGTACCAAAATAACTGGCTTTGAAAGTTATTTGTCATTAGCATTAATCAATATCAACAGACTAGGCTGAGCAAGAAAAATGCTCTAATTAAGCGACTGCATACAAAAACAAGATCCTTCAATCTGCTACATACAAGAAACACACCTCACAAACAAAGATAGTGCAGCTTCAAATCATTTGCCCGCTAAAAGAAATTTCAATAAAACTGACCCATTAAAAAAATGGAGTAGCAAGCCTAGTCCATAATAAGTTAGAATTTGGCACATTTAATCCCCTGATCCCCTAACATGTCCTACTTACCCTACACTTAGTTATTTTCATCTATTTGTCCTTATTATCTATTTTATTTCCCCTTTGAGAAGGATTCAATCATCTTTTCTCTTCCCTCAATGATATGCGGCTTTGGTGGATATAGATATAATTCTGTGTATCTTCTAATTTACTGATGATATCCACTTATTAGGGAATAGATACCATGAATGTTCATTGGTTGGTGTTATCTCACTCATGGTTTCTTAGAATTAGACCTGACTGTGCAACAAAGACTTTAAAAGCTGTTAGGATCTGTACAGATGTCTTACAGATATTAAGAGAAACTGAGACACCAACTTACACTAATATACACTTGAATAAAAGAAAACAAAAGAAAACAAAAGTCAATGTAACAGTTGTCTTTGGGTAATCTCATTGACAATTAGTTTTCTTAGTCATTAATGACTCTTGCTGCAACTCTCTCTGAATGTTACAAAATTAATCATCTAGTTTCTTTTGAAGCAGTGTATTGCACTAATAATCTTACATTATTTAGGAATCGACTCATCCCCTGCCTTCAGATAATTAAGAATCTAAAATTTGACTTCTAGAAACTGCTCCAAGAGGAAGAGAATGTTAAGGCCTAGATGAGAAGTTAGTGCTTACATGAAAATTGTCTGTCTATCTTTTCATTTAGTGATGTTACAAATGGTGTAAAGATATATATATATATATATATATATATATATATATATATATATATATATATATATACTTATTCATTCAGTTTTGTACCAGCAAATGTTCTTTGGATTACTAATAACAAAACAAATTCAATTATCTAAAATTGTATAAATATATATATGCACCCTCTCATGCCCTAAGGAATAGAAAATTCTGTTATTTTTGGTGGTTTGGTGTTCTTGTAAACCCATAACTACAGAAGTAAAGTAAGAAAATGAAAAGTAAAAATATAAAGTAAAGCATGTATAGTAGCCACAATAAGCTTGGACCCTACCCAAACATGAAGCTACATTTCCTATGCCTCTCTATGAACTTTTATGCTTTTCCTTTAATACGCTGCCCCTAGCATGTACGCCAACACAGGACAGACACCTCTACCAATGTAAGGAGCTATTTGAAGCAAGACTTCCATTTTGAGTAGGATTGAGGGAGGTTTAAATATCCAACACTTACCTGTGAACTGACATTCTGCTTGGGAGAATCATATGTACATGGGTAACTAATATCTTGGTTAACATGTTAAGACATAAGTGTTAGGAGAGACAAGTGTGCTGCCATACTTAAATTGACTCTGAAATTGAAGTTGAATACATGTACATCAAGGACAGGTTCCTAAGGAAATCCCGTGTCACAAAACATTAATTGGTCAGATACCTACCCAATGATAATTGTGGATCCCTGGCTTAAAATTGGTATGTAATTATAATTGGTGATGAAAGCCAGCTGTCAAGTCTCTTATATTGTCTTGATCAATCTATCTTAGGGTCATTCATCCCAGATGAGTAAGACTGGTCTCTGAGTTGGTTCTGCAATGATCTGCAAACCATAACAGTTTGAAAGGTGAATTTTCATTCAGTCTTTTACCAGCAAACTTTCCTTAGATTACAAATAACAAAACAAATTCAATTATCTGTAATTGTATTTGTAACAATATTGTCTACTCTAATTTAACTATTACTCACTAGATTTAATTGTTGTCTCAGAGGATTGTTGCTGGATAAGGTCACTCTTACACTTTCTTATCTCTAGGAGACTTCCTCAAATAATTTGTTCTATCCTTCATTGTTCTCCAAACAAAATCATTCAAACTATATTCTCTTGAATTCTGACTGAATTTGTCTGTTTGGCCAAAACAACTTTTGGCAACATGTTCTAATATCTGACAAAGTCTTTCTTATTATCTGGTATCAACTGTTTTTACATGAACTTGCAAATGATATCAACTCCATTGCACTCACAGAACTCATCTGAGTGTCAGGGCACTGAAATGAATTCCACTTACCTTACCTAGGCTGAACTGCCTTTTACTTTAGAAATTAAATATTTGTACTAAGGGATTTTCTGTTCTACCTAAATCATTCTGTAATCCATGGCATGTCTACAGTCAGGGAAATGAAACAACAACTAGGAGGATTTTGATTGAGATCTCTTGTCAGAGCAGCCATGTTGCTGGATAAGAATTTTTTAACAAATTAAAATCACTATAGGTTTTAAGAGGTAAGAGTACTCAGCAGAAGTGAGAAGAAAGAAATTTTTATAGGGACACATGTATATCTTGAGATATCCCAACAGAGAGAAGAAAATAAAAATCAAAGAAAATGAAGTGGGATAATATCTGGAAGATAACTATAGGCAAAATACCAACTCTACAAAAACCCTTTTTAAAGGAGGAAAGGAACCTGGAACAGCCAGAACTAGAAGTGGGGAGGGACATCAGAACACATCATAATACAAGTATTGTAAAAATATAAATTGGTTGTCTGGCTCCAACTTTCAGACACATTGTAGTACATTGAGCTCCACAGAGAGAGCACCATTGTAAGTGAGATCTGAAATACACTGGGTTGCTCTGCCTTCAGAGGAAAATCAACTAAACATGGGCAAAGGAGATTCTAAGAAGTCAAGAAGCAAAATGTCCTCGTATGCATTCTTTGTGCAAACCTGCCAGGAGGAGCACAAGAAGATACTTCTGTCAACATCTCAGAGCTCTCCAAGAAGTGCTCAGAGTTTGAAGACCATGTCTGCTAAAGAAAAGGGAAATGTGAAGATATGGCAAAGGCTGGCAAGCCTCATTATGATGGAGAAATGCAAACATCCCTCTTAAAATGGAGATCAAGAAGAAGTTCAAGGATCCCAACAAACCAAAGAGGCCTAATTTGGCTTTCTTCTTGTTCTTTTCTGAGATCTACCCAAAAGTCAAAACTGACCATCCTGGCATATCCATTGGTGATGTCGCAAAGAATCTAGTAGAGATGTGGAAAAACACTGCTGCAGATGACAAGCAACCCTATGAAAAGATGCTCCCCCAACCTGAAGGACAAGTACAAGAGCTGAAGGAAAACCCGATGCTGCAAAAACAGGGGTGGTCAAGGGTGATAAGAGCAATAAAAATAAGGAAGAGAAAGATGAGGAGGAGAATGATGAGGGTGACTACGAGGAGGAGAAAGAGGATAAGGAAAATGAAGAAGATGCTGATGATGAATAAATTGGTTTTAGCACACTTTTTTTCTATAAAGAATTAAATTTCTCTGTACTGAACTCACTCCTTTTAGAGAAAAAAATGAAATATAAGGCTGTGTAATATTTGTTTGAAATCAAGACACGGTACATGGAACTGTTAGGGAAGTTTTAGGAACTGTAGTCTGATTGGAAAAAGTGGGACACTGGAACACAAGGAATTTAATGGTAGAGCCACAACTTGTGGGAAAAAGGAAAAGAAAAAATGTAGACAAGAAGTGGTTCCTTGGGAACAGGCCCCAGTGCAAATAACCATGAACCTGTGAAAAAGAAGAACTAAAGAATTATGTGATCCTATAAATCAACAACAAAATAAAGTTCGAAAACTTAAAAGATGGGGTAGATTTTATCCCAAGGCAACAGCAGAACCATTATATTAATAATTATAATCAATTATTTATTACATATAATTAACATATTATATAGGGGTTTCATTATTTGCAATTTTGGAAGTACTTATTTTGCTTTTTTATTTTACAGCAGGGTACAACTAACAGATTGTCTTAACTCTAATAAGAAACTTTGACATTTTAACTTGTATATCTTGTATTGAAGTTGGGATAAATACACATTGCAATGTAGGTTGGGAGCAGAACCTAGTAGTTTTAATGAGAATGGCGCCATGGACTAAGAGATTTGAATGTTTGATTCTAGTGTAACTGTTTGGGAAATATTAAGAGGCATGCCATTACTGAAGGAGATTTGATGATGGTGTGAAATTGAGGTTTCAGAAACCCTTGTATGCTAATCTAGTTCTTTTGTTCTTTTACTCATAGTCTGTCTGTCTGTCTGTCTGTATGTCTGTCTGTCTGTCTGTCTCTCCTTCCCCCACCTCCTCCAATCTCTGCTTCATACTTGTGGAGAGCAAGAAAGCTCTTAGCTACTGCTTCAGACATCATGTCTGCTGCCTGCTGTCCTGCTTCCCCTTGTGACAGCCATGGACTCTCACTCTCTGAAACTATAAGCAGGTCCCCAATAAACTCTCTCTCCTGTTAAGTTTCCTTGGTATAGTATAATTCAAGGTAATAGAAAAGTAATTTAAACCAAGAATAGTGCTACTGATTCTGCTTGTAAACATCATTTTCTTCCATGGTCCACCTAAGAGCTGCTAATCTTTACTCATATATTCCTATTGATCTTGCTCTTTATCCCAAAACGATAATGTGATGCTTTCCATCTAACCATTACCTTTCCCATTCAATAAGTTGTTAAAATGCTGTTAAGGCCTGTTACTCGATGGAGACCTTTGATCAGACAGTAACTAAGAAAGACCCAGAGGACACAAATGCACAATTTTAATTTAGTATAATGTCCATGACTGCATCAAAACTTTACCCAAGCTTGGACAAACATCTATAGGCAAGAGCAGTTGACTGAGATCTCAGAAAAGATGCTGAGCTGTGGGAGTGGCTTCTTTAAGGGCTTTGCTGAAAGGTAAAGTTGGGCAGTTGAACAAGGTCATGATTGGAACTAAAAACAACTTTGATGTGTTAGCCATAAGAGTGAAAATGAGTAGTGAGCAGAGATGGTTTCTGATAAACTCACTAATGAAGGAGTTTTAGACTTTGATAGAATAGTACCTTCACTCCGAAGAAGCAGCAATTGAAAAGGAGACTGAATGGTAAGAAATATAATATGTCAGCTCCATGACTCATGTTAAGGTATTCATCAGTAACCTCTAGAAGAACAGCCTTGTGATTTTAGTATTCATATCATGATGCAAGTTGAAAAAACATTGTGTCTTAGAGTTTTATTATTGTGAATGAACCCAATGTCTTAGACAATTCTTAGGAAGGAAACCATTTAAAGGAGTTAGGGCTGCCTTATATTTTCAGAGATTCAGTCTGTTATCATTATGGTGGCAAACATGGCTGCATCCAGGTAGACATGATGCTCAGGAAAGAGCTGAGAGTGGTTTCTATTTCTTCATCCACAGGCAGCAGAGAGGAACTGTGTGCCACACTCTGAGTAGCCTAAACATCAGAGACCTCAAACCTTGAAGGACAGTGATGCACTTCCTCAAATAAAGGCAAATCTAAACCATCGAGGCCACATATCCAAATATTTTCACTTCCAGTATACTTAGCATTTAAACTCATGAAACTATGGGGGCCATACCTATTGAAAACACAACACTGTCTTTGTTTCACACTCCAGGATTTTGTTTTCCTACTCTGTGCTTAGACAAATCAAATTATTGAAACAATTTTTAATACCTGAACATAGCCAAGTGAGCCCACCACTACTACCACCTAAAATCAGTAAAAGAAGACTTTATTTGAAATTACTTCTTAGATATTTGGGGAAATGGTATTCAAATTTTACTAACTTTCTCAAAGATTGCAATGAAATCATGTTTATTTACAAAATATTACTCAATTCTCTCTCTCTCTGTCTATCTATGTATCTGTCTCCCCTCTCCCCACCTCTCTCTGTCTGTCTTCTTACATAAGGTAAATATGATTGTATCTGTATTTTTACTTAGTAATAGTAGATGGTTAAGAAATAGTAGATATTTGCCTTGTTCACTGCATACAAGCCTGATTCTCCTGCAGTTGCACTGGTGTTCCTCTTTTGTCTATTCTGAGATAAGTAGGTCATTCATCAGCATTTCTAATTTTTTGATTATCTTTATTTTGTGAATAAATTCCATATCTGCAGTTTTTTAAAATTAGATACTCTGTATGTACATTTTCCCCTGCCCTGCTCCCATTCCCCTCCACATGCAGTTGCTTTCAAAAGTGCAATCTCTTCTGGTCCCCATCTCCACCCCATTGCCTTGTCATTCATCTGTATTTGGTCAACCTACCCTCTCTGGAACAAGAGCCTCTTCTCACTTTGATGAAATACACTGTTGCTTCAGTTATATACCCAACTGGATTAATAAGTCTCTTAAAAATGGACAGAAATTGGTGTTTACTCCATGAAAATTTTGGAGGGTTTCGTTGGATGGTAATGTTGTCCTTCACATGAGGTTTCAACCCCTTTCAGCTCCTTAGGTCCTTTCTTTAACAACCTCATTAGGATCCCTGAATTCAGATGAATGGTTATCAGCAAGCATGATTAGCTGTATCTTCATGACTCTAGCATGTTCCCTGAGGGGGTTTCTTTGTCTGGTTCCTGCCAGTAAGTACTTTCATTTCTATTTTACTAGTTTGAACCGTATCAACAGGAAGGAGGAGTAATAGTAATAGATATTTCTTGAGACCTGGGTTTTGGTTCAATGTTTACCTGTGTTCGAGTATAGAAGCTTAATAAGTAATGCAGCAGAATTGAAGATATAATACTAAATTATCCTTTGAGTTTCTGCCATTATAATAGTTAGCAGTAACTATATTATCATCTTGGCAGGTTATTAGAAAGGTGAGTTTGGTTGGATCCCCACTCTCTGTTTCTCTTCCTCCACTCTCTCCATAGATCTCTTCAGTCAATCCACAACACCTAAGACTCTCCTCACTCTCTCTCTCTCCTTTCTACCTTTCATGTCTCAAACGAGGCAACAAAGTTATGAACTTTCAGGAACACATGACACTCAGAACTAAGTTGATTTTGAGTCTTTGTCTGCCTGCCCTGACCTGCAGGATAGTCAATGGGAACCCAGGATCACCAAAAAGAGAATGAAAGACAAGAGATAAAAAGAACAGACAGCAAGACAGGAGGTCTGATCAAACTGACAAATTTATTTTTCATACACGAGTTTTATACAGGTTGATGAAGGAAATAAAACATATGACTAAGGATCTTTCCTGTTACAGGACTTTTCACAGTCTGCTTTGTGGAGAATAACATAAGGATGGGGACTACTCATGTGTAGAAGAGAATGTTCTGCAGAGCAGGGTGTGTCACCTGGGAGAACTACCTACTCAGAATCAGAGATCACCTGACTTCTGGAAATAGCCTCAATCATGGAAAACAAAAACATAGGCTGAGATATATATAAAATGGTGTTACTAGGCACACTTCCTGCCCAAGGCCAGGCCCATCCCAGATTCTTCACCTCCCACAGGTAACTGGGAGCTTGAAAGTGCTGTAGGTGTGCTTTCCATCCTAAGTAGAAGAGTGAGTTAACTTCTTCTACCCACATTCTATCCCGGGAGAGGCCACCCAGAACTCTCCAGGCACAGGCAGAGACTACCCGGGGGAAAACACTTTCAAGCCAAGGTCAGACCCAGCCCAAGTACATCAAGACTGGGCTCTGCCATAGGAATTCACAACCTACCCAGAGAGAGGAATACCCAGAATCAATCTTCCTATAAATATCATGTGCCCTCTGACCCACAAGAGAGACAAGCTCCAGTAAGAGACAACAAGATCACCTAGCATCATGAATAACAAGATGGCAAGAGGCAAGCACAAGACTCTAAGAAACAAATATCCAGACAACCTGGCGACATGGATACCCAGTTCTCCCACCACAGCAAATAGTGGATATCTTCAATAACAAGAAAAACAAATAGTGTCTCAGGTGACACTACTCTGCCTATCAGTCCAAAACCAGAAGCTGTAAGAATCCACATCCCACCATCTGTATGTTTTGGTGCACTTCCGTTTATGGAGTCCACAAAAATGCAGCTCAACAGAGCAAAGTAAATCAGAACAATACATGCCTGTCACAAGCAAAGAATCTTTGATCACTATCGCTTGTCCTTTTGTTTGCCTGCCTTTTACACACCATACTCTCTGATGTGTTCCTTAGCCTATTTGTGCCAGCAAAACACCATCCAAACAAAATTCCATAGAAACCTCAAATATGTACCGCAGCTAGTCAGCATACTTCAGTCTCTTTCAGGGAGTACTTTTCTCCCCCTTCTTTTGACTGAGCATCTCACCTTTTAAAAACGACACATCTCCTTCATACTTCTTTGATAACAGAACAGTTTTCATTCTTCAATTCTTAACATTACGGCACCTCCCCCAGTGCCCAGTACCTACCTCTCACTCAGAGCATCCAGTCACTGGGTCCTCA
This sequence comes from Micromys minutus, assembly GCF_963924665.1. Taxonomy (NCBI): domain Eukaryota; kingdom Metazoa; phylum Chordata; class Mammalia; order Rodentia; family Muridae; genus Micromys; species Micromys minutus. Next base: position 27,440,814 of record NC_137958.1, read on the forward strand.
TCCCAGCATGCACTCCAACACCAGGGCAGCGAGGACATTCAGGTCACTCACATCGGGATGAGCTTCCAGAATCTCGTCGATCTTAAGTTTCTGCTCAGAGCCAGGGAAGATGTTCAGCAACCCGTCTCTCAGCTTGATTGTCTCGGCAAAAGATCTCTTTGCCGGCACTGGAACGTTCTGCTGCAATGTTGGAAGTGTGGGAAGCATGTCCAGGGATGCAGAGGAGGGATGCGGAGGAAGACTAGGGTTCACAGTGGCTCCATGCATCCGGGATGGAGCCTCGGGGCTTTCTTTGGCTCCATCGGATTTGTTGCTCGGGAATGCAAGGTCAAATATGCCCATACCAGGCCCAGCATTGGGTCTTGGCTGCCTGTCTCGAAGAAAGTCTTCCTTTTGAAGAAATTTGTCTAGCCGGGGTCCATTTCTTCCCAGAGGGTCTTGAGGAACCATAAATATGTCCCCCACAAAAGTGTACTGAAGCAGTCTCGTTGTAATAATTTCTCTCCAGGACACTGACTCTGTCACAAGCTCTCTCAAGTTATCATTAGTCACAATGATACCCCCATTCGTCTCTGCTAACTCTAGCAGGAACCTGTCATCATGAGAAGCAATTCTTCGTTGAAAGACCTTCCGAGTAGGTGTTACAAATCTTATTTTCTGTTCCTTACATTACTTTATTGTAAAGCATCTTCTCAGGTTCTTAGTCAAAATGGCCAACTAAAAGGGAAAGAGAAGGGGTGCTTGCTTTGTGTTTTCTAGGCTTTCTTTTGAAACATGGAGGTGTTACTTGGCCACATCATAGGAATCTACAAGGAGGGTGATACTCTAACAATCAAAGGAACAGGCACTGTTCAAAAAGGAATGCCCTATAAGTGTTCCCATGGCAAAGTGGGAAGAGTCAACAATGTCATGCAGCATGCCTTGGGAATGCTTGTAAACAAACAAGCAAGTTAATGGCAAGATTGTGGACGAGAGGATCAGTGTGTGGATTGAGCACATCAAGCACTCAAAAATCAGAGACAGTTTCTGAAGGGGGTGAAAGAGAACAGTAAATAGGAAAAGGGAAGCAAAGGGAAGGGCTCCTGGGCTCCACTGATTTACCAGCCTGAGCTTCCAAGAGACACACACTTTGTGATGATCAATGGATGAGACTCTGAGCTGCTGGGACCATTCCTGATGAATCAACTGTCTAATATATAAGAAAATGAATAAAAAACATGGATGCAATGTATTCTTTAATCTGGGTAGAAGAGTGGGAAGGCTTTTCTTTTTCCAGGTACATGGATTCTTGACCAAAGCTATTGTATGTAGATAACACATAGAAATCAAATACAATACAATTGAATCAGCTCAAAATATATAAATACTAGAGGAGAAATAGAGAATGTGATTTGAGATCTACCAAACCACAGGTGGCTTTGGGGAAAGATGAAAATATACTTCCCTCGACCCATGGGATAGGCAAGATATAGACACACATGCCTATGGCATAAAACTCTGGCTGGATATTGGATATTACTGTGAAGCCACACATTGTGTTTTTATCAGACAAAGAATTGGAGGTGTGGTAAGCCTCATTATTAACAGGAACCTGTCATTTCACAGTCTAGAAAACTGCATGCTCTTAATGCGTACATTTAATTCCAAACATTCAAGGTTAGTTTGTAGAAGGTAGCATCAGGGCTTAAAAATAATGTCTAATTGAGAAGCACATATTGCGATGAATCAGTGAAACATCTGACAAAAGAATTCCCCAACTCTCACATAGGACACTTAAAATAAAACACCACAAAGAAATAAGAGAGAGAGGACAAGGCAATTTCCAAGAGCAATTTTCAGACGCAGACTGAAGAGAGTACAAACAAAACAAGAAGAAGACAAGAGCTAGGGAATGAAAAAGAAGCCAGCATATTAGACCATATTGCCAGGTTTTAAGAACTGGCCCCTTCAGGGACCAAACCCCTCATTGCTGGGAATTCAATAAGAGTTTCCCAACACTTAGTGACAGGAAGTTCCACCATTCCACTGTTCTCACTGCACCTCTGCTGTCTCATGGTCAGGAAGTTGTGGTGGGATGCTAGTCCTAAGTGTCCGAGGAACCAGAGAACATCCTAAAGCTGCAGTTGCTGAGCTGTCCTCCTATGACATTCAGAGTTGGTCCCATCTCCTGCCAGGATTCCATATTCTAACTCAAATTTCATATCTAAAAACCAACTCTAATTGTCCTGGATGATAAAGGCCAAGCCGATTTTAACAAGGAATCCAGAAGCCTTCCAATACTTGAAGCTGGGAGAACATCAAAAAGAATGAGAGTGCCTCTTGTAAAAACTGTACAGGGTCTTGTACCTTCAGGGATATGCCTATGGACTTCACACTAGAGGAATGGGAATGTCTATGTTCTGCTCATAGGACACTGTACAAGGATGTGGCATTGGAGAATTGCAATAATCTATTGTTTGTGGAAAATCATCTCATATCTGGAATGCATGGTAAGGTTGTGGATAAATTCCATGACCATGTGAATGTCCAAGAGCAGTTTTCTAAATGGGATAAAATTAGGAAAATGACTCTTGAATCCAACCAAAGTACACCTTGTCAAACTAATCACCAAGATGACTATCATCAATCCTCAAATCTAAAAAGATGGAAAACTGTAAAAACCAGAGGTGTTTGTAAATATAAAAACTGCATAATAATTTCAAATGAATATACTATCTCTACTGTAAATGCAAGAATCCACACAGATCATTTACCTAAAAAGTAATCCAGAGCTCATCAGAGAATTCATACAGGAGATAAAACTTACAAATATGACAAATGTTTTGGCCAGCAATATGATCTTATTAGTCATCAGAGAATCCATACAAAAGAAAAACCTTACAAAAAGTTAACAAATATTTTGGCCAACTATCTCATCTTAGTAATCATCAAAAAATTCATGTACAAGAGAAACCAAATAAATGCAGTGAATGTTACAAATGCTTTGGCTGACAATAACATCTTGGTAGTCATCAGAGAATTCATACAGGAGAGAAACCTTACAAATGTATTGAATGTAAAAAAATGTTTTGCTCACAAAATAAGACTGAGAATTCATCAAAGAACTCATCCTGGAAAGAAACCTTACAAATGCAGTGAATATGACAAAGGCTTTACTCACCAAGTTAGTCTGAAAAGGCATCAGAGAATTCATACATGAGATAAATTTTCAAAATGTCATGTTTATGAAAAAGGCATTAAGTATAATGCCAGTCTGATTGATTGCATACAGTAGAGAAACATCGTAAATTAAGTGAATGAGACAATTTTTACCGACAAAAGTTTTCTAAAAAGTCATTAGAGAATATTTACAGGGGAGAAGACTTTTAATTGTATTGAAGTTGTCAGTGCTTTCTTTTGGTTTCTCGCTTTGAATGTGAGTTCAAATATATTACAGCTGACAATCTTCAGAGATGTAGTGAATGGAGAAATATCTACTTCTGCATTTCAGGCCAAAGAAACCATTTACAAATGTTTTCTGGTGAAAATATAATCTGAAGAAACAATTTGGCATATTTTTCAATCAGGATGTATTTTTGCAGCACTTGAGGTTCCCCACTAGAAAATTTTTGATTAGAAAAAAATTGTGAAAACCTTCAATAATTATTCAAATACTAGAGAAGGTCAATAGTTTTGCTGGGAGAGACTCTTAAAATATCACAATATAGAATAGGTTTCTTTAAACTTTTACTTCTTACCCTTCAAAAATTACAAGATGAAGACATGTAGAAAGCCAGAAGTTCATAGTCTTGTGTAACACTATCCTGGCAACAGAAATTACTATTTTCAAAGGGAAAACAGAGCTTTTTAAACCTAATAAAACTGACAGCATGATATTTCATTGAAATAATCAAATTCAGACAAATGATACTTTAAAAAGCATATTGGATTCACTGAGCCACCAAGACTACATTTTCTCTATAAAATAAAGACATCAACTGATGTAAAGTCTTCTTGAAGATTCTTATTCTTATTAAACTCATAATTCTTATGAAATATTGATTTCCTGTTTAATGAAAATAACAGTGCCCGAGTCCCTTGTTCTATGGTAAACAAATCCATCCCCATTGTTCTGTAAATAAATATGACTAATCAACAAAAAAAAAAAAAAAAAGTAGCCCACAGTCTACCCTGGGTCATAACCCCATTTCTACGTCTATCCATTCATTACTACAGATGTCTTCATCATGAATTCACTTCTTTTTTACCTCTGATCCCATACCCTGCCTTACTCACCAACAACACAGTGTGTTCAGTCCATCCTCCCTCAATATCTACTTGAATTCTCTTTCTGAGAATGAGTCAGTCATCCTACCTGTTTACTCCTTGTTATTTTGCTTTGGTATTACTGTGGCTAGTATCTTTTTATCTTCTATTTCCCTGATGATACCCATTTAGAGCGCTTAGGTCTCATGTCTGTTTTACCTCACTCTTGCTGATTTAGAATTACACCTGACTTCTCAACAGAGTCTGAAAGTTAAATGTCTCATGCAGATACATGACTTACAGTCATTAAGAGAACACAGATGACAATTTACACTACTAAAAACAAAAACCTTCACTCACAATTGTTGAAGATAAAAATATTTCCTTGTGAAACTCAACTTTATACTTCTATTTGCAAACCCAGCCCTACAAAATACATTAGGAGGAAATATCCAACTGATGGTGATTAACCATATTCAGGAAAATACAGGAAATAATTTCAGTACCACACAAAGAAAATAAGTGAAACATACACACACACATAGAAATACACACGTTCATCACCACCAAAACCAGTATCAAAATAACTGGATTTGAAAGTTATTTGTCATTAACATTAATCAATATCAATAGACTCAGCTGAGCAAGAAAGAAGCTCTAATTAAGCGACAGCATACAAAAACAAGATCCTTCAATCTGCTACATACAAGAAACACACTTCACAAACAAAGATAGTGCAGCTTCAAATTATTTGCCCGCTAAAAGAAATTCCAATAACACTGACCCATTAAAAAAATGGAGTAGCAAGCCTAGTCTATAATAAGTTAGAATTTGGCACATTTAATCCCCTGATCCCCTAAAATATCCTACTTACCCCACACTTAGTTATTTTCATCTGTTTGTCCTTATTATGTATTTTATTTACCCTTTGAGAAGGATTCAATCATCTTCTCTCTTTTCTCAATGATATCTGGCTTTGGTGGATATAGATAGAATTCTGTGTATCTTCTAATTTACTGATGATATCCACTTATTAGGGAATAGATACCATGAATGTTCATTGGTTGAGGTTATCTCACTCATGGTTTCTTAGAATTAGACCTGACTGTGCAACAAAGACTTTAAAAGCTGTTAGGTTCTCTACAGATGTCTTACAGATATTAAGAGAAACAGAGATACCAACTTACACTAATATACACTTGAATAAAATAAAACAAAAGAAAACAAAAGTCAATGTAACAGTTGTCTTTTGGTGATCTCATTGACAATTAGTTTTCTTAGTCCCTTATGACTCTTTCTGCAACTCTCTCTGAATGTTACAAAATTAATCATCTAGTTTCTTTTGAAGCAGTGTATTGCACTAATAATCTTACAATATTTAGGAATCGACTTATCCCTGCCTTCAGATAATTAAGAATCTAAGATTTGACTTCTAGAAACTGCTCCAAGAGGAGGAGAATGTTAAGGCCTAGATGAGAAGTTAGTGCTTACATGAAAATTGTCTGTCTATCTTTTCATTTAGTGATGTTACAAATTGTGTAAAGATTATATATATATATAATAATATATATATTATATTATATATAATATATATATAATAATATATTATATATATATATATATAATATATATATATATATATATATTCATTCAGTTTTGTGCCAGCAAATGTTACTTGAATTCCTAATAACAAAACAAATTCAATTATTTATAATTGTATATATATATATATATACCGTCTCATGCTCTAAGGAATAGAAAATTCTGTTATTTTTGGTGGTTTGGTGTTCTTGTAAACCCATAACAACAGAAGTAAAGTAAGAGAGTAAAAAGTAAAAGTATAAAGTAAAGCATGTATAGTAGCCACAATAAGCTTGGACCCTACCCAAACATGAAGTGACATTTCCTATACCTCTCTATGAAATTTTATGCTTTTCCTTTAATAAGCTTCCCCTAGCATGCATGCCAACACAGGACAGACACCTCTACCCATGTAAGAAGCTATTTGAAGTAAGACTTCCATTTGAGTAGGATTGAGGGAGGATTAAATTTCCGACACTTACCTGTAAACTGACATTCTGCTTGGGAGAATCAAATGTACATGGGTAACTAATATCTTGGTTAACATGTTAAGACATGTGTGTTAGGCGAGACAAGTGTGCTGCCATACTTAAATTGACTCAGAAATTGAAGTTGAATACATGTACATCAAGGACAGGTTCCTAAGGAAATCCCGTGTCACAAAATATTAATTGGTCGGAAACCTACCCAATGATAATTGTGGATCCCTGGCTTAAAATTCCTCTGTAATTCTAATTGGTGATGACAGCCAGCTGTCAAGTCTCTCATATTGTCTTGATCAATCTATCTTAGGGTCATTCATTCCAGATGAGTAAGACTGGTCTTTGAGTGGTTTCTGCAATGATCTGCAAACCATAACAGTTTGAAAGGTGAATTTTCATTCAGTTTTGTACCAGCAAACGTTCCTTGGATTACAAATAACAAAACAAATTCAATTATCTATAATTGTATTTGTAACAATATTGTCTACTCTAATTTAACTATTACTCACTAGGTTTAATTGTTGTCTGGGAGGCTTTTTGCTGGATAAAGTCACTCTTACTCTTTCTTATCTCTAGGAGACTTCCGCAAATAAGTTGTTCTATCCTTCACTGTTCTCCTAATAAAATCATTCAAACTATATTCTCTTGAATTCTGACTGAATTTGTCTGTTTGGCCGAAACAACTTTTGGCAACAGTGCCCAGTACCTACCTCTCACTCAGAGCATCCACAGTCACTGGGTCCTCATCCCAGCATGCACTCCAACACCAGGGCAGCGAGGACATTCAGGTCTCTCACATCGGGATGAGCTTCCAGAATCTCGTCGATCTTAAGTTTCTGCTCAGAGCCAGGGAAGATGTTCAGCAACCCGTCTCTCAGCTTGATTGTCTCGGCAAAAGTTCTCTTTGCCGGTACTGGAACGTTCTTCTGCAATGTTGGAAGTGTGGGAAGCGTGTCCAGGGATGCAGAGGAGGGATGCCGAGGAAGACTAGGGTTCACAGTGGCTCCATGGATCCGGGATGGAGCCTCGGGGCTTTCTTTGGCTCCATCGGTTTTGTTGCTCCGGAATGCAAGGTCAAATATGCCCATACCAGGCTGAGCATTGGGTCTTGGCTGCCTGTCTCGAAGAAAGTCTTCCTTTTGAAGAAATTTGTCTAGCCGGGGTCCATTTCTTCCCAGAGGGTCTTGAGGAACCATAAATATGTCCCCCACAAAAGTGTACTGAAGCAGTCTCGTTGTAATAATTTCTCTCCAGGACACTGACTCTGTCACAAACTCTCTCAAGTTATCATTAGTCACAATGATACCCCCATTCGTCTCTGCTAACTCTAGCAGGAACCTGTCATCATGAGAAGCAATTCTTCGTTGAAAGACCTTCCGAGAAGGTGTTAAAGCTAATATCCCAACCTCATGGAGCTGGCTTAAGAAGTGCTGTTCTGTGGCCTTAGCATTCCGGCTTGTTCTCCACTGTGGGACAAACACAGTGATGTCTATGATGCCGAGCTTCCAAAAATATTCAACTGCGATCGCTATGCCACGGCAACTAAAGAACTTTCTCAGGCCGTGGGCCATTGCAACATTACTGCCATCTATAACAATAGGCTTCAAATCTCCTCTCGCTGGTGCATTTCTTAAGTCCAGCTGGAACGGTCTTTTCAGGATATCTCGAAATCTTTGCTCCACGGTAACTGAGGAATAGGTGTGATAAGAGGATCCTGCCCATCCGTAGGGCCGCAGCGGTGGGTAGAAGTGGGGATCCTTTGGCTTGAGTTGAGGAGAGCTGCAACAGCTAGAAGGTTGTTCACACTCAGGCTTCCTACTATTTGGACGTGAAGTTTCTGCTTGCTGTTGAAAATCATTCTCCGCCGTCTGTTCCGGGCTCCCTGGCAAAGATAGTGTGGACCATGGACTTGCCTCTGTGTCCTTGGGAGGAAGTGCAGCATTTCCAATGGGCTGTCTGTGGTGATCCTCCGTTTTATCAGTCACCACAGGTTCGCAAATATGGACTTCCACTTCTCTTACTGCCTCTGCTGTCTGCCCCTCTAGCCTTTTGAATATCAGGGCTACTTGTTCTTGGAGGACTCCAATTTCTTCTTGTTGCACAGCTAGCTGTTCAACCTTTTTGGACACCGTTTCGAGTTGTACACTTCTTTTTTCGAGTTCTTTTGAGAGGAAATTTAGGAAGATTCCAAATGAGAATTGCGAGACGTATACCCCAGCAACCACAAACTCCATCACCAAGTTGAAGAACTCCTTCAGTATCATGGGTAGGTCTTCAACCCTTACCCTTGTTGGTGAGGGATCCGGCCTGGGGTCTGCCATTTGTGGTGGTCTGCAGTCAGAGTCCACCTATACAACTGAAATGTTCTTTCCTCTTGGTTTCCTCTGTCTCACCTTCTTACAGGCTTTGTTCCTTGCTGTGGGTGTGAGGGTTGTGGGTCAAGAGTTCAGGAATGTCTCTGGGCACCGTGCCCAATGTGAGGAACTGATTCTTCCTGTGGAGACAGCCCTGGTGAATTTCTCTTCTTGATGGTTCTGTTAGAGGACCCCTCTACCCTGCTACTCTTAATGTTGGGGATCTTGGTATCCCACCAGGCTTTCTTGGCACCAGACGTCAGCCAACCAAATACACCAGATGTATCCTTTCTTTGCCAGAAGAAATTTTTCTGAGGTTGACTTTTGGTGAGGTTCTGGTTCCTCCAGAATTCTGGAAGACTGTGTCAACTCTACCTCTCCAAGATTACAGATTCAATCAAGCCTCTCCAAAATCTTCAGGCAATTGCTCAAATTAAAGTAGTCAGTTCTTCTTATCTGCTTTCTCCTTCTTATTCTCTGTCCAACTGTCTCCGCACAGACTCACAAAGGAGGTCAGGTGCACTCCAGTACATTCATCAAATGTACTCACAACTGTCCAGACAGAACATAGTTTTTCCTTCTTTGTGGTGCTTATATAGTGTTTCTAAAGAGAGGGGTGTGATTCCTGTTTCTCACACACGCTGTGAGATCTGATTGGTCACTTTTCCATGTCTCTTAATTAGATGATCTCCTTTGGGATTACAGGTGTGTGCTAAGGGTGTGTCTGGAATCCCCCAGGGTCACGCTGACCTTGAAGTTCCCTTGATTTGTTTTGGAGAGCTGTGTTCCTGGATAAAATTTCCTCTATAATCTGAGGAGAAGATTTGGCAGTCTTCTCTTTATCCAGGTACATGGATTAGAGACCAAAGCTGTTGTATGTCTATGACACATAGAAATCAAATACAATACAAATAAATCAACTCAAAACACATAAGTACTACACTAGAAAGAAAGAATGAGATTTGATGTCTACCATGCCACAAGTGACTATTAGGAAAGATGAAAATATATGTTCCTCAACCCCATGAGACTGGCAAGACACAGACACACATTCCTATTGCACAGAACTGTTGCTTGATACTGGATGTTACTGTGAACTCACACATTGTGTTGTTATTGCAAAAATATAGTGTAGCTCTGGTATGCCTCCTTCTTAACACAAACCTTTCATTTCTCTGTCTAGAAAGAAAGAATGCTCTTAATACATACATTTAATTCAAAACACTGAAGGTTAGTTTCTAGAAGGTAGCACCAGGGTTTAAAAATGACGTCTCATTGAGAAGCACACCTTGTGATGTTTCAATGAAACCTCTGACAGGAGAACAATTGTCCAAAGCGCGGGAGAACTGATAAAAGAGGTAAGCTAATTAAATAAAATGACTACAAAGAAATAAAAAGGAGAGCAAACACCTCTTATTTTAAGAGCAATTTCTAGAGACATGTTGAAGGGAGAAAAAGCAAGACAGGGGTAAGACAGATTGACCTGTAGAAAGACTCACTTCTTTATGTCTAATTTACTGAAAATACCCACTTAGAGGGAATTGGTCTCATGTCTGTGTTACCTCACTCTTCCTGATTTTGAATTACATCTGACTTCTAAACAGAGAATCTAAAAGACAAAGGATCTCATACAGATATCTTAAACTTATCAAGAAAACTCAGATGCCAACTGACACTGGTTTACAAAGAAAAACCATAAATCACTATTGATGAAGAAAAGAAATTTCCTTGCCAAACTCAAATTTAACTTTCTATCCCTAAGCAAAGACCTACAAATATATTAGGTGCAAATATCTAACTGATCGTGGTTTACTATATTCAAGAAAAGACAAGTAATAATATCACTACAGGAGTAAAAAAAGAAATGAAACACAGACACACACACATATACACACAATTATACACACACACACACACACAGAGAGAGAGAGAGAGAGAGAGAGAGAGAGAGAGAGAGAGAGAGAGAGAGAGCTCTATACACCATCATCACTACAGGAAACCTTACAAAATAAGAGGATTTGACAGTTATTTGTCATTAATGTCTTTCAATATCATCAGACTAGGTTGAGCAAGAAAAAGCACCAGTTAAGAGATTGCATAAAAAAACAATTTCCATCAATCTATTACATTAAAGAACCATATCTCACCAATAAAGATAGTACAGCTTCAAATTAAATGTCTGCTAATTTTTTTTAATTGACCCATTTAGTAAACTAGAGTAGAATGAAAAGTATATAAAAGATTTTTATCCACATTTAAACAATAGGTATATGAGAGATTTCATGTTCATCAAAGGAAAAATGTACAAGAATTCATCATGACTCTTCACTTCTCTGCGGCAAACACAAGGACACACTGATTCTTAAAAAAAACACCACTAAAGCTTCAATCCATCCTGAAACCAACATATTAACTGTGTCCACTTGAGTTAATTTTATATCCAGCCAATTTGCTGTAGGTGTTTATTAGCAGTTAAAGTTCCCTGGTTGAATTTTTATGGTCACTTAATTATACTATCCTATCATCTACAAAGAGTGATATTTTGACTTCTTCCTTTTCAATTTGTATCCCTTTGATCTCTTTTTGTTGTCTTATTGCTCTGCATAGTACTTTAAGTACTATCTTAAATAGGAATGGAGAGAGTGGACAGCCTTATTTAAACCCTGATTTTAGTGGGATTGCTTTAAGTTTCTCACCATTTACTTTGATGCTGGTTACTGGTTTGCTGTGTATTGCTTTTACTATATTTAAGTATGAGCCTTGATTACCTGACCTTTTGAAGAATTTTAAAATGAAGGGGTGTTGATTTTTGTCCAGTGCTTTCTCAGCATCTTGAGAGATAATCATGTGATATTTTGTCTTTGAGTTTGTTTATATAGTGGATGACATTGATGGATTTCCGTATATTTAACCATCCTTGCATCCCTGGGATGAAACCCACATGATCCCTGTGAATGATCACTTTGATGTGTTCTTGGATTCATTTCCCAAGAATTTTATGCATTAATTTTGCATCAGTGTTCATGACAAAAATCGGTGTAAAGTTTTCTTTCATTGTAGTATCTCTGTGTAGTTTAGGAGTAAGTGTTATTGTGGCTTAGAAAAATGAGTTCCCTCTCTTTCTATTTTGTGGAGTAGTTTGGAGAGTATTGATATTACGTCCTTTATGAAGGTGTGATAGAATTGTGAGAGGAGTACTCCCTGAAAGAGACTGAAGGATGCTGACTAGCTGAAGTAGAAACTTGAGGTTTCTATGGAAAATCATTTGGATGATGTTTTGCTGGCAGAGATAGGCTAAGGAACACATCAGAGAGTATGGCGCACCTAAAGGTAGGCAAACAAAAGGACAAGTGATAGTGATCAAAGATTCTTTGTTAGTGACAGGTATGTATTGTTCTGATTTACATTGCTCTTTTGAGCTGCATTTAGTGGACTCCATAAACGGAAGTGCACCAAAAGGTGCCGATGGTAGGATGCAGATTCTTACAGCTTCTGGGTTTAGGCTGATAGGCAGAGTAGTTTCAGCTGAGACATTGGCCAAGTTTAGACCTGTAGACCACAGGTGATGCTTTGAGGGCTATAAAGAGAAGTTGAGGAACAGTGATACTGGAGGAACTAGGCTTCCATATGCACGTGTTAGGTCTGCAATGCTCCTGGGTCTTGAGGCTTCTGTTCTGATCTTCCATTATCTGAGAGGAGCACCGCTGAGAACGATTCCTGGTGCTCCTCTTGTTTCTTCCTGATGAAACTTGCCCAGTCTGAGGCCTGGCTGTCTCTGGCTGTCTCTTCTAGGAAGTCCCACAACCCCTGATGTCTCTTTGCTTTCCCATCTCTTACAGAAATGAACTGCTGGTGGATGCCTGGAGTGTTTGCTATTGAATTGGGTTGCAGTGCTTTCCTGGAAACTGAAATTCCGGTTACTAGAGAGCCAACACAGAAGGTGCTCTGTTGAAGCATTTGTTGTGCTTACAGACAGGAGACTTGCACTGCTGCCCTCTGAGATGCCCAACTAAGAGCTTGAAGTGTTGTATGCAGTTACCTTTCACCCAAACGATGTACAGAAGTTGGGGACCCATGTGGTTGAAAAAGGGAAAGGTGGAAGAAGCTGAGAGGCATGGCAACCTCATAGGAAGAGCACTAGTCTCAGCTTTTAGACCACAAGATCTCTTAGAAACTGAACCACCAAACAGACAGCAAATGCTTCCTGATGTGTGGCCCTGGACATATCCACAAGTGGACTGACTGGTCTGGAAACGTTCAGATCATGCATTTAACCCTAGGGAGACTTGAGGGCCCAGAGACTGTTGCTTGACTGGTGACTTGGGGTTTATGGTTGGGGACATTTCCGTGGAAATGGGCAGCAGGTAGGTGCTATGGGATGAGGGAAAGGCAGATCATGGACAGTTGTGGGGTAGTGACTGGACTGAAAATTGAAGACTAAAAATAATAAAAAAGAAAACAACTTTTTCAACTTGTCTATTTCCCCATTATCTTTGGTTTTCCTCTCCCTCAGGTGTGTGGTGGGCTACAATGGAGGTTAAATAGTTTAAAATCTACCATTAAGTCTACAATGTATAAAAATATCTTTATAATTCACGTTTTTATTGCAAGAGAGGATTTTGATGGCTGCTTCTATTTCTCTATAAGTTTTGGGTCTGTTTAGATGGTTTAGCTAATCCTGATTTTACTTTGGGAATTGGTATCTTTCTTAAAAAATCTATATTTCCACTAGATTTTCCCAATTTGTTCATTATGGGCTTTTTTAGAAGTTTACGATGATTTCTTTATTTCCTCAGTTTATGCTTTTATGTCTCCCCCGTCATTTTTGATTTTGTTAATTGAGATACTGTCTCTGTGTCCACTAGTTAGTCTGCCCAAATGTTTATCCATCTTGATTTTCAAAGAAATAGCTCTTGGTTTTGCTGATACTTTGTGAAGTTCTTTTTGTTTTACTTGGTTGATTTCAGCTCTGACTTTTATTATTTCCTGCTGTCTGCTCCTCCTCGGTGTATCTGATTCTTTTTGTTCTAGAGCTTTCAGCTGTTCTTTCAAGCTGTTAGTGTGTGATCTCTCCAGTTTTCATTTAGAGGTGCTCAGGACTATGAATTTTCTTCTTAAAACTGCTCTCATTGTATCACATAAGTTTCAGGTGTGTTGTCCCTTCTTTTTGTTTAATTTTAAAAAGTCTTTGATTTCTTTCTTTATTTCTTCCTTGACCAAGTGGTTCTTGAGTAGTGAATGGTTTAGCTTCCATGTGTATGTGGGGTTTTGTTGTTTTTATTGTTATTGTAGCCCAGCCTTAGTCCATGTGATCCGATAGTATGCATGGGATTTTTATATGTTCTTGTATCTGTTTAGGCCTGTTTTGTGACTGACTATATGGTAAATTTCGGAGAGCATGCCCTGAGATGCTTTTGTTTTAGGATGAAATATGCTACAGTTGTCTGTTAAATCCATTTGGTTTATAACTTATGTTAGTTTTACTGTGTCTCTGTTCATTTTTTGCATCCCTGATTTATCCATTGATGAGAGTGGACTGTTGAAGTCTCCCTCTATTAAAGAGTGTGGTATAATATATGCTCTGAGCTTCAGTAGAATTTTTTTTTATGAACGTATGTGCTCTTTTATTTGGAGCATTGATTGTGAGGATTGAGACTTCCTCTTTTCCAATTATTCCACTGATATGTAAAGAGTGCCTTTCCTTTTCAGTTTTTATGACAGTTGGTTGAAAATCTATTTTATTTGATATTAGGACGGCTACTACAGCTTGTTTCTTGATGACCATTTGCTTGTAAAGTTTTTTTCCCAACCCTTTACTGTGAGATAGTGCCTGTCTTTTTGTTGAGATGAGTTTCCTGTATGCAGCACAATCCTGGAATCTATGTGAATATCCAGACAATTAGTCTATGTCCTTTTATTGGAGAATTGTTAAGGGAACTTAAGGTATCTTACAAAATAGTGATTTTTTTTCCTGATATTTTTGCCGTGAGAGATAAAGTTATGCTTGTGTGCCCTACTTCTTTGTTGTGTGTTGGAAGAGGATTAGTTTCTTGATTTTGTTAAGGTGAAGTTTCCCTCTTTGTGGAGTTGGTTTTCATCTACTATGCTTTGAAAGGCTGTATTGTGGAGAGATATTGTATAAATTTGCATTTATCTTGGATCATTTTGGTTTCTACACCTATAATGATTCAGAGTTTTATCTGGATATAGTAACCTCAGGGCCTGTATGAGGGCAGTCTAGGATCTTCTAGCTTTCATAGTCTCTGTTGAACAGTTTCTTGCATTTCTTATCAGTCTGACTTATACATTACCTGCCCTTTTTCTCTTACTGCTTCTATGACTCTTTCTTTGTTTTGAGCACTTGTTGTTTTGACTACTGTGTATCAGCAAAAATTACTTTTCAGGTCCAGTCTATTTAAAGTCAGTAGGCTTTTTTTATGTTAATGTTCATCTCTTTTTTTAGATTAGGAAAGTTTACTTCTATAATTTATTTATTTATTTTTTTAAACTTTATTTTACATAACAAAGATAAAAGGAAAAAAATTTAAACATTTTTGCATAAATGTATTCAAATACATTTTGGTCAGTGCTTGACTTTTTTTTTTAAGGTTTGATACTCTGCATTAAGTTCTTACTAGTTACAATGAGCAAAAAGTACATATAAAAGAGGATGAAAGCTGGAATTAGTCAAAGTTTTCTTGGTGAGTAAGGATTGAGCATAATGTCTTTTTTGTTTGTTTGTTTTGGTTTCTTTTCTTTTTTTTCTTAAACTTCACAAAGTCTGTGAGTTGTTTCTGGGGCAGTCTGAGCCTCCGGGGTTAGCATCCCACTATCAGAGACTGCATATTATGTCTGTTCTTTCCTGCCTCGGTTATCTCACTCAGGATGATATTTTCTAGATGCAACCATTTTCTTTCTTTCTTTCTTTGTTTTTTTTAAACTTTATTTTAAAAAACAAAGATAAAAGAAATAAAATGTTTAAAATTTTGCATAAATTTATACAAATACAATTGTGTCAGTGCTTGGCTTTTTTCTTTTTCTTTTTCTTAAGGTTTGATACTCTGCATTAAGGTCTAACTAGTTACAATGAGCAAAAAGTACATGTAAAACAGGAGGTAACCCAGATGAGTCAACCTTTTCTTGGTGGGTAAGGATTGAGCGTGACTTTTTGTTGTTGTTGTTGTTTTGTTTTGTTTTCTTTTTTTCTTGAACTTCACACAGTCTGTGAGTTGTTTCTGGGGGAGACCGAGCCTCTGGTGTTAGCATCTCAATATCAGTGACTGTATATTATGTCTTCTTTTTTTTTTTTTTTTTTTTTTTTTTTGATACTGGGTTATCTCACTCAGGATGATATTCTCTAAATGCAACCGTTTTCTTAAGAATTTGGTTAAGTCATTGTTTCGTATGGCAGAGTAGTACTCCATTTGTAAATGTACCACAATTTTTGTATCCATTCATCTACTGAAGGACATCTGGGTTCTTTCCAGCTTCTGGCTATTATAAATAGAGCTGCTATGAACATTGTGGTGCATATATCTTTGTTGTATATTGGAATATCTCTGGGGTATATGCCCAGAAGTGGAATAGCTGGATCTTCAGGTAGTACTATGTCCAATTTTCTGAGTTATCGGCAGACTGATTTCCAGAGTGGTTGTATCAGTTTACAACCCGACCAACAGTTGAGAAGTGTTCCTCTTTCTCCACAACCTTGCCAGCATCTGCTGTCATCTCAGTTTTGGATCTTGGCCAATCTCAATGGTGTGAGGTGGAATCTCAGGGTTGTTTTGATTTGCATTTCTCTGATAACTAAAGATGTTGAGCACTTCCTTAGATGTTTCTCAGCCATTCGATATTCCTCAATTGAGAATGTTTTGTTTATCTCTGTACCCCATTTTTAATAGGGTTATTTGATTCTCAGTTGTCTAGCTTTTTGAGTTCTTTGTATACCTTGAATATGAGGCCTCTACCTGATGTGGAGTTGGTAAAGATCTTTTCCCATTTTGTTGGCTGCCCTTTTTGTTTTCTTGACAATGTCTTTAGCCTTACATAAACTTTGCAATCTCATTAAGTCCCACTTGTTAATCTTCGACCTTAGAGCTTGAGCCATTTGTGTTTTGTTCAGAAAATTTTCTCCTGTACCTATGTGTTATAAGGTTTTCCCTACTTTCTCATCTAATAGTTTCAGTATATCTGGTTTAATGTGGAGATCTTTGATCCACTTACACTTGAGCTTTACACAAGGAGATAAGATAGGGTCCTTTTTCATTCTTCTGCATGCTGAGTGCCAGATGGACCAGCACCCTTTGTTGAATAGGCTGTCCGTTTTCCATTGAATGTTTACAGCTTCTTTGTCAAAAATCAGGTTACCATATATGTGAGGGCTCATTTCTTTTTTTTTAACAATTTTATTTTACAAAACAAAGATAAATGTACACATTTTAAGCATTTTTGCATAAAATTATGCAATACATATCTGTCAGTACTTTTTTTCAGATTTTAAAATAATTTTTACATAAAACTGTATGAATATATTTTTTAGTTAGTACTTGATTTTTTTTAAAGGTTTGATAGTATGCATTGAAAGCTTAATAGTTACAATGAGCATAAAGTACATGTAAAACAAAATGTAACATGAAAATAGTCAAAGATATCTTGTTGTATAGAGATTTTTTTGTTTTGTTTTGTTTTCTTTTCTTTATTTCTTGGACTTCATACAGCCTGTGAGTTGTTTCTGGGGCAGTGCAAGCCTCTGGGGTTAGCAACCCATAATCAGTGACTGTGTATTATGTCGGTTCTTTTGTGACTGGGTTATCTCACTCAGAATGATATTCTCTAGATGCAGCCATTTTCTTAAGAATTTGGGCAAGTCATTGTTTCTGGTGGCTGTGAAGTATTCCATTGTCTAAATGTACCACAATTTTTGTATCCATTCATCTTCTGAAGAACATCTGGGTTCTTTCCAGCTTCTGGCTATTATAAATAGAGCTGCTATGAACATTGTGGTGCATATAACTTTGTTGTGTACTAAGGTGTCTCTGGGGTATATGCCCAGAAGTGGAATAGCTGGGTCTTCAGGTAGTACTATGTCCAATTTTCTGAGGTATCGCCAGACTGATTTCCAGAGTCATTGTATTATTTGCTAGCCCACCAACAGTGGAGACCAGTTCCTCTTTCTCCGCAATTTTGCCAGAATCTGTTGTCATCTGATTTGGATCTTGGCCAATCGGACTGGTGTGAGGTGGAATCTCAGGGTTGTTTTGATTTGCATTTGCCTGATGGCTAAGGTAGTCCAGCACTTCCTCAGATATTTCTCAGCCATTCGATATTCCTCAACTGAGAACGTTTTGTATAGCTCTGTACCAATTTTTTAATAGGGTTATTTGATTCTCTGGTGTCTAGCTTTTTGAGTTCTTTGTAGACCTTAGATATTAGGCCTCTATCTGATGTTGAGTTGGTAAAAATCTTTTCCCATTCTGTTGGCTGCTGTTTGTTTTCTTGACAATGTCCTTCGCCTTACAGAAACTTTGCAATATCATTAAGTCCCATTTGTTAATCTTTGAACTTAGAGCTTGAGCCATTGTTGTTTTGATCAGAAAATTTTCTTCTGTCCCTATATGTTCTAAAGTTTTCCCTACTTTCTCATCTAATAGTTTCAGTGTATCTGGTTTAATGTGGAGATCTTTGATTCACTTACACTTGAGCTTTGTATAAGGAGAAAAGGAAGGGTCTATTTTCATTCTTTTGCATGTTGAGTGCCAGTTGGACCAGCACCATTTGTTGAATACGCTGTCCTTTTTCCATTGAATGTTTAAGGCTCCTTTGTCAAAGTTCAGGTGACCATATATGTGAGGGCTCATTTCTGGATCTTCTATTCTATTCCATTGATCCACATGCCTATTTCTGTACCAGTACCATGCAGTTTTCAGCACAATTGCCTTGTAATATAGCTTGAGGCCAGGGACACTGATTTCTGTAGATGTTTTCTTGTTGTTGAGGATGGATTTTGCTATTCTAGGTCTTTTGTTGTTCCATATGAAATTGCACATTGATCTTTCCAATTCCATGAAGAACTGTGTTGGAATTTTGATGGGGATTGTGTTGAATCTGTAGATTGCTTTTGGTAGGATGGCCATTTTGAAAATGTTGATTCTTCCAATCCATGAGCATGGGAGATCTCTTCATTTTCTGAGATCCTCCTCAATTTCCTTCTATAAAGGTTTGAAGTTCTTGTCATACAGGTCCTTCACTTGCTTAGTTAGAGACACACCAAGGTATTGCATAGTTTTTGTGACAATTGTGAAGGGTACCTTTTCCTAATTTCCTTCTCCAAATGTTTGTCCTTTGAGTATAGGAAGGCTACTGATTGGTTTGAGTTGATTTTGTATCCAGCCACTTTGCTGAACTTGTTTATCAGCTGTAGGAGTTCTCTGGTGGAGTTTTTGGGGTCACTTAAGTACACTATCATGTCATCTGCAAAGAGTGATGTTTTTATCTCTTCCTTTCCAATTTGTATCCCCTGGATCTCCTTTTGGTGTCTAATTGCTCCAGCCAGGATTTCCAGTACTATGTTGAATAGGTAGGGGGAGAGTGGGCAGCATTGTCTAGTCCCTGATTTTAGTAGGATTTCTTCAAGTTTCCCACCATTAAGTTTGATGTTGGCTGTTGGTTTGCTGTCTATTGCTTTTATTATGTTTAAGTATGGACCTTGGATTCCTGTTCTTTCCAGGACTTTTAAACATGAAGGGGTGTTGAATTTTGTCAAATGCTTTCTCAGCATCTAGTGAGATGACCATGTGATTTTGTAATTTGAGTTTGTTTATATGGTGGAGTACATTGGTGGATTTCTTTATATTAAACCATCCTTGCATTCCAGGGATGAAGATATTTATTGTGCCTTTCAGTTCATATTCTACACCCTGTCTACACCTATTATGCTTAGGTTAGATCTTGTCATAGTGTCCTGGATTTTCGTGATATTTTGCTAAGGATCTCTTTTATTTTTGCAGTTTCTATGAGTGTTGTGTCAATGATTTCGATGTTCTGTTTTCTTCTTGAGATTCTCTTTTATATCTCTTGTATTCTGTTGGTGATTCTAGCATTTATGACTCCTTATGTCATTCCTAAGTTTTTTAACTTCAAGTTTGTTTTCTTTAGTTTTTCCTTCATTGTTTCTGTTTCTGTTTTCAGTTCCTTCACCTGGTTATTCTTCCATTCAACTATTTAAGTGCTTTTTGTATTTCCTCTTTAAGGGCTCCATCTTGTTTGTGTGTAATCTCCTTTACTTTTGAATGTGTTCTTTATGTTCTTCTCCTTTGAGCTTCTCCATCATCATCATTAAGTATAATTTTAAGTCTAAATCTTGTTTTTCTGGTTATTGAACATATCCACTATTTGCAGAGGTGGATGTACTGAGTTTTGATGTTGCCTGGTGATCTTCGTTTTGGTTTCTTAGAGTCCTGCCATCTTGTTCTATGTGATGCTAGGTGATCTTCTTGTCTCGTATTGGGGCTTATGTCTCTTGTAGGTTGGTTGTCCCATGATCTCTAGAGGAAGATTGTTTTGGGGTGTTCCTCTCTCAGGGTACATTGTGAATTCCAATGGCAGAGACCAGTCTTGATGTATTTGGGCTGAGTCTTGCTTTTGATTGTAAGTGTGCTCTCCTGGGTAGTACCTCTGCCTGTGTATGAAGTGTTCTGGCTGGCCTCTTCCAGGATAGAATGTGGGCAGAAGAAGTTGACTCACCCTTCTATTTAAGATGGAAAGCACACCTGCAGCTCTTCCAAGCTCCCAGGGACCTATGGTAGGGAAAGAAACAGGGCTGGGTCTGGCCTTGGGCAGGAAGTGTTCCAAGTAACACCATATTACTTATATCTCAGCCTAGGTTTCTGCTTTCTGTGGTAGAGACTGACTATAAGTCAGGTGATCTCTGATTCTGAGTAGAAAGGCCTCCCAGGCAACAAATCCTACGTTGCAGAACATGGTAATCTGCACCTGAGTAGTCCCCCTTCCCATATAATTCTCCACAAAGAGTTTGTGAAAAGTTCTTTAGCTGGAAAGTTCCTAAGTCATATGTTTTATTCCCTTCTTCTACCTGTATAAATTTAGTGCATGAAAATTAAAATTTTGTCAGCTTGATCAGACCTCCTGTTTTGCTGTTCATTCTTTGCGTCTTCCTTCCTTTTTTATTGTTTAGTGTTTTTTTTTTTTTTTTTTTTTCATGAACTGAACATCTTTATTTTAACAAATAAAGATAAAGGTACAGATTTTCATCGTTTTGGATAAGTGTATATGAATACTTTTTGTAAGACCTTGATTTTTTTCAAATTTGCTAGTATGCATTAAAATTTTACTAGTTACAATGATCAAAAAATACAATAAAACAAGATGTAACCTGGAAATTGTTAAAGTTTTCTAGGTGTGTAAACACTAATCATAATGGTTTTTCAGTGAATTTTTTGATTTGTTTTGCTTCTTTTTTTTGTTTTCTGCCTTTGGGTTTTTTTTTTCTTTTTCTTTTTCTTTTTTTTTTTTTTTTTTTTTTTTTTTTTTTTTTTTTTGACTTAATATAGTCTGTGAATTGTTTCTGGGGTTTTCAGAGATTTCTAGGGTTAATATCCAATTTTCAGTGACTGCATATTATGTCTGTTCTTTTTTGAGTGGGTTATCTCATTCAGGATGATATTCTCTAGATGCATCCATTTTCTTAGAATTTCATAAAGTAATTGTTTCTGATAGCTGCGTAGTACTGCACTGTGTAAATATACCACAATTTCTGTATCCATTCTTTTACTGAAGGACATCTGGGTTCTTTCCTGCCTCTGGCTATTATAAGTTGGGCTGCTATGTACATTTTGGTGCATATGTCTTTGTTGTATGTTGTAACTTCTCTGGCGTATATGCCCAGAAGTGTAATAATTGGGTCTTCATGTAGTACTATGTTCAATTTTCTGAGGAACCGCCATACTGTTTTCCAGATTTGCTGTAGCTGTTTAGAACTACAGTTACAGTGGAGGAGTGTTCTTTTTCTCTGCATCCTCGCCCTCATCTGTTGTCTTCAAAATTTTTGATCTTAGCTATTCTCGTTGGTGTGAAGTGGAAATTCAGGTGTGTTTTGATTTTCATTTCCCTGATGGCTAATGATGTCAAGCACTTCCTTAGATGATTTTCAGGCATTTCATATTCCTCAATTGAGAATATTTTATTTAGCACCATACCTCATTTTTAATAGGGTTGTTTGATTCTCTGGTTTCTAGCTTCTTGAGTTCTTTGTATACCTTTGATATCAGGCCTCTATTAGAATTGGGGATGGTAATGATCTTTTCCCAATCTGATGGCTTGCGTTTTGTTTTCTTGACATTGTCCTTAGCCTTACAGAAACTTTGCAATCTCATTATTTCCCATTTGACAATATTTCACCTTAAAGCACGAACCATTGGTGTTCTGTTCAGGAAATTTTCTCCTGTGCCTATGAGTTCTAAGGTATTCCCTACACTCTCTTCTAACAGTTTCAGTGTTTTTGTTTCAATGTGGAGATCTTTGATCCACTTACACTTGATTTTTGTAGAAGGAGATAAGAAAGGGTCTATTTTCATTCTTCTGCATGCTGAGTGTCAGTTGGACCAAAACTCTTTATTGAAGATGCTGTCCTTTTTCCATTGACTGTTTACAGCACTTTAGTCAAAAATCAGGTGACCATATCAGTGAGGGTTCATTTCTGGATCTTCTATTCTATTCCATTGATCCACATGCCTGTTTCTGTACCAGTACCATGCAGTTTTTAGCACAATTGCCTTGTAATATAGCTTGAGGTCAGGGATGGTGATTCCCAAATATGTTTTCTTGTGGTTGAGGATGGATTCTACTATTCTAGGTCTTTTGTTATTCCAGATAAAATTCCATATTGCTCTTTCCAACTCAGTGAAGAACTGGGTTGGAGTTTTGATGGGGATTGCGCTGAACCTGTAGAATGCTTTTGGTAGGATGGCCATTTTTTAAATGTTGATCCTTTCAAACCATGAGCATGAGAGATCTTACTACTTTCTGAGATCTTCCTTGATTTCCTTCTTTGTAGATTTGAAGTTCTTGTCATACAGGTTTTTCACTTGCTTTGTTAGAGGCTTTTCATAACTTTTTTGATAACTCTTGGTTGTAAATCTCCTTAATTAAATGTTAGAATGACCACTCCAGCTTTTTTTGGGTGTCTGTTTGCTTGGAATGTTTTTTTTTCCAACAATTTACTCTGAGATAGTGTCTATTTTTGTCTCTGATATGAGTTTCTTGTATGCAGCAAAATGTGTGTTCTATTTATATATCCAGACATGTAGCCTATATTTTTGTGGGAATTGAATCTATTTATGTTTACAGATATTAAGGAATAGTGGTTGCTGTTTCCTGCTATTTTTGCTTTTAGAGGTAGAATTGTGCCTGTGTGTCTTTCTTCTTTTGGTTTTTTTGCTTAGGTTTTTTCTTGTTTTATCTAGGATGTAGTTTTCTTGCTTGTCTTGGGTTTTCCATCTATAATTTCTTGCATTGCTGGGTTTGTGGTCAGATATTGTATATATTTACTTTTGTCCTGGAATAGCTTGTTTTCTCCATCTAAGTTGATTGAGTGTTTTTCTGCGTATAGCAGCTTGGGCTGACACTTATGTTCTCTTAGGGTCTGCATGATGTCTGTCCAGGAACATCTAGCATTGATTGTCTCTATTGAGAATTTGGGTGATCTGATTGGACACATGGGATTATTTTCATGTTCTTGTATCAGTTGAGGACTGTTATGTGGCCCACTAGTTGGTCAATTTTGGAGATTATGTCCTGAGATGCTGATATGAAGGTATATTCATTTGTTTTAGGATAAAATACTCTGTAGATGTTTGTTAAATCTATTTGACTCAAAACTTCTTTTAGTTTCACTATGTCTCTGTTCAGTTTCTGCTTCCATGATCTTTCCATTGATGAGACTTAGGTGTTGAAGTCTCCCACTATTTTTGTGAATTCTGCCACACATGCTTTGTTCTTTAGTAAGGTTTCTTTTATGAATGTGGGTGCCCTTGTATTTGGAGAATAGATGTTCAGGATTGAGAGTCTTCTGTAGATTTTCCTGAAGTTGTTTGTAATTTAACATTAATTCCACATCCCCAAGAAGGGCTGGCTAGTCACATGACTCCAACTGAGTATTCCCTTTTAATTAGTAAAATAAAGAAACAAAGGTGATTGGGCAGGGTGAGGGAATAAGAGAGAGGTGAGAGGTCTGAAGAAGGAAAGAGCTGGAAGCAACATGGAGCTACCCAAGACCAGCTGAACCCAGGTGAGATTTATTGGTGTTAAAAAGCTATGAACATTGTACAGGCTGGTTCTGTGTCAACGTGACACAAGATGGAGTTATCACAGAGAAAGGAGCCTCAGTTGAGGAAATGCCTCCATGAGGTCCAGCTGTAAGGCATTTTTTCAACTAATGATCAAGGGGACCTTAAATACAGCCACTAAACTCAGACAATATTGCTGATGCCAGGAAGTGCATGCTGACAGGAGTCTGGTATAATTTGCCTCCTGAGATAATCTTCCAGATCATGCCAAATACGGAGGCAGATGCTTACAGACAACTACTGAACTGAGAACAGGGTCCCCAATGGAGGCATCAGAGAAAGGATTGAAAAACCTGAAGGGTGTTAAAATTTCACTTACACAACCAACCAAAAGTCCCAGGGATTAAACTACTATTCTAAGTGTATACATGGACTGACCCATGGCTCTAGATCCACATGTAGTGGAGAATGGCCTTGTTGGGTATCAATTGGAGGAGAATCGCTTGGTTTTATCAAGGCTGGATGCCCCAGTATATGGTAATATTAGAGCAGGGAGGGAGGATGGTGTGGGTTGGAAGGTGATTATTTATTTTAATCAGTGGAAGATCACAGGACACAGGGTGTTTGTGGTGGGGAAGCCAGGATAGGGAATGACAGTTGAAATAAAATTAAATATATCCAATATTTTTTAAAAAAGGAAAACAGGAAAAAATAGAGCAACAAAATTTGTGTTAAAAATTAAAAGTGTTGGTTCTTAGATAAAAATTAATAATAACTTAACGTTACATCTTGAAATTTCCTTTGTGAGCCCTGATTTAAGGTACAAACATATTAGTATTAGATTCAGGATAATAAAGATTTGAACCAAGAGAAGACAGACAAGAAAGATAAGAAAATAAATTGAGTATGTCAGTAGTATATTGGCTTTGAGTGTTTGGGATTTACAGATATTGAACCTAACTTTCTCATTGGTGCTTTAAAGAGCGTTTGCATCATCTCTGGGTCCTCTCTTCACTAGGAATCTAGGGGACAAAGAGGTATTTGACTGGATTTAGACTGTGTCTGCTCTTCCAACTGAAGAGATATCTGAAGCCCAACCCAGCCACTTCCTTTCTTTTGGCTGCCTGCATAGACTGAGTACAAAGTAAACTCTATGTCATCCCTAACCTCTAGGCCATGAGACATTCCTTTGTACTTTACCACACAAATTTAGAAGAATAAGGCAATCTCAAAGCAGTAGAACCACTTTTCCCTAACAATTAGATTGTAACCAGTGGAACTAGTGAGCCAATAACATTATATCTTAATTTCTCTGGACATGTCACTGAAAGGGAAAGAATCTAATGACTCTCAGTAGCTTTGCTGTGGATGTTTATCCATGCCAAAGAGCAGGAGGTGACCAAGTATACTGACTTAGTAGTGGAGGGAATGAGAGGTGTAAGAATTTTGTGATCATTTACAAATCTTATTTTCTGTTCCTTACATTACTTTATTGTAAAGCATCTTCTCAGGTTCTTAGTCAAAATGGCCAACTAAAAGGGAAAGAGAAGGGGTGCTTGCTTTGTGTTTTCTAGGCTTTCTTTTGAAACATGGAGGTGTTACTTGGCCACATCATAGGAATCTACAAGGAGGGTGATACTCTAACAATCAAAGGAACAGGCACTGTTCAAAAAGGAATGCCCTATAAGTGTTCCCATGGCAAAGTGGGAAGAGTCAACAATGTCATGCAGCATGCCTTGGGAATGCTTGTAAACAAACAAGCAAGTTAATGGCAAGATTGTGGACGAGAGGATCAGTGTGTGGATTGAGCACATCAAGCACTCAAAAATCAGAGACAGTTTCTGAAGGGGGTGAAAGAGAACAGTAAATAGGAAAAGGGAAGCAAAGGGAAGGGCTCCTGGGCTCCACTGATTTACCAGCCTGAGCTTCCCAGAGACACACACTTTGTGATGATCAATGGATGAGACTCTGAGCTGCTGGGACCATTCCTGATGAATCAACTGTCTAATATATAAGAAAATGAATAAAAAACATGGATGCAATGTATTCTTTAATCTGGGTAGAAGAGTGGGAAGGCTTTTCTTTTTCTAGGTACATGGATTCTTGACCAAAGCTATTGTATGTCGATAACACATAGAAATCAAATACAATACAATTGAATCAGCTCAAAATATATAAATACTAGAGGAGAAATAGAGAATGTGATTTGAGATCTACCAAACCACAGGTGGCTTTGGGGAAAGATGAAAATATACTTCCCTCGACCCATGGGATAGGCAAGATATAGACACACATGCCTATGGCATAAAACTCTGGCTGGATATTGGATATTACTGTGAAGCCACACATTGTGTTTTTATCAGACAAAGAATTGGAGGTGTGGTAAGCCACATTATTAACAGGAACCTGTCATTTCACAGTCTAGAAAACTGCATGCTCTTAATGCGTACATTTAATTCCAAACATTCAAGGTTAGTTTGTAGAAGGTAGCATCAGGGCTTAAAAATAATGTCTAATTGAGAAGCACATATTGCGATGAATCAGTGAAACATCTGACAAAAGAATTCCCCAACTCTCACATAGGACACTTAAAATAAAACACCACAAAGAAATAAGAGAGAGAGGACAAGGCAATTTCCAAGAGCAATTTTCAGACGCAGACTGAAGAGAGTACAAACAAAACAAGAAGAAGACAAGAGCTAGGGAATGAAAAAGAAGCCAGCATATTAGACCATATTGCCAGGTTTTAAGAACTGGCCCCTTCAGGGACCAAACCCCTCATTGCTGGGAATTCAATAAGAGTTTCCCAACACTTAGTGACAGGAAGTTCCACCATTCCACTGTTCTCACTGCACCTCTGCTGTCTCATGGTCAGGAAGTTGTGGTGGGATGCTAGTCCTAAGTGTCCGAGGAACCAGAGAACATCCTAAAGCTGCAGTTGCTGAGCTGTCCTCCTATGACATTCAGAGTTGGTCCCATCTCCTGCCAGGATTCCATATTCTAACTCAAATTTCATATCTAAAAACCAACTCTAATTGTCCTGGATGATAAAGGCCAAGCCGATTTTAACAAGGAATCCAGAAGCCTTCCAATACTTGAAGCTGGGAGAACATCAAAAAGAATGAGAGTGCCTCTTGTAAAAACTGTACAGGGTCTTGTACCTTCAGGGATATGCCTATGGACTTCACACTAGAGGAATGGGAATGTCTATGTTCTGCTCATAGGACACTGTACAAGGATGTGGCATTGGAGAATTGCAATAATCTATTGTTTGTGGAAAATCATCTCATATCTGGAATGCATGGTAAGGTTGTGGATAAATTCCATGACCATGTGAATGTCCAAGAGCAGTTTTCTAAATGGGATAAAATTAGGAAAATGACTCTTGAATCCAACCAAAGTACACCTTGTCAAACTAATCACCAAGATGACTATCATCAATCCTCAAATCTAAAAAGATGGAAAACTGTAAAAACCAGAGGTGTTTGTAAATATAAAAACTGCATAATAATTTCAAATGAATATACTATCTCTACTGTAAATGCAAGAATCCACACAGATCATTTACCTAAAAAGTAATCCAGAGCTCATCAGAGAATTCATACAGGAGATAAAACTTACAAATGCAGTAAATATGACAAATGTTTTGGCCAGCAATATGATCTTATTAGTCATCAGAGAATCCATACAAAAGAAAAACCTTACAAAAAGTTAACAAATATTTTGGCCAACTATCTCATCTTAGTAATCATCAAAAAATTCATGTACAAGAGAAACCAAATAAATGCAGTGAATGTTACAAATGCTTTGGCTGACAATAACATCTTGGTAGTCATCAGAGAATTCATACAGGAGAGAAACCTTACAAATGTATTGAATGTAAAAAAATGTTTTGCTCACAAAATAAGACTGAGAATTCATCAAAGAACTCATCCTGGAAAGAAACCTTACAAATGCAGTGAATATGACAAAGGCTTTACTCACCAAGTTAGTCTGAAAAGGCATCAGAGAATTCATACATGAGATAAATTTTCAAAATGTCATGTTTATGAAAAAGGCATTAAGTATAATGCCAGTCTGATTGATTGCATACAGTAGAGAAACATCGTAAATTAAGTGAATGAGACAATTTTTACCGACAAAAGTTTTCTAAAAAGTCATTAGAGAATATTTACAGGGGAGAAGACTTTTAATTGTATTGAAGTTGTCAGTGCTTTCTTTTGGTTTCTCGCTTTGAATGTGAGTTCAAATATATTACAGCTGACAATCTTCAGAGATGTAGTGAATGGAGAAATATCTACTTCTGCATTTCAGGCCAAAGAAACCATTTACAAATGTTTTCTGGTGAAAATATAATCTGAAGAAACAATTTGGCATATTTTTCAATCAGGATGTATTTTTGCAGCACTTGAGGTTCCCCACTAGAAAATTTTTGATTAGAAAAAAATTGTGAAAACCTTCAATAATTATTCAAATACTAGAGAAGGTCAATAGTTTTGCTGGGAGAGACTCTTAAAATATCACAATATAGAATAGGTTTCTTTAAACTTTTACTTCTTACCCTTCAAAAATTACAAGATGAAGACATGTAGAAAGCCAGAAGTTCATAGTCTTGTGTAACACTATCCTGGCAACAGAAATTACTATTTTCAAAGGGAAAACAGAGCTTTTTAAACCTAATAAAACTGACAGCATGATATTTCATTGAAATAATCAAATTCAGACAAATGATACTTTAAAAAGCATATTGGATTCACTGAGCCACCAAGACTACATTTTCTCTATAAAATAAAGACATCAACTGATGTAAAGTCTTCTTGAAGATTCTTATTCTTATTAAACTCATAATTCTTATGAAATATTGATTTCCTGTTTAATGAAAATAACAGTGCCCGAGTCCCTTGTTCTATGGTAAACAAATCCATCCCCATTGTTCTGTAAATAAATATGACTAATCAACAAAAAAAAAAAAAGTAGCCCACAGTCTACCCTGGGTCATAACCCCATTTCTACGTCTATCCATTCATTACTACAGATGTCTTCATCATGAATTCACTTCTTTTTTACCTCTGATCCCATACCCTGCCTTACTCACCAACAACACAGTGTGTTCAGTCCATCCTCCCTCAATATCTACTTGAATTCTCTTTCTGAGAATGAGTCAGTCATCCTACCTGTTTACTCCTTGTTATTTTGCTTTGGTATTACTGTGGCTAGTATCTTTTTATCTTCTATTTCCCTGATGATACCCATTTAGAGCGCTTAGGTCTCATGTCTGTTTTACCTCACTCTTGCTGATTTAGAATTACACCTGACTTCTCAACAGAGTCTGAAAGTTAAATGTCTCATGCAGATACATGACTTACAGTCATTAAGAGAACACAGATGACAATTTACACTACTAAAAACAAAAACCTTCACTCACAATTGTTGAAGATAAAAATATTTCCTTGTGAAACTCAACTTTATACTTCTATTTGCAAACCCAGCCCTACAAAATACATTAGGAGGAAATATCCAACTGATGGTGATTAACCATATTCAGGAAAATACAGGAAATAATTTCAGTACCACACAAAGAAAATAAGTGAAACATACACACACACATAGAAATACACACGTTCATCACCACCAAAACCAGTATCAAAATAACTGGATTTGAAAGTTATTTGTCATTAACATTAATCAATATCAATAGACTCAGCTGAGCAAGAAAGAAGCTCTAATTAAGCGACAGCATACAAAAACAAGATCCTTCAATCTGCTACATACAAGAAACACACTTCACAAACAAAGATAGTGCAGCTTCAAATTATTTGCCCGCTAAAAGAAATTCCAATAACACTGACCCATTAAAAAAATGGAGTAGCAAGCCTAGTCTATAATAAGTTAGAATTTGGCACATTTAATCCCCTGATCCCCTAAAATATCCTACTTACCCCACACTTAGTTATTTTCATCTGTTTGTCCTTATTATGTATTTTATTTACCCTTTGAGAAGGATTCAATCATCTTCTCTCTTTTCTCAATGATATCTGGCTTTGGTGGATATAGATAGAATTCTGTGTATCTTCTAATTTACTGATGATATCCACTTATTAGGGAATAGATACCATGAATGTTCATTGGTTGGGGTTATCTCACTCATGGTTTCTTAGAATTAGACCTGACTGTGCAACAAAGACTTTAAAAGCTGTTAGGTTCTCTACAGATGTCTTACAGATATTAAGAGAAACTGAGATACCAACTTACACTAATATACACTTGAATAAAATAAAACAAAAGAAAACAAAAGTCAATGTAACAGTTGTCTTTGGGTGATCTCATTGACAATTAGTTTTCTTAGTCCCTTATGACTCTTTCTGCAACTCTCTCTGAATGTTACAAAATTAATCATCTAGTTTCTTTTGAAGCAGTGTATTGCACTAATAATCTTACAATATTTAGGAATCGACTTATCCCTGCCTTCAGATAATTAAGAATCTAAGATTTGACTTCTAGAAACTGCTCCAAGAGGAGGAGAATGTTAAGGCCTAGATGAGAAGTTAGTGCTTACATGAAAATTGTCTGTCTATCTTTTCATTTAGTGATGTTACAAATTGTGTAAAGATTATATATATGTATATATATATATATATACATATATATATATATATATACATATATATATATATATATATATATTCATTCAGTTTTGTGCCAGCAAATGTTACTTGAATTCCTAATAACAAAACAAATTCAATTATTTATAATTGTATATATATATATATATACCGTCTCATGCTCTAAGGAATAGAAAATTCTGTTATTTTTGGTGGTTTGGTGTTCTTGTAAACCCATAACAACAGAAGTAAAGTAAGAGAGTAAAAAGTAAAAGTATAAAGTAAAGCATGTATAGTAGCCACAATAAGCTTGGACCCTACCCAAACATGAAGTGACATTTCCTATACCTCTCTATGAAATTTTATGCTTTTCCTTTAATAAGCTTCCCCT
Source organism: Micromys minutus (assembly GCF_963924665.1). Lineage (NCBI taxonomy): Eukaryota > Metazoa > Chordata > Mammalia > Rodentia > Muridae > Micromys > Micromys minutus. The sequence continues at coordinate 27,471,771 of NC_137958.1, forward strand.
AGCATGCATGCCAACACAGGACAGACACCTCTACCCATGTAAGAAGCTATTTGAAGTAAGACTTCCATTTGAGTAGGATTGAGGGAGGATTAAATTTCCGACACTTACCTGTAAACTGACATTCTGCTTGGGAGAATCAAATGTACATGGGTAACTAATATCTTGGTTAACATGTTAAGACATGTGTGTTAGGCGAGACAAGTGTGCTGCCATACTTAAATTGACTCAGAAATTGAAGTTGAATACATGTACATCAAGGACAGGTTCCTAAGGAAATCCCGTGTCACAAAATATTAATTGGTCGGAAACCTACCCAATGATAATTGTGGATCCCTGGCTTAAAATTCCTCTGTAATTCTAATTGGTGATGACAGCCAGCTGTAAAGTCTCTCATATTGTCTTGATCAATCTATCTTAGGGTCATTCATTCCAGATGAGTAAGACTGGTCTTTGAGTGGTTTCTGCAATGATCTGCAAACCATAACAGTTTGAAAGGTGAATTTTCATTCAGTTTTGTACCAGCAAACGTTCCTTGGATTACAAATAACAAAACAAATTCAATTATCTATAATTGTATTTGTAACAATATTGTCTACTCTAATTTAACTATTACTCACTAGGTTTAATTGTTGTCTGGGAGGCTTTTTGCTGGATAAAGTCACTCTTACTCTTTCTTATCTCTAGGAGACTTCCGCAAATAAGTTGTTCTATCCTTCACTGTTCTCCTAATAAAATCATTCAAACTATATTCTCTTGAATTCTGACTGAATTTGTCTGTTTGGCCGAAACAACTTTTGGCAACAGTGCCCAGTACCTACCTCTCACTCAGAGCATCCACAGTCACTGGGTCCTCATCCCAGCATGCACTCCAACACCAGGGCAGCGAGGACATTCAGGTCTCTCACATCGGGATGAGCTTCCAGAATCTCGTCGATCTTAAGTTTCTGCTCAGAGCCAGGGAAGATGTTCAGCAACCCGTCTCTCAGCTTGATTGTCTCGGCAAAAGTTCTCTTTGCCGGTACTGGAACGTTCTTCTGCAATGTTGGAAGTGTGGGAAGCGTGTCCAGGGATGCAGAGGATGGATGCCGAGGACGACTAGGGTTCACAGTGGCTCCATGGATCCGGGATGGAGCCTCGGGGCTTTCTTTGGCTCCATCGGTTTTGTTGCTCCGGAATGCAAGGTCAAATATGCCCATACCAGGCTGAGCATTGGGTCTTGGCTGCCTGTCTCGAAGAAAGTCTTCCTTTTGAAGAAATTTGTCTAGCCGGGGTCCATTTCTTCCCAGAGGGTCTTGAGGAACCATAAATATGTCCCCCACAAAAGTGTACTGAAGCAGTCTCGTTGTAATAATTTCTCTCCAGGACACTGACTCTGTCACAAACTCTCTCAAGTTATCATTAGTCACAATGATACCCCCATTCGTCTCTGCTAACTCTAGCAGGAACCTGTCATCATGAGAAGCAATTCTTCGTTGAAAGACCTTCCGAGAAGGTGTTAAAGCTAATATCCCAACCTCATGGAGCTGGCTTAAGAAGTGCTGTTCTGTGGCCTTAGCATTCCGGCTTGTTCTCCACTGTGGGACAAACACAGTGATGTCTATGATGCCGAGCTTCCAAAAATATTCAACTGCGATCGCTATGCCACGGCAACTAAAGAACTTTCTCAGGCCGTGGGCCATTGCAACATTACTGCCATCTATAACAATAGGCTTCAAATCTCCTCTCGCTGGTGCATTTCTTAAGTCCAGCTGGAACGGTCTTTTCAGGATATCTCGAAATCTTTGCTCCACGGTAACTGAGGAATAGGTGTGATAAGAGGATCCTGCCCATCCGTAGGGCCGCAGCGGTGGGTAGAAGTGGGGATCCTTTGGCTTGAGTTGAGGAGAGCTGCAACAGCTAGAAGGTTGTTCACACTCAGGCTTCCTACTATTTGGACGTGAAGTTTCTGCTTGCTGTTGAAAATCATTCTCCGCCGTCTGTTCCGGGCTCCCTGGCAAAGATAGTGTGGACCATGGACTTGCCTCTGTGTCCTTGGGAGGAAGTGCAGCATTTCCAATGGGCTGTCTGTGGTGATCCTCCGTTTTATCAGTCACCACAGGTTCGCAAATATGGACTTCCACTTCTCTTACTGCCTCTGCTGTCTGCCCCTCTAGCCTTTTGAATATCAGGGCTACTTGTTCTCGGAGGACTCCAATTTCTTCTTGTTGCACAGCTAGCTGTTCAACCTTTTGGACACCGTTTCCAGTTGTACACTTCTTTTTTCGAGTTCTTTTGAGAGGAAATTTAGGAAGATTCCAAATGAGAATTGCGAGACGTATACCCCAGCAACCACAAACTCCATCACCAAGTTGAAGAACTCCTTCAGTATCATGGGTAGGTCTTCAACCCTTACCCTTGTTGGTGAGGGATCCGGCCTGGGGTCTGCCATTTGTGGTGGTCTGCAGTCAGAGTCCACCTATACAACTGAAATGTTCTTTCCTCTTGGTTTCCTCTGTCTCACCTTCTTACAGGCTTTGTTCCTTGCTGTGGGTGTGAGGGTTGTGGGTCAAGAGTTCAGGAATGTCTCTGGGCACGGTGCCCAATGTGAGGAACTGATTCTTCCTGTGGAGACAGCCCTGCTGAATTTCTCTTCTTGATGGTTCTTTAGAGGACCCCTCTACCCTGCTACTCTTAATGTTGGGGATCTTGGTATCCCACCAGGCTTTCTTGGCACCAGACGTCAGCCAACCAAATACACCAGATGTATCCTTTCTTTGCCAGAAGAAATTTTTCTGAGGTTGACTTTTGGTGAGGTTCTGGTTCCTCCAGAATTCTGGAAGACTGTGTCAACTCTACCTCTCCAAGATTACAGATTCAATCAAGCCTCTCCAAAATCTTCAGGCAATTGCTCAAATTAAAGTAGTCAGTTCTTCTTATCTGCTTTCTCCTTCTTATTCTCTGTCCAACTGTCTCCGCACAGACTCACAAAGGAGGTCAGGTGCACTCCAGTACATTCATCAAATGTACTCACAACTGTCCAGACAGAACATAGTTTTTCCTTCTTTGTGGTGCTTATATAGTGTTTCTAAAGAGAGGGGTGTGATTCCTGTTTCTCACACACGCTGTGAGATCTGATTGGTCACTTTTCCATGTCTCTTAATTAGATGATCTCCTTTGGGATTACAGGTGTGTGCTAAGGGTGTGTCTGGAATCCCCCAGGGTCACGCTGACCTTGAAGTTCCCTTGATTTGTTTTGGAAAGCTGTGTTCCTGGATAAAATTTCCTCTATAATCTGAGGAGAAGATTTGGCAGTCTTCTCTTTATCCAGGTACATGGATTAGAGACCAAAGCTGTTGTATGTCTATGACACATAGAAATCAAATACAATACAAATAAATCAACTCAAAACACATAAGTACTACACTAGAAAGAAAGAATGAGATTTGATGTCTACCATGCCACAAGTGACTATTAGGAAAGATGAAAATATATGTTCCTCAACCCCATGAGACTGGCAAGACACAGACACACATTCCTATTGCACAGAACTGTTGCTTGATACTGGATGTTACTGTGAACTCACACATTGTGTTGTTATTGCAAAAATATAGTGTAGCTGTGGTATGCCTCCTTCTTAACACAAACCTTTCATTTCTCTGTCTAGAAAGAAAGAATGCTCTTAATACATACATTTAATTCAAAACACTGAAGGTTAGTTTCTAGAAGGTAGCACCAGGGTTTAAAAATGATGTCTCATTGAGAAGCACACCTTGTGATGTTTCAATGAAACCTCTGACAGGAGAACAATTGTCCAAAGCGCGGGAGAACTGATAAAAGAGGTAAGCTAATTAAATAAAATGACTACAAAGAAATAAAAAGGAGAGCAAACACCTCTTATTTTAAGAGCAATTTCTAGAGACATGTTGAAGGGAGAAAAAGCAAGACAGGGGTAAGACAGATTGACCTGTAGAAAGACTCACTTCTTTATGTCTAATTTACTGAAAATACCCACTTAGAGGGAATTGGTCTCATGTCTGTGTTACCTCACTCTTCCTGATTTTGAATTACATCTGACTTCTAAACAGAGAATCTAAAAGACAAAGGATCTCATACAGATATCTTAAACTTATCAAGAAAACTCAGATGCCAACTGACACTGGTTTACAAAGAAAAACCATAAATCACTATTGATGAAGAAAAGAAATTTCCTTGCCAAACTCAAATTTAACTTTCTATCCCTAAGAAAAGACCTACAAATATATTAGGTGCAAATATCTAACTGATCGTGGTTTACTATATTCAAGAAAAGACAAGTAATAATATCACTACAGGAGTAAAAAAAAAATGAAACACAGACACACACACATACACACACAATCATACACACACACACACACACACACACACACACAGAGCTCTATACACCATCATCACTACAGCAAACCTTACAAAATAAGAGGATTTGACAGTTATTTGTCATCAATATCTTTCAATATCATCAGACTAGGTTGAGCAAGAAAAAGCAACAGTTAAGAGATTGCATAAAAAATCAATTTCCATCAATCTATTTTATTCAAGAACCATATCTCACCAATAAAGATAGTACAGCTTCAAATTAAATGTCTGCTAATTTTTTTTAATTGACCCATTTAGTAAACTGGAGTAGAATGAAAAGTATATAAAAGATTTTTATCCACATTTAAACAATAGGTATGTGAGAGATTTCATGTTCATCAAAGGAAAAATGTACAAGAATTCATCATGACTCTTCACTTCTCTGCTGCAAACACAAGGACACACTGATTCTTAAAAGAAACTCCACTAAAGCTTCAATCCACACTGAAACCAACATATTAACAGTGTCCATTTGAGTTAATTTTATATCCAGCCAATTTGCTGTAGGTGTTTATTAGCAGTTAAAGTTCCCTGGTTGAATTTTTATGGTCACTTAATTATACTATCCTATCATCTACAAAGAGTGATATTTTGACTTCTTCCTTTTCAATTTGTATCCCTTTGGTCTCTTTTTGTTGTCTTATTGCTCTGCATAGTATTTTAAGTACTATCTTAAATAGGAATGGAGAGAGTGGACAGCCTTTTTTAAACCCTGATTTTAGTGGGATTGCTTTAAGTTTCTCACCATTTACTTTGATGCTGGTTACTGGTTTGCTGTGTATTGCTTTTACTATATTTAAGTATGAGCCTTGATTACCTGACCTTTTGAAGAATTTTAAAATGAAGGGGTGTTGATTTTTGTCCAGTGCTTTCTCAGCATCTTGAGAGATAATCATGTGATATTTTGTCTTTGAGTTTGTTTATATAGTGGATGACATTGATGGATTTCCGTATATTTAACCATCCTTGCATCCCTGGGATGAAACCCACATGATCCCTGTGAATGATCACTTTGATGTGTTCTTGGAATCATTTCGCAAGAATTTTATGGATTATTTTTGCATCAGTGTTCATGACAGAAATTGGTGTAAAGTTTTCTTTCATTGTAGTATCTTTGTGTAGTTTAGGAGTAAGTGTTATTGTGTCTTCGAAGAATGAGTTCCCTCTATTTCAATTTTGTCGAGTAGTTTGGAGAGTATTGATATTAGGTCCTTTATGAAGGTCTGATAGAATTGTGAGAGGAGTACTCCCTGAAAGAGACTGAAGGATGCTGACTAGCTGAAGTAGAAACTTGAGGTTTCTATGGAAAATCGTTTGGATGGTGTTTTGCTGGCACAGATAGGCTAAGGAACACATCAGAGAGTAAGGCATACCTAAAGGCAGGCAAACAAAAGGACAACCGATAGTGATCAAATTTTCTTTGCTTGTGACAGGTATGTATTGTTCTGATTTACATTGCTCTTTTGAGCTGCATTTAGTGGACTCCATACATGAAAGTGCACCAAAAGGTGCCGATGGTAGGATGCGGATTCTTACAGCTTCTGGGTTTGGGCTGATAGGCAGAGTAGTTTCAGCTGAGACATTGGCCAAGTTTAGACCTGTAGACCACAGGTGATGCTTTGAGGGCTATAAAGAGAAGTTGATGAACAGTGATACTGGAGGAATTAGGATTCCATATGTGTTAGGTGTGCAATGCTCCTGGGTCTTGAGGCTTCTGTTCTGATCTTCCATTATCTGAGAGGTGCACCGCTGAGAATGATTCCTGGTGCTCCTCTTGTTTCTTCCTGATGAGACTTGCCCAGTCTGAGGCCTGGCTGTCTCTGGCTGTCCCTTCTAGGAAGTCCCACAACCCCTGATGTCTCTTTGCTTTCCCATCTCTTACAGAAATGAACTGCTGGTGGATGCCTGGAGTGTTTGCTATTGAATTGGGTTGCAGTGCTTTCCTGGAAACTGAAATTCCGGTTACTTGACAGCCCACACAGAAGGTGCTCTGTTGAAGCATTTGTTGTGCTTACAGACAGGAGACTTGCACGGCTGCCCTCTGAGATGCCCAACTAAGAGCTTGAAGTGTTGTATGCAGTTACCTTTCACCCAAACGATGTACAGAAGCTGGGGACCCATGTGGTTAAAAAAGGGAAAGGTCGAAGAAGCTGAGAGGCATGGCAACCTCATAGGAAGAGCACTAGTCTCAGCTATTAGAACACAAGATTTCTTAGAAACTGAACCACCAAACAGACAGCAAATGCTTCCTGATGTGTGGCCCTGGACATATCCACAAGTGGACTGACTGGTCTGGAAAGGTTCAGATCATGCATTTAACCCTAGGGAGACTTGAGGGCCCAGAGACTGTTGCTTGACTGGTGATTTGGGGTTTATGGTTGGGGACATTTCCGTGGAAATGGGCAGTGGGTAGGAGCTATGGGATGAGGGAAAGGCGGATCATGGACAGTTGTGGGGTAGTGACTGGACTGAAAATTGAAGACTAAAAATAATAAAAAAGAAAACAACTTTTTCAACTTGTCTATTTCCCCATTATCTTTGGTTTTTCTCACCCTCAGGTGTGTGGTGGGCTACAATGGAGGTTAAATAGTTTAAAATCTACCATTAAGTCTACAATGTATAAAAATATCTTTATAATTCACGTTTTTATTGCAAGGGAGGATTTTGATGGCTGCTTCTATTTCTCTATAAGTTTTGGGTCTGTTTAGATGGTATAGCTAATCCTGATTTAACTTTGGGAATTGGTATCTTTCTAAAAAAATCTATATTTCCACTAGATTTTCCAAATTTGGTCATTATGGGCTTTTTTAGAAGTTTACGATGATTTCTTTATTTCCTCAGTTTATGCTTTTATGTCTCCCCCGTCATTTTTGATTTTGTTAATTGAGATACTGTCTCTGTGTCCACTAGTTAGTCTGCCCAAATGTTTATCCATCTTGATTTCCTCAAAGAAATAGCTCTTGGTTTTGCTGATACTTTGTGAAGTTCTTTTTGTTTTACTTGGTTGATTTCAGCTCTGACTTTTATTATTTCCTGCTGTCTGCTCCTCCTGGGTGTATCTGATTCTTTTTGTTCTAGAGCTTTCAGCTGTTCTGTCAAGCTGTTAGTGTGTGATCTCTCCAGTTTTTATTTAGAGGTGCTCAGGACTATGAATTTTCTTCTTAAAACTGCTCTCATTGTATCACATAAGTTTCAGGTGTGTTGTCCCTTCTTTTTGTTTAATTTTAAAAAGTCTTTGATTTCTTTCTTTATTTCTTCCTTGACCAAGTGGTTCTTGAGTAGTGAATGGTTTAGCTTCCATGTGTATGTGGGGTTTTGTTGTTTTTATTGTTATTGTAGCCCAGCCTTAGTCCATGTGATCTGATAGTATGCATGGGATTTTTATATGTTCTTGTATTTGTTTAGGCCTGTTTTGTGACTGACTATATGGTAAATTTCAGAGAGCATGCCCTGAGATGCTTTTGTTTTAGGATGAAATATGCTACAGTTGTCTGTTAAATCCATTTGGTTTATAACTTATGTTAGTTTTACTGTGTCTCTGTTCATTTTTTGCATCCCTGATTTATCCATTGATGAGAGTGGACTGTTGAAGTCTCCCTCTATTATAGAGTGTGGTATAATATATGCTCTGAGCTTCAGTAGACTTTTTTTTATGAACGAGTGAGCTCTTTTATTTGGAGCATTGATTGTGAGGATTGAGACTTCCTCTTTTCCAATTATTCCACTGATATGTAAAGAGTGCCTTTCCTTTTCAGTTTTGATGACAGTTGGTTGTAAATCTATTTTATTTGATATTAGGATGGCTACTACAGCTTGTTTCTTGATGACCATTTGCTTGTAAAGTTTTTTTCCCAACCCTTTACTGTGAGATAGTGCCTGTCTTTTTGTTGAGATTAGTTTCCTGTATGCAGCAAAATCCTGGAATCTATGTGAATATCCAGACAATTAGTCTATGTCCTTTTATTGGAGAATTGTTAAGGGAACTTAAGGTATCTTACAAAATAGTGATTTTTTTTCCTGATATTTTTGCCGTGAGAGATAAAGTTATGCTTGTGTGCCCTACTTCTTTGTTGTGTGTTGCAAGAGGATTAGTTTCTTGATTTTGTTAAGGTGAAGTTTCCCTCTTTGTGGAGTTGGTTTTCATCTACTATCCTTTGAAAGGCTGTATTTGTGGAGAGATATTGTATAAATTTGCATTTATCTTGGATCATTTTGGTTTCTACACCTATAATGATTCAGAGTTTTATCTGGATATAGTAACCTCAGGGCCTGTATGAGGGCAGTCTAGGATCTTCTAGCTTTCATAGTCTCTGTTGAACAGTTTCTTGCATTTCTTATCAGTCTGACTTATACATTACCTGCCCTTTTTCTCTTACTGCTTCTATGACTCTTTCTTTGTTTTGAGCACTTGTTGTTTTGACTACTGTGTATCAGCAAAAATTACTTTTCTGGTCCAGTCTATTTAGAGTTCAGTAGGCTTTTTTTATGTTAATGTTCATCTCTTTTTTTAGATTAGGAAAGTTTTCTTCTATAATTTATTTATTTATTTTTTTAAACTTTATTTTACATAACAAAGATAATAGGAAAAAAATTTAAACATTTTTGCATAAATGTATTCAAATACATTTTGGTCAGTGCTTGACTTTTTTTTTTAAGGTTTGATACTCTGCATTAAGTTCTTACTAGTTACAATGAGCAAAAAGTACATATAAAAGAGGATGAAAGCTGGAATTAGTCAAAGTTTTCTTGGTGAGTAAGGATTGAGCATAATGTCTTTTTTGTTTGTTTGTTTTGGTTTCTTTTCTTTTTTTTCTTGAACTTCAAACAGTCTGTGAGTTGTTTCTGGGGCAGTCTGAGCCTCCTGGGTTAGCATCCCACTATCAGAGACTGCATATTATGTCTGTTCTTTCGTGCCTGGGTTATCTCACTCAGGATGATAATTTCTAGATGCAATTTTCTGAGTTATCGCCAGACTGATTTCCAGAGTGGTTTTATTAGTTTGCAACCCCACCCACAGTGGAGAAGGGTTCCTCTTTCTCCACAACCTTGCCAGCATCTGTTGTCATCTGAGTTTTGGATCTGGGCCAATCTGACTGGTGTGAGGTGGATTCTCAGGGTTGTTTTGATTTGCATTTCCCTGATGGCTAAGGATGTTTAGCACTTCCTCAGATATTTCTCAGCCATTCGATATTCCTCAACTGAGAAAGTTTTGTTTAGCTCTGTACCCCATTTTTTAATAGGGTTATTTGATTCTCTGGTGTCTAGCTTTTTGAGTTCTTTGTATACCTTAGATATTAGGCCTCTATCTGATGTTGACTTGGTAAAAATCTTTTCCCATTCTGTTTTCTGCTGTTTTGTTTCCTTGACAATGTCCTTAGCATTAAGTCCCATTTTTTAATCTTTGACCTTAGAGCTATAGCCATTGGTGTTTTGTTCAGAAAATTTTCTTTTGTGCCTATATTTTCTAAAGTTTTCCCTACTTTCTCATCTAATAGTTTCAGTGTATCTGGTTTAATGTGGAGATCTTTGATTCACTTACACTTGAGCTTTGTACAAGTAGATAAGAAAGGATTTATTTTCATTCTGTTGCATGTTGAGTGCCAGTTGGACCATCACCATTTGTTGAATAGGCTGTCCTTTTTCCATTGAATGTTTATGGCTCCTTTTTCAAAAATAAGTTGACCATATATGTGAGGGCTCATTTCTGGATCTTCTATTCTATTCCATTGATCCCCATGCCTATTTCTGTACCAGTACCATGCAGTTTTCAGCACAAGTGCCTTGTAATATAGTTTGAGGTCAGGGATAGTGATTCCCGCAGATGTTTTCTTGTTGTTGAGGATGGATTTCCCTGTTCTAGGTCTTTTGTTGTTCCATATGTAATTGCACATTGATCTTTCCAATTCCATGAAGAACTGTGTTGGAATTTTGATGGGGATTGTGTTGAATCTGTAGATTGCTTTTGGTAGGATGGCCATTATTAAAATGTTGATTCTTCTAATCCATGAGCATAAGAAATCTTTCCATTTTCTGAGATCCTCCTCAATTTCCTTCTTTAGAGGATTGAAGTTCTTGTCATACAGGTCCTTCACTTGTTTAGTTAGAGTCACACCAAGGTATTGCATAGTTTTTGTGACAATTGTGAAGGGTACCTTTTCCCTAATTTCCTTCTCCAAATGTTTGTCCTTTGAATATAGGAAGGCTACTGATTGGTTTGAGTTGATTTTGTATCCAGCCACTTTGCTGAACTTGTTTATCAGCTGTAGGAGTTCTCCGGTGGAGTTTTTGGGGTCACTTAAATACACTATCATGTCATCTGCAAAGAGTGATGGCTTTATCTCTTCCTTTCCATTTTGTATCCCCTTGATCTCCTTTTGGTGTCTAATTGCTCCAGCCAGGACTTCCAGTACTATGTTGAATAGGTAGGGGGAGAGTGGGCAGCCTTGTCGAGTCCCTGATTTTAGTGGGATTGCTTCAAGTTTCCCACCATTAAGTGTGATGTTGGCTGTTGGTTTGCTGTCTATTGCTTTTATTATGTTTAAGTATGGACCTTGGATTCCTGTTCTTTCCAGGACTTTTAACATGAAGGGGTGTTGAATTTTGTCAAATGCTTTCTCAGCATCTAGTGAGATGACCATGTGATTTTGTTCTTTGAGTTTTTTTATATGGTGGATTACACTGATGGATTTCCTCATATTAAACCATCCCTGCATCCCAGAGATGAAGGCTACTTAGTCATGATGAATGATCGTTTTGATGTGTTCTTGGATTCGGTTTGCAAGGATTTTGTTGAGTATTTTTGTGTCAATGTTCATAAGTGAGATGGGTCTGAAGTTCTCTTTTCTTGTAGGGTCTTTGTGTGGTTTAGGTACGAGGGTTATTGTAGCCTCAAAAAATGAGTTGGGTAGTATTCCATCTGATTCTATCTTTTGAAATACTTTGGAGAGTATTGGTGTTATATCCGCAATAAATGTTTGATAAAATTCTGCACTGGACCCGTCTGGACATGGGCTTTTTTTGGTTGGTTGGCTTTGATGACTTCTTCTCTTTCTTTAGGTGTTATAGGGTTATTTAGATAGTTTACTTGGTCCTGGTTTAACTTTGGGATCTTGTATCTGTCTATAAATTTGTCCACTTCCTCCAGATTTTCCAATTAGTGGAGTATAAGTATTTGTAGTAGGATCTGATGATTTCTTGAATTTCCTCAGTTTCAGTTGTTATGTCTCCACTTAACTTTCTGATTTTTTTAATTTGTATACTCTCTCTTTGCCCTCTAGTTAGTCTGGCTAGGGGTTTATCAATCTTGTTGATTTACTCAAAGAACCAACTCTTGGTTTTTTTGATTTTTTCAATGTTTCTTTTTGTTTCTATTTGGTCTATTTCTGCCCTAATTTTGATTATTTCTTGCCATCTAGTCTTCTTGGGTATATCTGCTTCCTTTACTTCTAGGGCTTTTAGCTGTGCTTTCAGGTTGCTGATGTATGCTCTCTCCAGTTTGTTTTTGGAAGCACTTAGGGCTATGAGTTTTCCTCTCACTACTGCTTTCATTGCATCCCATAGGTTTGGGTATGTTGTGTTTTCGTTTTGGTTGAATTCTAGAAAGTCCTTAATTTCTTTCTTTATTTCTTCTTTGACCCTGCTATCATTTAACCGAGCGTTGTTTAGTTTCCATGTGTACGTGGGCTTTTTGTTGTCTTTGTTGTTGTTAAAGACCAGCCTTAGACCATGGTGATCTGAGAGGATGCATGAGATTATTTCAATCTTCTTATATCGATTGAGGCTCGTTCTGAGTCCAATTATGTGGTCAATTTTCGAGAAGGTGCCATGAGGTGCTGAGAAGACAAGACGGTTTATTCTTTTACTTTAGGATGATATGTTCTGTAGATATCTATTAATTCTAGTTGGTTCAAAGTCTCTGCTAGTTTTGCAGTGTCCTTGTTCAGTTTCTGTTTCCGTGATCTGTCCATTGGTGAGAGTGGGGTATTAAAGTCTCCCACTATTATTGTGTGGGGTGAAATATATTTTTATGAGCTTTAGTAGGGTTTCTTTTATGAATGTGGGTGATTTTTTATTTGGAGCATATAAGTTAAGGATTGAGAGTTTCTCCTGACAGATTCCCCCGGTAATGAGTAAAAAGTGTCCTTCCTTATCTTTTTTGACAACTTTTGGTTGGAAATTTACTTTATTCGATATTAGTAAAGCCACTCCAGCTTGCTTCTTGGGGCTGTTTGCTTGGAAGTTTTTTCCCCACCCTTTTACTTGAGATAGTGTCTGTCTTTGCTCAGAGATGAGTTTCCTGTATGCAGCAAAAGGCTGGATTTTGTTTATGTATCCAGTCTGATAGTCTATGTCTCTTTATTGGGGAGTTGAGTCCATTTATGTTAAAAGATATAAAGGAATAATTTTTTGTTTCCTGCCATTATTGCTTTTGTGGGTTGAGTTGTGTCTGTGTCTTTTTCTTCCTTTAGTTTTCTTGTTTAGGAGTTTTCTTTTTTTTTTTACTAGGCTGTATTTCCCCTCTTTGTATTGGGTTTTCGACCTATAATTCATTGTAGTGCTTGGTTTGTGGTAAGATAGTGTGTAAATTTAGATTTGTCTTGAAATATCTTCATCTCTCCATCTATGGTGTTTGATAGTTTTTTCTGGGTATAGCAGCTTGGGGTGGCACTTGTGCTCTCTTAGGGTGCGCATGATGTCTGTCCAGGCTCTTCTAGCTTTCATAGTCTTTGTTGAGAAATCGGGTGTGATTCTGATTGGCCTGCCTTTATATGTTACCTGACCTTTTCCCCTTACTGCTTTTAGTATTCTTTCTTTGCTTTGGGCACTTGGTGTTTTGCCTGTTATGTTTCAGGAGGTATTTCTTTTCTGGTCCAACCTATTTAGAGTTCTGAAGGCTTCTTTTATGCTCGTGGTCATCTCATTCTTGAGGATAGGGAAGTCTTCTTCTACGATTTTGTTGAAGATATTTCCTGTGCATCTTAGTTGATACTCTTCTCCCTCTTCTATTCCTATTATCCTTATGTTCAGTCTTTTCATTGTGTCTTGGATTTCCTGGACATTTTGGGTTAGGAGCTTTTTGTTTTTTGCATCTTGTCTGGCTGTTTTGTTTTTGTTTGCAATGTTGTCTTCTGCCACCAAGATTCTCTCTTTGATCTCTTGTAATCTATTGGAAATGCTTGCTTCTGTGATTCCTGATGGTTTTTTTTTTTTTTTTTTTTTTTTTTGGTGTTCTTCCTCTAGGGTTATCTTTTTTAGTGTTTTCTTTATTGTGTAAATTTCCGTTTTAATTTTCCTCTTCCATTCTTAGAGTTCTTGAGTTTTTTTCTTGTTTCCTCTTTAAAAGCTTCTGAATCTTTCGCTTTTCCTCCCGTTCTTGTTCAAGTATCTCTATCAGCATCTTGAGGTATGATTTCAGGTCTGCGTCTTCTTTTAATGGAGTGTTTGGAATTCCGATGTTTGCTCTTATGGGAGAGCTGGGTTCTGGTGTTGCCAGGTTGTCTTGGTTTCCTTGGGATATACATTTTCGCTTTCCTCTTGCCATTTTGTTGTCAGTGATATGTTCTCACCTTTCCTATGAATCTGGTGGGTATCCCTGGATCTCCACTGGTCTAGGTGGCAGATGGGCCCAGCCCTGTTCTATGCCTCAGAGTCGCCGGGTGGGAATAGAAGTTTCAAAGTTCTGTTCCTGGTCCCCGGATCAGGCAGGTGGAAAGGTGCGCCCCGTGTGTGCACTCCGCAGAGATCTCTCTGCTCCCGGGGCGCTCAGATCTCCTACTCACCAGTCTCTCAACCTTAGGAGCTGGTGGTCCGCATGGCAGATGGGCCAAACTCTGCTCTGCGCCCTGAAGTCACCGCCAGGTGGAAACAGAAGTTCCAAAATTCTGTTCCTGGTACCAGTTTTTCAGCCCCGTGAGGACTCATTTCTGCATCTTCTATTCTATTCCATTGATACACATGCCTGTTATTGTACCAGTACCATGCTTTTTTCAGCACAAGTGCCTTGTAATATAGCTTGAGGTCAGGGATAGTGATTTCTGCAGATATTTTCTTGTTGTGAAGGATGGATTTGTCTATTCTAGGTCTTTTGTCATTCCTGATGAAATTGCGCATTGGTCTTTCTAACTCAATGAAGAACTGGGTTGGAATTTTGATGGGGATTGCATTGAATCTCTAGATTATTTTAGTAAGATGTCCACTTTTAAAATGTTGATCCTTCCAATCCATGAGCATGGGAGATCTTTCCGTTTTCTGAGATCTGCCTCGATTTAATTCTTTAGATGTTTGACGTTCTTGTCATTCAGGTCCTTCACTTGCTTAGAGTCACATGAATGTATTTCATAGTTTTTGTGACTATTGTGAAAGTTATATTTTCTCTAATTTCATTCTCCACATGTTTATCCTTTTAATATAGGAAGGCTACTGCTTTATTGAGTTAATTTTATATCCAGCCACTTTGCTGAACTTGTTTATCAGCTGTTGGAGTTCTCTGGTGGAATTTGTGGGATCACTTAAGTACACTATCATGTCATCTAAAGAGTGATGTTTTTACTTCTTCCTTTCCAATTTGTATCTCCTTGATCTTCTTTTGCTGTCTAATTGCTCCAGCCAGGACTTCCAGTACTATGTTGAATAAGTAGGGAGAGAGTGGGCAGCTTTGTCGAGTCCATGATTCTAGTGGAATTGCTTCATTTTTTCCACCCTTAAGTTTGATGTTGGCTGTTGGTTTCTGTACATTGCTTTTATTATGTTTAGGTGTGGACCTTGGATTCCTGTTCTTTCCAGGACTTTTAACATGAAGGGGTGTTGAATTTTGTCAAATTCTTTCTCAGCCTCTAGTGAGATGACCATGTGATTTTTTAATTTTAGTTTATATGGTGGATTACATTGGTGGATTTCTTTATATTAAACCATCCTTGCATTCCAGGGATGAAGATATTTATTGTGCCTTTCAGTTCATATTCTTCACCCTGTCTACACCTATTAGGCTTAGGTTAGACCTTCTCATGGTGTCCTGGATTTTCGTGATATTTTGCTAAGAAACTTTTTTATTTTTGCAGTTTCTCTGAGTGTTGTGTCAATGATTTCGATGTTCTGTTTTCTTCTTTAGATTCTCTTTTCTATCTCTTGTATTCTGTTGGTGATTCTAGCATTTATGACTCCTTATGTCTTTCCTAAGTTTTTTAACTTCAAGTTTGTTTTCTTTAGTTTTTCCTTCATTGTTTCTGTTTCTGTTTTCAGTTCCTTCACCTGGTTATTCTTCCATTCAACTATTTAAGTGCTTTTTGTGTTTCCTCTTTAAGGGCTCCATCTTGTTTGTGTGTAATCTCCTTTACTTTTGAATGTGTTCTTTATGTTCTTCTCCTTTGAGCTTCTCCATCATCATCATTAAGTATAATTTTAAGTCTAAATCTTGTTTTTCTTGTTATTGAAGATATCCACTATTTGCAGTGGTGGAAGTACTGAGTTTTGATGTTGCCATGTGATCTTGGTTTTGGTTTCTTAGAGTCCTGCCATCTTGTTCTATGTGATGCTAGGTGATCTTCTTGTCTCATATTGGGGCTTATGTCTCTTGTAGGTAGGTGGGCCCATGATCTCTAGAGGAAGATTGTTTCTGGGTGTTCCTCTCTAAGGGTACATTGTGAATTCCAATGGCAGAGACCAATCTTGATGTATTTGGGCTGAGTCTGGCTTTTGATTGTAAGTGTGCTCTCCTGGGTAGTACCTCTGCTTGTGTATGAAGTTTTCTGGCTGGCCTCTCCCAGGATAAAATGTGGGCAGAAGAAGTTGACTCACCCTTCTATTTAAGATGGAAAGCACACGTGTAGCTCTTCCAAGCTCTTAGGGACCTATGGTAGAAAAAGAAACAGGGCTGGGTCTGGCCTTGGGCAGGAAGTGTTCCAAGTAACACCATATTACTTATATCTCAGCCTAGGTTTCTGTTTTCTGTGGTAGAGACTGACTATAAGTCAGGTGATCTCTGATTCTGAGTAGAAAGGCCTCCCAGGCAACAGATCCTACTTTGCAGAACATGGTAATCTGCACCTGAGTAGTCCCCCTTCCCATATAATTCTCCACAAAGAGTTTGTGAAAAGTCCTTTAGCTGGAAAGTTCCTAAGTCATATGTTTTATTCCCTTCTTCTACCTGTATAAAATTAGTGCATGAAAATTAAAATTTTGTCAGCTTGATCAGACCTCCTGTTATGCTGTTCATTCTTTGCTTCTTCCTTCCTTTTTTATTGTTTTTTTTTTTTTTTTTCATGAACTGAACATCTTTATTTTAACAAATAAAGATAAAGGTACAGATTTTAATCGTTTTTGGATAAGTGTATATGAATACTTTTTGTAAGACCTTGATTTTTTTCAAATTTGCTAGTATGCATTAAAATTTTACTAGTTACAATGATCAAAAAGTACAATAAAACAAGATGTAACCTGGAAATTGTTAAAGTTTTCTAGGTGTGTAAACACTAATCATAATGGTTTTTCAGTTAATTTTTTGATTTGTTTTGCTTCCTTTTTTTTTTTTTTGTTTTCTGCCTTTGGGTTTTTTTTTCTTTTTCTTTTTCTTTCTTTTTTTTTTTTTTTTTTTTTTTTGACTTAATATAGTCTGTGAATTGTTTCTGGGGTGTTCAGAGATTTCTAGGGTTAATATCCAATTTTAGGTGACTGCATATTATGTCTGTTCTTTTTTGTGTGGGTTATCTCATTAAGGATGATATTCTCTAGATGCATCCATTTTCTTAGAATTTCATAAAGTAATTGTTTCTGATAGCTGCGTAGTACTGCACTGTGTAAATATACCACAATTTCTGTATCCATTCTTTTACTGAAGGACATCTGGGTTCTTTCCTGCCTCTGGCTATTATAAGTTGGGCTGCTATGTACATTTTGGTGCATATGTCTTTGTTGTATGTTGTAACTTCTCTGGCGTATATGCCCTGAAGTGTAATAATTGGGTCTTCATGTAGTACTATGTCCACTTTTCTGAGGAACCGTCATACTGATTTCCAGATTTGCTGTGGCTGTTTAGAACTCCAGTTACAGTGGAGGAGTGTTCTTTTTTCTTTGCATCCTCGCCATCATCTGTTGTCTTCAAAATTTTTGATCTTAGCTATTCTCTGTGTGAAGTAGAAATTCAGCTGTGTTTTGATTTTCATATCCCTGATAACTAATTATGTCAAGCACTTCCTTAGATGATTTTCAGGCATTTCATATTCCTCACTTGAGAATATTTTATTTAGCACCATACCTCATTTTTAATAGGGTTGTTTGATTCTCTGGTTTCTAGCTTCTTGAGTTCTTTGTATACCTTTGATATCAGGCCTCTATTAGAATTGGGGTTGGTAATGATCTTTTCCCAATCTGATAGCTTCTGTTTTCTTTTCTTGACATTGTCCTTAGCCTTACAGTAACTTTGCAATCTCATTATGTCCAATTTGACAATATTTGACCTTAAAGCATGAGCCATTGGTGTTCTGTTCAGGAAACTTTCTCCTGTGTCTATGAGTTCTAAGGTTTTCCCTTTTTTCTCTTCTAATAGTTTCAGTGTACCTGTTTCAATGTGGAGATCTTTGATCCACTTGCACTTGATCTTTGTAGAACGAGATAAGAAAGGGTCTATTTTCATTCTTCTGCATGCTGAGCATCAGTTGGACCAACACTCTTTATTGAAGATGCTGTCCTTTTTCCATTGAATATTTATAGCACTTTAGTCAAAAATCAGGTGACCATATAAGTGAGGGTTCATTTCTGGATCTTCTATTCTATTCCATTGATCCACATGCCTGTTTCTGTTCCAGTACCATGCAGTTTTTAGCACAATTGCCTTGTAATATAGCTTGAGGTCAGGGATGGTGATTCCCAAATATGTTTTCTTGTGGTTGAGGATGGATTCTGCTCTTGTAGGTCTTTTGTTATTCCAGATGAAATTCCATATTGCTCTTTCCAACTCAGTGAAGAACTGGGTTGGAGTTTTGATGGGGATTGCGCTGAATCTGTAGATTGCTTTTGGTAGGATGGCCATTTTTAAAATGTTGATACTTTCAAACCATGAGCATGAGAGATCTTACTACTTTCTGAGATCTTCCTTGATTTCCTTCTTTGTAGATTTGAAGTTCTTGTCATACAGGTCTTTCACTTGCTTTGTTAGAGGTTTTTCATAACTTCTTTGATAACTCTTGGTTGTAAATCTCCTTTATTAAATGTTAGAATGACCACTCCAGCTTTCTTTTTGGGACTGTTTGCTTGGAATGTTTTTTTCCCAATATTTTACTCTGAGATAGTGTCTATTTTTGTCTCTGATATGAGTTTCCTGTATGCAGCAAGATGTGTGTTCCATTTATATATCCAGACATTTAGCCTATATTTTTGTGGGGATTGAATCTATTTATGTTTACAGATATTAAGGAATAGTGGTTGCTGTTTCCTGCTATTTTTGCTTTTAGAGGTAGAATTGTGCCTGTGGGTCTTTCTTCTTTTGGTTTTGTTGCTTAGGTTTTTTCTTGTTTTATCTAGGATGTAGTTTTGTTCCTTTTCTTGGGTTTTCCACCTATAATTTCTTGCATTGCTGGGTTTGTGGTCAGATATTGTATATATTTACTTTTGTCCTGGAATAGCTTGTTTTCTCCATCTACGGTGATTGAGTGTTTTTCTGGGTATAGCAGCTTGGGCTGACACTTATGTTCTCTTAGGGACTGTATGATGTCTGTCCAGGAACAACTAGCATTCATAGTCTCTATTGAGAATTTGGGTGATCTGATAGGATACATGGGATTATTTTCATGTTCTTGTATCAGTTGAGAACTGTTATGTGGCCCAATAGTTGGTCATTTTTGGAGATTATGTCCTGAGATGCTGATATGAAGGTAAATTCATTTGTTTTAGGATAAAATACTCTGTATATGTCTGTTAAATCTATTTGATTCAAAACTTCTTTTAGTTTCACTATGTCTGTGTTCAGTTTCTACTTCCATGATCTTTCCATTGATGAGACTTAGGTGTTGATGTCTCCCACTATTGTCCTAAATTCTGCCACACATGCTTTGATCTTTAGTAAGTTTTCTTTTATGAATGTGGGTGCCCTTGTATTTGGAGCATGGATGTTTAGGATTGAGAGTCTTTTGTAGATTTTCCTGAAGTTGTTTGTTAATTTAACATTAATTCCACATCCCCAAAAGGGCTGGCTAGTCACATGACTCCAACTAAGTATTCCCATTTTAATTAGTAATATAAAGGAACAAAGGTGATTGGGCAGGGTGAGGGAATAAGAGAGAGGTGAGAGGTCTGAAGAAGGAAAGAGCTGGAAGCAACATGGAGCTACCCAAGACCAGCTGAACCCAGGTGAGATTTATTGGTGTAAAAAAGCTATGAACATTGTACAGGCTGGTTCTGTGTCAACGTGACACAAGATGGAGTTATCACAGAGAAAGGAGCCTCAGTTGAGGAAATGCCTCCATGAGGTCCAGCTGTAAGATATTTTTTCAACTAATGATCAAGGGGACCATAAATACAGCCACTAAACTCAGACAATATTGCTGATGCCAAGAAGTGCATGCTGACAAGAGTCTGGTATAATTTGCCTCCTGAGATAATCTTCCAGATCATGCCAAATACAGAGGCAGATTCTTACAGACAACTACTGAACTGAGAACAGGGTCCCCAATTGAGGCATCAGAGAAAGGATTGAAAAACAAGAAGGGTGTTAAAATTTCACTTACACAACGATTTCAACCAACCAAAAGTCCCAGGGATTAAACTACTGTTCTAAGTGTATACATGGACTGACCCATGGCTCTAGATCCACATGTAGTGGAGAATGGCCTTGTTGGGTATCAGTTGGAGAAGAATCGCTTGGTTTTATCAAGGCTGGATGCCCCAGTATATGTTAATATTAGAGCAGGGAGGGAGGATGGTGTGGGTTGGTGGGTGATTATTTATTTTAATCAGTAGAAGATCACATGACACAGGGTGTTTGTGCTGGGGAAGGCAGGATAGGGAATGAGAGTTGAAATGTAAATTAAATATATCCAATATTTTTTAAAAAAAGGAAAACAGGAAAAAATAGAGCAACAAAATTTGTGTTAAAAATTAAAGTGTTGGTTCTTAGATAAAAATAAATAACTTAATGTTACATCTTGAACTTTCCTTTGTGAGCCCTGATTTAAGGTACAATCATATTAATATTAGAATCAGTATAATAAAGATTTGAACCAAGAGAAGACAGACAAGAAAGATAAGAAAATAAATTGAGTATGTCAGTAGAATATTGGCTTTGAGTGTTTGGGATTTACAGATATTGAACCTAACTCTCTCATTGGTGATTTAAATAGAATTTGCATTATCTCTGGGTCCTCTCTTCACTAGGAATCTAGGGGACAAAGAGGTATTTGACTGGATTTAGACTGTGTCTGCTCTTCCAACTGAGGAGATATCTGAAGCCCAACCCAGCCACTTCCTTTCTTTTGGCTGCCTGCATAGACTGAGTACAAAGTAAACTCTATGTCATCCTTAACCTCTAGGCCATGAGACATTCCTTTGTACTTTACCACACAAATTTAGAAGAATATGGCAATCTCAAAGCAGTAGAACCACTTTTCTCTAACAATTAGATTGTAACCAGTGGAACTAGTGAGCCAATTACATTATATCTTATTTTTTCTGGACATGTCACTGCAAGAGAAAGAAGCTAATGACTCTGAGTAGGATTGCTGTGGATGTTTATCCATGCAAAATAGCAGGAGATGACCAAGTACACCTTGACCTTCACTGACTTAGTAGTGGAGGGAATGAGAGGTGTAAGAATTTTGTGATCATTTACAAATCTTAGTTTCTGTTCCTTACATTACTTTAGTCTAAAGCATCTTCTCAGGTTCTTAACCAAAATGACCAACTAAAAGAAAAAGAGAAGGGGTGCTTGCTTTGTGTTTTCTAAGCTTTCTTATGAAACATGGAGGTGTTACTTTGCCACATCAAAGGAATTTACAAGGAGTGTGATATTCTAACCATCAAAGGATCAGGCACTGTTCAAAAAGGAATGCCCTATGAGTGTTCCCATGGCAAAGTGGGAAGAGTCTACAATGTCATGCAGCATGCCTTGGGCATGCTTGTAAACAAACAAGCAATTTAATGGCAAGATTGTGGACAAGAGGATCAGTGTGTGGATTGAGCACATCAAGCACTCAAAAATCAGAGACAGTTTCTGAAGGGGGTGAAGCAGAATAGTCAATAAAAAAAGAAAGCAAAGGGAAGGGCTCCTGGGCTCCACTGATTTACCAGCCTGTGCTATCCAGAGACTCACACTTTGTGAGGATCAATGGAAGAGACTCTGAGCTGCTGGGACCATTCCTGATGAATTACTTGTCTAATATATAAGAAAATAAATAAAAAACATGGATGCAATATATTTTACTTAGAAAAAAATTTTTTACTCTGAGATATTAGACACTTATAATTTATTATGTATTTACTGTAACCATGTGGAAAGAAGAAAGGAAGACATTAATTTTTTTTGTTCTTTTTTGTAATGTCTTTTTCTTTCAACTTTATTTTACAGATTTAAAGCATTTTTACATCAAAGTGTACTATTACATTTCTGTTACTACTTGGTTTATTTTAAATGTTTGATAGTGTGCATTAAGATCTTTCTAGTTACAATGAGCATAAAGTACAGGTAAACCAAGATGTAACCTGGAATAAGTCAAAGTTTTCTTGGTGTGTAGAGTTTAATCATAATAATTTTTCACTTTCTTCATTTTTCTTTAACTTTGTATAGTCTGTGAGTTGTTTCTGGGGTGTTCTGTGCTTTCTGGGGTTAGTATCAAATTATCAGTGACTGCTCATTATGTCTGTTCTTTTGTGACTGGGTAATCTTACTCAGGAGGATATTCTCTAGATGCATTGATTTTTTTAAGAATTTCATAAAGACATTGTTTCTGATAGCTGAGTAGAAATCCATTGTATAATATACCACAATTTTGGTATCCTTTCATCTACTGAAGAACATCTGGGTTTTTTCCAGCTTCTGTCTATTATAAATAGGGCTGCTATGAACATTATGGTTCCTGTGTCTTTGTTGTATGTTAGATCTTCTATGGGGTATATGCCCGGACATGAAAAGACTGAGTCTTCAGGGTTAGAATTATGTCCTATTTTCTGAGGAATCACTACATTGATTTCCAGAGTGGTTGTACCATTTTAGAACCCCACCTACAGTAGAGGAGTGTTCCTCTTTCTCTACATCCTTGCCAGCATCTGCTGTCATCTGAATTGTTGATCTCTGCTCTTCTGACTGATATGAAGTAAAATCTCAGGATTGTTTGGATTTGCATTTCACTGATTGCTAATTATGTGGAGCACTTTTTTCATGCTTCTCAGCCATTAATATTCCTGAATTGATAACTTTTGCTTAGCTCTGTACCCCTTTTTTAATAGGGTTGTTTGATTCTCTGGTGTCTAGCTTCTTGAGTTCTTTTTATACCTTGGATATTAGGCCTCTATCTGATGTGCGGTTGGTAAAGATCTTTTCCCAATCTGTTGTCTAGCCATTTGGTTATCTTCACAGTTTCCTTATCCTTACAAAAACATTGCAATCTCATTAAATCCCATTTATCAATCTTTGTCATTAGAGCATGAGCCATTGGTGTTCTGTTCAGAAAGTTTTCTCTTGTGCCTATGAGTTGTAAGGATTTCCCTACTTTCCCATCTAATAGTTTCAGTGGACCTGGTTTACTGTGGAGATGTTTGATCCACCTGCACTAGAGCTTTGACCAAGGGGATAAGAAAGGTTCTATTTACAGTACAGAACAGGTAATTTGCCACAAGGAACAGCAGAGATCCAGGGACACAGAGAAACTAAAACCTCCTGTGAGAATGTGTTCTGAGTAGTCAGGAGTAGAGAAGTCTGTGCCTACCTCTCAGAATGTGGCCCCCTCCTGATTCGTTCAGTGGAGCAGGAACTCTATCTAAGGACCTCTGTTTCCACCCATTGGGCTATCCCTGCAGAACAGGCACTCAGGCAATCTGCCATCAGGAACATCTGAGATCCTAGAACACTGGCAAGGTACACAGGAGAGACTAGAACCATTCACTGACAACAAGACCACATATAATCACAAACAACAAGATGGCAAGAGGAAAGTGAAAGAACGGACCCCAGGGAAAACAAGACAACCTGAAACTACCAGAATCCAACATTTCTTGAAAATAATGAAAACGGAAACACAACTTACCCAAACCAATGGGATCATATGAAAGCAGTACTGAGAGGAAAACTCATAGCTCTGAGTCCTTCCAAAAAGACTCAGGAGGTAGCATACACTAGCAACTTGTCAGCACTTCACACTATCAAATTATTATAGATTTAAAAAGTGATTTTATATTATTTCTTTGCATCATAATGATTCTAAAATGTTTGAATTTAGCATGTCTGCTTGTAATTTTAAAGAACCCTTGAAACTATATTATTGGAATGTTTTGTTTCAGGGAATTTCTAATAGCCCTGTTTGGATTAAAAAATGTGCTGCTACTTCAATACAATGCATTAGGACTTTGAATCTTTTAGTGAATATCATTTCTTCTATGGAGATTTTATTATCTGATCCCACTGAAGTAGATAAACTACTAGTATTTGGCTTATACAATGAGTTGTAATGTTTTGGAGAGTAGTGGGTAGCTCTAGAAAATATTCAAAGACAATATTCTTTTTAATATTTGGAACACCAGTTATATTCTAAACAAAATATTTCACAGAAACTTCAAAGAAGAAAAGACAGGTTACTTCCATTAAATTATTTCCTAATCTCTCTAGGAAATGGTAATTGACTAAGACCTCACCTAAAGCTCAACCCAGGAAATTTTTAAGATTCTTTTTGATGTTCTCAAGAGGGATGGAAATTCTAATTCTCCTGGGATATTGACAGCTGAGGGACTAATAGCTTTGCAGAAAGTAGGAGAAACTATTAGTCAACAAGAGATACATTTAGTAGACTTTGGTTAACCTCTGGCTGTTTGGTTCTTGCTGTTTTCTTGTACACACAGCAGTTCTTTGGCAATGGGGACTATTGGTGTGGATTCCACTTTCTTTATTTGAAAAGAATGATTTAACACCCTGTTCTGAAGATGTTGCTGTGTTACTACAGAATTGTAGGTTAGAATCAAGAAAGTATTTTTGGAAAGAATCTGAAGAAAAAGTTATTCCTTACCAAAACAGCAATTAAGTCAGTTTATGCAGAATACTAGCATTTGGTCTGTTGCATGTGCAAAACTTTCTGGCCAAATGAATAATCATTATCCAAAAGACAAGATTTAAAATAAGCCTCTATACATGCTTTTGTATTTCTTGGACAACTGCAAAAGAGAATGTACTTACCATACTTGCTCATTTAGTGGTAAAGCAGCATGTAAAATTGGATCACTTGTGTATTCTCTGAAGTTTCCCTCTGCTCTAAAACTCTGAATTTAAATTGCTTAGGTTAAAGTTGTCAGTTGTTCTTACAGGTGATTCTGTCTTATTCTTAGTGTCCAACTGTCTTTGCACAAACTCACAAAGGGAGCTTAGTTGCACACAACTACACTCATCAAATGTACTCCCAACTCCATAGAGAGAACATAATTTTTCCTTCTTTTGCTGTGCTTGTATAGTGTTTCTGCAGAGAGGTGTGTGTTTCCTGTCTCTGATACATTGTGTGAGATCTGATTGTTCACTTTTCCTGTCTCTTAATTCGATGATCTTCTTTGGGATTTCAGGTGTGTCCTAAGGGTTTATCCGGAGTCCCCCAGGGTCACACAGACATTGAAATTCCATTGATTGGATCAGAGCAAATAGGTTGCTGGATCAAATTTCTCTATAATCTGGGTAGAAGAGTGGGATGGCTTTTCTTTTTCCAGGTACATGGATTCTTGACCAAAGCTATTGTATGTCGATAACACATAGAAATCAAATACAATACAATTGAATCAACTCAAAATATATAAACACCAGAGGTGAAATAGAGAATGTGATTTGAGATCTACCAATCCACAGGTGGCTATGGGGAAAGATGAAAATATACTTCCCTCAACCCATGGGATAGGCAAGATATAGACAAACATGCCTATGGAATAAAATTGTGGCTGGATATTGGATGTTACTGTGAAGCCACACATTGTGTTTTTATTGGATAAAGAATTGGAGGTGTGGTATGCCTCATTATTAACAGGAACCTGTCATTTCACAGTATAGAAAAATGCATGCTCTTAATGAGTACATTTAATTCCAAACATTCAAGGTTAGTTTGTAGAAGGTAGCATCAGGGCTTAAAAATGATGTCTAATTGAGAAGCACATATTGTGAAGAATCAATGAAACATCTGACAAAAGAATTCCCCAACTCTCATGTGAACATAGAAGTCATAGGACACTTAAAATAAAACACCACAAAGAAATAAAAGAGAGAGAGGACAAGGCAATTTCCAACAGCAATTTTCAGACGCAGACTGAAGAGAGTACAAACAAAACAAGAAGAAGACAAGAGCTAGGGAATGAAAAAGAAGCCAGCATATTAGACCATATTGCCAGGTTTTAAGAACTGGCCCCTTCAGGGACCAAACCCCTCATTGCTGGGAATTCAATAAGAGTTTCCCACAACTTAGTGACAGGAAGTTCCACCATTCCACTGTTCTCACTGCACCTCTGCTGTCTCATGGTCAGGAAGTTGTGGTGTGATGCTAGTCCTAAGTGTCCGAGGAACCAGAGAACATCCTAAAGCTGCAGTTGCTGAGATGTCCTCCTATGACATTCAGAGTTGGTCCCATCTCCTGCCAGGATTCCATATTCTAACTCACATTTCATATATGTAAATCAACTCTAATTGTCCTGGATGATAAAGGCCAAGCTGATTTTAACAAGGAATCCAGAAACCTTCCAATACTTGAACCTGGGAGAACATCAAAAAGAATGAGAGTGCCTCTTGTAAAAACTGTACAGGGACTTGTACCTTCAGGGATATGCCTACGGACATCACACTAGAGGAATGGGAATGTCTATGTTCTGCTCAGAGGACACAGAACAAGGATGTGGCATTGGAAAATTGCAATAATCTATTGTTTGTGGAAAATCATCTCATATCTGGAATGCATGGTAAGGTTGTGGATAAATTCCATGACCATATGAATGTCCAAGAGCAGTTTTCTAAATGGGATAAAATTAGGAAAATGACTCTTGAATCCACCCAAAGTACACCTTGTCAAACTAATCACCATGATGACTCTCATCAATACTCAAATCTAAAAAAATGGAAAACTGTAAAATCCAGAGGTGTTTGTAAATATGAAAACTGCATAATGATTTCAAATGAATGTACTATCTCTACCGTAAATGAAGGAATCCACATAGATCATTTACATACAAAAGTTATCTAGAGCTCATTAGAGAATTCATACAGGAGATAAAACTTACAAATGCAGTAAATATGACAAATGTTTTGGCCAGCAATATGATCTTATTAGTCCTCAGAGAATCCATACAGAAGAAAAACCTTACAAATGCTCTGAAAGTTAACAAATATTTTGGCCAACTATCTCATCTTAGTAATCATCAAAAAATTCATGTACAAGAGAAACCAAATAAATGCAGTGAATATTACAAATGCTTTGGCTGACAATAACATCTTGGTAGTCATCAGAGAATTCATACAGGAGAGAAACCTTACAAATGTATTGAATATAAAAAATGTTTTGCTCACAAAATAAGACTGAGAATTCATCAGAGAACTCATACTGGAGAGAAACCTTACAAATGCAGTGAATATGACAAAGGCTTTACTCACCAATTAGTCTGAAAAGGCATCAGAGAATTCATACATGAGATAAATTTTCAAAATGTCATGTTTATGAAAAAGGCATTAAGTATAATGCCAGTCTGATTGATTGATTAGAGTAGAGAAACATCGTAAATTAAGTGAATGAGACAGTTTTTACCGACAAAAGTTTTCTAAAAAGTCATAGGAGAATATATACAGGGGAGAAGACTTTTAAGAGTATTGAAGTTGTCAGTGCTTTCTTTTGGTTTCTCTCTTTGAATGTGAGTTCAAATATACTACAGCTGACAATCTTCAGAGATGTAGTGAATGGAGAAATATCTACTTCTGCATTTCAGGCCAAAGAAACCATTTACAAATGTTTTCTGGTGAAAATATAATCTTTGAAACAATTTGGCATATTTTTCAATCAGGATGTATTTTTGCAGCATTTGAGGTTCCCCACTAGACAATTTTTTGATTAGAAAAAAATTGTGAAAACCTTCAATAAATATTCAAATACTAGAGAAGGTCAATAGATTTGCTGGGAGAGACTCTTAAAACATCACAATATAGAATAGTTTTCTTTAAACTTTTACTTCTTACCCTTCAAAAATTACAAGATAAAGACAAGTGGGAAGCCAGAAGTACATAGTATTGTGTAACACTATCATGGCAACAGAAATTAGTGATTTCAAAGGGAAAACAGAGCTTTTTAAACCTAATAAAACTGACAGCATGATATTTCATTGAAATAATCAAATTCATACAAATGATACTTTAAAAAGCATATTGGATTCACTGAGCCACCAAGACTACATTTTCTCTATAAAATAAAGACATCAACTGATGTAAAGTCTCCTTGAGTATTCTTATTCTTATTAAACTCATAATTCTTATGAAATATTGATTTCCTGTTTTATGAAAATAACAGTGCCTGAGTCTCTTGTTCTGTGGTAAACAAATCCTTCCCCATTGTCCTGTAAATAAAGATGACTAATCAACAAGGAAAAAAAAGTAGCCCACAGACTACTCTGGGTCATAACCCCATTTCTAGGTCTATCCATTCATTACTAGAGATGTCCCCATCATGAATTTACTTCTTTCTTACCTCTGATCCCATACCCGGCCTTACTCACCAACAACACAGTGTGTTCAGTCCATCCTCCCTCAATATCTACTTGAATTCTCTTTCTGAGAATGAGTCAGTCATCCTACCTGTTTACTCCTTTTTATTTTGCTTTGGTATTACTGTGGCTAGTATCTTCTTTATCTTCTATTTCCCTGATGATACCCATTTAGAGCGCTTAGGTCTCATGTCAGTGTTACCTCACTCTTGCTGATTTAGAATTACACCTGACTTCTAAACAGAGTATGAAAGTTAAATGTCTCATGCAGATACATGACTTACAGTCATTAAGAGAACAAAGATGACAATTTACACTACTAAAAACAAAAACCTTCACTCACAATTGTTGAAGATAAAAATATTTCCTTGTCAAACTCAACTTTAATCTTCTATTTGCAAACCCAGCCCTACAAAAAATATTAGGAGTAAATATCCAACTGATGGTGATTAACCATATTCAAGAAAATACAGGAAATAATTTCAGTACCACACAAAGAAAATAAGTGAAACATACACACACACATAGAAATACACACCTTCATCACCACCAAAACCAGTATCAAAATAACTGGATTTGAAAGTTATTTGTCATTAACATTAATCAATATCAACAGACTCAGCTGAGCAAGAAAGAAGCTCTAATTAAGCGACAGCATACAAAAACAAGATCCTTCAATCTGCTACATACAAGAAACACACCTCACAAACAAAGATAGTGCAGCTTCAAATTATTTGCACGCTAAAAGAAATTCCAATAACAGTGACCCATTAAAGAAATGGAGTAGCAAGCCTAGTCCATAATAAGTTAGAATTTGGCACATTTAATCCCCTGATTCCCTAAAATATCCTACTTACCTCACACTTAGTTATTTTCATCTATTTGTCCTTATTATCTATTTTATTTCCCCTTTGAGAAGGATTCAATCATCTTCTCTCTTTTCTCAATGATATCTGGCTTTGGTGGATATAGATAGAATTCTGTGTATTTTCTAATTTACTGATGATATCCACTTATTAGGGAATAGATACCATGAATGTTCATTGGTTGGTGTTATCTCACTCAAGGTTTATTAGAATTAGACCTGACTGTGCAACAAAGACTTTAAAAGCTGTTAGGTTCGCTACAGATGTCTTACAGATATTAAGAGAAACTGAGATAGCCACTTACACTAATATACACTTGAATAAAATATAACAAAACAAAACAAAAGTCAATGTAACAGTTGTCTTTGGGTGATCTCATTGACAATTAGTTTTCTTTGTCCCTTATGACTCTTTCTGCAACTCTCTCTGAATGTTACAAAATTAATCATCTTGTTTCTTTGAAGCAGTGTATTGCACTAATAATCTTAAGATATTTAGGAATCAACTTATCCCCTGCCTTCAGATAATTAAGAATCTAAGATTTGACTTCTAGAAACTGCTCCAAGAGGAGGAGAATGTTAAGGCCTAGATGAGAAGTTAGTGCTTACATGAAAATTGTCTGTCTATCTTTTCATTTAGTGATTTTACAAATTGTGTAAAGATTATATATATATATATATATATATATATATATATATATATATATACTTATTCATTCAGTTTTGTGCCAGCAAATGTTCCTTGGATTACTAATAACAAAACAAATTCAATTATTTATAATTGTATAATTATATATTTATATGTACCATCTCATGCCCTAAGGAATAGAACATTTTGTTATTTTTGGTTGTTTGGTGTTCTTGTAAACCCATAACAACAGAAGTAAAGTAAGAGAGTAAAAAGTAAAAGTATAAAGTAAAGCAGGTATAGTAGCCACAATAAGCTTGGACCCTACCCAAACATGAAGTGACATTTCCTATACCTCTCTATGAAATTTTATGCTTTTTCTTTAATAAACTTCCTTGGATTACAAATAACAAAACAAATTCAATTATCTATAATTGTATTTGTAACAATATTGTCTACTCTAATTTACCTATTACTCACTAGGTTTAATTGTTGTCTGAGAGGCTTGTTGCTGGATAAAGTCACTCTTACTCTTTCTTATCTCTAGGAGACTTCCTCAAATAAGTTGTTCTATCCTTCATTGTTCTCCAAACAAAATCATTCAAACTATATTCTCTTGAATTCTGACTGAATTTGTCTGTTTGGCCGAAACAACTTTTGGCAACAGTGCCCAGTACCTACCTCTCACTCAGAGCATCCAGAGTCACTGGGTCCTCATCCCAGCATGCACTCCAACACCAGGGCAGCGAGGACATTCAGGTCTCTCACATCGGGATGAGCTTCCAGAATCTCGTCGATCTTAAGTTTCTGCTCAGAGCCAGGGAAGATGTTCAGCAACCCGTCTCTCAGCTTGATTATCTCGGCAAAAGTTCTCTTTGCCGGCACTGGAACGTTCTGCTGCAATGTTGGAAGTGTGGGAAGCGTGTCCAGGGATGCAGAGGAGGGATGCCGAGGAAGACTAGGGTTCACAGTGGCTCCATGGATCCGGGATGGAGCCTCGGGGCTTTCTTTGGCTCCATCGGTTTTGTTGCTCCGGAATGCAAGGTCAAATATGCCCATACCAGGCTGAGCATTGGGTCTTGGCTGCCTGTCTCGAAGAAAGTCTTCCTTTTGAAGAAATTTGTCTAGCCGGGGTCCATTTCTTCCCAGAGGGTCTTTAGGAACCATAAATATGTCCCCCACAAAAGTGTACTGAAGCAGTCTCGTTGTAATAATTTCTCTCCAGGACACTGACTCTGTCACAAACTCTCTCAAGTTATCATTAGTCACAATGATACCCCCATTCGTCTCTGCTAACTCTAGCAGGAACCTGTCATCATGAGAAGCAATTCTTCGTTGAAAGACCTTCCGAGAAGGTGTTAAAGCTAATATCCCAACCTCATGGAGCTGGCTTAAGAAGTGCTGTTCTGTGGCCTTAGCATTCCGGCTTGTTCTCCACTGTGGGACAAACACAGTGATGTCTCTGATGCCGAGCTTCCAAAAATATTCAACTGCGATCGCTATGCCACGGCAACTAAAGAACTTTCTCAGGCCGTGGGCCATTGCAACATTACTGCCATCTATAACAATAGGCTTCAAATCTCCTCTCGCTGGTGCATTTCTTAAGTCCAGCTGGAACGGTCTTTTCAGGATATCTCGAAATCTTTGCTCCACGGTAACTGAGGAATAGGTGTGATAAGAGGATCCTGCCAATCTGTAGGGCCGCAGCGGTGGGTAGAAGTGGGGATCCTTTGGCTTGAGTTGAGGAGAGCTGCAACAGCTAGAAGGTTGTTCACACTCAGGCTTCCTACTATTTGGACGTGAAGTTTCTGCTTGCTGTTGAAAATCATTCTCCGCCGTCTGTTCCGGGCTCCCTGGCAAAGATAGTGTGGACCATGGACTTGCCTCTGTGTCCTTGGGAGGAAGTGCAGCATTTCCAATGGGCTGTCTGTGGTGACCCTCCGTTTTATCAGTCACCACAGGTTCGCAAATATGGACTTCCACTTCTCTTACTGCCTCTGCTGTCTGCCCCTCTAGCCTTTTGAATATCAGGGCTACTTGTTCTCGGAGGACTCCAATTTCTTCTTGTTGCACAGCTAGCTCTTCAACCTTTTTGGACACCGTTTCCAGTTGTACACTTCTTTTTTCGAGTTCTTTTGAGAGGAAATTTAGGAAGATTCCAAATGAGAATTGCGAGACGTATACCCCAGCAACCACAAACTCCATCACCAAGTTGAAGAACTCCTTCAGTATCATGGGTAGGTCTTCAACCCTTACCCTTGTTGGTGAGGGATCCGGCCTGGGGTCTGCCATTTGTGGTGGTCTGCAGTCAGAGTCCACCTATACAACTGAAATGTTCTTTCCTCTTGGTTTCCTCTGTCTCACCTTCTTACAGGCTTTGTTCCTTGCTGTGGGTGTGAGGGTTGTGGGTCAAGAGTTCAGGAATGTCTCTGGGCACCCTGCCCATTGTGAGGAACTGATTCTTCCT
The DNA here is from genome assembly GCF_963924665.1 of Micromys minutus. NCBI lineage: Eukaryota > Metazoa > Chordata > Mammalia > Rodentia > Muridae > Micromys > Micromys minutus. The sequence goes on from NC_137958.1 coordinate 27,504,003, forward strand.
GTGGAGACAGCCCTGGTGAATTTCTCTTCTTGATTGTTCTGTTAGAGGACCCCTCTACCCTGCTACTCTTAATGTTGGGGATCTTGGTATCCCACCAGGCTTTCTTGGCACCAGACGTCAGCCAACCAAATACACCAGATGTATCCTTTCTTTGCCAGAAGAAATTTTTCTGAGGTTGACTTTTGGTGAGGTTCTGGTTCCTCCAGAATTCTGGAAGACTGTGTCAACACTACCTCTCCAAGATTACAGATTCAATCAAGCCTCTCCAAAATCTTCAGGCAATTGCTCAAATTAAAGTAGTCAGTTCTTCTTATCTGCTTACTCCTTCTTATTCTCTGTCCAACTGTCTCCGCACAGACTCACAAAGGAGCCTAAGTGCACTCCAGTACACTCATCAAATGTACTCACAACTGTCCAGACAGAACATAGTTTTTCCTTCTTTGTGGTGCTTATATAGTGTTTCTAAAGAGAGGGGTGTGATTCCTGTTTCTCACACACGCTGTGAGATCTGATTGGTCACTTTTCCTGTCTCTTAATTAGATGATCTCCTTTGGGATTACAGATGTGTGCTAAGGGTGTGTCTGGAATCCCCCAGGGTCACGCTGACCTTGAAGTTCCCTTGATGTGTTCTGGAGAGCTGTGTTCCTGGATAAAATTTCCTCTATAATCTGAGGAGAAGATTTGGCAGTCTTCTCTTTATCCAGGTACATGGATTACAGACCAAAGCTGTTGTATGTCTATGACACATAGAAATCAAATACAATACAAATAAATCAACTCAAAACCCATAAGTACTACACGAGAAAGAAAGAAGGAGATTTGATGTCTACCATGCAACAAGTGACTATTAGGAAAGTTGAAAATATATGTTCCTCAACCCGATGAGACTGGCAAGACACAGACACACATTCCTATTGCACAGAACTGTTGCTTGATACTGGATGTTACTGTGAACTCACACATTGTGTTGTTATTGCAAAAATATAGTGTAGCTCTGGTATGCCTCCTTCTTAACACAAACCTTTCATTTCTCTGTCTAGAAAGAAAGAATGCTCTTAATACATACATTTAATTCAAAACACTGAAGGTTAGTTTCTAGAAGGTAGCACCAGGGTTTAAAAATGACCTCTCATTGAGAAGCACACCTTGTGATGTTTCAATGAAACCTCTGACAGGAGAACAATTGCCCAAAGCGCAGGAGAACTGATAAAAGAGGTAAACTAATTAAATAAAATGACTACAAAGAAATAAAAAGGAGAGCAAACACCTCTTATTTTAAGAGCAATTTCTAGAGACATGTTGAAGGGAGAAAAAGCAAGACAGGGGTAAGACAGATTGACCTGTAGAAAGACTCACTTCTTTATGTATAATTTAATGAAAATACCCACTTAGAGGGAATTGGTCTCTTGTCTGTGTTACCTCACTCTTCCTGATTTTGAATTACATCTGACTTCTAAACAGGGAATCTAAAAGACAAAGGATCTCATACAGATATCTTAAACTTATCAAGAAAACTCAGATGCCAACTGACACTGGTTTACAAAGAAAAACCATAAATCACTATTGATGAAGAAAAGAAATTTCCTTGCCAAACTCAAATTTAACTTTCTATCCCTAAGCAAAAACCTACAAATATATTAGGTGCAAATATCTAACTGATCGTGATTTACTATATTCAAGAAAAGACAAGTAATAATATCACTACAGGAGTAAAAAAAGAAATGAAACACAGACACACACACATACACACACAATTATACACACACACACACACACAGAGAGAGAGAGAGAGAGAGAGAGAGAGAGAGAGAGAGAGCTCTATACACCATCATCACTAGAGCAAACCTTACAAAAGTTCCGTGGTTGAATTTTTATGGTCACTTAATTATACTCTCCTATCATCTACAAACAGTGATATTTTGACTTCTTCCTTTTCAATTTGTATCCCTTTGATCTCTTTTTGTTGTCTTATTGCTCTGCATAGTATTTTAAGTACTATCTTAAATAGGAATGGAGAGAGTGGACAGCCTTTTTTAAACCCTGATTTTAGTGGGATTGCTTTAAGTTTCTCACCATTTACTTTGATGCTGGTTACTGGTTTGCTGTGTATTGCTTTTTACTATATTTAAGTATGAGCCTTGATTACCTGACCTTTTGAAGAATTTTAAAATGAAGGGGTGTTGATTTTTGTCCAGTGCTTTCTCAGAATCTTGAGAGATAATCATGTGATATTTTGTCTTTGAGTTTGTTTATATAGTGGATGACATTGATGGATTTCCGTATATTTAACGATCCTTGCATCCCTGGGATGAAACCCACATGATCCCTGTGAATGATCACTTTGATGTATTCTTGGATTCATTTCGCAAGAATTTTATGGATTATTTTTGCATCAGTGTTCATGACAGAAATTGGTGTAAAGTTTTCTTTCATTGTAGTATCTTTGTGTAGTTTAGGAGTAAGTGTTATTGTGGCTTCGAAGAATGAGTTCCCTCTGTTTCTATTTTGTGGAGTAGTTTGGAGAGTATTGATATTAGGTCCTTTATGAAGGTCTGATAGAATTGTGAGAGGAGTACTTCATGAAAGAGACTGAAGGATGCTGACTAGCTGAAGTAGAAACTTGAGGTTTCTATGGAAAATCGTTTGGATGGTGTTTTGCTGGCACAGATAGGCTAAGGAACACATCAGAGAGTAAGGCGTACCTAATGGCAGGCAAACAAAAGGACAAGTGATAGTGATCAAATATTCTTTGCTTGTGACAGGTATATATTGTTCTGATTTACATTGCTCTTTTGAGCTGCATTTAGTGGACTCCATACACGAAAGTGCACCAAAAGGTGCCGATGGTAGGATGCGGATTCTTACAGCTTCTGGGTTTGGGCTGATAGGCAGAGTAGTTTCAGCTGAGACATTGGCCAAGTTTAGACCTGTAGACCACAGGTGATGCTTTGAGGGCTATAAAGAGAAGTTGAGGAACAGTGATACTGGAGGAATTAGGATTCCATATGTGTTAGGTGTGCAATGCTCCTGGGTCTTGAGGCTTCTGTTCTGATCTTCCATTATCTGAGAGGAGCACCTTGAGAACGATTCCAGGTGCTCCTCTTGTTTCTTCCTGATGAGACTTGCCCAGTCTGAGGCCTGGCTGTCTCTGGCTGTCTCTTCTAGGAAGTCCCACAACCCCTGATGTCTCTTTGCTTTCCCATCTCTTACAGAAATGAACTGCTGGTGGATGCCTGGAGTGTTTGCTATTGAATTGGGTTGCAGTGTTTTCCTGGAAACTGAAATTCCGGTTACTAGACAGCCCACACAGAAGGTGCTCTGTTGAAGCATTTGTTGTGCTTACAGACAGGAGACTTGCATGGCTGCCCTCTGAGATGCCCAACTAAGAGCTTGAAGTGTTGCATGCAGTTACCTTTCACCCAAACAATGTACAGAAGTCGGGGACCCATGTGGTTGAAAAAGGGAAAGGTGGAAGAAGCTGAGAGGCATGGCAACCTCATAGGAAGAGCACTAGTCTCAGCTATTAGACCACAATATCTCTTAGAAACTGAACCACCAAACAGACAGCAAATGCTTCCTGATGTGTGGCCCTAGACATATCCACAAGTGGACTGACTGGTCTGGAAACGTTCAGATCATGCATTTAACCCTAGGGAGACTTGAAGGCCCAGAGACTGTTGCTTGACTGGTGACTTGGGGTTTATGGTTGGGGACATTTCCGTGGAAATGGGCAGCGGGTAGGTGCTATGGGATGAGGGAAAGTCGGATCATGGACAGTTGTGGGGTAGTGACTGGACTGAAAATTGAAGACTAAAAATAATAAAAAAGAAAACAACTTTTTCAACGTGTCTATTTCCCTATTATCTTTGGTTTTCCTCTCCCTCAGGTGTGTGGTGTGCTACAATGGAGGTTAAATAGTTTAAAATCTACCATTAAGTCTACAATGTATAAAAATATCTTTATAATTCACGTTTTTATTGCAAGGGAGGATTTTGATGGCTGCTTCTATATCTCTATAAGTTTTGGGTCTGTTTAGATGGTTTAGCTAATCCTGATTTAACTTTGGGAATTGGTATCTTTCTAAAAAAATCTATATTTCCACTAGATTTTCCCAATTTGGTCATTATGGGCTTTTTTAGAAGTTTACGATGATTTCTTGTATTTCCTCAGTTTATGCTTTTATGTCTCCCCGGTCATTTTTGATTTTGTTAATTGAGATACTGTCTCTGTGTCCACTAGTTAGTCTGCCCAAATGTTTATCCATCTTGATTTCCTCAAAGAAATAGCTCTTGGTTTTGCTGATACTTTGTGAAGTTCTTTTTGTTTTACTTGGTTGATTTCAGCTCTGACTTTTATTATTTCCTGCTGTCTGCTCCTCCTGGGTGTATCTGATTCTTTTTGTTCTAGAGCTTTCAGCTGTTCTGTCAAGCTGTTAGTGTGTGATCTCTCCAGTTTTCATTTAGAGGTGCTCAGGACTATGAATTTTCTTCTTAAAACTGCTCTCATTGTATCACATAAGTTTCAGGTGTGTTGTCCCTTCTTTTTGTTTAATTTTAAAAAGTCTTTGATTTCTTTCTTTATTTCTTCCTTGACCAAGTGGTTCTTGAGTAGTGAATGGTTTAGCTTCCATGTGTATGTGGGGTTTTGTTGTTTTTATTGTTATTATAGCCCAGCCTTAGTCCATGTGATCCGATAGTATGCATGGGATTTTTATATGCTCTTGTATCTGTTTAGGCCTGTTTTGTGACTGACTATATGGTAAATTTCAGAGAGCATGCCCTGAGAGGCTTTTGTTTTAGGATGAAATATGCTACAGTTGTCTGTTAAATCCATTTGGTTTATAACTTATGTTAGTTTTACTGTGTCTCTGTTCATTTTTTGCATCCCTGATTTATCCATTGATGAGAGTGGACTGTTGAAGTCTCCCTCTATTATAGAGTGTGGTATAATATATGCTCTGAGCTTCAGTAGACTTTTTTTTTATGAATGTATGTGCTCTTTTATTTGGAGCATTGATTGTGAGGATTGAGACTTCCTCTTTTCCAATTATTCCACTGATATGTAAAGAGTGCTTTCCTTTTCAGTTTTTATGACAGTTGGTTGAAAATCTATTTTATTTGATATTAGGATGGCTACTACAGCTTGTTTCTTGATGACCATTTGCTTGTAAAGTTTTTTTCCCAACCCTTTACTGTGAGATAGTGCCTGTCTTTTTGTTGAGATGAGTTTCCTGTATGCAGCAAAATCCTGGAATCTATGTGAATATCCAGACAATTAGTCTATTTCCTTTTATTGGAGAATTGTTAAGGGAACTTAAGGTATCTTGCAAAATAGTGATTTTTTTTCCTGATATTTTTGCCGTGAGAGATAAAGTTATGCTTGTGTGCCCTACTTCTTTGTTGTGTGTTGCAAGAGGATTAGTTTCTTGATTTTGTTAAGGTGAAGTTTCCCTCTTTGTGGAGTTGGTTTTCATCTACTATCCTTTGAAAGGCTGTATTTGTGGAGAGATATTGTATAAATTTGTATTCATCTTGGATCATCTTGGTTTCTACACCTATAATGATTGAGAGTTTTATCTGGATATAGTAACCTCAGGGCCTGTATGAGGTCAGTCTAGGATCTTCTAGCTTTCATAGTCTCTGTTGAACAGTTTCTTGCATTTCTTATCAGTCTGACTTATACATTACCTGCCCTTTTTCTCTTACTGCTTCTATGACTCTTTCTTTGTTTTGAGCACTTGTTGTTTTGACTACTGTGTATCAGCAAAAATTACTTTTCAGGTCCAGTCTATTTAGAGTTCAGTAGGCTTTTTTTATGTTAATGTTCATCTCTTTTTTTAGATTAGGAAAGTTTACTTCTATAATTTATTTATTTATTTTTTTAAACTTTATTTTACATAACAAAGATAAAAGGAAAAAAATTTAAACATTTTTGCATAAATGTATTCAAATACATTTTGGTCAGTGCTTGACTTTTTTTTTTAAGGTTTGATACTCTGCATTAAGTTCTTACTAGTTACAATGAACAAAAAGTACATATAAAAGAGGATGAAAGCTGGAATTAGTCAAAGTTTTCTTGGTGAGTAAGGATTGAGAATAATGTCTTTTTTGTTTGTTTGTTTTGGTTTCTTTTCTTTTTTTTCTTAAACTTCACAAAGTCTGTGAGTTGTTTCTGGGGCAGTCTGAGCCTCCGGGTTTAGCATCCCACTATCAGAGACTGCATATTATGTCTGTTCTTTCGTGCCTCGGTTATCTCACTCAGGATGATATTTTCTAGATGCAACCATTTTCTTTCTTTCTTTCTTTGTTTTTTTAAACTTTATTTTAAAAAACAAAGATAAAAGAAATAAAATTTTTAAAATTTTGCATAAATTTATACAAATACAATTGTGTCAGTGCTTGGCTTTTTTCTTTTTCTTTTTCTTAAGGTTTGATACTCTGCATTAAGGTCTAACTAGTTACAATGAGCAAAAAGTACATGTAAAACAGGAGGTAACCCAGATGAGTCAACCTTTTCTTGGTGGGTAAGGATTGAGCGTGACTTTTTGTTGTTGTTGTTGTTTTGTTTTCTTTTCTTTTTTTCTTGAACTTCACACAGTCTGTGAGTTGTTTCTGGGGGAGACCGAGCCTCTGGTGTTAGCATCTCAATATCAGTGACTGTATATTGTCTTTTTTTTTTTTTTTTTTTTTTTTTTGATACTGGGTTATCTCACTCAGGATGATATTCTCTAAATGCAACTGTTTTCTTAAGAATTTGGTTAAGTCATTGTTTCGTATGGCAGAGTAGTACTCCATTTGTAAATGTACCACAATTTTTGTATCCATTCATCTACTGAAGGACATCTGGGTTCTTTCCAGCTTCTGGCTATTATAAATAGAGCTGCTATGAACATTGTGGTGCATATATCTTTGTTGTATATTGGAATATCTCTGGGGTATATGCCCAGAAGTGGAATAGCTGGATCTTCAGGTAGTACTATGTCCAATTTTCTGAGTTATCGGCAGACTGATTTCCAGAGTGGTTGTATCAGTTTACAACCCGACCAACAGTTGAGAAGTGTTCCTCTTTCTCCACATAGTTGCCAGCATCTGCTGTCATCTCAGTTTTGGATCTTGGCCAATCTCAATGGTGTGAGGTGGAATCTCAGGGTTGTTTTGATTTGCATTTCTCTGATAACTAAAGATGTTGAGCACTTCCTTAGATGTTTCTCAGCCATTCGATATTCCTCAATTGAGAATGTTTTGTTTATCTCTGTACCCTATTTTTTATAGGGTTATTTGATTCTCAGTTGTCTAGCTTTTTGAGTTCTTTGTATACCTTGGATATGAGGCCTCTACCTGATGTGGAGTTGGTAAAAATCTTTTCCCATTTTGTTGGCTGCTTTTTTTGTTTCCTTGACAATGTCTTTAGCCTTACATAAACTTTGCAATCTCATTAAGTCCCACTTGTTAATCTTCGACCTTAGAGCTTGAGCCATTTGTGTTTTGTTCAGAAAATTTTCTCCTGTACCTATGTGTTATAAGGTTTTCCCTACTTTCTCATCTAATAGTTTCAGTATATCTGGTTTAATGTGGAGATCTTTGATCCACTTACACTTGAGCTTTATACAAGGAGATAAGATAGGGTCCTTTTTCATTCTTCTGCATGCTGAGTGCCAGATGGACCAGCACCATTTGTTGAATAGGCTGTCCGTTTTCCATTGAATGTTTACAGCTTCTTTGTCAAAAATCAGGTTACCATATATGTGAAGGCTAATTTCTTTTTTTTTTAACAATTTTATTTTACAAAAAAAAGATAAATGTACACATTTTAAGCATTTTTGCATAAAATTATGCAATACATATCTGTCAGTACTTTTTTTCAGATTTTAAAATAATTTTTACATAAAACTGTATGAATATATTTTTTAGTTAGTACTTGATTTTTTTTTAAAGGTTTGATAGTATGCATTGAAAGCTGAATAGTTACAATGAGCATAAAGTACATGTAAAACAAAATGTAACATGAAAATAGTCAAAGATATCTTGTTGTATAGAGATTTTTTTGTTTTGTTTTGTTTTCTTTTCTTTATTTCTTGGACTTCATACAGTCTGTGAGTTGTTTCTGGTGCAGTGCAAGCCTCTGGGTTTAGCATCCCAATATCAGTGACTGTATATTATGTCTGTTCTTTTGTGACTGGGTTATCTCACTCAGAATGATATTCTCTAGATGCAGCCATTTTCTTAAGAATTTGGGCAAGTCATTGTTTCTGGTGGCTGTGAAGTATTCCATTGTCTAAATGTACCACAATTTTTGTATCCATTCATCTTCTGAAGAACATCTGGGTTCTTTCCAGCTTCTGGCTATTATAAATAGAGCTGCTATGAACATTGTGGTGCATATAACTTTGTTGTGTACTAAGGTGTCTCTGGGGTATATGCCCAGAAGTAGAATAGCTGGGTCTTCAGGTAGTACTATGTCCAATTTTCTGAGGTATCGCCAGACTGATTTCCAGAGTCATTGTATTATTTGCAAGCCCGCCAACAGTGGAGAACAGTTCCCCTTTCTCTGCAATTTTGCGAGAATCTGTTGTCATCTGATTTGGATCTTGGCCAATCTGACTGGTGTGAGGTGGAATCTCAGGGTTGTTTTGATTTGCATTTGCCTGATGGCTAAGGTAGTCCAGCACTTCCTCAGATATTTCTCAGCCATTTGATATTCCTCAACTGAGAACGTTTTGTATAGCTCTGTACCAATTTTGTAATAGGGTTATTTGATTCTCTGGTGTCTAGCTTTTTGAGTTCTTTGTATACATTAGATATTAGGCCTCTATCTGATGTTGAGTTGGTAAAAATCTTTTCCCATTCTGTTGGCTGCTGTTTGTTTTCTTGACAATGTCCTTAGCCTTACAGAAACTTTTCAATATCATTAAGTCCCATTTGTTAATCTTTGAACTTAGAGCTTGAGCCATTGTTGTTTTGTTCAGAAAATTTTCTTCTGTGCCTATATGTTCTAAAGTTTTCCCTACTTTCTCATCTAATAGTTTCAGTGTATCTGGTTTAATGTGGAGATCTTTGATCAACTTACACTTGAGCTTTGTATAAGGAGAAAAGGAAGGGTCTATTTTCATTCTTTTGCGTGTTGAGTGCCAGTTGGACCAGCACCATTTGTTGAATACGCTGTCCTTTTTCCATTGAATGTTTAAGGCTCCTTTGTCAAAATTCAGGTGACCATATATGTGAGGGCTCATTTCTGGATCTTCTATTCTATTCCATTGATCCACATGACTATTTCTGTACCAGTACCATGCAGTTTTCAGCACAATTGCCTTGTAATATAGCTTGAGGCCAGGGACACTGATTTCTGTAGATGTTTTCTTGTTGTTGAGGATGGATTTTGCTATTCTAGGTCTTTTGTTGTTCCATATGAAATTGCACATTGATCTTTCCAATTCCATGAAGAACTGTGTTGGAATTTTGATGGGGATTGCGTTGAATCTGTAGATTGCTTTTGGTAGGATGACCATTTTTAAAATGTTGATTCTTCCAATCGATGAGCATGGGAGATCTTTCCATTTTCTGAGATCCTCCTCAATTTCCTTCTATAAAGGTTTGAAGTTCTTGTCATACAGGTCCTTCACTTGCTTAGTTAGAGACACACCAAGGTATTGCATAGTTTTTGTGACAATTGTGAAGGGTACCTTTTTCCTAATTTCCTTCTCCAAATGTTTGTCCCTTGAGTATAGGAAGGCTACTGATTGGTTTGAGTTGATTTTGTATCCAGCCACTTTGCTGAACTTGTTTATCAGCTGTAGGAGTTCTCTGGTGGAGTTTTTGGGGTCACTTAAGTACACTATCATGTCATCTGCAAAGAGTGATGTTTTTATCTCTTCCTTTCCAATTTGTATCTCCTGGATCTCCTTTTGGTGTCTAATTGCTCCAGCCAGGACTTCCAGTACTATGTTGAATAGGTAGGGGGAGAGTGGGCAGCCTTGTCTAGTCCCTGATTTTAGTAGGATTTCTTCAAGTTTCCCACCATTAAGTTTGATGTTGGCTGTTGGTTTGCTGTCTATTGCTTTTATTATGTTTAAGTATGGACCTTGGATTCCTGTTCTTTCCAGGACTTTTAACATGAAGGGGTGTTGAATTTTGTCAAATGCTTTCTCAGCATCTAGTGAGATGACCATGTGATTTTGTTCTTTGAGTTTTTTTATATGGTGGATTACATTGATGGATTTCCTCATATTAATCCATTCTGCATCCCAGAGATGAAGGCTACTTGGTCATGATTAATGATCGTTTTGTTGTGTTCTTGGATTCGGTTTTCAAGAATTTTGTTGAGTATTATTGTGTCAATGTTCATAAGTGAGATTGGACTGAAGTTCTCTTTTCTTGTAGGGTCTTTGTGTAGTTTAGGTATGAGGGTTATTGTAGCCTCAAAAAATGAGTTGGGTAGTATTCCATCAGATTTTATCTTTGGGAATATTTTGGGGAGTATATGTGTTATATCAGCAATAAATGTCTGATAAAATTCTGCACTGAACCTGTCTGGACCTGGGCTTTTTTTTTAGGTTGGGAGGCTTTTGATGACTTCTTCTATTTCTTTAGGTGTTATAGGGTTATTTAGATGGTTTACTTGGTCCTTGTTTAACTTTGGGATCTTGTATCTGTCTAGGAATTTGTCCATTTCCTCCAGATTTTCCAATTTGTGGAGTATAAGTTTTTGTAGTAGGATCTGATGATTTCTTGAATTTCCTCATTTTCAGTTGTTATGTCTCCACTTTCCTTTCTGATTTTGTTAATTTGTATACTCTCTCTTTGCCCTCTAGTTAGCCTGGGTAGGGGTTTATCAATCTTGTTGATTTTCTCAAAGAACCAACTCTTGGTTTTGTTAATTTTTTCAATGGTTCTTTTTGTTTCTATTTGGTCTATTTCTGCCCTAATTTTGATTATTTCTTGGTGTCTAGTCTTCTTGGGTATATCTGCTTCCATTTGTCCTAGGGCTTTTATCTGTGCTGTCAGGTTGTTGATGTAAGCTCTCTCCAGTTTCTTTTTGGAAGCACTTAGGGCTATGAGTTTTCCTCTAAGTACTGCTTTCATTACATCCCATAGGTTTGGGTATGTTGTGTTTTCATTTTCCTTAAATTCTAGAAAGTCCTTAATTTTTTTCTTTATTTCTTCTTTGACCCTGCTATCATTAAACAGAGCGTTGTTTAGTTTCCATGTGTATGTGGGCATTTTGTTGTCTTTGTTGTTGTTAAAGACCAGCCGTAGACCATGGGGATCTGAGAGGATGCATAGGAGTATTTCAATCTTCTTATATCAATTGAGGCTCATTCTGTGTCCAATTATGTGGTCAATTTTCGAGAAGGTGCCATGGGGTGCTGAGAAGACCATTTATTCTTTTATTTTAGGATGCTATGTTCTGTAGATATCTATTAATTCTAGTTGATTCAAAGTCTCTGCTAGTTTTGCAGTGTCCTTGTCCAGTTTCTGTTTCCATGATCTGTCCATTGGTGAGAGTGGGGTATTAAAGTCTCCCACTATTTTTGTGTGGGGTGAAATGTATTTTTTGAGCTTTAGTGGGGTTTCTTTTATGAATGTGGGTGCTTTTTTATTTGGAGCATATATGTTAAGAATTGAGAGTTCCTCCTAACAGATTCCCCTGTAATGAGTAAAAAGTGTCCTTCCTTATCTTTTTTGATAAATTTTGGTTGGAAATTTACTTTATTCGATATTAGTAAAGCCACTCCAGCTTGCTTCTTGGGGCTGTTTGCTTGGAAGTTTTTTTCCCACCCTTTTACTCTGAGATAGTGTCTGTCTTTGTCTCTGAGATAAGTTTCCTGTATGCAGCAAAAGGCTGGATTTTGTTTATGTATCCACTCTGATAGCCTATGTCTCTTTATTAAGGAGTTGAGTCCATTTATGTTAATAGATATCAAGGAATAATTTTTTCTGTTTTCGGCCATTATTGCTTTTGTGGGTTGAGTTGAGTCTGTGTGTTTTTCTTCTTTTAGTTTTCTTGTTTAGGAGTTTTCTTGTTTTTACTGGGCTGTATTTCCCCTCTTTGTATTGGGTTTTCCACCTATAATTCGTTGTAGTGCTGGGTTTGTGGTCAGATAGTGTGTAAATTTAGATTTGTCTTGAAATATCTTCACCTCTCCATCTATGGTGATTGATAGTTTTGCTGGGTATAGCAGCTTGGGCTGGCACTTGTGCTCTCTTAGGGTGTGCATGATATCTGTCCAGGCTCTTCTTGCTTTCATAGTCTCTGTTGAGAAATCGGGTGTGATTCTGATTGGCCTGCATTTATATGTTACCTGTCCTTTTTCCCTTACTGCTTTTAGTATTCTTTCTTTGCTTTGGGCACTTGGTGTTTTGACTGTTATGTGTCGGGAGGTATTTCTTTTCTGGTCCAACCTATTTGGAGTTCTTTAGGCTTCTTTTATGCTCGTGGTCATCTCATTCTTGAGGGTAGGGAAGTCTTCCTCAACGATTTTGTTGAAGACATTTACTCTGCCTCTTAGTTGATACTCTTCTCCCTCTTCTATTCCTATTATCTTTAGGTTCAGTCTTCTCATTGTATCTTGGATTTCCTGGATATTTTGGGTTAGGAGCTTTTTGTTTTTTGCACCTTCTCTCCCTGTTTTGTCTATGTTTGCAATGTTGTCTTCTGCCCCCAATAGTCTCTCTTTGATCTCTTGTAATCTATTGCAAATGCTTGCTTCTGTGACTCATGATTTCTTTTTTTGGTGTTCTGCCTCTAGGGTTATCTCCTTTAGTGTTTTCTTTATTGTGTCAATTTCCTTTTAATTTCCCTCTTCCATTCCTTCATTTCTTTGGTTCTGTTTTCCTCTAGTTCTTTCAGTTCTTTGAGTGTTTTTCTTGTTTCCTCTTTAAAAGCTTCTGAATCTTTTTGCTTGTCCTCCCGTTCTTGTTTAAGTATCTCTATCAGCACCTTGAGGTATGACTTCATGTCTGCGTCTTCTTTTTCTGGAGTGTTTGGAATTCCGATGTTTGCTGTTAGAGAAGAGCTGGGTTCTGGTGTTGCCAGGTTGTCTTGGTTTCCTTGGGATATACTCTTTTGCTTTCCTCTTGCCATTTTGTTGTCAGTGATATGTTCTCACCTTTCCCTTGTATTTGGTCGGTGTCCCTGGATCTCCACTGGTCTAGGTGGCAGATGGGCCCAGACCTGTTCTATGCCTCAGAGTCGCCGGGTTGGAACAGAGGTTCCAAAGTTCTGTTCCTGGTCCCCAGATCAGGCAGGTCGGAAGGTGCGCCCTGTGTGTGCACTCCTCACAGATCTCTCTGCTCCCCGGTTGCTCAGATCTTCCACTCACTAGTCTCTCAACCTTAGGAACTGGTGGTTCGCATGGCACATTGGCTGGGCTCTGCTTCGCGACCTGAAGTCACCACCAGGTGGAAACTGAAGTTCCAAAATTCTGTTCCTGGTACCAGTTTTTCAGCCCTGTGAGGGCTCATTTCTGCATCTTCTATTCTATTCCATTGATACACATGCCTATTATTGTACCAGTACCATGCAGTTTTCAGCACAATTGCCTTGTAATATAGCTTGAGGTCAGGGTTAGTGATTCCTGCAGATATTTTCTTGTTGTTGAGGATGGATTTCTCTATTCTAGGTCTTTTGTTATTCCAGATGAAATTGCACATTGATCTTTCCAACTCAATGAAGAACTGGGTTGGAATTTTGATGGGGATTGCATTGAATCTGTAGATAATTTTAGTAGAATGTCCATTTTTAAGATGTTGATCCTTCCAATCCATGAGCATGAGAGATATTTCCGTTTTTGGAGATCTTATTCGATTTAATTCTTTAGATGTTTGATGTTTGAAGTTCTTGTCACACAGGTCCTTCACTTGCTTAGAGTCACACGAAGGTATTTTATAGTTTTTGTGACTATTGTGAAGGGTATCTTTTCTCTAATTTCTTTCTCCACATGTTTATCCTTTGAACATAGGAAGGCTACTGCTTTTTTGAGTTAATTTTATATCCAGCCACTTTGCTGAACTTGTTTATCAGCTGTAGGAGTTCTCTGGTGGAATTTGTGGGGTCACTTAAGTACACTATCATGTCATCTGCAAAGAGTGATGTTTTTACTTCTTCCTTTCCAATTTGTATCCCCTTGATCTCCTTTTGCTGTCTCATTGCTCCAGCCAGGACTTCCAGTACTATGTTCAATAAGTAGGGAGAGAGGGGGCAGCTTTGTCGAGTCCATGATTCTAGTGGAATTGCTTCATTTTTTCCACCCTTAAGTTTGCTGTTGGCTGTTGGTTTTCTGTACATTGCTTTTATTATGTTTAGGTGTGGACCTTGGATTCCTGTTTTTTCCAGGACTTTTAACATGAAGGGGTGTTGAATTTTGTCAAATACTTTCTCAGCCTCTAGTGAGATGACCATGTGATTTTGTAATTTGAGTTTGTTTATATGGTGGAGTACATTGGTGGATTTCTTTATATTAAACCATCCTTGCATTCCAGGGATGAAGATATTTATTGTGCCTTTCAGTTCATATTCTACACCCTGTCTACACCTATTATGCTTAGCTTAGATCTTCTCATGGTGTCCTGGATTTTCGTGATATTTTGCTAAGGATCTCTTTTATTTTTGCAGTTTCTCTGAGTGTTGTGTCAATGACTTCGATGTTCTGTTTTCTTCTTGAGATTCTCTTTTATATCTCTTGTATTCTGTTGGTGATTCTAGCATTTATGACTCCTTATGTCTTTCCTAAGTTTTTTAACTTCAAGTTTGTTTTCTTTAGATTTTCCTTCATTGTTTCTGTTTCTGTTTTCAGTTCCTTCACCTGGTTATTCTTCCATTCAACTATTTAAGTGATTTTTGTGTTTCCTCTTTAAGGGCTCCATCTTGTTTGTGTGTATTCTCCTTTACTTTTGAATGTGTTCTTTCTGTTCTTCTCCTTTGAGCTTCTCCATCATCATCATTAAGTATAATTTTAAGTCTAAATCTTGTTTTTCTGGTTATTGAACATATCCACTATTTGCAGTGGTGGAAGTACTGAGTTTTGATGTTGCCTGGTGATCTTCGTTTTGGTTTCTTAGAGTCCTGCCATCTTGTTCTATGTGATGCTAGGTGATCTTCTTGTCTCGTATTGGGGCTTATGTCTCTTGTAGGTTGGTGGGCCCATGATCTCTAGAGGAAGATTGTTTCTGAGTGTTCCTTTCTCAGGGTACATTGTGAATTCCAATGGCAGAGACCAGTCTTGATGTATTTGGGCTGAGTCTGGCTTTTGATTGTAAGTGTGCTCTCCTGGGTAGTACCTCTGCCTGTGTATGAAGTGTTCTGGCTGGCCTCTTCCAGGATAGAATGTGGGCAGAAGAAGTTGACTCACCCTTCTATTTAAGATGGAAAGCACACCTGCAGCTCTTCCAAGCTCCCAGGGACCTATGGTAGGGAAAGAAACAGAGCTGGGTCTGGCCTTGGGCAGGAAGTGTTCCAAGTAACACCATATTACTTATATCTCAGCCTAGGTTTCTGTTTTCTGTGGTAGAGACTGACTATAAGTCAGGTGATCTCTGATTCTGAGTAGAAAGGCCTCCCAGGCAACAGATCCTACTTTGCAGAACATGGTAATCTGCACCTGAGTAGTCCCCCTTCCCATATAATTCTCCACAAAGAGTTTGTGAAAAGTTCTTTAGCTGGAAAGTTCCTAAGTCATATGTTTTATTCCCTTCTTCTACCTGTATAAATTTAGTGCATGAAAATTAAAATTTTGTCAGCTTGATCAGACCTCCTGTTTTGATGTTCATTCTTTGTGTCTTCCTTCCTTTTTTATTGTTTAGTGTTTTTTTTTTTTTTTTTTTTTTTTTTTCATGAACTGAACATCTTTATTTTAACAAATAAAGATAAAGGTACAGATTTTAATCGTTTTTGGATAAGTGTATATGAATACTTTTTGTAAGACCTTGATTTTTTTCAAATTTGCTAGTATGCATTAAAATTTTACTAGTTACAATGATCAAAAAATACAATAAAACAAGATGTAACCTGGAAATTGTTAAAGTTTTCTAGGTGTGTAAACACTAATCATAATGGTTTTTCAGTGAATTTTTTGATTTGTTTTGCTTCTTTTTTTTGTTTTCTGCCTTTGGGTTTTTTTTTTTTTTTTTTCTTTTTTTTTTTTCTTTTCTTTTTTTTTTTTTTTTTTTTTTTGACTTAATATATTCTGTGAATTGTTTCTGGGGTGTTAAGAGATTTCTAGGGTTAATATCCAATTTTCAGTGACTGCATATTATGTCTGTTCTTTTTTGAGTGGGTTATCTCATTCAGGATGATATTCTCTAGATGCATCCATTTTCTTAGAATTTCATAAAGTAATTGTTTCTGATAGCTGCGTAGTACTGCACTGTGTAAATATACCACAATTTCTGTATCCATTCTTTTACCGAAGGACATCTGGGTTCTTTCCTGCCTCTGGCTATTATAAGTTGGGCTGCTATGTACATTTTGGTGCATGTGTCTTTGTTGTGTGTTGTAACTTCTCTGGCGTATATGCCCAGAAGTGTAATAATTGGGTCTTCATGTAGTACTATGTCCAATTTTCTGAGGAACCGCCATACTGATTTCCAGATTTGCTGTGGCTGTTTAGAACTCCAGTTACAGTGGAGGAGTGTTCTTTTTTCTCTGCATCCTCGCCATCATCTGTTGTCTTCAAAATTTTTGATCTTACCTATTCTCGTTGGTGTGAAGTAAAAATTCAGGTGTGTTTTCATTTTCATATCCCTGATGGCTAATGATGTCAAGCACTTCCTTAGATGATTTTCAGGCATTTAATATTCCTCAATTCATAATATTTTATTTAGCACCATACCTCATTTTTAATAGGGTTGTTTGATTCTCTGGTTTCTAGCTTCTTGAGTTCTTTGTATACCTTTGATATCAGGCCTCTATTGGAATTGGGGTTGGTAATGATCTTTTCCCAATCTGACAGCTTCTGTTTTCTTTTCTTGACATTGTCCTTAGCCTTACAGTAACTTTACAATCTCATTATGTCCAATTTGACAATATTTGACCTTAAAGCACGAGCCATTGGTTTTCTGTTCAGGAAATTTTCTCCTGTGTCTATGAGTTCTAAGGTTTTCCCTAATTTCTCTTCTAATAGTTTCAGTGTACCTGTTTCAATGTGGAGATCTTTGATCCACTTGCACTTGATCTTTGTAGAAGGAGATAAGAAAGGGTCTATTTTCATTCTTCTGCATGCTGAGAATCAGTTGGACCAACACTCTTTATTGAAGATGCTGTCCTTTTTCCATTGAATATTTATAGCACTTTAGTCAAAAATCAGGTGACCATGTAAGTGAGGGTTCATTTCTGGATATTCTATTCTATTCCATTGATCCACATGCCTGTTTCTGTACCATTACCATGAAGTTTTTAGCACAATTGCCTTGTAATATAGCTTGAGGTCAGGGATGGTGATTCCCAAATATGTTTTCTTGTGGTTGAGGATGGATTCTGCTCTTGTAGGTCTTTTGTTATTCCAGATGAAATTCCATATTGCTCTTTCCAACTCAGTGAAGAACTGGGTTGGAGTTTTGATGGAAATTGCACTGAATCTGTAGATTGCTTTTGGTAGGATGGCCATTTTTAAAATGTTGATCCTTTCAAACCATGAGCATGAGAGATATTACTACTTTCTGAGATCTTCCTTGATTTCCTTCTTTGTAGATTTGAAGTTCTTGTCATACAGGTCTTTCACTTGCTTTGTTAGTGGTTTTTCATAACTTTTTTGATAACTCTTGGTCGTAAATCTCCTTTATTAAATGTTAGAATGACCACTCCAGCTT
The DNA here is from genome assembly GCF_963924665.1 of Micromys minutus. Classification (NCBI taxonomy): domain Eukaryota; kingdom Metazoa; phylum Chordata; class Mammalia; order Rodentia; family Muridae; genus Micromys; species Micromys minutus. The sequence goes on from NC_137958.1 coordinate 27,521,804, forward strand.
TCTTTTTGAGGCTGTTTGCTTGGAATGTTTTTTTTGCCAACATTTTACTCTGAGATAGTGTTTATTTTTGTCTCTGATATGAGTTTCCTGTATGCAGCAAAATGTGTGTTCTATTTATATATCCAGACATTTAGCCTATATTTTTGTGGGAATTGAATCTATTTATGTTTACAGATATTAAGGAATAGTGGTTGCTGTTTCCTGCTATTTTTGCTTTTAGAGGTAGAATTGTGCCTGTGGGTCTTTCTTCTTTTGGTTTTGTTGCTTAGGTTTTTTCTTGTTTTATCTAGGATGTAGTTTTGTTCCTTTTCTTGGGTTTTCCACCTATAATTTCTTGCATTGCTGGGTTTGTGGTCAGATATTGTATATATTTACTTTTGTCCTGGAATAGCTTGTTTTCTCCATCTACGGTGATTGAGTGTTTTTCTGGGTATAGCAGCTTGGGCTGACACTTATGTTCTCTTAGGGACTGTATGATGTCTGTCCAGGAACAACTAGCATTCGTAGTCTCTATTGAGAATTTGGGTGATCTGATAGGATACATGGGATTATTTTCATGTTCTTGTATCAGTTGAGAACTGTTATGTGGCCCAATAGTTGGTCATTTTTGGAGATTATGTCCTGAGATGCTGATATGAAGGTAAATTCATTTGTTTTAGGATAAAATACTTTGTATATGTCTGTTAAATCTATTAGATTCAAAACTTCTTTTAGTTTCACTATGTCTGTGTTCAGTTTCTGCTTCCATGATCTTTCCATTGATGAAACTTAGGTGTTGATGTCTCCCACTATTGTCGTGAATTCTGCCACACATGCTTTGATCTTTAGTAAGGTTTCTTTTATGAATGTGGGTGCCCTTGTATTTGGGGCATAGATGTTCAGGATTGAGAGTCTTTTGTAGATTTTCCTGAAGTTGTTTGTAATTTAACATTAATTCCACATCCCCAAGAAGGGCTGGCTAGTCACATGACTCCAACTGAGTATTCCCATTTTAATTAGTAAAATAAAGGAACGAAGGTGATTGAGCAGGGTGAGGGAATAAGAGAGAGGTGAGAGGTCTGAAGAAGGAAAGATCTGGAAGCAACATGGAGCTACCCAAGACCAGCTGAACCCAGGTGAGATTTATTGGTGTTAAAAAGCTATGAACATTGTACAGGCTGGTTCTGTGTCAACATGACACAAGATGGAGTTATCACAGAGAAAGGAGCCTCAGTTGAGGAAATGCCTCCATGAGGTCCAGCTGTAACGCATTTTTTCAACTAATGATCAAGGGGACCTTAAATACAGCCACTTAACTCAGACAATATTGCTGATGCCAAGAAGTGCATGCTGACAGGAGTCTGGTATAATTTGCCTCCTGAGATAATCTTCCAGATCATGCCAAATACAGAGGCAGATTCTTACAGACAACTACTGAACTGAGAACAGGGTCCCCAATGGAGGCATCAGAGAAAGGATTGAAAAACCTGAAGGGTGTTAAAATTTCACTTACACAACGATTTCAACCAACCAAAAGTCCCAGGGATTAAACTACAATTCTAAGTGTATACATGGACTGACCCATGGCTCTAGATCCACGTGTAGTGGAGAATGGCCTTGTTGGGTATCAATTGGAGGAGAATGGCTTGGTTTTATCAAGGCTGGATGCCCCAGTATATGGTAATATTAGAGCAGGGAGGGAGGATGGTGTGGGTTGGTGGGTGATTATTTATTTTAATCAGTTGAAGATCACATGACACAGGGTGTTTGTGGTGGGGAAGGCAGGATAGGGAATGAGAGTTGAAATGTAAATTAAGTATATCCAATATATTTTTAAAAAGGAAAACAGGAAAAAATAGAGCAACAAAATTTGTGTTAAAAATTAAAGTGTTGGTTCTTAGATAAAAATTAATAACTTAATGTTTCATCTTGAATTTTCCTTTGTGAGCCCTGATTTAAGGTACAAACATATTAATATTAGAATCAGTATAATAAAGATTTGAACCAAGAGAAGACAGACAAGAAAGATAAGAATATAAATTGAGTATGTCAGTAGAATATTGGCTTTGAGTGTATGGGATTTACAGATATTGAACCTAACTCTCTCATTGGTGATTTAAATAGCGTTTGCATCATCTCTGGGTCCTCTCTTCACTAGGAATCTAGGGGACAAAGAGGTATTTGGATATAGACTGTGTCTGCTCTTCCAACTGAAGAGATATCTGAAGCCCAACCCAGCCACTTCCTTTCTTTTGGCTGCTTGCATAGACTGACTACAAAGTAAACTCTATGTCATCCCTAACCTCTAGGCCATGAGACATTCCTTTGTACTTTACCACACAAATTTAGAAGAATAAGGCAATCTCAAAGCAGTAGAACCACTTTTCTCTAACAATTAGATTGTAACCAGTGGAACTAGTGAGCCAATTACATTATATCTTATTTTCTCTGGACATGTCACTGCAAGGGAAAGAAGCTAATGACTCTCAGTAGGTTTGCTGTGGATGTTTATCCATGCAAAATAGCGGGAAATGACCAAGTACACCTTGACCTTCACTGACTTAGTAGTGGAGGGAATGAGAGGTGTAAGAATTTTGTGATCAATTACAAATCTTAGTTTCTGTTCCTTACATTACTTTAGTCTAAAGCATCTTCTCAGGTTCTTAACCAAAATGGCCAACTAAAAGGGAAAGTGAAGGGGTGCTTGCTTTGTGTTTTCTAAGCTTTCTTATGAAACATGGAGGTGTTACTTTGCCACATCATAGGAATTTACAAGTAGGGTGATATTCTAACCATCAAAGGAACAGGCACTGTTCAAAAAGGAATGCCCTATGAGTTTTCCCATAGCAAAGTGGGAAGAGTCTACAATGTCATGCAGCATGCCTTGGGCATGCTTGTAAACAAACAAGCAAGTTAATGGCAAGATTGTGGACAATAGGATCAGTGTGTGGATTGAGCACATCAAGCACTCAAAATCAAAGACAGTTTCTGAAGGGGGAGAAGCAGAATAGTCAATAAAAAAAAGAAAGCAAAGGAAAGGCACCTGAGCTCCACTGATTTACCAGCCTGTGCTACCCAGAGACTCACACTTTGTGAGGATCAATGGAAGAGACTCTGAGCTGCTGGGACCATTCCTGATAAATTACTTCTCTAATATATAAGAAAATAAATAAAAGACATGGATGCAATATATTTTACTTAGAAAAAAATTTTTTACTCTGAGATATTAGACACTTATAATTTATTATGTATTTACTGTAACCATGTGGAAAGAAGAAAGGAAGACATTAATTTTTTTTGTTCTTTTTCGTAATTTCTTTTTCTTTTAACTTCATTTAACAGATTTAAAGCATTTTTACATAAAAGTGTACTATTACATTTCTGTTACTACTTGGTTTATTTTAAATGTTTGATAGTGTGCATTAAGATCTTTCTAGTTACAATGAGCATAAAGTACAGGTAAACCAAGATGTAACCTGGAATAAGTCAAAGTTTTCTTGGTGTGTAGAGTTTAATCATAATAATTTTTCACTTTCTTCATTTTCCTTTAACTTTGTATAGTCTGTGAGTTGTTTCTCGGGTGTTCTGTGCTTTCTGGGGTTAGTATCAAATTATCAGTGACTGCTCATTATGTCTGTTCTTTTGTGACTGGGTAATGTTACTCCGGAAGATATTCTCTAGATGCATTGATTTTCTTAAGAATTTCATAAAGGCATTGTTTCTGATAACTGAGTAGAAATCCATTGTATAATATACCACAATTTTGGTATCCTTTCATCTACTGAAGGACATCTGGGTTCTTTCCAGCTTCTGTCTATTATAAATAGGGCTGCTATGAACATTATGGTTCCTGTGTCTTTGTTGTATGTTAGATCTTCTATGGGGTATATGCCCGGACATGGAAAGACTGAGGCTTCAGGGTTAGAATTATGTCCTATTTTCTGAGGAATCACCACATTGATTTCCAGAGTGGTTGTACCATTTTAGAACCCCACCTACAGTAGAGGAGTGTTCCTCTTTCTCTACATCCTTGCCAGCATCTGCTGTCATCTGAATTGTTGATCTTTGCTCTTCTGTCTGATGTGAAGTGGAATCTCAGGATTGTTTGGATTTGCATTTCCCTGATGACTAATTATGTGGAGCACTTCCTTCATGCTTCTCAGCCATTCAATATTCCTGAATTGATAACTTTTGCTTAGCTCTGTACCCCTTTTTTAATAGGGTTGTTTGATTCTCTAGTGTCTAGCTTCTTGAGTTCTTTTTATACCTTGGATATTAGGCCTCTATCTGATGTGCGGTTGGTAAAGATCTTTTCCCAATCTGTTGTCTAGCCATTTGGTTATCTTCACAGTTTCCTTATCCTTACAAAAATATTGTGATCTCATTAAATCCCGTTTATCAATCTTTGTCATTAGAGAATGAGCCATTGGTGTTCTGTTCAGAAAGTTTTCTCTTGTGCCTATGAGTTTTAAGGTTTTCCCTAATTTCCCATCTAATAGTTTCAGTGGACCTGGTTTACTGTGGAGATGTTTGATCCACCTGCACTAGAGCTTTGACCAAGGGGATAAGAAAGGTTCTATTTACAGTACAGAACAGGTAATTTGCCACAAGGAACAGCAGAGATCCAGGGACACAGAGAAACTAAAACCTCCTGTGAGAATGTGTTCTGAGTAGTCAGGAGCAGAGAAGTCTGTGCCTACCTATCAGAATGTGGCCCCCTCCTGATTCGTTCAGTGGAGCAGGAACTCTATCTAAGGACCTCTGTTTCTACCCATTGGGCTATCCCTGCAGAACAGGCACTCAGGCAATATGCCATCAGGAACATCTGAGATCCTAGAACACAGGCAAGGTACACAGGAGAGACTAGAACCATTCACTGACAACAAGACCACATATAATCACAGACAACAAAATGGCAAAAGGAAAGTGAAAGAACGGACCCCAGGGAAAACAAGACAACCTGGAACTACCAGAATCCAACATTTCTTGAAAATAATGAAAACGGAAACACAACTTACCCAAACCAATGGGATCATATGAAAGCAGTACTGAGAGGAAAACTCATAGCTCTGAGTCCTTCCAAAAAGACTCAGGAGGTAGCATACACTAGCAACTTGTCAGCACTTCACACTATCAAATTATTATAGATTTAAAAAGTGATTTTATATTATTTCTTTGCATCATAATGATTCTAAAATGTTTGAATTTAGCATGTCTGCTTGTAATTTTAAAGAACCCATGAAACTATACCATTGGAATGTTTTGTTTCAGGGAATTGCTAATAGCCCTGTTTGGATTAAAAAATGTGCTGCTACTTCAATACAATGCATTGGGACTTTGAATCTTTTAGTGAATATCATTTCTTCTATGGAGATTGTATTATCTGATCCCACTGAAGTAGATATACTACTAGTATTTGGCTTATACAATGAGTTGTAATGTTTTGGGGAGTAGTGGGTAGCTCTAGAAAATATTCAAAGGAAATATTCTTTTTAATATTTGGAACACCAGTTATATTCTAAACAAAATATTTCACAGAAACTTCAAAGAAGAAAAGACAGGTTACTTCCATTAAATTATTTCCTAATGTCTCTAGGAAATGGTAATTGACTAAGACCTCACCTAAAGCTCAACCCAGGAGATTTTTAAGATTCTGTTTGATGTTCTCAAGAGGGATGGAAATTCTAATTCTCCTGGGATATTAACAGCTGAGGGACTAATAGCTTTGCAGAAAGTAGGAGAAACTATTAGTCAACAAGAGATACATTTAGTAGACTTTGGTTAACATTTGGCTGTTTGGTTCTTGATGTTTTCTTTTACACACAGCAGTTCTTTGGCAATGGGGACTATTGGTGTGGATTCCACTTTCTTTATTGGAAAAGAATGATTTAACACCCTGTTCTGAAGATGTTGCTGTGTTACTACAGAATTGTAGGTTACAATCAAGAAAGTATTTTTGGAAAGAATCTGAAGAAAAAGTTATTCCTTACCAAAACAGCAATTAAGTCAGTTTATGCAAAATACTGGCATTTGGCCTGTTGCATGTGCAAAACTTTGTGGCCAAATGAATAATCATTATCCAAAAGACAAGATTTAAAATAAGCCTCTATACATGCTTTTGTATTTCTTGGACAACTGCAAAAGAGAATGTACTTACCATACTTGCTCATTTAATGGTAAAGCAGCATGTAAAATTGGATCACTTGTGTATTCTCTAAAGTTTCCCTCTGCTCTAAAACTCTGAATTTAAATTGCTTAGGTTAAAGTTGTCAGTTGTTCTTACAGGTGATTCTGTCTTATTCTCAGTGTCCAACTGTCTTTGCACAAACTCACAAAGGGAGCTAAGTTGCACACAACTACACTCATCAAATGTACTCCCAACTCCATAGAGAGAACATAATTTTTCCTTCTTTTGCTGTGCTTGTATAGTGTTTCTGCAGAGAGGTGTGTGTTTCCTATCTCTGATACATTGTGTGAGATCTGATTGTTCACTTTTCCTGTCTCTTAATTCGATGATCTTCTTTGGGATTTCAGGTGTGTCCTAAGGGTTTATCCGGAGTCCCCCAGGGTCACACAGACATTGAAATTCCATTGATTGGATCAGAGCAAACAGGTTGCTGGATCAAATTTCTCTATAATCTGGATAGAAGAGTGGGATGGCTTTTCTTTTTCCAGGTACATGGATTCTTGACCAAAGCTATTGTATGTCGATAACACATAGAAATCAAATACAATACAATTGAATCAACTCAAAATATATAAACACCAGAGGAGAAATAGAGAATGTGATTTGAGATCTACCAATCCACAGGTGGCTATGGGGAAAGATGAAAATATACTTCCCTCAACCCATGGGATAGGCAAGATATAGACACGCATGCCTATGGCATAAAATTGTGGCTGGATATTGGATGTTACTGTGAAGCCACACATTGTGTTTTTATCAGATAAAGAATTGGAGGTGTGGTAAGCCTCATTATTAACAGGAACCTGTCATTTCACAGTCTAGAAAACTGCATGCTCTTAATGCGTACATTTAATTCCAAACATTCAAGGTTAGTTTGTAGAAGGTAGCATCAGGGCTTAAAAATGATGTCTAATTGAGAAGCACATATTGTGATGAATCAGTGAAACATCTGACAAAAGAATTCCCCAACTCTCATGTGAACAGAGAAGTCATAGGACACTTAAAATAAAACACCACAAAGAAATAAAAAAGAGAGAGGACAAGGCAATTTCCAACAGCAATTTTCAGACGCAGACTGAAGAGAGCACAAACAAAACAAGAAGAAGACAAGAGCTAGGTAATGAAAAAGAAGCCAGCATATTAGAACATATTGCCAGGTTTTAAGAACTGGCCCCTTCAGGGACCAAACCCCTCATTGCTGGGAATTCAATAAGAGTTTCCCAGAACTTAGTGACAGGAAGTTCCACCATTCCACTGTTCTCACTGCACCTCTGCTGTCTCATGGTCAGGAAGTTGTGGTGGGATGCTAGTCCTAAGTGTCCGAGGAACCAGAGAACATCCTAAAGCTGCAGTTGCTGAGCTGTCCTCCTATGACATTCAGAGTTGGTCCCATCTCCTGCCAGGATTCCATATTCTAACTCACATTTCATATATGTAAATCAACTCTAATTGTCCTGGATGATAAAGGCCAAGCCGATTTTAACAAGGAATCCAGAAGCCTTCCAATACTTGAACCTGGGAGAACATCAAAAAGAATGAGAGTGCCTCTTGTAAAAACTGTACAGGGTCTTGTACCTTCAGGGATATGCCTATGGACTTCACACTAGAGGAATGGGAATGTCTATGTTCTGCTCAGAGGACACTGTACAAGGATGTGGCATTGGAGAATTGCAATAATCTATTGTTTGTGGGAAACCATCTCATATCTGAAACGCATGGAAAGTTTGTGGATAAATTCCTTGACCATGTGAATTTATCCATGTCCAAGAGCACTTTTCTAAATGGGATGAAATTAGGAAAATCACTCTTGAATCCACCCAAAGTATATTTTGTCAAACTAATCACCAATATGACTCTCATCGATCCTCAAATCTAAAAAGATGGAACACTGTAAAAACCAGAGGTGTTTATAAATATAAAAACTGCATAATGATTTCAAATGAATGTACTATCTCTAGTGTAAATGCAGGAATCCACACAGATCATTTACCTACAAAAGTAATCTAGAGCTCATCAGAGAATTCATACAGGAGATAAAACTTACAAATGCAGTAAATATGACAAATGTTTTGGCCAGCAATATGATCTTATTAGTCATCAGAGAATCCATACAGAAGAAAAACCTTACAAATGCAATGAAAGTTAACAAATATTTTGGCCAACTATCTCATCTTAGTAATCATCAAAAAATTCATGTACGAGAGAAACCAAATAAATTCAGTGAATGTTACAAATGCTTTGGCTGACAATACCATCTTGGTAGTCATCAGAGAATTCATACAGGAGAGAAACCTTACAAATGTACTGAATGTAAAAAATGTTTTGCTCACAAAATAAGACTGAGAATTCATCAAAGAATTAATATTGGAGAGGAACCTTACAAATGCAGTGAATGTGACAAATGCTTGGAACACAAAAGTACTCTTATATAAATCAGAGCATTTATACAGGAACTAAACCTTACACATGTAGTAAATGTGAGAAATCCTTTAGCCTACAGTCCCAACTTAGGATTCATCAGAGAATTCATCCATGAGAGAAACCTTATTAATGTAGTGGATGTGACAAATGCTTCACCCAAAAAGGCAGTCTTCATTTACATGAGAGAATATATGGGAGAAAAACCTTACAAATGGAAAGAATGTCACAAGTGCTTTAAGTACAAGTACAGTTTGCAACATCATCAGACAATCATTCCCCAAGAGATACCTTACAAATGCAGTAAATATGACAAATGCTTTACTCACCAAGTTAGTCTGAAAAGGCATAAGAGAATTCTTACTTGAGATAAAATTTTGAAATGTCATATTTATGACAAATGCATTAAGTATAATGTCAGTCTGATTGATTGCATACAGTAGAAAAACATCGTAAATTAAGTGAATGAGACAATTTTTACCTACAAAAGTTTTCTAAAAAGTCATTAGAAAATATTTACTGGGGAGAAAACTTTTAAGTGTATTGAAGTTGTCAGTGCTTTCTTTTGGTTTATCTCTTTGAATGTGAGTTCAAAGTATATTACAGCTGACAATCTTCAGAGATGTAGTGAATGGAGAAATATGTACGACTGCATTTCAGGCCAAAGAAACCATTTGCAAATGTTTTCTGGTGAAAATATAATCCGAAGAAACAATTTGGCATATTTTTCAATCAGGATGTATTTTTGCAGCACTTGAGGTTCCCCACTAGACAATTTGTTTGATTAGAAAAAAATTGTGAAAACCTTGGTGAAATATTCAAATATTAGAGAAGGTCAATAGTTTTGTGGGAGAAACTCTAAAATATCACAATATAGAAAAGTTTTCCTTAAACTTTTACTTGTTCCTTCTCAAAAGTTGCAAGATGAAGACAAGAGGGAAGCCAGAAGTACATAGGCTTGTGTAACACTCTCACGGCAACATAAATTACTGATTTCAAAGGGAAAACAGAGCTGCTTATACCTAATAAAACTGACAGCATGATATTTAATTCAAATAATCAAATTCAGTCAAATGATACTTTAAAAAGCATACTGGATTCATTGAGCCTCCAAGACTACATTTTCTCTATAAAATAAAGACATCAACTGATGTAAAGTCTCCTTGAAGATTCTTATTCTCATTAAACTCATAATTCTTATGAAATATTGATTTCCTGTTTTAGGAAAATAACCGTGTCTGAGTCCCTTGTGCTGCAGTCAACAATTCCTTCCCCATTGTCTTGTAAATAAAGATGACTAATTCAACAAGGAAAAAAATGTTGCCCACAGACTAACCTGGGTCATCCCCCCCCCCATTTCAAGGTCTATCCATTCAGTACTACAGATGTTCCCATCATGAATTCACTTCTTTCTTACCTCTGATCCCATACCCTGACTTACTCACCAACAACACAGTGTGTTCAGTCCATCCACCCTCAATATCTACTTGAATTCTCTTTCTGAGAATGAGTCAATCATTCTACCTATTTACTCCTTGTTATTTTGCTTTGGTATTTCTGAGGCTAGTATCTTCTTTATCCTTCTATTTTACTGATGAGACCCACTTAGAATGCATAGGTCTCATGTCTGTGTTACCTCACTTTTGCTGATTTAGAATTACACCTGACTTCTCAACAGAGTCTGAAAGATAAATGTCTCGTGCAGATACATGCCTTACACTCATTAAGAGAACACAGATGACAATTTACACTACTAAAAACAAAAACCTTCACTCACAATTGTTGAAGATAAAAATATTGCCTTGTCAAACTCGACTTTAAACTTTTATCCTCAAACCCAGCCCTACAAAATATATTAAGAGGAAATATCCAACTGGTCATGGTTAACCATACTCAGGAGTATACAAGAAATAATTTCAGTACGGCACAAAGAAAATAAGTGAAACATACACACACACATAGAAATACAAACCTTCATTACCACCAAAACCAGTACCAAAATAACTGAATTAGAAAATTATTTGTCATTAGCATTAATCAATATCAACAGACTAGGCTGAGCAAGAAAAAAATCTCTAATTAAGCGACAGCATACAAAAACAAGATCCTTCAATCTGCTACATACAAGAAACACACCTCACAAACAAAGATAGTGCAGCTTCAAATTATTTGCCCGCTAAAAGAAATTCCAATAAAACTGACCCATTAAAAAAATGGAGTAGCAAGCCTAGTCCATAATAAGTTAGAATTTGGCACATTTAATCCTCTGATCCCCAACATGTCCTACTTACCCTACACTTAGTTATTTTCATCTATTTGTCCTTATTATCTATTTTATTTCCCCTTTGAGAAGGATTCAATCATCTTCTCTCTTCCCTCAATGATATGCGGCTTTGGTGGATATAGATATAATTCTGTGTATCTTCTAATTTACTGATGATATCCACTTATTAGGGAATAGATACCATGAATGTTCATTGGTTGGTGTTATCTCACTCATGGTTTCTTAGAATTAGACCTGACTGTGAAACAAAGACTTTAAAAGCTGTTAGGATCTGTACAGATGTCTTAAAGATATTAAGAGAAACTGAGACACCAACTTACACTAATATACACTTGAATAAAATAAAACAAAGAAAAACAAGAGTCAATGTAACAGTTGTCTTTGGGTAATCCCATTGACAATTAGTTTTTTTAGTCATTTATGACTGTTGCTGCAACTCTCTCTGAATGTTACAAAATTAATCATCTAGTTTCTTTTGAAGCAGTGTATTGCAGTAATAATCTTACGATATTTAGAAATCGACTTATCTCCTGCCTTCAGATAATAAGAATCTAAGATTTGACTTCTAGAAACTGTTCCAAAAGAAGGAGAATGTTAAGGCCTAGATGAGAAGTTAGTGCTTACATGAAAATTGTCTGTTTTTCTTTTCATTTAGGAATGTTACAAATGGTGTAAAGATATATATAAATATAATCTTTATTCATTCAGTTTTGACCAGCAAATGTTCCTTGGATTACTAATAACAAAACAAATTCAATTATCTATAATTGTATAAATATATATATGCACCCTCTCATGCCCTAAGGAATAGAAAATTCTGTTATTTTTGGTGGTTTGGTGTTCTTGTAAACCCATAACAACAAAAGTAAAGTAAGAAAATAAAAAGTAAAAATATAAAGTAAAGCATGTATAGTAGCCATGATAAGCTTGGACCCTACCCAAACATGAAGCGACATTTCCTATGCCTCTCTATGAACTTTTATGCTTTTCCTTTAATAAGCTGCCCCTAGCATGTACGCCAACACAGGACAGACACCTCTACCAATGTAAGAAGCTATTTGAAGCAAGACTTCCATTTTGAGTAGGATTGAGGGAGGTTTAAATTTCCAACACTTACCTGTGAACTGACATTCTGCTTGGGAGAATCATATGTACATGGGTAACTAATATCTTGGTTAACATGTTAAGACATAAGTGTTAGGGGAGACAAGTGTGCTGCCATACTTAAATTGACTCCGAAATTGAAGTTGAATACATGTACATCAAGGACAGGTTCCTAAGGAAATCCCGTGTCACAAAACATTAATTGGCCAGATACCTACCCAATGATAATTGTGGATCCCTGGCTAAAAATTGGTATGTAATTCTAATTGGTGATGACAGCCAGCTGTCAAGTCTCTCATATTGTCTTGATCAATCTATCTTAGGGTCAATCATCCCAGATGAGTAAGACTGGTCTCTGAGTGGTTTCTGCAATGATCTGCAAACCATAACAGTTTGAAAGGTGAATTTTCATTCAGTCTTTTACCAGCAAACTTTCCTTAGATTACAAATAACAAAACAAATTCAATTATCTGTAATTGTTTTTGTAGCAATATTGTCTACTCTAATTTAACTATTACTCACTAGATTTAATTGTTTTCTCAGAGGTTTGTTGCTGGATAAGGTCACTCTTACTCTTTCTTATCTCTAGGAGACTTCATCAAATAAGTTGTTCTATCCTTAATTCTTCTCCAAACAAAATCATTCAAACTATATTCTCTTGAATTCTGACTGAATTTGTCTGTTTGGCCAAAACAACTTTTGGCAACATGTTCTAATATCTGACAAGGTCTTTCTTATTATCTCGTATCAACTGCTTTTACATGAACTTGAAAATAATATCAACTCCATTGCACTCACAGAACTCATCTGAGTGTCAGGGCACTGAAATGAATTCCACTTACCTTACCTAGGCTGAACTGCCTTTTACTTTAGAAATTAAATATTTGTACTAAGGGATTTTCTGTTCTACCTAAATCATTCTGTAACCCATGGCATGTCTACAGTCAGGAAAGATGAAACAACGACTAGGAGGATTTTGATTGAGATCTCTTGTCAGAGCAGCCATGTTGCTCGATAAGAATTTTTTAACAAATTAAAATCACTGTAGGTTTTAAGAGATAAGAGTACTCAGCAGAAGTGAGAGGAAAGAAATTTTTATAGGGGCACATGTATACCTTGAGATATCCCAACAGATTGAAGAATATAAAAATCAAAGAAAAGGAAGTGGGATAATATCTGGAAGATAACTATAGGCAAAGTACCAACTCTACAAAAAACCTTTTTAAAAGAGGAAAGGAACCTGGAACAGACAGAACTAGAAGTGGGGAGGGACATCAGAACACAGCATAATACAAGTATTGTAAAAATATAAATTGGTTGTCTGGCTCCAGCTTTCAGACACATTGTAGTACATTGAGCTCCACAGAGAGAGCACCATTGTAAGTGAGATCTGAAATACACTGGGTCGCTCTGCCTTCAGAGGAAAATCAACTAAACATGGGCAAAGGAGATTCTAAGAAGTCAAGAAGCAAAATGTCCTAGTATGCATTCTTTGTGCAAACCTGCCAGGAGGAGCACAAGAAGATACTTCTGTCAACATCTCAGAGCTCTCCAAGAAGTGCTCAGAGTTTGAAGACCATGTCTGCTAAAGAAAAGGGAAATGTGAAGATATGGCAAAGGCTCCCAAGCCTCATTATGATGGAGAAATGCAAACATCCCTCTTAAAATGGAGATCAAGAAGAAGTTCAAGGATCCCAACAAACCAAAGAGGCCTACTTTGGCCTTCTTCTGGTTCTTTTCGGAGTCCTACCCAAAAGTCAAAACTGACCATCCTGGCTTATCCATTGGTGATATCGCAAAGAAACTAGTAGAGATGTGGAACAACACTGCTGCAGATGACAAGCAACCCTATGAGAAGACGCTCCCCCAAGCTGAAGGATAAGTACAAGAGCTGAAGGAAAACCCGATGCTTCAAAAACAGGGGTGGTCAAGGGTGATAAGAGCAATAAAAGAAGGAAGAGAAAGATGAGGAGGAGAATGATGAGGGTGACTACGAGGAGGAGAAAGAGGATAAGGAAAATGAAGAAGATGCTGATGATGAATAAACTGGTTTTAGCACACTTATTTCTATAAAGAATTTAATTTCTCTTTACAGAACTCACTCCTTTTAGAGAAAAAAAATGAAATATAAGGCTGTGTAATATTTGTTTGAAATCAAGACACGGTACATGGAACTGTTAGGGAAGATTTAGGAATTGTAGTCTGATTGAAAAAAGTGGGACACTGGAACACAAGGAAGTTAATGGTAGAGCCACAACTTGTGAAAAAAAGGAAAAGAAAAATTGTAGACAAGAAGTGGTTCCTTGGGAACAGGCCCCAGTGCAAATAACCATGAACCTGTGAGAAAGAAGAACTAAAGAATTATGTGATCCTATAAATCAACAACAAAATAAAGTTCGAAAACTTAAAAGATGGGGTAAATTTTATCCCAAGGCAACAGCAGAACCATTATATTAATAATTATAATCAATTATTTATTACATATAATTAACATATTATATAGGGGTTTCATTATTTGCAATTTTTGAAGTACTTACTTTGCTTTTTTATTTTACAGCAGGGTACAACTAAGAGATTGTCTTAACTCTAATAAGAAACTTTGACATTTTAACCTGTATATCTTGTATTGAAGTTGGGATAAATACACTTTGCAATGTAGGTTGGGAGCAGAACCTAGTAGTTTTAATGAGAATGGCGCCATGGACTAAGAGATTTGAATGTTTGATTCTAGTGTTACTGTTTGGGAAATATTAAGAGGCATGCCATTACTGAAGGATATTTGATGATGGTGTGAAATTGAGGTTTCAGAAACCCATGTATGCTAATCTAGTTCTCTTGTTCTTTTACTCATTGTCTGTCTGTCTGTCTGTCTGTCTGTCTGTCTGTCTCTCCTTTCCCTACCTCCTCCAATCTCTGCTTCATACTTGTGGAGAGCTAGAAAGCTCTTACCTACTGCTTCAGACATCATGTCTGTCTGCCTGCTGTCCTGCTTCCCCCTGTGACAGCCATGGACTCTCACTCTCTGAAACTATAAGCAAGTCCCCAATAAACCCTCTCTCCTGTTAAGTTTCCTTGGCATAGTATAATTCAAGGTAATAGAAAAGTAATTTAAACCAAGAATAGTGCTAATGATTCTGCTTATAAACATTACTTTCTTCCATGGCCCAGCTAAGAGCTGCTAATCTTTACTCATATATTCCTATTGATCTTGCTCTTTATCCCAAAATGATAATGTGATGCTTTCCATCTAACCATTACCTTTCCCATTCAATGAGTTGTTAAAATGCTTTTAAGGCCTGTTACTTGATGGAGACCTTTGATCAGACAGTAACTAAGAAAGACCCAGAGGACACAAATGCACAATTTTAATTTAGTATAACGTCCATGACTGCATCAAAACTTTACCCAAGCTTGGACAAACATCTGTAGGCAAGAGCAGTTGACTGAGATCTCAGAAAAGATGCTGAGGAGTGGGAGTGGTTTCCTTAAGGGCTTTGCTGAAAGGTAAAGTTGCACAGTTGAACAAGGTCATGATTAGAACAAAAAACAACTTTGATGTGTTAGCCATAAGAGTTAAAATGAGTAGTGAGCAGAAATGGTTTCTGATAAACTCACTAATGAGGGAGTTTTAGACTTTGATAGAATAGTACCTTCATTCCGAAGAAGCAGCAATTGAAATGGAGACTGAAGGTTAAGAAATATATGTCAGCTCCATGACTCATGGTAAGGTATTCATCAGTAACCTCTAGAAGAACAGCCTTGTGCTTTTAGTATTCACATCCTGATACAAGTTGAAAAAATATTGTGTCTTAGAGTTTTATTATTGTGAATAAACCCAACGTCTTAGACAATTCTTAGGAAGGAAACCATTTAAAGGAGTTAGGGCTGCCTTATATTTTCAGAGATTCAGTCTGTTATCATTATGGTGGGAAACATGGCTGCATCCAGGTAGACATGATGCTCGAGAAAAAGCTGAGAGTGGTTTCTATTTCTTCACCACAGGCAGCAGAGAGGAACTGTGTGCCACACTCTGAGTAGCCTAAACATCAGAGACCTCAAACCTTGAAGGACAGTGATGCACTTCCTCAAATAAAGGCAAATCTAAATCATCAAGGCCACATATCCAAATATTTTCACTTCCAGTATACTTAGCATTTAAACTCATGAAACTATGGGGGCCATACCTATTGAAAACACAACACTGTCTTTGTTTCACACTCCAGGATTTTGTTTTCCTACTCAGTGCTTAGACAAATCAAATTCTTGAAACAATTTTTAACACCTGAACATAGCCAAGTGAGCCCACTACTACTACCACCTAAAATCAGTAAAAGAAGACTTTATTTGAAATTACTTCTTAGATATTTGGGGAAATGGTATTCAAATTTTACTAACTTTCTCAAAGATTGCAATGAAATCGTGTTTATTTACAAAATATTACTCAATTCTCTTTCTCTCTGTCTCTCTATGTATCTATGTCTCCCTCTCTCCCCTCTCTCTGTCTGTCTTCTTACATAAGGTAAATATGATTGTATCTGTATTTTTACTTAGTAATAGTAGATGGTTAAGAAATAGTAGATATTTGCCTTGTTCACTGCATACAAGCCTGATTCTCCTGCAGTTGCACTGGTGTTCCTCTTTTGTCTATTCTGAGATAAGTAGGTCATTCATCACCATTTCTAATTTTTTATTATCTTTATTTTGTGAATAAATTACATATCTGCAGTTTTTTAAAATTGGATACTCTGTATGTACATTTTCCCCTGCCCTGCTCCCATTCCCCTCCACATGCAGTTGCCTTCAAAAGTGCAATCTCTTCTGATCCCCATCTCCACCTCATTGCCTTGTCATTCCTCTGTATTGGGTCAACCTACCCTCTCTGGAACAAGAGCCTCTTCTCACTTTGATGAAATACACTGTTGCTTCAGTTATATACCCAACTGGATTAATAAGTCACTCAAAGAATGGACAGAGATTGGTGTTTACTCCATGAAAATTTTGGAGGGTTTGGTTGGATGGTAATGTTGTCCTTCACATGAGGTTGCAACCCCTTTCAGCTCCTTAGGTTCTTTCTTTAACAACCTCATTAGGATCCCTGAATTCAGATGAATGGTTACCAGCAAGCATGATTAGCTGTTTCTTCATGACTCTAGCATGTTCCCTTAGGGGGCATCTTTGTCTGGTTCCTGCCAGTAAGTACTTTCATTTCTATTTTACTAGTTTGAACTGTATCAACAGGAAGGAGGAGTAATAGTAATAGATATTTCTTGAGACCTGGGTTTGGGTTCAATGTTTACCTGTGTTCGAGTATAGAAGCTTAATAAGTAATGCAGCAGAATTGAGGATGTAATACTAAATTATCCTTTGAGTTTCTGCCATAATAATAGTTAGCAGTAACTATATTATCATCATGGCAGGTTATTAGAAAGGTGAGTTTGGTTGGATCCCCACTCTCTGTTTCTCTTCCTCCACTCTCTCCATAGATCTCTTCAGTCAATCCACAACACCTAACTAAGACTCTCCTCACTCTCTCTCTCTCTCCTTTCTCCCTTTCATGTCTCAAACGAGGCAACAAAGTTATGAACTTTCAGGAACACATGACATTCAGAACTATGTTGATTTTGAATCTTTGTCTGCCTGCCCTGACCTGCAGGATAGTCAAGGGGAACCCAGGATCACCAAAAAGAGAATGAAAGACAAGAGATAAAAAGAACAGACAGCAAGACAGGAGGTCTGATCAAGGTGACAAATTTTATTTTTCATACACGAGTTTTATACAGGTTGATGAAGGAAATAAAACATATGACTAAGGATCTTTCCTGTTACAGGACTTTTCAGAGTCTGCTTTGTGGAGAATAACATGGGGATGGGGACTACTCATGTGTAGAAGAGAATGTTCTGCAGAGCAGGGTGTGTCACCTGGGAGAACTACCTACTCAGAATCAGAGATCACCTGACTTCTGGAAATAGCCTCAATCGTGGAAAACAAAAACATAGGCTGAGATATATGTAAAATGGTGTTACTAGGCACACTTCCTGCCCAAGGCCAGGCCCATCCCAGATTCTTCACCTCCCACAGGTAACTGGGAGCTTGGAAGTGCTGCAGGTGTGCTTTCCATCCTAAGTAGAAGAGTGAGTTAACTTCTTCTACCCACATTCTATCCCGGGAGAGGCCACCCAGAACTCTCCAGGCACAGGCAGAGACTACCCGGGAGAACACACTTTCAAGCCAAGGTCAGACCCAGCCCAAGTACATCAAGACTGGGCTCTGCCATAGGAATTCACAACCTACCCAGAGAGAGGAATACCCAGAATCAATCTTCCTATAAATATCATGTGCCCTCTGACCCACAAGAGAGACAAGCTCCAGTAAGAGACAACAAGATCACCTAGCATCATGAATAACAAGATGGCAAGAGGCAAGCACAAGACTCTAAGAAACAAATATCCAGACAACCTGGCGACATGGGTACCCAGTTCTCCCACCACAGCAAATAGTGGATATCTTCAATAACCAGAAAAACAAATAGTGTTTCAGGTGACACTACTCTGCCTATCAGTCCAAAAACAGAAGCTGTAAGAATCCACATCCCACCATCTGCACGTTTTGGTGCACTTCCGTTTATGGAGTCCACAAAAGTGCAGCTCAACAGAGCAATGTAAATCAGAACAATACATGCCTGTCACAAGCAAAGAATCTTTGATCACTATCACTTGTCCTTTTGTTTGCCTGCCTTTTAGCACACCATACTCTCTGATGTGTTCCTTAGCCTATTTGTGCCAGCAGAACACCATCCAAACGAATTTCCATAGAAACCTCAAGTATGTACCGCAGCTAGTCAGCATACTTCAGTCTCTTTCAGGGAGGACTCTTCTCCCCCTTCTTTTGACTGAGCATCTCACCTTTTAAAAACGACACATCTCCTTCATACTTCTTTGATAACAGAACAGTTTTCATTCGTCAATTCTTAACATTACCGCACCTCCCCCAGTGCCCAGTATCTACCTCACACTCAGAGCATCCAGTCACTGGGTCCTCATCCCAGCATGCACTCCAACACCAGGGCAGCGAGGACATTCAGGTCTCTCACATCGGGATGAGCTTCCAGAATCTCGTCGATCTTAAGTTTCTGCTCAGAGCCATGGAAGATGTTCAGCAACCTGTCTCTCAGCTTGATTGTCTCGGCAAAAGTTCTCTTTGCCGGCACTGGAACGTTCTGCTGCAATGTTGGAAGTGTGGGAAGCGTGTCCAGGGATGCAGAGGAGGGATGCCGAGGAAGACTAGGGTTCACAGTGGCTCCATGGATCCGGGATGGAGCCTCGGGGCTTTCTTTGGCTCCATCGGTTTTGTTGCTCCGGAATGCAAGGTCAAATATGCCCATACCAGGCTGAGCATTGGGTCTTGGCTGCCTGTCTCGAAGAAAGTCTTCCTTTTGAAGAAATTTGTCTAGCCGGGGTCCATTTCTTCCCAGAGGGTCTTGAGGAACCATAAATATGTCCCCCACAAAAGTGTACTGAAGCAGTCTCGTTGTAATAATTTCTCTCCAGGACACTGACTCTGTCACAAACTCTCTCAAGTTATCATTAGTCACAATGATACCCCCATTCGTCTCTGCTAACTCTAGCAGGAACCTGTCATCATGAGAAGCAATTCTTCGTTGAAAGACATTCCGAGAAGGTGTTAAAGCTAATATCCCAACCTCATGGAGCTGGCTTAAGAAGTGCTGTTCTGTGGCCTTAGCATTCCGGCTTGTTCTCCACTGTGGGACAAACACAGTGATGTCTCTGATGCCGAGCTTCCAAAAATATTCAACTGCGATCGCTATGCCACGGCAACTAAAGTACTTTCTCAGGCCGTGGGCCATTGCAACATTACTGCCATCTATAACAATAGGCTTCAAATCTCCTCTCGCTGGTGCATTTCTTAAGTCCAGCTGGAACGGTCTTTTCAGGATATCTCGAAATCTTTGCTCCACAGTAACTGAGGAATAGGTGTGATAAGAGGATCCTGCCAATCCGTAGGGCCGCAGCGGTGGGTAGAAGTGGGGATCCTTTGGCTTGAGTTGAGGAGAGCTGCAACAGCCAGAAGGTTGTTCACACTCAGGCTTCCTACTATTTGGACGTGAAGTTTCTGCTTGCTGTTGAAAATCATTCTCCGCCGTCTGTTCCGGGCTCCCTGGCAAAGATAGTGTGGACCATGGACTTGCCTCTGTGTCCTTAGGAGGAAGTGCAGCATTTCCAATGGGCTGTCTGTGGTGATCCTCCGTTTTATCAGTCACCACAGGTTCGCAAATATGGACTTCCACTTCTCTTACTGCCTCTGCTGTCTGCCCCTCTAGCCTTTTTAATATCAGGGCTACTTGTTCTCGAAGGACTCCAATTTCTTCTTGTTGCACAGCTAGCTGTTCAACCTTTTTGGACACCGTTTCGAGTTGTACACTTCTTTTTTCGAGTTCTTTTGAGAGGAAATTTAGGAAGATTCCAAATGAGAATTGCGAGACGTATACCCCAGCAACCACAAACTCCATCACCAAGTTGAAGAACTCCTTCAGTATCATGGGTAGGTCTTCAACCCTTACCCTTGTTGGTGAGGGATCCGGCCTGGGGTCTGCCATTTGTGGTGGTCTGCAGTCAGAGTCCACCTATACAACTGAAATGTTCTTTCCTCTTGGTTTCCTCTGTCTCACCTTCTTACAGGCTTTGTTCCTTGCTGTGGGTGTGAGGGTTGTGGGTCAAGAGTTCAGGAATGTCTCTGGGCACCGTGCCCAATGTGAAGAACAGATTCTTCCTGTGGAGACAGCCCTGCTGAATTTCTCTTCTTGATGGTTCTGTTAGAGGACCCCTCTACCCTGCTACTCTTAATGTTGGGGATCTTGGTATCCCACCAGGCTTTCTTGGCACCAGACGTCAGCCAACCAAATACACCAGAAGTATCCTTTCTTTGCCAGAAGAAATTTTTCTGAGGTTGACTTTTGGTGAGGTTCTGGTTCCTCCAGAATTCTGGAAGACTGTGTCAACTCTACCTCTCCACGATGACAGATTCAATCAAGCCTCTCCAAAATCTTCAGGCAATTGCTCAAATTAAAGTAGTCAGTTCTTCTTATCTGCTTACTCCTTCTTATTCTCTGTCCAACTCTCTCCGCACAGACTCACAAAGGAGCTCAAGTGCACTCCAGTACACTCATCAAATGTACTCACAACTGTCCAGACAAAACATAGTTTTTCCTTCTTTGAGGTGCTTATATAGTGTTTCTAAAGAGAGGGGTGTGATTCCTGTTTCTCACACACCCTGTGAGATCTGATTGGTCAATTTTCCATGTCTCCTAATTAGATGATCTCCTTTGGGATTACAGGTGTGTGCTAAGGGTGTGTCTGGAATCCCCCAGGGTCACGCTGACCTTGAAGTTCCCTTGATGTGTTCTGGAGAGCTGTGTTCCTTGATCAAATTTCCTCTATAATCTGAGTAGAAGATTTGTCAGTCGTCTCTTTATCCAGGTACATGGATTAGAGACCAAAGCTCTTGTATGTCTATGACACATAGAAATCAAATACAATACAAATAAATCAACTCAAAACACATAAGTACTAGATGAGAAAGAAAGAAGGAGATTTGATGTCTACCATGCCACAAGTGACTATGAGGAAAGATGAAAATATATGTCCCTCAACCCCATGGGACAGGCAATACACAGACACACATTCCTATTGCACAGAACTGTTGCTTGATACTGGCTGTTACTGTGAACTCACACATTGTGTTGTTATTGATAAAATATAGTGTAGCTGTGGTATGCCTCCTTCTTAACACAAACCTTTCATTTCTCTGTCTAGAAAGAAAGAATGTTCTTAATACATGCATTTAATTCAAAACATTGAAGGTTAGTTTGTAGAAGTTAGCACCAGGTTTTAAAATGACGTCTCATTGAGAAGCACACCTTGTGATGTTTCAATGAAACCTCTGACAGGAGAACAATTGCCCAAAGCGCAGGAGAACAGATAAAAGAGGTAAACTGATTAAATAAAATGACTACAAAGAAATAAAAAGGAGAGCAGACACCCCTTATTTGAAGAGCAATTTCTAGAGACATGTTGAAGGGAGAAAAAGCAAGACAGGGGTAAGACAGAATGACCTGTAGAAAGACTCACTTCTTTATGTCTAATTTACTGAAATTACCCACTTAGAGGGAATAGGTCTCATGTCTGTGTTACCTCACTCTTCCTGACTTAGAATTACATCTGACTTCTAAACAGAGAATCTAAAAGACAAAAGATCTCATACAGATATCTTAAACTTATCAAGAAAACTCAGATGCCAACTGACACTGGTTTACAAAGAAAAACCATCAATCACTATTGATGAAGAAAAGAAATTTCCTTGCCAAACTCAAATTTAACTTTCTATCCCTAAACCCAGACCTACAAATATATTAAGTGCAAATATCTAACTGATCGTGGTTTACTATATTCAAGAAAAGACAAGTAATAATATCAATACAGGAGTAAAAAAAGAAATGAAACACAGACACACACACATACACACACACACAATCATACACACACACACACACACACACACACACACACACAGCTCTATACACCATCAACACTACAGCAAACCTTACAAAATAAGAGGATTTGACAGTTATTTGTCATTAATATCTTTCAATATCATCAGACTAGGTTGAGCAAGAAAAAGCACCAGTTAAGAGATTGCATACAAAAACAATTTCCATCAATCTATTACATTCAAGAACCATATCTCATCAATAAAGATAGTACAGCTTCAAATTAAATGTCTGCTAAATTGTTTTTAATTAACCCATTTAGTAAACTGGAGTAGAATGAAAAGTATATAAAAGATTTTTAGCCACATTTAATCAATAGGTATGTGAGAGATTTCATGTTCATCAAAGGAAAAATGTACAAGAAGACATCATGACTCTTCACTTCTCTGCGGCAAACACAAGGACACACTGATTCTTAAAAGAAACACCACTAAAGCTTCAATCCACACTGAAACCAACATATTAACAGTGTCCATTTGAGTTAATTTTATATCCAGCCAATTTGCTGTAGGTGTTTATTAGCAGTTAAAGTTCCCTGGTTGAATTTTTATGGTCACTTAATTATACTCTCCTATCATCTACAAAGAGTGATATTTTGACTTCTTCCTTTTCAATTTGTATCCCTTTGACCTCTTTTTGTTGTCTTATTGCTCTGCATATTAATTTAGGTACTATCTTATATAGGAAGGGAGAGAGTGGACAGCCTTATTTAATCCCTGATTTTAGTGGGATTGCTTTAAGTTTCTCACCATTTACTTTGATGCTGGTTACTGGTTTGCTGTGTATTGCTTTTACTATATTTAAGTATGAGGCTTGATTACCTGACCTTTTGAAGAATTTTAACATGAAGGGGTGTTGATTTTTGTCCAGTGCTTTCTCAGCATCTTGAGAGATAGTCATGTGATATTTTGTCTTTGAGTTTGTTTATATAGTGGATGACATTGATGGATTTCCGTATATTTAACCATCCTTGCATCCCTGGGATGAAACCCACATGATCCCTGTGAATGATCACTTTGATGTGTTCTTGGATTCATTTTGCAAGAATTTTATGGATTAGTTTTGCATCAGTGTTCATGACAGAAATTGGTGTAAAGTTTTCTTTTATTGTAGAGTCTTTGTGTAGTTTAGGAGTAAGTGTCATTGTGGCTTCAAAGAATGAGTTCCCTCTCTTTCTATTTTATGGAGTAGTTTGGAGAGTATTGATATTAGGTCCTTTATGAAGGTCTGATAAAATTGTGAGGGAAGTACTCCCTGAAAGAGACTGAAGGATGCTGACTAGCTGAAGTAGAAACTTGAGGTTTCTATGGAAAATCGTTTGGATGGTGTTTTTGCTGGCACAGATAGGCTAAGGAACACATCAGAGAGTATGGCGCACCTAAAGGCAGGCAAACAAAAGAACAAGCAATAGTGATCAAAGATTCTTTGCTTGTGACAGGCATGTATTATTCTGACTTACATTGCTCTTTTGAGCTGCATTTAGTGGACTCCATAAACGGAAGTGCACCAAAAGGTGCCGATGGTAGGATGCGGATTCTTACAGCTTCTGGGTTTGGGCTGATAGGCAGAGTAGTGTCAGCTGAGACATTGGCCAAGTTTAGACCTGTAGACCACAGGTGATGCATTGAGGGCTATAAAGAGAAGTTAAGGAACCGTGATACTAGAGGAACTAGGCTTCCATATGCACGTGTTAGGTGTGCAATGCTCCTGGGTCTTGAGGCTTCTGTTCTGATCTTCCATTATCTGAGAGGAGCACCTTGAGAACGATTCCAGGTGCTCCTCTTGTTTCTTCCTGATGAGACTTGCCCAGTCTGAGGCCTGGCTGTCTCTGGCTGTCTCTTCTAGGAAGTCCCACAACCCCTGATGTCTCTTTGCTTTCCCAACTCTTACAGAAATGAACTGCTGGTGGATGCATGGAGGGTTTGCTAGTGAATTGGGTTGCAGTGCTTTCCTGGAAACTCAACTTTCGGTTACTAGACAGCCCACACAGAAGTTGCTCTGTGGAAGCATTTGTTGTGCTTACAGACAGGATGCACGGCTACCCTCTGAGATGCCCAACTAAGAGCTTGAAGTGTTGCATGCAGTTACCTTTCACCCAAACGATGTACAGAAGTCGGGGACCCATGTGGTTGAATCAGGGAAAGGTGGAAGAAGCTGAGAGGCATGGAAACCTCATAGGAAGAGCACTAGTCTCAACTATTAGACCACAAGATCTCTTAGAAACTGAACAACCAAACAGACAGCAAATGCTTCCTGATGTGTGGCCCTGGACATATCCACAAGTGGACTGACTGGTCTGGACACGTTCAGATCATGCATTTAACCCTAGGGAGACTTGAGGGCCCAGAGACTGTTGCTTGACTGGTGACTTGGGGTTTTTCTTTGGGACATTTCCGTGGAAATGGACAGCGGGTAGGTGCTATAGGATGAGAGATCCTCAGAGAT
Source organism: Micromys minutus (assembly GCF_963924665.1). Taxonomy (NCBI): domain Eukaryota; kingdom Metazoa; phylum Chordata; class Mammalia; order Rodentia; family Muridae; genus Micromys; species Micromys minutus. The sequence continues at coordinate 27,546,786 of NC_137958.1, forward strand.
CTCTCTACTCCCTGGCTGCTCAGATCTCCTACTCACCAGTCTTTAAGCTTTAGGAGCTGCTGATCTGGGTGGCAGATCTAGACATCGTTTTTAAACCCTGGTGCTACCTTCTACAAACTAACCTTCAATCTTTTGAATTAAATGTACACATTAAGAGCATGCATTTTTCTAGACTGTGAAATGACAGGTTCGTGTTAAGAATGAGGCATACCACACCTACAATTCTTTTTCCAATAAAAACACAATGTGTGGGTTCACAGTAACATCCAATATCCAACAACAGTTTTATGCCATAGGCATGTGTGTCTATATCTTGCCTATCCCATGGGTTGAGGGAAGGATATTTTCTTTCCCCATAGCCACCGGTGGTATGGTAGATCTCAAATCACATTCTCTATTTCTCCTCTAGTATTTATATATTTTGAGTTGATTTAATTGTACTGTATTTGATTTCTATGTATCATCGACATACAATAGCTTTGGTCAAGAATCCATGTATCTGGAAAAAGAAAAGCCTTCCCACTCTTCTTCCCAGATTACAGAGGAAATTTGATCCAGCAACATATTTGCTCTGATCCAATCAATGGAATTTCTTTTTTTTTTTTTTTTTTTTTTTTTTTTTTTTTTTTTTTGTCTTCAAAACAAGATTTATTTTTTTTTAACATGAAAATACATGGAAAATACATTGGTCTCTTATCTGTTACAAATAAGACTCAAATTATTAATCATAACAAGAAGTGTTTCTTGAGATATTTCCATCTACACAAAAGACTAACAGCTTCTTATTTTTTTTAAAGATTTTAAACATTTTTTGCTTAAAATTATACATTTTTGTCAGTACTGTTTTTTCAGACATTAAAATAAATTTTACATAAAACCATGTGAATATGTTTTTTAGTCAGTACTTGATTTTTTTCAAGGGCTTGACAGTATGCATTGAAAACGTACTAGTTGCAATAAGCGTAAAGTACATGCAAAACAAAACGCAACATGGAAATAGTCAAAGTCTTCTTGTTTTGTGAATATATGTATAGTTTTTGTTTTCTTTATTTCTTGGACTTCATACAGTCTGTGAGTTGTTTCTGGGGGAGTGCAAGCCTCTGGGGTTAGCATCCCACTATCAGTGACTGCATATTATGTCTGTTCTTTTGTGACTGGGTTATCTCACTCAGGATGATCTTCTCTAGATGCAGCCATTTTCTTAAGAATTTGGTTAAGTCATTGTTTCTGGTGGCTGAGTAGTATTCCATTGTGTATATGTACCACAATTTTTGTATCCATTCGTCTTCTGAAGGACATCTGGGTTCCTTCCAGCTTCTGGCTATTATAAATAGAGCCGCTATGAACATTGTGGTGCATATATCTTTGTTGTGTATTAAAGTGTCTCTGGGGTATATGCCCAGAAGTGGAATAGCTGGGTCTTCAGGTAGTACTATATCCAATTTTCTGAGGTATCGCCAGACAGATTTCCAGAGTGGTTGTATTAGCTTGCAACCCCACCAAGAGTAAAGAAGTGTTCCTATTTCTCCGCAGCCTCGCCAGCATCTGCTGTCATCTGAGTTTTGGATCTTGGCCAATCTGACTGGTGTGAGGTGGAATCTTAGGGTTGTTTTGATTTTCATTTCCCAGATGGCTAAGGATGTCGAGCACTTCCTCAGATTTTTCTCGGCCATTCGGTGTTCCTCAACTGAAAAGGATTTGTTTAGCTCTGTACCCCATTTTTTAATAGGGTTATTTGATTCTCTGGTGTCTAGCTTTTTGAGTTCCTTGTACACCTTGGATATTAGGCCTCTATCTGATGTGGTGTTGGTAAAGATCTTTTCCCATTCTGTTGGTTGCCGTTTTGTTTTCTTGACAGTGTCCTTAGCCTTACAGAAACTTTGCAATCTCATTAAGTCCCATTTGTTAATCTTTGACCTTAGAGCTTGAGCCTTTGGTGTTTTGTTCAGGAAATTTTCTCCTGTGCCTATGTGTTCTAAGGTTTTCCCTACTTTCTCATCTAATAGTTCCAGTGTATCTGGTTTAATGTGGAGATCTTTAATCCACTTACACTTGAGCTTTGTACAAGGAGATAAGAACGGGTCTATTTTCATTCTTTTGCATGTTGAGTGCCAGTTGGACCAGCACCATTTGTTGAATAGGCTGTCCTTTTTCCATTGAATGTTTACTGCTCCTTTGTCAAAAATCAGGTGACCATATACATGAGGGCTCATTTCTGGATCTTCTATTCTATTCCATTGATCCACTTGCCTATTTCTGTACCAGTACCATGCAGTTTTCAGCACAATTGCCTTGTAATATAGCTTGAGGTCAGGGATAGTGATTCCCGCAGATGTTTTTTTGTTGTTGAGGATGGATTTCGCTATTCTAGGTCTTTTGTTATTCCATATGAAATTGCACATTGATCTTTCCAATTCCATGAAGAACTGGGTTGGAATTTTGATGGGGATTGCATTGAATCTGTAGATTGCTTTTGGTAGGATGGCCATTTTTAAGATGTTGATCTTTCCAATCCATGAGCATGGGAGATCTTTCCATTTTCTGAGATCCTCCTCAATTTCTTTCTTTAGAGGTTTGAAGTTCTTGTCATACAGGTCCTTTACTTCCTTAGTTAGAGTCACACCAAGGTATTTCATAGTTTTTGTAACTATTGTGAAGGGTACCTTTTCCCTAATTTCTTTCTCCACATGTTTGTCCTTTGAGTATAGGAAGGCTACTGATTTGTTTGAGTTAATTTTGTATCCGGCCACTTTGCTGAACTTGTTTATCAGCTGTAGGAGTTCTCTGGTGGAATTTTTGGGGTCACTCAAGTACACTATCATGTCATCGGCAAAGAGTGATGTTTTTATCTCTTCCTTTCCGATTTGTATCCCCTTGATTTCCTTTTGCTGTCTAATTGCTCCAGCCAGGACTTCCAGTACTATGTTGAATAGGTAGGAAGAGAGTGGGCAGCTTTGTCGAGTCCCTGATTTTAGTGGGATTGCTTCAAGTTTCTCGCCATTAAGTTTGATGTTGGCTGTTGGTTTGCTGTATATTGCTTTTACTATGTTTAAATATGGGCCTTGGATTCCTGTTCTTTCCAGGACTTTTAACATGAAGAGGTGTTGGATTTTGTCGAATGCTTTCTCAGCATCTAGTGAGATGACCATGTGATTTTGGTCTTTAAGTTTGTTTATATGGTGGATTACATTGATGGATTTCCTTATGTTAAACCATCCCTGCATCCCAGGGATGAAGCCTACTTGGTCATGATGAGTGATGGTTTCAATGTGTTCTTGGATTCGGTTTGCAAGGATTTTGTTGAGTATTTTTGCATCAATGTTCATAAGTGAGATTGGTCTGAAGTTCTCTTTCCTTGTAGGGTCTTTGTGTGGCTTAGGTACGAGGGTTATTGTAGCCTCAAAAAATGAGTTGGGTAATATTCCATCTGATTCTATCTTTTGGAATAGCTTGGCGAACATTGATGTTATATCCCCAATAAATGTCTGATAAAATTCTGCACTGAACCCGTCTGGACCTGGGCTTTTTTTGGTTGGGAGGCTTTTGATGACTTCTTCTATTTCTTTAGGTGTTATAGGGTTATTTAGATGGTTTACTTGGACTGGTTCAACTTTGGGACCTTGTATCTTTCTAGGAATTCGTCCATTTCCTCCAGATTTTCCAATTTTGTGGAGTATAAGTTTTTGTAGTAGGATCTGATGATTTTTTGAATTTCCTTAGTTTCAGTTGTTATGTCACCACTTTCCTTTCTGATTTTGTTAATTTGGATACTCTCTCTTTGCCCTTTAGTTAGTCTGGCTAGGGGTTTATCAATCTTGTTGATTTTCTCAAAGAACCAACTCTTGGTTTTTTTGATTTTTTCAATGGTTTTTTTTTTGTTTCTATTTGGTCTATTTCTGCCCTAATTTTGATTATTTCTTGCCGTCTACTCTTTTTGGGTATATCTGCTTCCTTTTGTTCTAGTGCTTTTAGCTGTGCTGTCAGGTTGCTGATGTGAGCTCTCTCCAGTTTCTTCTTGGAAGCACTTAGGGCAATGAGTTTTCCTCTCAATACTGCTTTCATTGCATCCCATAGGTTTGGGTATGTTGTGTTTTTGTTTTCGTTGAATTCTAGAAAATCCTTAATTTCTTTCTTTATTTCTTCTTTGACCCTGCTATCCTTTAACAGAGTGTTGTTTAGTTTCCATGTGTAAGTGGGCATTTTGTTGTCTTTGTTGTTGTTAAAGACCAGCCGTAGACCATGGTGATCTGAGAGGATGCATGGGAGTATTTCAATCTTCTTATATTGATGAAGGCTCGTTCTGTGTCCAATTATGTGGTCAATTTTCGAGAAGGTGCCATGGGGTGGTGAGAAGAATGTGTATTCTTTTACTTTAGGATAGTATGTTCTGTATATATCTATTAATTCTAGTTGGTTCAAAGTCTCTGCTAGTTTTGCAGTGTCCTTGTTCAGTTTCTGTTTCCCTGATCTGTCCATTGGTGAGAGTGGGGTGTTAAAGTCTCCCACTATTATTGTGTGGGGAGAAATGTATTTTTTGAGCTTTAGTAGAGTTTCTTTTATGAATGTGGGTGATTTTTTATTTGGAGCATATATGTTAAGGATTGAGAGTTCCTCCTGACAGATTTCCCCGGTAATGAGTAAAAAGTGTCCTTCTTTATCTTTTTTGATAACTTTTGGTTGGAAATTTACTTTATTCGATATTAGAATAGCCACTCCAGCTTGCTTCTTGGAGCTGTTTGCTTGGAAGTTTTTTTCCCACCCTTTAACTCTGAGATAGTGTCTGTCTCTGTCTCTGAGATGAGTTTCCTGTACGCAGCAAAAGGCTGGATTTTGTTTATGTATTCAGTCTGATAGTCTATGTCTCTTTATTGGGGAGTTGAGACCATTTATGTTAATAGATATCAAGGAATAATTGTTTCTGTTTCCTGCCATTTTTGCTTTTTTGGGTTGAGTTGTGTCTGTGTTTTTTTCTTTAGTTTTCTTGTTTAGGAGTTTTCTTGTTTTTACTAGGCTGTATTTTCCCTCCTTGTATTGGGTTTTCCACCTATAATTCGTTGTAGTGCTGGGTTTGTGGTCAGATATTGTGTGAATTTTGATTTGTCTTGAAATATCTTTGTCTCTCCATCGATGGTGATTGGTAGTTTTGCTGGGTATAGCAGCTTGGCCTGGCACTTGTCCTCTCTTAAGGAGTGCATGATGTCTGTCCAGGCTCTTCTAGCTTTCATAGTCTCTGTTGAGAAATCGGGTGTGAGTCTGATTGGTCTGCCTTTATATGTTACCTGACCTTTTTCCCTTACTGCTTTTAGTATTCTTTCTTTACTTTGGGCATTTGATGTTTTTACTATTATGTGTCGGGAGGTATTTCTTTTCTGGTCCAACCTATTTGGAGTTCTGAAGGCTTCTTTTATGCTCGTGGTCATCTCATTCTTGAGGGTAGCGAAGTTTTCTTCTATGATTTTGTTGAAGATATTTACTGGGCCTCTTAGTTGATACTCTTCTCCCTCTTCTATTCCTATTATCCTTAGGTTCGGTCTTCTCATTGTGTCTTGTATTTCCTGGACATTTTGGGTTAGGAGCTTTTTGTTTTTTGCATCTTCTCTGGCTGTTTTGTCTATGTTTGCAATGTTGTCTTCTGCCCCCGAGATTCTCTCCTCGATCTCTTGTAATCTGTTGGAAATGCTTGCTTCTGTGACTCCTGATTTCTTTTTTTTTTTTTTGGTGTTCTGACTCTAGGGTTATCTCTTTTAGCGCTTTCTTTATTGTGTCAATTTCTGTTTTAATTTCCCTCTTCCATTCCTTTATTTCTTTGGTTCTGTTTTCGTCTCGTTCTTTGAGTTCTTTGAGTGTTTTTCTTGTTTCTTCTTTAATAGCTTCTGAATCTTTTTGCTTTTCCTCCCTTTCTTGTTTAAGTAACTCTATCAGCGTCTTGAGGCATGTTTTCAGGTCTGTGTCTTCTTTCTCTGGAGTGTTTGGAATTCCTATGTTTGCTACTATCGGAGAGCTGGGTTCTGGTGTTGCTAGATTGTCTTGGTTTCCTTGGGATATACTCTTTCTCTTTCCTCTTGCCATTTTGTTGTCAGTGATATGTTCTTGCCTTTCCCTTGTATCTGGTCTGTGTCCCTGGTACACTTTCCATGTGCACTCCTCAGAGATCTCTCTACTCCCAAGCAGCCCAGGTTCCGGGTGGCAGCTGGGACAGGCTCTGCTCTGTGTCCTGAAGTCGCCCCCGGGTGGGAACAGACGTTCCTAAGATCTGTTCCTGGTCACAGATGCTCAGCCTCTCCGAGCCACCTTTCCGGCTAGCTGTTGGGCCAGGCCCTGCTCTGTGTCCTGAAGTCGTCTCCGGGTGGGAACAGAAGTTCCTAAGATCTGTTCCCGGTCACTGGATCGGGGAGGACAGGGCAGGTCAGGGCAGGGGGTGCCCTTTCCGTGTGCACTCCGCAGAGATCCCTCTGCTCCCCCGCAGCCTAGGTCTCCCACTCACCAGTTGCTCAGCCTGTACAAGCCGTCTTTCCGGCTGGTGGTTGGGCCAGGCTCTGCTCTGCGTCCTGAAGTCCTCTCCGGGTGGGAACAAAAGTTCCTAAGATCTGTTCCCAGTCACAGTTGCTCAGCCTGTACGAGCCGCCTTTCCGGCTGGTGGTTGGGCCAGGCTCTGCTCTGCCCAGGTTTTTCAATCCTTTCTCTGATGCCTCCATTGGGAACCCTGTTCTCAGTTCAGTAGTTGTCTGTAAGCATCTGCCTCTGTATTTGGCATGATCTGGAAGATTATCTCAGGAGGCAAACTATACCAGACTCCTGTCAGCATGCACTTCTTGGCATCAGCAATATTGTCTGAGTTTAGTGGCTGTATTTAAGGTCCCCTTGATCATTAGTTGAAAAAATGCCTTACAGCTGGACCTCATGGAGGCATTTCCTCAACTGAGGCTCCTTTCTCTGTGATAACTCCATCTTGTGTCACGTTGACACAGAACCAGCCTGTACAATGTTCATAGCTTCTTAACACCAATAAATCTCACCTGGGTTCAGCTGGTCTTGGGTAGCTCCATGTTGCTTCCAGCTCTTTCCTTCTTCAGACCTCTCACCTCTCTCTTATTCCCTCATCCTGCCTAATCACCTTCATTCCTTTATTTTACTAATTAAAATGGGAATACTCAGTTGGAGTCATGTGACTAGCCAGCCCTTCTTGGGGATGTGGAATTAATGTTAAATTACAAACAACTTCAGGAAAATCTACAGAAGACTCCCAATCCTGAACATCTATGCTCCAAATACAAGGGCACCCACATTCATAAAAGAAACCTTACTAAAGATCAAAGCATGTGTGGCAGAATTCACAACAATAGTGGGAGACTTCAACACCTTAGTCTCATCAATGGAAAGATCATGGAAGCAGAAACTGAACAGAGACATAGTAAAACTAAAAGAAGTTTTGAATCAAATAGATTTAACAGACATCTACAGAGTATTTTATCCTAAAACAAATGAATATACCTTCATATCAGTATCCCAGGACATAATCTTCAAAAATGACCAACTAGTTGGTCACATAACAGTCCTCAACTGATACAAGAACATGAAAATAATCCCATGTATCCTATCAGATCACTTAAATTCTCAATAGAGACTATCAATGCTAGATGTTCCTGGACAGACATCATGCAGACCCTAAGAGAACATAAGTGTCAGCCCAAGCTGCTATACCCAGAAAAACACTCAATCACCATAGATGGAGAAAAAAAGCTATTCCAGGACAAAAGTAAATTTACACCAGCAATACAAGAAATTATAGGTGGAAAACCCAAGACAAGGAGAAAACTACATCCTAGATAAAACAAGAAAAGACCTGAGCAACAAAACCTAAAGAAGAAAGACACACAGGCACAATTCTACCTCTAAAAGCAAAAATAGCAGAAAACAGCAACCACTCTTCCTTAATATCTGTAAACATAAATAGATTCAATTCCCCAACAAAAAAATATAGGCTATCAGTCTGGATATAGAAATAGAACACACATTTTGCTGCATACAAGGAACTCATATCAGAGTCAAAGATAGACAGTATCTCAGAGTAAAATTTTGGAAAAAAAAAAAAAAACATTCCAAGCAAATGGCCCCAAAAAGCAAGCTGGAGTTGCCATTCTAACATCTAATAAAGTAGATTTACAACTAAAAGTTATCGAAAAAAAGATAAGAAAGGACTCTAACAAAGCAAGTGAAAGACCTGTATGACAAGAACTTTAAATCTACAAAGAAGGAAATCAAGGAAGATCTCAGAAAATAGTAAGATCTCTCGAGCTCATGGTTTGTAAGGATCAACATTTTAAAAATGGCCATCTTACCAAAAGCAATCTACAGATTCAGTGCAATTCACATCAAAACTCCAACCCAGTTCTTCACTGAGTTGGAAAGTGCAATGTGGAATTTCATCTGGAATAACAAAAGACCTAGAATAGCAGAATCCATCCTCAACAACAAGAAAACATATTTGGGAATCACCATCTCTGACCTCAAGCTATGTTACAAGGCAATTGTGCTAAAACTGCATGGTACTGGTACAGAAATAGGCACATGGATCAATGGAATAGAATAGAAGATCCAGAAATGAACCCTCACATATATGGTCACCTGATTTTTCAAAAAAGATCTGTAAACATTCAATGGAAAAAGTACAGCCTCTTCAACAATTAGTGTTAGTCCAACTGGCACTCAACATGCAGAAGAATGAAAATGGACCCTTTCTTATCTCCTAGTACAAAGCTCAAGTGTAAGTGGATCAAAGATCTCCACATTAGACCAGGTACACTGAAACTATTAGATGAGAAAGTAGGGAAAACTTTAGAACACATAGGCAGAGAAGAAAATTTCCTGAACAAAACACCAATGGCTCATGCTCTAAGGTCAATTATTGACAAATGGGACTTAATGAGATTGCAAAGTTTCTGTAAGGCTAAGGACACTGTCAAGAAAACAAAACAGCAACCAACAGAGTGGGAAAAGATTTTTACCAACCCCACATCAGATAGATATCCTAATATCCAAGGTATACAAAGAACTCAAAAAGCTAGACACCAGAGAATCAAACAACCCTATTAAAAAACAGGGTACAGAGCTAAACAAAAAGTTCTCAATTGAGTAATATCGAATGGCTGAGAAACATCTAAGGAATTGCTTGACATCCTTAGCCATCCTGGAAATGCAAATCAAACAACCCTGAGATTTCACCTCACACCAGTCAGATTGGCCAAGATCCAAAATTCAGATGACAGCAGATGCTGGCAAGGATTTGGAGAAAGAGGAACACTCCTCCACTGCTGATGGGGTTATAAACTGATACAACCACTCTGAAAATCAGTCTAGCGATTCCTCACAAAATCTGACATAATAGTACCTGAAGATCCAGCTATTCCACTTCTGGGCATACATATACCCTAGAGACACTTCAATATATAACAAAGACGCATGCACCACAATGTTCATAGCAGCTATATTTATAATAGCCAGAAGCTGGAAAGAACCCAGATGTCCTTCAGGAGATGAATGGATACAAAATTATGGTACATTTACACAATGGAGTACTTCTTAGCTATCAGAAACAATGGCCTAAAGAAATTCTCAAGAAATCGGATGCATCTACAGAATATCATCCTGAGTGAGATAACCCAGTCACAAAAGAACAGACATAATATGCAGTCACTGATAATTGGATAATAACCCCAGAAAGGTCTGAACACCCCAGAAACAACTCACAGACTGTGTGAAGTTCAAGAAAAAAAGAAAGAAAAGAAAACAAAAGAAAAAACCATTATTCTCAATCCTTATACACCAAGAAAACTTTGACTAATTCCAGGTTACAACTTGTTTTACATGTACTTTATGCTCATTTTAACTAGTAAGACCTTAATGCACACTATTAAACCTTTGAGGAAAAAAATCCAAGCACTGACAAAAATGTATTCGTATACTTTTATGCCAAAATGCTTAAAATTTGTTCATTTATCTTTGTTTTCTAAAGTAAAAATTGTTCAAAAAAAAAGAAAAGGAATAAGTATAAATACTTCATCATACATATTGACAGAAGTATATAAACTTATCGGTCAAGTCATGTTCATTTGATTTTATTTCTTATAAAGGAATAACTGGCAAGCAGAAAATTTGAGCAGGAGAAAAGATTAATTTCAGCTAATTTAATATCTATTGTTCGAATATGTATATATCGTATATATAATTCTTACAATTAAATTGTGTTTTACAGTTTTGCCATGTGCACAAACTCTCCACTGTGTGAATAGCATTTAATTTAGCATTATCCAGTGTCTGTCTCATTGCAACCAGAATCGGTTTGGTAATTTTTCATCAGGGACATTTATTTTTCTCTATTTTAAAGTGAAAATTCAAAAATCACTGTCCCATAAATAAATTCTGTCTTTTATAAATAGATTTAAATTTTATCTTTCTTATATAAAATTTATCTAATTGTATAAAATGTGACTTCAAATATTTATGTACATTTTTTTGTTTGGTAAATGGCAAGTATGCAAGCCCTAAGTTGTGGAGTTCTTTAAGAAAGCATATAATAGATGATTTCCATAACAGAGTAGATAGAGCAAATTCATTGGCACAACCAGTTTTCTCAAATCTGAATCAGCATGATCTAGAAGCATCTGAGGCAAGATCTGGTACCTAGCTATAGATTACAATAAGATACCTTGTTTTAATTATTAATTTTTATTGTTAAATGAAACTTGGATCTATTTCTTTTTAATTTATAAAAAATAAGTTTGTATAACAAGTTGAAATTAAACTTCCAGGTACTGACACACATAATTTTCAGGTGACACTTAACTTTCGCTTACTTGGGAAAAGCTATTTTGCTTTAAGTTCTGTTTTAATGTTTATCCCTTTCTGTAGCATAATGCTTCTATTTTTTATAGTAGTATATAACATCAAACTTTTAAATATTCAAATGTCTCCATACATGTGGTAAACATAAATTATTTGTACTTTCAAAATGGGAGAATGAATAGTACATAAATTTATAATAAAAAGTTGCTTTAAAAGAGTGAAAAAAGCAAATCTAGTTGAATAGTCTATTAGAGGACATTTCTAACTTTCTTTAAATGTCATGCTCCACTGGCTTAGAAAATAGTATTTCATTTTACATGCAAATTGCTTTTCTTTAAACATATATATGAGCTACCAGTTATTATAATGACCATAGGTAGATCTTGAAAGTCTAATGGAAATAATATTTTTTACTTGACAAAATAGGATAACAAAATAAAACAAAACAAAAACCTTCATTTTCAAGAATCACAGAACAAATTGCATGCTTGTTATAGTAGCACAGACTTTTGAACCTTACTTTAATTCAATTAGCAAATACTACACAATTTAACAAAAATGTGAGAAATTGAGTGTACTATTTAGTAGTACATAGTTTGAATGAGGTGTTACAGAAGAATAAAATTAATCTAATTTTATAATGGAAAGTACAATGAAATTGAAAATGAGATCATGGAAATATTCCACCACCTTTTCTTATAAAATCAACTTTGTAATTAATTTTAAGAAGAAAACTTTATATTTTTGATAAGCCACATTTTCTTTTTGTAATTATATTTTATCAAACATTATTATGTATAAGAATGACTAAGTAATTCACTGTAACTACATTTTAGTGTGTGGTAATTAAAAGGAGATTATAGGAACTTTTAGTAAAAGAATAAGATGTGTTACTTGATGTCAGTTTAAATATAAATAACCACCCACAGTATTGTCTACTCCCATAGGAAAAATGTAGGTTGTTTTTCTGTCTTTGTTGTTAAAAAATAAAATTGCTCTGAAGAACCTGTGTGATTTGGGCATATAAAAATAAAAAAAATAAAAATAAAAAAAATCATTATGCTTAATATTTACACACCAAGGAAACTTTGACTATTTCCAGGTTACATCTTGTTTTACATGTACTTTATGCTCATTGTTTCTAGTAAGATTTTAATACATACTATCAAACCTTTAAAAAAATCAAGTACCGACAAAAATGTATTCACACACTTCTATGCATAAATGCTTAAAATCTGTACATTTATCTTTTTTAAATAAAATTGTTCAATTTTTAAAAAGTAATAAAATAAATTAAAATAAAATTAATCCACACTAAACTGTTATTTCCGTTAAATGCAACCTGTACAGTAATTGAATCTGAACTGATACAAGTCCGAGCAAATAAAGTTTATGCTTATAGCTAGGATGTAGCTGAATATTAATGTGCTTATCTAGCAGGTTCAGGACACTGGTCCTCAGCAAACGAACTAACAAAAGTTGCTAGTTTAATAATATTGTGCCCAGAGTAATTTTTTAAAGATTTGCTTTTTTTTATTCAATGTGTATGAATGTTTTGCCTGATGTCTATGCACCACATGTCCTCAGTGCCTAGACAGGCCAGGAGAGGGAGTTAGGTCCATTAGAGTTACATGTGCTTGAGTATTGAAAAGCACCAAGTGCTCTTACCTGCTGAGCCATTTCTTCTGCCCCTTGTGTTTTGTTTCTTAAGACAGGGTTGCATTGTACAGTTTAGAAAAGCCTTGGGTTTCCTATGTAGCCCAGTCCTCCAGCTTTAAGTCTCTCAAGTGCTGGGGTTACAGAGAAGCACTACTGTGTCCAGCCTAATTTTTTCCCATTTTGATGGTAACCAAATATGTCTACATTAGGATGTGCTGGGCAAATATATTTTCTTTTCAATTTTCTTGTGAATGGTGAAAATGCCACAAAGTGGTCCTGTAACGTTGGTCAAAATCCATAGATGTGGAGGTCTTAGGGGCAACCTTGCTGCTGTTCTTTAGCTGAACTGTTATGAAATCTAGCTGCCTTCTAAATATTTAAGTTATACTGTTAAATACTACACCCAGGATTAACCAGAGAGTTTTCTCTTTGCAGTGAACTGCAGTGAATGAAGAGGTTCATGCTCACACAAGGTGCTGAGAATCAGTGGTTTTTTGAATGCTGAGCTAGAAATAGAATCTATATACCACCAAGGCTCAGGAATCATAGCAGAAGAGGGAGCAGAAAGAATGTAAGAGCTGGAAGCTATGGAAAGCACTGTGAGATGCTGTCTTCTGGATATGGCAGAACTATTTCAAACGACCTCAAGCTGTGGTGAGTGTTTGCAATGACCTGTACAAGATGGGACCTATGAGCAGGCCATCATGGGTCAGAAAGGGGCGTTTTCATGGCTCCATGCCTCCTTGAACTACTGTGGCTATTGATGATAAATTCTGTCATTGTCTTCAATCATATGTCAACTGAGGCATCTATCAGCCTCAATGTATAGTGTCAAAGCCATTGTCACAGACAATTCTGATTAAACTCAATGGGTCTCAAAGGAGGAGGAGAAAGAGATATGACTGTGGAAAAGAGATTTGTGGGGAAGAGGGGAAACTAGGGTAGGAAATAGATAAGAGAAAATGAAAGGTTACAGTAATCAAAATGTGCTTTGTAAATGTATGAATTTTCCAAAAACATAAAAACAAATCAAATAAAACAAAAAAAATTCAAGAGGAAATGCTTAAAATTCTGGTTAAAACAACTGTGCTCTGAAATATTTTTAAATCAAATTATGAGTTATCAAGTGAGTCGTGTGTGACTTTGATGAATAACATGATCAGTTTTCTAGTGGTGCTTAGTGGTTTTCTTACTTTCATCTTCTGAGAGGGCACATTCCTGGGAAAGTAGCTCTTCTAACAGCAATGCCAATATTTTCATGCAATACTGACCCCAGCCTGAGATCTGGTTGACCCCCTGGGTCACCTAATGCCAGTTTTAAAAGAATTTAAATTATATGTGCAGGGTTATGGGGGGCGAGGTAGTATACATGCATGAGAACACATGCACGCGTGCGCGCGCGCGCACACACACACACACACACACACACACACACACACATCTATGTGAGGATATGTTGTGCATATGAGTGCAGATGCTTTCAGCAGCCAAAGGAGGATGTCAGATGCCCTGGAGCTGTAATTACATGAGCCATTGAGACAAATAACCTGGGAACTCTGTGGCTTCTGGTCTTCTAAAAGAGTAGAAAGTGCTCTTAACCAATGAATCATCTCTCCAGCCCCATCTCATGTCAATTTTAACAGCATGTGTCTTAGGAGAGTGAATTTTAGAGATTTAATAGTTTCTTGTACTTTCTTGTTATCAGAACTATAATAAAGTATTCTTGTTCTAACATTTTTACAGTATATGTATTTTTCTTTTGTATACATCATCCACAATCCTATCATTTTTAGATATCAATTTCTCATTTATATTTTTATTGTTATTATTTCCTTTGTATGTTATGGTAAAGAAAATGAGCTTGCATTCAATAATCAGAAATAAACATTAGAAAGTGTATTCATTATGCTAAACATTATGACATAATTCAAATTGCACCAGATTTTCTAGATTTAACAGGAAAAGTACAATAACAGCAACTTAATATTCTGGTTTTTCAAAAGATAAGTATATATTGATTCAGGCCTTTTCCCTAGCTGGAACCTGGGAAAAACTAGTTTTGGAACTCTGAAAAACCAAGTTAACTTACAGTCTGCTACATGCCTGAGTAGACTAGAAAACAGGGCTCCAATTTGTTCATTAAGATAAGGTTCTGTATCCTAAACAACAGAATGAAGAATTTGGGAAAGGGGCGAGTCCTAGCATATTAGAAGAGAGGAAGGAATTTCACCAGACCAAGGAGGATTTTACAAAACCATCTTCTTGAGCCAAATCACCAAGTTAGCCAATTTTTCTCCTTTTCTATGTTGGTGTTCCTTTCCACAAAATGGTATATTAAACATTTCTTCTTTCTCCTCCTCCTCTTCTTCTTCTTCCTTCTTCTTCACTAGTTTCTTAACTCTGTTATCTTACTCCCTACATTTTCACACCTTAACAGGACAGCTTTTTCACCTCTCACTAAAGACAGCTGTTTGGAAGTACACAGGGTGGAAAGTACTGATCTGTCTAGATTCCTTTACTATTTATTCGATGACCTTTTTCTGATACTTCCTCCACAAGCTGGAATGTATTATTTCGTGTTCTCATAAGGACAGCCTTCAAATGATAGGTGAAAACTCTTGGCTGAGACCAGGTTGGGGGTTTTGTTTGCCTGCACGTAAGATTCTTTGTGCAGATCTACATCGTTGCACGTCTTTCTATACGTCTGTGCTACACGTTTTAAGTGATTGGTCCCTTGAAGTTAAAACCTTGGTTAAAAGTATTACTCAGGCCATCATCCAGCAGTCTTTTAGGGCTCTCTCTGTCTTGTGCACGTTTTGTGTTACTTCTGTTGGAGGGTTTTCACCTCGAGAAAATCCTGGCACCTTAGATTCTTCAGCTACCATAACAATGTTTGTGAGGCAGGCCAGTCTCCTGCACACAGCGTTTAAAACGTTAACTCCTACCCTGAGCTCTCCTGTCCCTTGCACACAACTTAAAAGAATCATGGCTTTGCACTCTCCGTCCTGCACCTGGAGACTCCGGAGAACTTCCAAAAAACACGCCCACCTGTGCGCGGAACTACGCACGCGCACGCGCGGATCCGCTGAGACGTCACCTCGGCGACCAGTAGTGACGTCAAAAGGCGCGCCTGACCGAAATTTGTCCGGAGTCTGCATGCGGGAGTCCCTGCCCCTTGGAGCTCATAATGCGCTGCGGTTGCGCGTTGTTGAGAAAGGTCCGTGTCAGGGGGTCGTCCCCCAGCTTTGATATCTCTCGCCACTCTCCTCCTGGGTTGCCGCTCCTCAGTTCCCGCTGTCCTGGGAGAAGACTGTGTCTCTGACGTTCCTATGCCTATTCCAGGTCCAGCTTTAGGGAATTCCTATAATACTTTCCAAAGCACGTGGGAGGAGAGTTGGGGTACCTGCCTGTGGTTTAGACGCGGCATTACGGTGTGCGAGCCGTACAGCGGTGTGTGTGTCTTTGTTAGTTTTGATTCTCGTTGTTTAAAAGAGTTCCCATAACCTGCTTTTATACATTTCTCCTCCTTAGCACTGCTTTTAATATCTTTCTGAAGACTTTTTCTGAGTTCATGTCAGTTTTTATGTAGTGTCTGTCTTAGAATCGATCCATTTTTATAACAATCTGCAACCAACTGCTTCGATTTAAAAAAAAAATTACAGTGAGCTAACTAGCAACGGTTTGTTAAAGTTAGAAATCATCTTATGTACGTAAACTATTATTGACAGGCATGTATGATAGCCCCTTATAAATGAAATTCCCTAATAAATACGACAAATCTAGAAAATAAAGGAAAAGTCACATATTGAACACAAGCTTTAAGAGCCCTTACCAAGAATCTCTCAGGCTGGTCAATCTTGAGGTTTTTTGTTTTTAACCCACAGATATTTTTGACTCCCCAAAATATTGCAGATTACCAAAAATATGAATATGAATTGAAACAATTACTCTATAAATCGAAAGCCAGGTATTGAGACCCAAGAGCTTTCTAAGAAGTTACTTATTTAGTGAGGGAAAGTAAATGTAAAGTACCAGAAGATACAGTACAATATCTGAGGAAGCCTGCCAAGTCAGAAAGCATCGGTGAGAGTGACATTCCAAGGATGCCTCCGACCATAAACCACATTTTAGTTGTATCTGAGAGCACACTGAAACTCTGACACCGGAAAATGGGTTTCTGATAGAAAGAACAAATGGTAATCCACAGAGAGGAGGAAACATGACCGGAGTGTCAGGGATAGGAAAGAACAGTAGAGCTCCAACAAATGACAGCCATCCTGGGGAGATCTGGTGAGGGCTTTGAATACAGCACTGCGAACTTTACTATTTCCTAAGCAGTAAAACCCCAAAGCCATGATCGTTTCTGAGTAAAGAGAAACATAGACATCAGGTTCATTTAAGGGGAAAAACTATGCTCTTGGCTCCTGGTGGTGGGTGCATGAAGGAATGATGAGACCCTGAAAGACCATTTAGAATTAACAGTCAAGGTTCTAAGGAACAGTGGTCCTGAAAGGGAGTCAGGCTTCTTGGAAAGCAAAACTTAGAGTAAAAGGCCATTTGTTCAGTCTTGGTGAGCAGATAAGCTTTGGTAATTAACGGAGGGAACAGCTGTTTGTTATTGTTGTTGTTGCTGCTGCTGCTGCTGCTGCTTTGACTCTGTTTTGGAGGGATCCATCCAATAGATACCACCAACAGGTTACTTATTTAAAGGGTTTCAAATATAAGTGAAAGACAGTTCTGCTGTCAGTTGTTTTAAACTGTTAAAAGCTTCACTTTTTCTCAGGGGAGCATTACTAGTACCTACTGAGATCACCCTGGAGAGAAGGTTTAGAATGAAAGCCGGAGAAAGGGCAGATACCTTGAGGCTAGGTGAAGCATTTGATCACCAAGGAGAGAGAGTGGGAGAGGAGGTGATGTAAAAAAGGGCAGTACAAGTGCTATTCGGACAGCTTTGATTCTTTCCTGAAAGAAGCCTCAGTAGAATGATACTAGAATCTTTTAAGTTAGTAGAATATCTGATGTATAAATGTCCTCTCTCTTTCTTAAGTATGGAAATTTCATTGACAACCTAAGAATCTTCACCAAGGGAGGAAGCGGTGGAATGGGCTACCCTCGTTTAGGTGGAGAAGGTGGAAAAGGTGGTGACGTCTGGGTTGTGGCCCATAAAAAAATGACCTTAAAACAACTTAAAAACAAATATCCTCAGAAACGGTTTGTGGCTGGAGAAGGAGCCAACAGTCGGTAAGTGCTTATGGGACAGTGCTTATGGAAAGTCAAACTCTTCTGGGGAAACCAGAATATAGACCTTTACTAATAACCCAAATTACCACCATATTCTCATCAAGAAAAGTCTAACCTGACTATTTTGGTGGGTTTGACCTTTGCCCATTTAGTCTCCCAGTATCTCTTTTCTATTGTCCGGGAACAGACAATATGAACCCGTACTTTGTCCCAGACTTACCTTGGGCAAAATTTCAGTAATGCCTCAGCAGCTGAAAGCCTTTCATTCATAGTTCTTCCACTTGGATATAACCACTGTTTGCTTCGACTTGACATTTCTAATACATTCCCATGGTTTTACAAAGGTAGTTATGTGTTTGTGTATAAAGTCCAGCATAAATAAATAAAACAACAGAGCACAGTATGTGTATGTATGTATATATATATATTCACATATACATATATATATATATATAGTGCCCTCTTTTTACTTAATATTTTCCTTTTTATATTGCCATAGCCATGTTTTAATGGTATCCTGTGTAGACACTCTTTTCTTTACATGTTTAATTTTTTTTGATAAATTACTATTTTCATGTAATCAATATTAATGTAACCTTCGTCTCTCCCAATACTCCAGTTATGGTCAGCTTTTTAGAAAAGTGATGTTCATTAGATTTGCTGGGTCTTTGAACTTGATTTGTATTGTAGAAACCATCTTTGGATTTCAGATATATATATCAGTTCATTTCAGGTTGAAATGACTTAGTGGTTGACTCAGTAACAACTTATTTCCATTCTTATAGGTTATGTCAGCATATAATATAAAAAAAAAATAAAGATGATCTTTTTTTTCTGTTTAGAATTTAACCATTTAATATCTGTTTTAGTGAGAAGGGCTGATTGTTAGTTACCATTGTAAATCATTTCATTTAGTGGTGTTTTGCTTTGTTTTGTAGAGTTAGTGCACTGAAGGGCTCCAAGGGGAAGGACTGTGAAGTGCCTGCTCCTGTTGGAATCTCAGTCACTGATGAAAACGGTGAAGTGCTAGGTGAGGCTCCGGCTTCTACGCTTGTGAGAGATGAACGCATTTTCCCAAGTTAATCCAGGAGACAGCATAAGAGCTCCCCTTGTGAGGAAAATGTTCTTTAATGTTAAAATCACATTGTTATTTTGTGCATTGAGAGACCACACACATGGAGGTCGGAGGACAATTTACAAGAATCAGTTCTATCCTCCCATCCTGTGGAGTCTAGGGATAAAACTCAGGTCAGCAAGGTTGGTGACAAATGGCTCCACACACAGCTGTGTCACAGAAGAAAGGTCTGTAACATCTATAACCTTAGCTGCTAGCTTATTAAAAATATTTTTAATGTGTATAAAATATATTCAACAACTTACTACTAGATTTAAGATGACTTTAAAAAGAGGTAAGAATATTTACTTGATTTTAAAATATATAATCAGCTTCCTTTTAGCTGTGTACAAAAGTGTTTTTCTGGGGTCAGCATTTATTTGCCTGTGTCTATGGTATTATCTCTGAGTCAGCCTAAGGGAGTTGCTTTTAGAAGTGTGTGTGAGTGTGTGTGTGTGTGTGTGTGTGTGTGTGTGTGTGTGTCTAATAAGAAATTTAATCTTATAGTTTAGCCCTTTAGGTTTTAAATTGAAATTTCTTGACATATTTATGCAACAAAACAAAATACTGGTTTTATTTATTAATGTTTGTTGTCTTTCCTCTTAAAGGAGAACTCAATAAAGAAGAAGACAGAATTCTGGTTGCTAAAGGTGGCCTTGGTGGTAAATTACATACAAATTTCTTACCTTTGAAAGGCCAGAAGCGGATAATTCACCTTGACCTAAAAGTTATAGCTGATGTAGGTCTAGTAGGGTGAGTATCATTTATATTCCTATAATATGTCCATCAGACAGTTCAAGACTAAAAAGTAAATGTAAAGAGTAATTCTGGGCAGTATACATTCCTAGCTTATGTCATTTCTATATTAATACTTTGTACTAAAATACAGCTGACCTTTTAAAATGTAAGAGCTGAGGCGCAAATGTCATCACTTTATTCCTGCAATGGAAGGTCTGCATATAATTTCTTTTCCTCTTTTCTTTCTTCTGTTCTTCTTTCCTTGCTCCTTTTCTCCCTATCTCTACTTCCTTCCTTGCTTGCTTGTTTGCTTACTTTTTGGGTCACTGTGTTGCACATGTTGGTTTGGAACTTACCATACAATGCTGGCCAGCCTCAAACTTATGAACCTACTGCGTTAGCCTCTCAGGTGCTTATACGGTGGTTTTAAAAACAACAGTTCTCATAGGTGCATATATTTGAATGCTTGATCCTCAGTTGGTAGAACTGGTCAAGAAGGACTAGGAGATATTGCCTTGTTGGAGGAAGTGTATCATTTGGGGACCAGTTTTTAAGATTTGAAAATCTCCACTATTCCTAGTAGGTTCTCTTTGCTTCATATAAACTCTCAGCTACTCCAATGGGCTGTCTGCTGCCAAGCTGGCCATAAACGGTAATCTTCTGGAGCCCCAAATTAAACTTTATGTTTTAATGAATTGCCTTGGTCATGATTTTATTTTGTTTTGTCATGGCAATAGAAAAGTAACTAAGACAACAGCAGGAGATGCACGCACGCACTCACCTGGACCTCTCCCACTTTGTATGGTCTAGGAACGAAACCCAAGGAATGGTGCCACCCACTTCCAGCATAGTCTTTCCGCATCAGCCAGCTCAATCAAGACAGTCCGTCACAGACTTACCTACAGGCCAACCTAGATAATCCCTCACTGAGGCTCTTCTTAGCTGACTCTAGATTGTGTCAGGTTGACAGTCACAGTCACTATGCCAGGGTCTATATGTAGCTGTATTCTCAGAAAACTTAACAGCCTGTTATTGACCTTTGGTTTCTTATTTTGTGTTGTATGCATGTTACATGTTATATGTACTACATGTGGTAAAAATTGCATATATTCACTGTGTGTTATAATTTGTGTGTGTGTGTGTGTGTGTGTGTGTGTGTGTGTGTGTGTGTGTGTGTGTTTGTGTACTGGAGAGCTGGATTGGTGAGTAAAAGCATTTGATGTTCTTACAGAGGACCTGGGTTAGTTGTTAGTTAGAATCCCTTATAGTTGTTCAATTCATTTTCATTTAGTTGCAGAAAATTATTTTTCCTTATTTATTTGGCCCACGCACTATGCAGTGATGAGTTGTTTAATCTTTATGAGTTTATATATTTACTGGAGATTTGTTTGCTGCGCATTTTAAGTTTATTTATTTAGTCATTCATTCATTTGCTATTTGGTTTTTTGAGACAGGGTCTTTCTCTGTGTAACAGCCTTGGCTGTCCTGAACTCACTTTATAGACCAGGCTAGCCTCAATCTTACAGTGATCTTCCTGCCTGTTTCCCTAGTGCTGGGATAAAAGGCTTGCCCTACTATGTCTGGCCAAATTTTAAATGTTACTGCTCTATGATCACATAGGATACAAGGAGTCATTTCCATTCCTTTGGATTAGTTAATATTTGTTGTGTGTCAAGGGATATGGGATGGTTTAGAGAAGCTGTGTGCTGCTGAGTAGACTGTACATTCTTTGGTGCTTGAGTGAAACATTCAGTAAATATCTGTTAAGTCTGTTTGATGAATGATGTGAATGAATTCTTATGTCTCTATTTAATTTTTGTCCAGATGACCAGTCTAGTAAAGAAAATGGGGTTTTGAGATCCTCTACTATTAATGGGTTGATGTTAATCCGTGTCTTTAGACAAAGAAGTACATACTATGAAATTGTGTTCCTCAGCATCTAGTACATGCATGTTTAGGATAGAGACGTGTCTTAGTTAGTTCTTCCCCTGATCAGAATGAAGTGCCCCTTTTTTTATCTCTTGACTAGTTTTAGTTTGAAGTGTATTTTGTCAGATACTAGGATAGTGACTCCTGCTAGCCTGCTGGTCCTATTGATTGGGGTACTTTTGTCCCTCCTTTCAGCCTGCGTGGTGCATATTTTTAAAGATAAGGCGTGTTTCTTGTGAGCTACAGATGGATACTGTTTCTTGCTCCATTCAGTCAGTCAGCCTGTGTGTTTTGATGAACAACTGAGGGCAGTGATACTAAAAGTTATTACTGAAATGTGTGTTAGGCAGTCACTGTGGTGGTTTTGGAGTTGTTTGTGTTCTCAGTGATGTTTTATGGGTTCACATTTCCTCCCACAGTCTCTCTGTTGTGCTCTTCCCTCTCACCAGCCTCAAGTATTACTTCCTGTGTTCTCTTTGAGCTTGGTTTCTTGGATATAATTTTTAAGGCTGTTTTTACCGTGGAGAGTGTTTCTTTATCCTTCAGTTATGACGCATAGTTTTGCTGGGAATGTTATAGTCTAGCCTGGCCATCACAGTCTTTAGTACTTGGAATGCAATTGCTCCAGGCTGTTCTGGCCTTCAGAGTTTCTGTTGAGAAACTAGCAATTATTCTGATGAGTTTTTTTTTTTTTTTAAACTTGTGGCTTGTGTTTTTTTCTCTTAAAGTTTCCAATATGCTTTCTTTGTTCTGTATACTTAGTGTTTTATGTTGTAACTATGATGTAATGTGCCGTGGGGATTTTCTTTTCTGGTCTTGTTTATTTGTGTTCTGTGTGTTTCTTGTATTTCTATGGCTGTGTCTTAGTTTGGCAAAATATTCTTCTATTATCTTATTGTAGCTCTAACCTATGCCATTGATTTGGAATTCTCCTCCCTCATCAATACCTAGTGTTCAAAAGTTTGGTCTTTTTTATGGTGTCCCACATTTCCTGTGTTTGCTCCCCCCCCCCCCCATATATGTGTGTGTTTTTATTTTTTATATTTCTTGCCTGATTTGTTTAGTTCCTTAACTTTGTCTTTCATTCCTGATTCTTCCCTCTGTTTAATCCATTCTACCTGTGAAGGATTTCCTGTTAGTTAAATTGCTGGGTTTTTCAGTCCCGTGGTCACTTCAGTTTGATCCTCTTCCTGAGTCCTGGGTTGTCTTGTTAGTTCCATCAGCTTTATGTTTGTGTTGCCTTGGGCATCACTTGGATGTTTATTGCCCTTAAGTTCTTTCTCCTTAATCTCATTGAGCTGTCTGTATTTTCTTTAAACTCAATGACTTCTTTGATGAAACTTATGGTTTCATTTAAATTCTGTATCCTGGAATTCATCTACATGATTCTCATTGGCAAACATTTCTAAAGGACTAGTAGGTCTTGGAATGAAGATACTGGCTTGATCATTTCATATTGCTGATATTTTTGTAATGAAATCTATGTTATATGGACTTTTGTTGGTTTGGGCATGGACTTCACTGGCTCTAAGTGTGAGCTAGACAGAGCAGGTTAGTGTAGGAAAGAGGATGTATGAACAGGCTGGGCCTGGAGGCTGGAAATGGCTCAAGTAAAGAGTCAGTCAGATCATGGAGTGGACTGGGGCAGTATACAAAATGTGCCTTTTGGTGTCTGGATGGGGTGGGGGGAGTTGATAGGACTAGATGAGAAAGTTGGAGATGTCATGGGAAGTTGTCGTTTGGGGTGGTGTGTAAGATGACTGCAGAGGAGACAAGACTAGCCTGAATGTGTGACCCAGGCTACCTGTGGGTGTTTCTCCTTCAGGTATATCTGTTTACCACTTCTATGCTTGAAATCCTCAGAAACCAGAAGAAGGCATCAGATCCCCTGGGAGAGGGAGTATACATAATAAAGAAATAAATGTCTATTTATTATTACTTCTTTTTGCAAAAAGAAAATAAAAGAATATTTTAGCTATGTTACCACTCCAAATATCAGTGAAAAGTATGTCTCTCCAGTCATGTACATATTTTTATCACATTTACTTGTGTTTATGTTTATGTGTGTGGGCATGCAATTGCCACAGCACATGTGTAGAATCAGTAATTTTCAGGAATTGGTTTTTTCCTTCACCATGTAGATCCCAGGGATCAGACACAAGTTGTAAGGCTTTATTCACGGGGCCATTCAGTGGCCTCTCCATGGCTTTTATAGACACAGTTTTGCAAAGTTACTTATAATTGCAACAAATGTGTGAATGTCATTAGAAAGCTGGCCAGATAAATTGTGTATTAACCATTGAAAAGTTGTTTTTAATGTCATACAGGTTAAAAGCAGTCAGTAAATTATGAAATATTTTTCAAAAAAAAAATCGAGGCATACTTTTTAGTCCAGGTTCTCTAGAGGAACAAAACTTATAAAATGCAGGGCAGAGGACTGTGATAACTGATGCTCTCTGTGTGCATGGCAGCAGAACATTCTAAACTGCAGAGAAGAAGCTCTGTGGGACAAATGACCCAGTTTCTCTAAAAATAAATTGCAAAAGCCAAGTGGAAGGTAAGTGTATGTGATAACGAGAGTTCAGAGACACTCCAGCCTGTTATAATTCCAGAGCTCTATTTCAATTTGTATCAAACAACCAGATTTTAAAAACCAGAGACTCCTGAGCTGAAACTGGCCAGAATGCTTCCTCCCTGAGGGCTAGCTTTTGTGGAAACGGAAAGCACAGTGTAAGCTTCCAAAGGAGGAAGGCAACCCAGTCTTATCCAACCATGGCACTTATGAACCTATCAATAACCAGCATGGCATCATGACCCTAAGGGTGCAGTAGTTGCACGCACACATTGGCAATAATCAAAAGCCTTTAATTGGACTTATGACCTATCCAACATATCGCAGAGGCGGGTGGATCCCTTTGAGTTCCAGATCAACCTAGTCTACATGGTGAGTTCCAGGACAGCCATAGCTACACAGTGAGACCCTGTCTCGGGAAAAATAAAAGAGAGATGCCAAGTCTAGTACTAGAAACCTAGCTAACTACTGTATGTATAAAAACATACATACAAGGAATATTATACGGATTGAGCGGATTATTCTTGGTAATATGTATGTGTGAGTATATACACATGCATACGATAACAATGAAATAAGAGGCTATGAAGTTGAAAGAGAGTAGGGGGAGTATGTGGAACAAAGTGGAGGGATCAACGGCAAGGAGGTGAGGTCCCAGTTTTATTATAATCTCAAAAAATGAAAAAGTAAAAATTAAGTAAAAATGGTATTGATAGCGTATTAATAATAATTGAAGCTAGAAGCTTTCCACATTAATTATGTCTCTATTTTTGTCTGTTTTTAATGTTCACAATCCAAAAAACATTACATGATATTTTGTCAGGGTTTGGCTAAAGATAGTGAATTACAGGACTAAAGGGCTAGCTCATCAGTGAGGAGCACTGACTGTTCTTCCAGAGGATTACCCACCACTGTCTCCAGATCTCTCTTCTGCCTCAGCAGGCACCAGATACACATGTGCTACATAGGCATACAAGCAAAACACCCATACACAGAAAAACAAGTTAAGAGAAAAGAGAGAGAGAATTACAAGGTCTGGAGCTTTAGGAATTATTTGTAATTGCTTGTATGCACATGTGTCTGTATGGGGGTGAGTCCAGTGTGTGTGGAGGCTTGACCTGTCAGATCCTTCTGGAGTTACAGGCACTAGTGGGCTGCCCAGCATGGATGCTGAGAACGGACTGTGCCTCTGCAGAAGCAGTGCAGACTTAAGCCTTCAGCCATCCTCTCAGCCCTGAACTTTTATTTGTTTTCCTAAGTTAAAAAAGGTACTTTACTATCTTAATTCTTAAATTTATACGTTTACTTTATTCATAAGTATATTTTTCTCAAGTATCCCAAAATTATTTTAGACTTACAATCTTGTGGCGAGAGACTGAGAAATTGACTCCTAAGCTTCTTGAATATAGAGTACACATTCTACTATTGAGGTGTAATTCTGTATTCTAATCGTAGTTCCAGAAATATTTAAGAAATCTACATTTGGGAGGGGGAGGGCTTGGAGGCAGAGGCAAGCAAGTCTCTTTGAGTTTGAGGTCAGTTTGGTCTACAGAGTTCCAAGACAGCCAGGACTACACAGAAAACCCTGTCTCAAGAAACAAAATGGGGGGTGGGGTGGGGTGGGAATTCTCTATGTAGCCTAGTGGTCCTATAGACTGGGGTTGGCCTTGAACCTCCTTCTGCCTCCCAAGTACTGGGATTGAAGGTGCGTGCCATCACCACCTGGAAAGAAATCTACTTCTTGTCAGAACAGAGTCCAAGAATGGAGTCAAATGAGAATTCTTGAGTGCTTGTGAGAAAACTCCAAGAAACGGGAGTCTTATGACCCAGTTAATTGAAAACACCAAACAGTTCTTGGAATATATTTCCCTGTTCCTTCCAGATGTAGCGGATAAGAGTGAGTTTTCTTCAGCTGTTGTTAATCACATACCTCTATGGAAAACGTGCCTGCCACCTGTGACTGAGTCTTGTGATTGAGCACCTTGCTCATGTGGTTCCTTTTAGCCCCCAAGTATAAATTTCCTGATGCTTTGAATAAAATTGACTGTTGCTTGAGACTTTAGTCCACCTCAGTTTTAGCCCCTGCTCCCCCAGGTTCACACCACCAACTAGAGTAGTCAACACATGAAATGTTGAGTGTTCAGAAACATGCAGCTAAGTCTGGTTTGTTCTAATGCACATATATAATGTATTTTAGATTCCCCAATGCTGGAAAATCCTCCTTACTAAGTCGGGTTTCTCATGCAAAGCCTGTGATTGCAGATTATGCATGTAAGTATAATTGGTATATTTTAATGTGTGAGGTAAGTTTTCTTTGCATAAGACTAATACAAGTCTGAGTTTAGCTTTAATTTGAAAGCTTCCAGCAGTTAGAATCCATGCATTTCTTTTTAATCTTTCAGACCACTGCAGTCCTCACACAAGTTTCTTGTCCTTGTTAGGAACATCGCTGCCTTTATTTCTCTGTTGTTCATCACTTATTTGGTTACTATAGGATCTTAACGCTACTCAGCTCATGATAAATTGTGATAAATACTGGGAAGACAGAGATAAACATTTTTATTAATTTTATAAGGATTTTTTCTAGGAACCATATTAGACTATGCTGCTAGAAAAATTGGTAAGCAAAACTTACCAGCAATGTTGTGAGATTATTCTCAGTAGGGAGAAAGGAATGTGTGTGTTTGTATGTGTGCTGATATGTGTGTGTTTCACTGATAAATATAAGGAAAGGAAAGTGTTAAAGAGCAAAAGTAAGTGCTTTAGGTAGACCTTTCTGAGGGACAGTGCTTGGACAGAGATGATTAGGATTAATCAGGGCTTTAGACTAGAGGTAAAGGGTCTTTAAGTCATGAGAAGAGCCTATACACAGCTCAGTAGTTACAGGAAATTTGTCTAGAGAACATGAAGTCAGAGATGGAGGGGGTAGTGAAATTAAATCAGGTCAAATTCCATAGACTACATGATTGTCTTTCATCTAAGGGATAAAATAGACTTTCCAAAGCTCTCTTAGCTATACTATAGAAATTGATAGTATAAAGCATTAATGAATCTGGAAAGAGAAGTTAGTCTGTTAGTGCAGTAGCTAGATCAGATGCAGTGAAAGGTTAGGTTAATGATGCTGAGTGAAAAATGTTAAAATTCAAAAACCATGTTCTTTCAACAACCTCATAATCACACAAGCCTGGAATCGTTGTGGGGGTAACGGTATGAAGTGCGTTTGTTTCTGCTCTTGCAGTTTCTTGGTGAGCACTTCAGCAGTGGTACACTATGGCATGATATCCATCTGTTTTCAGTCCACGGTTTTATTTTTGTCATAATAAATACTTTTCCAATATGAAAAAAGATATTGAGTAAATATGATACAATATTTTCCATTATTAAATAAAACCCACAGAATGGAAGTAAAGCTGGCAGACCAGATTAGATAGACGGAAAGACAGAAACCCTGGGAGAGGGTTAGTATAGAAATGGAAGGCATCAGAACATCTCAGATGAGAACCTTACCAGGCCCTGTGTGGTGGCTTAGTGGGTAAAGGTACTTGCTGATAAGTCTCACTTCAGTTTTACATGTCCTGTGGGTATTCTCTGACCTCCACATGCAGACCATCCCATGCACAAGTCTTTCCCCCAAATAAATGCATACACAAGGGTAATGGATTCCTAAAAAGAAAGAACCGGTGATTGTGATCAGAGCCTAAGTTCCGAGTCCCAGACATTCTTCAGCTGCCTTGGCTGTGCAGTAGGACTTGAGGCCAGAGCACGGTTGTCTGTGCTTTTCAAAATACAACGTGAGGGACAGATAACTGTAGCACCTATCTCAACGAATGACAATGGGATTAACTACATAGCACATAGATATTATTCAACCTAAACATGTTCTAGTGACATTTTTCTAGAAAATTTAGTCTTTTATTCCTTCCTTAATGTACTGCCATTTCTCCATTTCTCCTTTCAGTCACAACACTAAGGCCTGAACTTGGAAAGATTCTGTACAGTGATTTCAAGCAGGTTGGTAGTTTTAAATTAAAATACAGTTGGTTTTGTTTGGGATTTTCTTTCTTTCTTTTTTTTTTTTTTTTTTTGATAGAACTTTAAAAACTATTTATTTATAAATATGTATGCCTTTGTATGAAGTCATATGGGTATCAGATGTGCTGGAGTTACAGGCAGTTTCAAGCTATTCAGTGGTGTGCTAGGAATTAAACTTCAGTTCTCTGCAAGAAAATATGTGCTCTTAACCACTGAGCTATCTCTTACGTGGTAGTGGGACTTTTATATGTACATGTATGTATGGTCTTGAAGGAAAAAAAAAAATAGAGGGGTTGTTGTTGATGGTGGTGTTGTTATTGTTTGACAAGTAAAACTATGGACAAAGTAATTCTGCCCAACATTATTATAGTAAAACAAGGATTTAATTTCTTCTCCTTCCAAGTGCTATGCTCACTTCATCTCCACGGAATTATGTCTTTGTGACTTCCCTAGGCTGTGTCTTCTCAGTATATGTCCTTTGTTACTACCCCAGTGAACTGTTAATTTCCAGTTCTTAAAATGACTTGCTATAGAAACTATAGTACTTCTGTGAAAACTGTTTAATTCCAAGTTTCTAGTTCTGAAAAGGGGGAAAGCAGGCAGTTCACTGATGTTTGCTTCATACTCTTCTTAAGGAAGAACTATAATTGTTTTATATGCACAGAAGCTTGTACGTCAGTGTTTCTGGCAGCTTTATTCATAATTACTAGAAATTGGAAATAATCAAATTTCTCAGTATGTGAATAGATTAACTGTGTTATATTTAGAGAACAGAATAGGCAATTTTTAAAATTAATGGATTATGAAGCCACAAAAATATAAGATCTTGAATACATATTGCTCAGGGAAGAAGCCAAAAGGTTGTCTTCTTCCAGTTTCAAATATTGATACTCTGGTAAGAGCAAACTGTGGCAAAAAAAAAAAAAAAAGGTCAGTTTGTGAAGATAAAGAGAAGGAGGCCTGCATAGGGGAAGCCCAGATGATTCTTAGATAGAAAAATTGTTCCATGTGATACCATCACTACTGATGCATCATTCATTTGCCAAAACCTTCTATATATACATGATCAGGGACAAACCCTGTATAAGGTATGGATCTTAAATGGTAATGGTGTGTAAGTGTGTTAATGAAATTCTCAGACACCATACAAAGATCTCAGTAGTGATATAACAAAAAAAAAATGTCAACTATTACAGATTATTAAATGCTAAATAAACTTATTGTATATTTTGAACATAATGACCAATATTTAGAAGAAAAGGAAATTATTTAAACCTAATATTTAAGGGAAATCAATATAGACTTCTGAAGGAGATTTTAGGATGTGAAACTTTTGCTTGGCATACACCTCTGTCATATAGCCATAACTTCCTCTCAGACTCAGAATTCCTCATCAACATGGGTGAGAGTGCTTCTCCTTCCTTACAGAATTTCAAATCATCTGGGTGGGGTAGGGATTCCAGTGACAAAGGATGCCTGGTCCCCAGAGACTTCAAACTAAAATCTTAGGATTGTCTGGCTATTTTTTGTAATAGATGTCCCCTTGGTGATCCCAGTGATACAGCAGGTGTCTGATGAACAGCAAGGCTTGCAAAGTGTAAAGTGGTTGTTAATAATGATCACCCATAGGAGGACTGTGGGGCGCTGCATTCTCTCACTGTATAAGAAGAGACAATCTTCCTGCTGGCATGTCATGAACAGAAAACGAGCAATGGTGCCATTTACAATTGGAATATAAAACTTAGACATATGAGTGTATTTGCTACGTGTGAATGTTAATGAATTATGCTTATAAAAGTTATAGTTTTATAAAGGATTCATAAGTATAATGCAGGGTTAGAATTAAAGGCTAACAGGGCTCAGTAGGTAGAGGAGCTTACATGCCGACCTGATGACCTGAGTCCAATCCCTGGATTCCACAGGTGGAAGAGAAAACTGGCTCCTGACAGTTGTCCTCTGCCCACGTGCATGTTCTAGTTCACGTGTGCCTGCACACATTCACACATACATACATACTAATTAATTATTTATACACTTACATTAATAACTGTTAACTAAGTATTAAACTAAACCCCAAAAAACTGTAATTTGGTATACTAATGAGTTAAAATGGGACGCAGAGATCTGATAACAAAAGATTTTAGCATATCTATTTCAAAGGTGCCATAGAATGATTGGGGGAAAAAAACTATTTGAAGTTTGAAAATTTGGGAAAAGATAACCTTGGTTTTATTTTTTTAATTAGATTTCAGTAGCTGATCTCCCAGGTTTGATAGAAGGTGCACATATGAACAAAGGAATGGGCCACAAATTCCTCAAGCATTTAGAGAGAACCAGACAACTGCTTTTTGTTGTAAGTCATATGCACATCTGTGATGTTCAAATGGATTAACTTGTTTTTCCTAGAGGTACTTTGTGAATAAGGTTAAAGGTAATTTGTCACAAAATCATGTTTTCATAATTGATGAATGCTGTTCTATATCTTATGGTGATACCAAAAGATCTTATAAGCTGGTGTCACCACAGCCATCTTAGACATGTGTGTGATCATACTCTGTGAGTTCACGCAGTGATAAAATCATTAGACATGTTTTCAGAATGTAGTCCTGGCATTAAACATGACAGTATTAGTAAATATTACTCCTGTAAGTCGGTTTCAATGGAGGACAAGTACAGCAGATAATGCTTGTTTATAATATGGGGATGGAAATGCTGTTGCTATTGTTTTGTATGTACATTTGGCCAGACTTACCAAGACTTTAATTCCTTAAGATTTTGGCATAGTCTTCTGTAGTATCTCTTTCAGTCTAGTTGGTATGCTTGAGTCAAGCATGAGAGTAGCAATATTGGTACTACTTATCTGTACTAGTTTTTCATCAAAGACACATTTTATAGTAATGCTTGTAGTTATCATGACAACGCAGCTTGTTATTTCATTGACTGAATTACTGGTTAAATATAGATTGAGAAATTGGTCCTTTTTGAAATTGAGAGAAAATATTTCTAAGCACAAAACTGAATAACCGTTCTACGTTCTGTGTCTGCTCTTCTCTTTAGGTTGATATTTCTGGGTTTCAGCTTTCTTCTGTAACTCCATATAGAACTGCCTTTGAAACTGTAATACTCCTTACAAAGGTAAGTTTTCTGGTTCACCGTGTTCTGGATCTAGTCTACCAAGTAGGCATGTCACATAGTAATCAGGATAACAACCTTTTTAAAGGTTTTATATCATTTGAAAAGTCAATGTTGCTGTTTCCAAATCTTCAACATTCACCCTTTCCTCCGTTACCTTGGTAATGCCCTCCTCAGCTCCACATCCTCTCACATCTTGTCTGGCTTCTGCTCTGGCATCTTTCCTGAAACATTCTCCACTTACGAACTTTCCTGAGATTCTTTTCTCTTTTGGAGGACACTAATGATCAAACTATGAAGCCTTCTACCACTGAGCTATACTCTCATCACCTTTCTTAACCATGTAAGCAACATTACTGAGAGTTACTGAATGGTCTTACCTTACTGTCATTGTTCCTCATTGCTTACAACCCGAGTGCCCTTGACTGCTCAACCTGCTTATGCTTTCGGCCAGATACTTACTGGGCATGTGTGAATGAATGTCATGTTAACCACCAAAGTAGGAAGGAGGAAACAAACTGCAGCCTTTTTGGTTTTAATTCTGTAGTTATCCCCACAACATTGTTAAAACATACTTATGCCTTTTCCAAGAATGCAACAGATATTAAATTGTTATGACTAGCATGTGAGTCTTCTCCCTGTTAGCTCTAGTTACTTGAATTTGGCTCTAGGCATAAAATCAGCTGTTTCTGGGAAGTCATGCAAACTATCGTCCTGTTCACTGGTTTAGCAAAAAGCATTGCTGGTTTTATAGTTGTTGTGAAAGATGGCTGTTACCTTCATGCTGTCACTTGTTCTTCTGTAAAGGAGTTGGAGTTGTACAAAGAAGAACTGCAGACGAAGCCTGCGCTCTTGGCAGTCAATAAGATGGACTTGCCAGATGCCCACATTAAACTTGAGGAACTGAGGAAGCAACTCCAGAATCCTGAAGGTAAAATGTCTGGTCTGTTCACTTGTTCTGCAGTAGTAGCTGTATCCAGAGAATTTCATGGATTTTTGTTTTTGGTGGGGCTGGAGGAGGTCAAGTGCTTGAGACAGGGTTTCCTATAGCCTAGAACGGCTTCAAGTTTGTTGTTTATCTATGGACCACCTTCAATTCCTGCCTTTACCTCCCAGGTGCATGTAGTGCTATGGCCAATAGTAACATCAGTGGGAAAGAAAACTAGTGTTTTCTACTCTAGAAACTATTTAAAGAAAGATCATGTCGTGTTTAAAGCACTGAAACAAGCACTGACCAGTCATTATCAGGTCTCAAAACTGATAAGTTAATTAGAGAAAGAAAAGAGAGACTACTTATGTCCAAAACGGTCAGGTTTCATTTAAAAAACTAGAGTTTATATGGACCTATAAAGGGTGTGAGAGAGGGCCTAGAGAGATGTCTCGGGCACTGAGAGCACATGCTGTTCTAGTGAGGCCAGAGTTACTTTCCAGCATCATGTCAGGTTCATCATAAGCACCCATCAAGGACTCTGATGCCTCTTGTGGTCACACACATCTCTGTACCCAGACACCCATTCAAACATTTAACTAAAGGTAAAATAAAAGTTTTTGTTTCTTGACTTTTTGGTTTTATTTCTTATTCGTTGATGGTCTCATAATGTAGCTCTGGCTATCTGGAAATGATTATGTAGACCAGGATGGTTTTGAAATCATAACAATCCACCTGTTTCTGCTCTTGCGTGCTGGCATTAAAGCTGTGTACCGTGATGACCAGATAAAATAAATCTTAAAAAAAAATAAAACCAGATCACCCAAGATGCATGTAAGAGGACAAAAGTCAGTAATTCCCATGGAGTGTCATAGGCTCTGTCACGGTACCTTTGTCAGCCCTAGAACTTTGTTTCACTGGTACACGCTGTATTTTAACAAAAACCTAGTGAGGTTTTAGAGTTCTTGTTTTGTTTTTTGAGACTTTGTATATGTATGGGTATTTTGTTTGCACGTATGTCTGTGTACCATGTGCATGCCCAGTGAAAGGCATCAGATTTTCAGGGTCTGGAGTTAACAGACAGCTATTAGCTGCCATGCTGGAATTCTGCTGTTCTCCAGAGAGCAGCCAGTGCTCTTAACTGCTGAGTCAGCTCTCCAACCCACACAGCTAGTAGTTTTAAGAGGGATTTTTGTTGTTGTTGTTATTTTACTACTGTTAACTTGGTAACTCTGAAGATTATTAGTCTTTGAAAAAGAACATTTAGTTCTGCATTTGTATGAAAGTAGTGTTTATGACTAATGGCTGTGACTAAAAGGATATGTCTGAAATGTCGTAAGTGGAAATATTTCCACTGTATAAAGACTGACTTAATCACTATTCTATTTCTGGGAAGAGATACCCTAACAAAAACAACTCTTGTAAAGGCAAGCATTTAACTGGGGGCTTACAGTTTCAGAGTCTTACATTGTCACCGTGGTGGGGACATAGACTTATGTATGGTACTGAAGCAGTATCAGAGCAAGATCCTGTCCGCAGGCAGGCAGACATACTGACAGACAGACACTGGGCTCAATATGGACTTTTCAAAGTATTGAAGCCCACCTCCAGTGACACACTTCCTCCAACACCTCCTAGTCCTTCTAATCCTATCAAATAGTGACTTCCTTCTGACTAAGGATTCAACTACATAAGCCTCCAGGGGCCATTCTTATTCAGACCACCACAGGGACTCTTCATAGTGTGGCAAACTGTGGGATACTTTTATCCTGTGGTGATGATGTATTTGTTCTTTTGGTGTCTAGAAAGAAACTTGTGAACAAATGGCAAGTGGCCATCTGCTTCTGAAGAATTCTCATTTCATTCTGTTATTGGAGTGATAATGGGGAAACAGACTTTAATACACTGAGATTAGCAGACAGCACCAAGGTCCTCTTTCTCTTCTTGAAAGTCATTCCCCTACATAATGTACATGTTAGAACTGTCCCTGGATTAGTAAGTTAGTCTTGGGTCATAAATATTCTCTAAAAGTCTTCATTCATTAATATCATTTGCCTGATCAGGTCAGTAGTTCACTTTGCTTATTGTTCTTGCAGTTGGTGGCACTAGAAGTGAGGATGGCTCAAGAGTTTATGTGGATTCTGGACCACCACAGTTCTTGAGTTTATCTCTCTGGGTTTTCTTAGAGGTTTATAACTCTTAGAAGTCAGGATGATTTATATCTGCCCATTATATGGTAGTTGGCCCATCCGTTCAGAATGCTGTCCTCCTCCCTGACGGCCATTGTATTAGGATAAAACCATGCAACATCTGATAGTCCCTATGTGATTGATTAGACTCAGATAAAATGATCTGCCCTTGGGCTCTTAGGCCTCCTCATGCTGTAATTTTTAGTGGAATCCTGGCCTCCATTTGTGATAACCCTTTGCCTGAAAGAAGTTAGAACTTACATGTGTTCTAAGGTAAGCCAGAATGTTCCAGGTGATGTCATTGCTTTTATAGAAACTTTACCTCATTTTAAGTATCGTCATGATTTACTAGTGTTTATTCTTCATTTTGTTTAACATAAATTTGTTCAACAGTCATTTGCTAAGTACCTACCATGTGCTAAGAGCCGCCATTGTCTGTAATAAAGTGCAGATCCCAAGAGCTTGTAAGAGAGGGCAGAACAGGGAGAGTTTCAGATGCTAAATTGTCCGTTTTGAATTAATTTTTCAAAAGGCAATGACAAAGCACCTGTTCTTGTTGCAGATTTTCTGCACTTATTTGAAAAAAAGATGATTCCAGAGAAGGCTGTAGAATTCCAGCATATCGTTCCCATCTCAGCGGTTACTGGTGAAGGGATTGAAGACCTGAAGAACTGTATAAGAAAAGCACTGGATGAACAGGATGATAAGGAAAATGAAGCATATCATAGCAAACAGTTGCTCAGTTTGCAGAGTTCCAGTTCATAGACTGAGCCACATCAACATGTGCTGCCACTGTTTCCAGAAAAGGCAGCATTTAAACCTAGTACAGAGTATTGACGAAATACTATTTGGCTCTAAGGAGTAAGAAAATCATGTTTAAAACACAGATGAGCCTGCAGTGCATTATGTTGAAAGAAGCCAGGTAAGCACAGCAAGATAGATGCCAATGATCTCACATGTGGAACCTTAAAACGACAAACTGAACTGAGAAATACTGAAAATGGTAATTATTTATAGTATAAATAGGAGCTAGAAGATTAACAGATGTTAGTCAAAGGATACAAAGTTTTAGTTAAGCTTTACCAACCTTAAAGCTTGTACCTTGTTGTTTATAGAACAATGTATCATATTTTGAAAATTTGTAAGAAAGTAGGTTTTAAGTGTTCTGGCCACAAAAAAAAAAAAAATGAGAAAAATACATCTTTTAAAATAAATTAACTCTGTATTTCAAAACATGCTGTGTATGATAAAGATAAATGTATAGTTTTATATCAATTAAAAGTAGTATTGAAATTACATTAATTTGAAAGCTTTTCAACATTTTAAAAATGGTATTTATCAGTAGGTTTCCTTAGATATGTGTCATAATTCAGGAAGATACATTTTTATTTTTATTTTCCTTTTCTTCTTCTGATTTTGGCTCAGCAAGGCAGTTCCTTTTTTGCATAAAGTGTACAGAAGTCTCAGGCCACGAAGCACACTGAGACCAGCAGGGCTCCTGTATTTTATTCCTGATGTGGGTGGTGACTAGGTCCCGTCCCATTAGTGGGAGCTTGACCTAGTCTTGACTAATAGTTAATTGGGTCAGAAGGTCCTCACTGGCTAACCTACTTTGATTTTCAAGTTGCTTACAACTATCCCCTCTTTATTACATTACTTTTCAAATTCAACAACTTATGTTGGTCATTTAAAGTCTCTAGGAAGAATAAATTATATAATCAGTGGGGAAGCCTATTGTCCAAGAAGATGAGTTTTATTAATTCCTGCTTTAAGTATTTAAAAAATACTTACAAACAAATATTTTTTTCTTAAGGTAAAATTTATTATGTGAAATGTGCATACTTACTTTAAAAAAATAATTTTAACCAGTGTACAAGAGTATGAGACAAAAGACAATTCTGTTTGCTGAGACCTTCACTCTTAACCAGAGAAAGTCACAATCAATAACTTATGTTTTTATGGAAAATTTTACATTTTTTTCCACAAATAAGTTTACTGTAATTTTCTCTAATTTTTTTTTTTCTTTTTACAAAGTAGCAGCAAGTTAGTGAGCTTTAAAAAAAAAAAAAAAAGAAAGAAAGAAAATTTCTTAACCTAGCATGGCAGCGTGAGCCTCGGCCCACAGCACTGAAGGGAAGCAGAAGATTTGAGTAAAAAGCCCCTCCTGGGTGACATAGCAGGTTCTGGGCGGCTCTGGATTTTGTAATGGGACCAGGTTTCAAAAACGTGTTTATTTTATTATTGCATGTGTTTTGTTGTTTTGTCTTCAAGTAAGTCTGTGGACCATGTGACCATGTGAATGAAGTGCCTATGGCAGCCCAAAGAGGGTGGCAAATGTCCTCTCCAGTTCTCTACAGTTGGAGCCACCATACGGGTCCAGGAAATCAGACCCAGGTCCTCTGCGAGAGCAGACAGTGTTCCTAACTGCTGAGCCGTCCCTCCAGCCCTTTCTTTTATAATACTTTTTTTATTTGTTAAAAATTATTTATTGTTTAGTAACAGTTGTGGTCATTGCCCCCCTTTTAAAAATTCTTTTTTAATTGTATGTTGATTGGACTTCAATTTCTTCTGACTTGATAATGTGTGTAGTTGGATAAAACGCTATTTTAATTTTAATCTAGTTTCTGTTCCCAGTGCCCAGCCCTCTCTCGTTCTAGTGCATGGACTAGTTTTTCCTCTGTCCCTTTTCTTCGCTGCAGGGGAATTTATTGAGCACTGTGCGGCTGCTGCACATGCAGTGCTACAAAGAACAGGCAGAGTCCTTTTCCTGTTCCTTCTGCATAGCAGAAGCTGCAGGGAGCGGACATGGCCTACTTCATAACAAAGACCTGAGACTGAGGAAGCCTCCATGACTAAAGCTGGGCTCCTTGGATTCTTTATCCCATCAGTGCCCTTTTCAGATGTTTTCGTTCTTTTTTTCCAACTTTTTTTATTGGATATTCTCTGCATTTACATTTCAGGTGTTTTCCCTTTCCCACAGTCCCATCCCCCTCCCCCTCCCATTGCCTCCATGAAGGTGCTCCCTCTCCCACCTCAGCACTTTGGCATTCCCCTACATTGAGAAAAATGAGCCTTCTCTGAACCAAAGGCCTCTTCTCTCTTTGATGCCAGACAATGCTATCCTCTGCTGCATATGCATATGGAGCTATGGGTCTTTCCATGCTAACTCATTGATTGGTATTATAGTCCCTGGGAGCTGTGGTGGGTTTGGTTAGTTGATCATTTTGTTCTTCCCATGGGGTTGCAGACCCTTTCAGCTTCTTCAGTCCTTTCTCTAGCTCCTTCATTTGGGTTCCTGTGTTCAGTTTGATGGTTAGCTGCAAGCATTCTCCTCTGTATCAATATGGCTCTGGCAGAGCCTCTAAGGAGGCATCCATATTGGTTCTTGCCAGTAAGCACTACTTGGTATCAGCAATAGTGCTTGGGTTTATTGGGCACATATAGGGTATATTGCCAGGTGAGGCAGTCTCTGGATAATCTTTTCTCCAATCCCTGCTCCTCTATTTGTCCCTTTATTTCCTCCCATAAGTGTTTTGTTCTTCCCTCTAAGAAAGACTGAGGCATCCACCTTCTGGCTTCCTTTTCTTTGAGCTTCGTAAGTTCTATGGATGGTTTCTTGGGTGTTCCTAGCTTTTTGGGCTAGTATCCACTTATCAGGGAGTACATACCATGTTCTCTTGTGTTCTTTTGCGACTGGGTCACCTCACTCAGGAT
This sequence comes from Micromys minutus, assembly GCF_963924665.1. Lineage (NCBI taxonomy): Eukaryota > Metazoa > Chordata > Mammalia > Rodentia > Muridae > Micromys > Micromys minutus. The sequence continues at coordinate 27,584,876 of NC_137958.1, forward strand.
GATAGCTTCAAGTTCCATCCATTTGCCTAGGAATTTCATAAAGTCATTGTTTTTAAGAGCTGATTAGTACTCCATTGTGTATATGTACCACAATTTCTGAATTCATTTCTCTGTTGAAGGACATCTGGGTTCTTTCCAGCTTCTGGCTATTATAAATAAGGCTGCTATGAGCATGGTTGAGCATGTGTCCTTGTTAGATGTTGGAGCTTCTTTTGAGTATATGCACAGGAGTGGTAAATCTGGGTTCTCAGGTAGTACTATGTTCAGTTTTCTGAGGAACCACCAGACTGATTTTCAGAGTAGTTGTACCAGTTTACAATCCCACCAAAAGTGGAGGAGTGTTTCTCTTTCTCCACATCCTCACCAACATCTGTTGTCACCTGAGTTTTTTGATCTTAGCAATTCTGACTGGTGTGAGGTGGAATCTTAGTGTTGTTTTGATTTGCATTTCCCTGATGACTAGGAATGTTAAGCATTTCTTTAGGTGCTTCTCAGCTCTCTGTACTCCATTTTTTAATAGGGCTATTTGATTCTTGAATTCTTTGTATATATCTACCCATGAACAAGTATCAGTGAGAACAGCTTCATTAGGTGAATTCAAGTGTCCAAACTTTGATCTGATTGTGTCTTAGTGCTGGCCTTAGTTAGGTGGTTTTAGATGGTATCTTAGTTAGGGTTTCATTGCTGTGAAGAGACACCATGACAAGGCAACTCCTAAGAAAGACAGCATTTCATTGGAGCTGGCTTACAAAATCAGAGGTTTAGTCCATTGTCATGGTGGGAAGGAAAGCAGTGTGCAGAAAGATATGGTGCTGGAATAGGGAGAGTTCTACATCTTAATCAGAAGGCAGCCAGTTAGAGACTCTTCGGGTGGGGGGGAGGGGCTGTCTCTTTTGCACTGCATGAGCTTGAATACTGGAGACTCAAAACCCACCACCACCACAATGACACGATTCTTCCAACAAGGCTACAATTCCTAATAGTGCCATTCTCTGGGCCAAGCATATCCAAACCACCACATTGCACTTTTGGTCCCAGGAAGCTTGTTCAAACACATGAGACAAAGCTAAGGGGGACATACCTAGCCATAACATAGTACATTTAGTCCAACTTCCAAAGTCTCATAGGTTATCACAGTCTTAGCAGTATTTAAAAAATGCAAAGTCTCTTCTGAGTTTAAGGCAATTTCTTAACTGTAATCCCCTATAAAATAAAAAAGCAGATCCCATACTTCGAACATCACACAATATATACATTAGCTTTCCAAGCCTCCTATGAGGAAACACTGGACCAAAGCAAGACCAAACACCAGCTGGGTAATCTCCAAACTCTGCATCTTTATCTTTTTACAAGTTCTTTATAAGTTCTGTATTTGTAGTTCATTCAGAGGTAGTCAGGTAGACAACCAAGAATAGCCATCACAAAACATCCCTTGTCATTTTGACACATAATAATATCTTCTTGTGTCCAAATGAAAACAATAAGCAGGCCATAATAATGCCTAATGTGATGTAATTGTCCCTTGTTCTACTGTAAATGCACAAACAATAAGCTAGCTGGGTGAAACCTTGCCCTGAGGTCAGCACTCCCTTAATTCCATTTAATATTCCTGAACACAGGATTTAGCTCCCTTACATTTCCTTGTGCCCCTTTAATACTTGAACCATATATTTTATATTTTTCCTTTCTAACCTTGCTATGCTTGATGAAAATCCCCCTCGGAAGAGTGAACCACAGAACAGTCTAAATTTTGGTCGATTTGAAACACCCTTTGTCAGTTCAGTTAACCTGAATGTCTTTGCCTTAGCCTCAGGCAGACTCCCCCAGAACAGAACGAAAAGCAGCCATATTTTTCACCAAAATACCATAAGAATGATCTCCATGCAACATACTAAAAATCCTTTCCCCTGAAACCTCTTTTTTTTTAAACGAATTTATTTTGCAAAACAAAGATAAATGTAAAGATTTTAAACATTTTTTGCTTAAAATTATACATTTTTGTCAGTACTGTTTTTTCAGACATTAAAATAAATTTTACATAAGACCATGTGAATATGTTTTTTAGTCAGTACTTGATTTTTTTCAAGGGCTTGACAGTATGCATTGAAAACGTACTAGTTGCAATAAGCGTAAAGTACATGCAAAACAAAACGCAACATGGAAATAGTCAAAGTCCTCTTGTTTTGTGAATATATGTATAGTTTTTGTTTTCTTTATTTCTTGGACTTCATACAGTCTGTGAGTTGTTTCTGGGGGGAGTGCAAGCCTCTGGGGTTAGCATCCCACTATCAGTGACTGCATATTATGTCTGTTCTTTTGTGACTGGGTTATCTCACTCAGGATGATCTTCTCTAGATGCAGCCATTTTTTTAAGAATTTGGTTAAGTCATTGTTTCTGGTGGCTGAGTAGTATTCCATTGTGTATATGTACCACAATTTTTGTATCCATTCGTCTTCTGAAGGACATATGGGTTCCTTCCAGCTTCTGGCTGTTATAAATAGAGCCGCTATGAACATTGTGGTGCATATATCTTTGTTGTGTGTTAAAGTGTCTCTGGGGTGTATGCCCAGAAGTGGAATAGCTGGGTCTTCAGGTAGTACTATATCCAATTTTCTGAGGTATCGCCAGACAGATTTCCAGAGTGGTTGTATTAGCTTGCAACCCCACCAACAGTGGAGAAGTGTTCCTATTTCTCCGCAGCCTCGCCAGCATCTGCTGTCATCTGAGTTTTGGATCTTGGCCAATCTGACTGGTGTGAGGTGGAATCTTAGGGTTGTTTTGATTTGCATTTCCCTGATGGCTAAGGATGTCGAGCACTTCCTCAGATGTTTCTCGGCCATTCGGTGTTCCTCAACTGAAAATGATTTGTTTAGCTCTGTACCCCATTTTTTAATAGGGTTATTTGATTCTCTGGTGTCTAGCTTTTTGAGTTCCTTGTACACCTTGGATATTAGGCCTCTATCTGATGTGGTGTTGGTAAAGATCTTTTCCCATTCTGTTGGTTGCCGTTTTGTTTTCTTGACGATGTCCTTAGCCTTACAGAAACTTTGCAATCTCATTAAGTCCCATTTGTTAATCTTTGACCTTAGAGCTTGAGCCATTGGTGTTTTGTTCAGGAAATTTTCTCCTGTGCCTATATGTTCTAAGGTTTTCCCTACTTTCTCATCTAATAGTTTCCCCTGAAACCTCTTAAGCCAGGCCCCCACAGTTGAAATCACACTCGGCACCAGTGTCTTTCATAATTCCTACTGGGCTGGTCCCTTAAGCCTCACTTAAAGAACTCCATTGCTTTCCAACTCCAAAGTTCCCAAATCTACATTCCTCCAAACAAAGCCATGCTCAGTCCTGTCACAACAATGCCTGAGTCCTTGGGACCAAATTCTGTCTTAGGATTTCATTGCTGTGAAGGGACAACATGATCAAGGCAATAAGGAGAACATTTTAACTGGGGCTGGGTTACATCTTCAGATGTTCAGGCCATTATTATCATGGTGGGAAGCGTGCAGGTAGACGTGACTGGAGGAGCTGAGAGTTCCACGTCTTGACCTGAAGGCAGCCGGATGGGGAGACTCTTCTGCAAGCAGCCAGGAGGTGGGTCCCTTCTGCGCTAGGTGGAACTCAAGCACTGGGAGCTTAGAGGCCAACCCCAAAGTGACACACTTCCTCCAAAGCCACACTTAGTCCAACAAGGCGACACCTCCTAATAGTGCCATTCCCTGGGCCAAGAAAAACCAAGCCACCACAGGGTTTGAAAATGAATAGGAATATGTTTGCAGGTGATGCCTAGGCTACTACTAAAGAAATTTGTGATTTATTATGTAATTACTAAAATGTTATTGAAGGTGTAGCTTATTTACATCTTTTAAATGCTGTTTGTTATTTTCCTAAACAAACCTAAAAGCCTGGATTTATAGAAAATTTAGTGTGTGTGTGTGCACATGTGAACATGTGCAACAATGAGGCCTTAGGCTGGATCCCCCTAAGCTGCAGTTTGCAGACATTGCAAGATACCAGTCTTGTTTACATGAGTGCTGGGACCTGAACTTTGATCTTCATGATTAAGTAGCAACACTTTTTGGTTCAAAGCCTAACATATAATGGGCAACTATCTCCACAGCCCCAGATTCATGTTCTACTTTATTTTAAAAAAATTAAAGAAATGCATGTTCAAAATCCTGGGTTTGACCTCCAGCATTGTTATTTAATTTACATTGAAGTACATATTTTAACATCTCCTGAAATTAAAGGGTTTTTTTTCCCATTCATTTTACCTTTCAAAATATATTTTCAAAATATCTACATTTAGAATATAATTATTGGTGCAATAATAAATTAGGAAAGGCAGGTTATAAGACAGAGAAAAATAGAATAGCTCAGACCCCTATGAGACAATTCAAAAATGAGAGTTGTACATATTTAAAAGGAAACCACCAACCCTTCCTATAGCCAGCATTATAGAACCATATGGCATCTGCGGGGTGTTTTCATCTCAGCAGCAGCCGTCCTGGGACTCTGCCATGAACTCTGCTCACATTCCCAGCAACCCCCCCCCCCCCCCCCCCCGCGCCGTGGTTATTGTCTTAGTTCTCAGTGACCCAACAAAATCAAAACTCTAGAGGCTTGTAGTTTATCAATCAGATTTATATCAATACATTTTCACTCCACAAAACGTCAGCACAGAATGAAAAGGAGAGCTGCTCTATCGTTGCAAACAAAGAAGAATTAATAAGTATTTTTAAGATGTCAAAAAAAAAAAAAAACCTAATGTAAACCACAGGAAGAGGGGGTTGCTTTGCATATAGAAACCACTGACCTTACTCGGGATGACTTCAAATTTATTTTACCATTTATTTAATTACAGCAAGTGATCAGAAATAGAAATCATGTATCGTATATAACACATACCAGATCCTGTTTGGGTCTTCTAGGTGCTCTAGCACAAGGTAATGATGAAATTGGCCAGGTACTGATAGGAATTGTGCTAGAGGCTTCAGAATTTTATTAAAAATAAAAAGACATGTTAACAGCAAAGGTTTACAGAAAGAATTGTCTATCACTTAGCAACAGTCTGATGACGTTCTAAAGAAATATCTTAGTTCGTTTTTTTTTTTTTTTTTTTTTTTTTTTTATGTAACCAAACTTTATTACCTGCAGGGAGAACCCTAAAGGTACCCAAAGAAATTAAATTTGACAGATGGCTATGTTTCATTTCACAGAGTTTAGTAAACGACAATATGTGCACCATACCATAGACATATTCAGAATTTCCATGGGCACCAGCTTTACCTTCTGAAAAGTCTGATTCTGTAATTATGCATTTATTAGAAGCTATGGTCATCATAAGGATACCTGTACAAATTAAGACTACCAGTACTCCAGCACATGTCTAGTGAAATGATGCGATTTTTACACACACACAAGCACTTGTTTATATATTTATACATAATATATATTATTAAATTATTTTATTTACATTCCAGATATTGCTCCCCTTCCCAGTCCCCCTCCTCAAATTCTTCACCCTATTCCCCATCCTTTACTTCTGAGAGGGTACTATCTCACCCACCCACCCACCTACACCTTATCCTGGCCAGCATCTTCCTTCCCTGGGGCATCAAGTCTCTACAGGATTAAGAGCATCCTTTCCCACTGAGACCAGACAAGGCAGTCCTCTGCTACATCTGTGCTGGGGGAGGGGAGGGGGGAAGCACAAACTGGCCCATGTATACTCTTTGGTTGGTGGCTCGGTCTCTGGGAGCTCTGAGGTATCCAGGTTAGTTGATACCATTATTCTTCCTATGGGATTACAATTCCCTTCAGCTCCTTTAATCTTTTCCTTAACTCTTCTACTGGGTTCATCAGCCTCAGTCCAATGGTTGGCTGTAGGTATCTGCAACTGTCTCAGTCAGCTGCTAGTAGAGCCTCTCAGAGGACAACCATGCTAGGCTCCTGTTTGCAAGCATAACATGGACTCGGTAATTGTTCCAGGGTTTGGCGCCTGCTCAAAAAATAGATTCCAAGTTGGGTCGGTCACTAGATGGCCGTTTTCTTCAGTCTCTGCTCCATTTTTATTCCTGTATTTCCTTTAGACAAGAACAATTCTGGTTTAGAACTTTTGAAGATGGGTGGGTGGCCCCATACCTCACCTGAGATAGGCTATATGTATCTACTGCAGGTGGTCTCTTCAAGTTCCTCCTACTTTCCAATGTTGGGTATTTCTGCTAAGGTCATCTCAGCTGCATCCTGGGATCCTCCTGAATCCCAGGTCTCTGGAACTTTCTAAAGGTTCCCCCTGCCTCACCCTACACTGATACATTTCTGTTCATTCTCCTGGCCCCCCTGGGATTTCCTCCTGTCTCTCCCAAGTACCTGAGCCTGCTCCATTTTCCTTTACTCTTCCCATCTCCTTCCAACCTAGGTCCCTTCCTCTCTCTGCCTCCCGTTATTAATTTGTTCCCTCTTCTAAGTAGATTGAAGTGTCCACACTTGGGCCTTCCTCCTTGTTAAGCTTCAAATGGTCTGTGAGTTGTATCATGGGTATTCTGTAATTTTTGGCTAATATTCTCGTATCAGGGAGTAAATACCATGCACGTCCTTTTGGGTCTGGGCAACCTTGCTCAGGATGGTATTTTCTAGTTCCATCCATTTGCCTACAAAACTCATGATGTCCTCATTTTTAATAGCTGAACACTATTCCATTGTGTAAATGGATCACATTTTCTGTATCCATTCTTCAGTTGAGGGACATCTGGGTTATTTCTAGGTTCTGGCTATTACAAGTAAAGCTACTATGAAAATAGTGGAGCATATGTCATTGTGGTATGGTGGAACATCTTTTGGGTATATGCCCAGGAGTGGTATGATATATAAATATGAATTATTTGTGTATATATAATATAAATTATATATTTTACATATATAAAATACGTTACAGGTATACCACACAATCCTACAGGACAAGCAATTGTAGAGTGATCCAATCGTACTTTAAAAGAGATGCTTAACAAACAGAAAGTGGTGACAAGGACTCCCAGAGATAGATTACATGGTGCTTTATTAACTTTGAATGTTTGAAATGCTAGCAAACAAAACACTACAGCTACTAAAAGACATTGGGTTATAGAAAAAGACTGCTGAATTAAATAAACTATTCGGTATACTATAAAGATGTTCTAACCTCAGAATGGAAAATAGAAAATGTGTTATGCTGATGGAGAGATTACATCTATATGTTTCCACAAGAAAGAAAACTGGAGTTTTTCCAAACTGACAAAAATCAGATATTACAAGTGAATCGTCCTGAAGATCTCAGCTTCAGACAAGAAGAGGGAAATTAAGACCAAGACAGTAAATGTATAGCTGATCCCTCTTTATGGGAACAGCTCTAAGACTGACTGGGTCTTAAATATCCTTACATAGTTGATAAATCTTCTTGGCCTCAGAGTCCCCAGGACTTATCTACCGTTCTTTTAATGGCATAGACAAAAATTTATATTGCAGTTTGGTTACAATCCATACTAGCTTAAGAAAGACATCTTTCAAATCTTCTCAAACAAAGAGCAAGGAATCCTCATTAACTGATCTGTGCACCTACCTTTTATATTCCATACATATGCCAATGCAAAAGACAATTTCAATTGAAAATAGCCCAGAGTAGTCAAGGCCTAACAGTTCAGCGACGCTTTCTGGAGATAAATAATCTTCAAACATGTCAAAAGTACACAAAATATGATACTTATAGACTTATTTTAATTTAAAGATCATTTGACTAGAGACCTGTCTGCTCCTGACAGCACCCCTTCTTAGATTTCTAAGAAGAAATTGAGCTTCAGTGGAGTTGCTCCAGGCGTTAAGAAAGTTAATATAAATCTCAAAAGCTGATTTTCAGATGACATACAATCTAAAACAGAGATATAAGTCAGATATAAAACTATAGTCTTTCAAGATATACAAAACGGTGCTTTATTTAATAGACAAAATTGGTAGGCTAGATGTTAAGGCTGTCTTATACTTTATAAATTGTAAAATAGTGCTTTATTTAATAGACAAAATTGGTAGGCTAGATGTTAAGGCTGTCTTATACTTTATAAATTGTAAAATAGTAATAGTTACTATTTTATAGTTGAAAATAACTTTTTAACTGGATGAAAAAGAGAAAATGCTTTTTAACTGGATGAAAAAGAGAAAATGTAGTTTGTCCTGAAGCTGTTTGTATTTTACTGTTAATTTCACTTCCCCAAGAAGAGGCTGGCTAGTCACTTGAATCCACCTGAACCTTCTCATTTTAATTAGCAAAATTAAGGAAAGCCAGTGACTGGGCCGGGTGAGGGAATTAGAGGGCTGAGAGGTCACAAGAAGGTCAGAGGATGAAGGTTAGAGGTCAAGGCAACATGGAGCTTCCCAAGGACCAGCTGGGCCCAGGGGGGATTTTTTGGTGTTAAAAAGCTGTGAACATTAAGGATTTTACAGGTCTTAATATCTCATATAGAAGGGCAGTTTGTATTTTTGTCTATTGGATGCAATCTTCTTGTATAGAGGATTTGTGAATTGAGAGTTAAATATATAAACCTGTATGAAAAGCTATTGGGCTGTAGAGTTGTGTTTGTGTGGGATTTTGGAGTACAGAAATACCCTAGGACAGAGGCAGAGAACAGGCGGTAGAAAATCGCCAAAGGAAGGGAGTTGCACAGACAAGTTAGGTCGTGCTGATGGCTCAGACCAGGCACCAGAGGAGCACATGACTCCAAACTAAAATTGGGCTTGAGGAGTAAGACCTCAGGGCCACTAAAGAGATAAACCGATTTTTATTTTTTAATATTTACTGCAACAGTGTATCCTTTGGTGGACAGTTTTATTTTATCTGTAGATGAATTAGAGCAGTTTTGTCTGGTGGCAATCTTGCCATAACTGGAGCAACCTCCATATGGAGGTTTTGATGTTCAATTTCTTTCTGTTGTGAAGGGGGTACTGTCAGGAGCAGACTTGTCTCTAGTAAAATTATCGTTAATAATGAATTAATATACATGTCATAATCTGTAGATATGTGACGTTTTTGTAGACTATCCATTCATATGAAGTGTATTTGAACTGTTAAATCTTGACTACTCTTAGCTATTTCTATTTGGATATTGTAGAAAGCACCTTAATATAATTAGACCAAAATCTAATATAGCTATGAGTTATTATCTGGTACCTAACTTGCCTTATTTAATCATCCTGAACAGTTTTGAAACAGCAGTTAGTAGAAGGACTGGGTCTAAGACTTGTTTGTGTTCTTAAATAAATTGCATAGGCACAATGCCTATCTCAAAGTAACAATATTTCAAATTTTGTATCATATAAGAAATTTATACTAATGAAAACCTTAAATCTGCACAATCTATAAATTGATGTAAATTTTATATTGATTATAAAGATTTCTATCAATATAAGATTGTGGTTATTTAATGCTTTGCTTTAGAATCAATTTAGTAGTCTATCCCAATTGTTTCCACTTTGTTCAAAATTATGACCATTTTCAAATTAACCCTTAAAATGACAACCTATCTATAATTTATAAAATAACCATAACCAGACACCCAAACCCAAAGGATCAGGATGATAACCCTTCATAACGTGTAAAGGAGTGGGGAAGGATAGGAAAATTAGAAGTTTTGGTTAGACTTAAGAAAGCTCGCTTTACATCATATATTATTATGTAACAAATTTTGTGAGCTATAATAATATCTTATAAAATAAATAAATAAATAAAAATCTCACTTTAGCCTCTGTTATTTAGTCTCTGTGTGTAAAAGGCTCAGGACTTGACTGAAGTTTTGACTGGATCTGTCTGAAAGGCTGGATGAACCAAGTCCGTCGGGAATCAGCAGCAATCCTGAAGCTATTCTGGAAGCAAATCTCTGGAAACAGCTTCAGGAGGCAGGAAGCTGGAACAGCATGTCACTTCAGTGTCCCCAAGGCTGAATCTTGCCAGGGCTGTACATTCTGGATATATGAATATCACAGCCAAAAGTTTAATACTATTAATATATTTGTATGGATTGTGAAATGTGCACAGATTAGTTAATGATAAATTTTTGCTCCTTTTTTGAGTAGGTGAAAGACAACTGTCTTTTTTATGAGTTAATTTAATTAATAACCAATTGTGATAACTCTTCATTCATGCCATATGAAGGATGGCACAAAAACTCTTAAAAATTTCATAATCACCAAAATGTATCATTCAATTTTAGCTGACATTTTGGCTAGAGACATTTTTATGTCTAAGCCAGTTACTGTGCTATTCCCATGTCAAGGAATCAGCAGATTTAGTTACCTGTCTGTTTGATTTTCTTGAATTTCAAGATCTTCAGAAGGTCTTCCCTGTCATATCTGATCCATATCACTCTGGAAGGTGTCCCAAGCCTTTTCTCCATTCTTGTCAACACAAGTACAAAGCCTCTCTCTGAAAATAGTATGTCCTTGGTTCAGTAACTGGAAATCATTAAAGGCATAAATTGAATTAATTTACTAGCTTGACATGTCTCCCAGGTAAATTTTAATATAGTCACCAAACACATAATCATCTTCATTTTGATAATTAAAACAATTCAAAGCAATTAAAAAATCTAAACAAATATTATTATCTGTTGTGATAGTGTTCCCCCACTATCTCCTGCTCCAACCTACATGACATCAAGGCCCAAGTTATTTATTCATCTGTATATATTGTCCTGTCTATGGAGAGTGATATCTCTGGGTAAATATGTCCCCTTTATCTTATATAACCCAAATGAATGTTTCTATTATCTGTCTGAGATAAGGTATTTCTACTTATTCCCTGCTTTTTATCCTATAATTTAAGGTCCAAGGCCTCAATTTATTATTCATTTATGTATTTAACTTTAATTAAATCCCCTTCTACTTACTCTATAAACCTATTTCCAGTCTCTAAATTTGTCATACCAGGCTAAGCAATCCCAGAAATCCCATTTACACCATGCTCAAAGATTCAAGAGCTGCCCTGGCATAGTCTTTAAAAAAAAAAAAAAAACTATCTTTCAATGCATTTTTTCTCATTCATTCTTCCTTCTATCTCTGTGCCTCTGTTTTCTACATTTGAGATAAAAGGCCTCAATTTCCTTATTCCATGTATACTTAAAATTACTTAAACAATTACCATTATATTTTGTTTAATTCTTAAAAGGAATTAAATCAAATGTTATTTATCTCTATTCTTTGATTATCTGTTTTTGGGGGGACACCATCCTCTATTGTCTGCCTCTCTCTGCCTTCCTCTGAGTAACCTGGCTCTTTGCACAGCAGGTGCTCCCAGCTTTCTAAGGCAGCTATAATAAGCCTATTAGAAGGGCCTAGGTTAAATCCCCACCGGCAACTGTCTTCCTTTGTTCTAGTTTTGTGGATTTCGAAAGAAGCATGTGACACAGCTTGGCTCACAGAGAACTCAATTCTTCCCTCCTTCTAATCTTATCTCACTGTGTGTGTGTGTGTGTGTGTGTGTGTGTGTGTGTGTGTGTGTGTGTGTGTCTGTGTGTGTGTGTGTCTGTGTCTGTGTGTCTGTGTGTCTGTGTGTCTTCCATTCAGGAGTCTCCAATTAATTTTAAAAATGAGTTCTTGCCTACCACATTGTGTGCCATCTGCAGCAGTGAACTGTTAATCTACACTGAGCTCTGGCAGGTGTCATGTGCATTCTACACCCACCCAAGAGCTCTGGATTCATGAATGAAACACACACACACACACACACACACACACACACACACACACACCCAGAGAGAGAAGAGGGAGAGAGAGGAGAGGAGGAGGGGGAGGGAGAAAAAGAGAGGGGGAGAGAATGATATTTTTATTTTTTTGGTTTTGAGTCTAGACTTTAACAGCTAAGCCATCTCTCCATCCCAGAACAATATTTTTAATATGCCTTGCTAGCACAATATCTGAGCCATTCCTGAGCCTCTCCTCAGGTAGCACACTCCCCTCCAGCATTCCTTAATCAACACTTTCTAAATCTATATTTCATTCTTGCAGCCACAGACCCAGGCAGGGGAGTGGCCCCTGTGGCCACTTACCCCGATTCTTATATGTTGGCAGGATCTTAAGTCTGATCTTTCTGCTCTCCCATCATGGTGATTCTGTCTGTTCTTCTTCCCCCTTGGTTTCTTGCCCACACAATCTAAAAGTCCCACCTCTGTCTCCCTGCCCAGGTATTGTCTGTATGGCAATTTTTTTTTTTATTATTACTAAGCAAAGCCAGCTAGAGGCAGGGACCCTCAGCACCTGGAACTGTAGTTTTTGGGAGCCAAATTAATACAAAGTATTAACAGTTTTTATTTAAGCCCCTTTTGGTGTTAAACGTGTCAGCACCTGGCAGCACCTTTGATGAAGATGACGAACATCAAGAACATCCATATAGAGCTCACCTCAGTGTGGCAAGTTGCCACTGGCAGAAAGCTTCCTATCTTCAAGTAAAAACAAAATGCTGTCTAGAAAGGACAAACAGAAGAAGACTTCTGTCAAGTTTTGCCCAGACAGGGTAAACAAATCCTTCATAAGCCCTGCTTCACAAAAGAGCCTGATACACTTGGCCAGAAGGCTGAAGATGAATGTTCCAATGTTATGGAGACAATTCTGGTGACAGGTTCAGCCAGCCGATTCTTTGTCACTTGTGTGGCCTTGGACGCTGCTTGCCTGTGCTTCCTACCTTCTCAAGTAATATTTATTCCTTCTCAAGTCTCTGATGGGGTTTAAAACTAGACAGTCATAATTTCACAGTTATAAAAGATCTAAGAAAGTGTTTTAGGGTCTACGGAGATATTTTCCAGATAGTAAATACAAGTTATGAAGGTTGGAGGATGTGAAATTTTTAAATTGTAAGAGGGTATTTTAGGTTGGCAAATAAAGGTTAGAGAATCTAGAAGGTGTTTTAAGGAGGTTGGAGGGGATTGCAAATGGGTGCTTTAAGGCTGGTAATGCCAAGTTATGAAAGTTGAAGAATTTAAATGCTTAAGGTTGTAATGAGAAAATTATTTAGGTACAGAACTCTAAACTCACCAATTAGGATAAATAATAGAATACTTTCTCCTAAGTTGCCAAATATAAGTGGCCTGGGCATTGTAAACGTAATTACTGATTATATAATTAGATATCATAATCGTTCTTAAGATATGTGGTTTGTCATTGTAAGACAAAGAGCCTTCGTATTTAAACAAAAAGGGGGAAATGTTGCTTATTGGTCTAATGCTGCTGTGTATTCAAATGCTAAATTCTGTACCCTAAGACCTGGTTGCCCCAAGAGTGTTTTGGTAAATATCAATAAAGATAACCACCAACCTTCCCTATAGCCGCATCATAGAGCCAAATGGCATCTGTGGGGTATTTTTATCTCAGCAGCAGCCGTCCTTCTGTGACTCTCTCGAACTCACCACGCCATGATACTCCCAACTATTCTCTGTCCCCAGTGGTCTCTCTCCTCCATTGCCAGGTGCAGGTCCTGGTCACCCTCCTGTGACTCTCAGATGTGAACTCTGTTCACATTCCCAGCAACTGCCCCCTGTGGTTATTGTCACAGTTCCCACTAGACTAAAAAAATCAAAACTCTAGAGGCTTGTAATTCATCAGTCAGATTTATATCAGTCAATTCTCATTCCACAAAATGTCCACACAATAAACTCAGAGCCAATTGATATGATACAATCTGGCCACCTAGATAAGACAAATCATCCTACAATACTACAATAATCCATCCCTTAAAGATATTCATAACTACTTGTGGCTATTTAGAGCCACATGGAGATGGGTCATCTCCCCACTCTTGGCTTCTCTCCTCCTTTCTAAAAGTCTGGCCCCACCTATCTTTTTCATTGTCCAATCACTGTCCTTGTCTTCTCTTGTGCCTGCCCTTTCTGTATATCAACCACAACACAAGAGGAACCAATTCTCACATATGCCAGCTTTTGTTTGGTAAATCTTTCTCCCAAGTTTATTGGTCAATAAAAGTCTAAAGCCTGTGGTTGGGCAGTAGATAGAAGTAGAGGGGTTTTCAGTTTCCTGGCTATGGGTCACAGGTAGAGATAGGAGGCAAGAAGAAAATAGAAGGAGAGAGAAAGAAGAGGTCATGGGCTATAAGCATGTGGCTAGGAGAATCAGCAAGTAATGGGGGATATATGGCTGTATGTAAATTAGAATATCTCAAAAATCTGCCCACTCGAGGCTTACATTTTATAAACAAAATACCTGGATTATGTATCTTTTATACTGGCTAGCTAGAATGAGTAATTCCTTTTACAGCACATAGCCAATCTACCAATCTACTGTGTACAGCAAAGTTTCATTAAATTCCAGAAGTCTTTTCGGAGCTTGTCATATCAGATTTACTATTAGGAAATAAAAGATTATTCTAACAGACTTTGCCTTAAGTAAAAATATTCCAGAATTAACTGTATTTGTTTTTCTTGTTGTATACAGTTGGGCATTGTTTGCCAGGAGTATGTGGGTTGAGAAATGCACCCTTAGTGTCTTAGTTAGGGTTTTACTGCTGTGAACAAACACAAGCTAGCCACCAAGGTCTATTACCTTATTTTGCCACTTCCTGAGGCTGACTACCAAGGTCCAGCTATCAAAGTATTAAAGTCCAGCATCCAGCAATCAAAAGCTCCTGTTGGCTCACCTAATTAACATGTCCAATTAAAGTTGAATGCTTCATGCTAACACAGGGTTTCCCATTTTGCTTTTATAAACCACCATTAAACTAGATGCCATGTCTGACTCCTCTCTATCCAGAGGGAGTCGGATTTTGACCATGTGTGCTGCCCCCCACCCAGAGGTGGGGCAGACAAATACCCCTTCCCCTCTCCCTTGTTCCCTTCCCCTCCTCCCTTGTCCTCTGTCTCCTGTCTTTGTCTCCATTTCCTGCCCTTTGTCCCACTGGGGGAAATAAATCTCCTTTGTGCTAAGAATTGGCCTTGGAGTGTCCGGAGCTAATACCAGTTCCTACAATGAAGATACATTTAAAAATGTTTCAGCAGATGGGAATGCTGGTTAGTGGTAACACTTGCATAACTTGTACAGTGCCCTGGGTTTGATTCCCAACATCACAGATGATTAATTATAGTGATGAAAATGTTTCAAAGCAATAGCATAAACATCCTTACTGTAATTTGAAAAAATGAAAAATTAAAAAAATTCAAATGCACATGCCTTAATTTTAAAATACGTCAACTTTTTGTTTAAAGAGCATAATAAATTTAATGTGTATTTTTATTTCTTGAGTACCACAAATTTTATTTCAATCTGACTTTTCCTATAGAATAAGCAAATGGAACAAATTTGGACATTTTGCAGAGTATGTGGACAGTGATATTTGTCACATCATATAAAATGTTACTGTCAGTATACTTAGAGTTATGTATTATCTAAATACTTCAGTGCATTTTTTCCTGGTCATTTTTTTAAATGTTGGTGGAGCATATAGGCTTTATAAAAACATTGTGAGAGCTGGGCATGGTGGCACATGCCTTGAATCACAGCAGAGACCTCATGGGAAGAACAACATTATCAACCAAACAAACCCTTCAAAACTCCCATGGAGTAAAACATCAACCTTGGTGCACACTTTGAGAGACATATTGATCCAGTTGCATGTGTAGCTAACAATAGCAGTGTCTGGCATCAATGTGAGAAGAGGCTTTTGTTCCAGGAAGGGCACATTTTCCCAATGTAGAGGAATGCCAAGGCAATGGGGTGGAGAGGGTGAAAAGGAGGGAGTGCACCCTTGGGAAGGCAAATGGAGGAGGAGGAATGGGAGCAGGGCGGAGCCAAGGGATAACATCTCAAATGTAAATACAGAGTATCTAATAAAAAAAAAAAAAAAAAACTATTAGTAAGAAAAGAAAGTATTACGAGTCTCAAATAGCCATTTTTTAAAGAAATTTGGGAAAAAACAATAATCTGCTTTACAAAATTTAATTACTTTGGATTAAGCCTGTGAGATGGTAGTTGATATGGAATGTTGGTAGTTAAGACAATATAATTTTTACTGTAAAGTCAATGAAAGGAAAAGCAGTGTTGTTGTGGTGGTTTCTTCCCTTAAAGAGGTGTCTTGTTTTCTGATTAGAGCTTGGCAAGCAATGGGAACATATCCACCAGGATTTCGTTTTTACCTTTGCATGTGTGTTGTTAACTAGTTGAAGGTGAATAAAAAGCAGGCAATCTAAAAGGAAAGGGGGTGAAAGAAAGATAATTTTGAATATTGCAAATTTCCCGTGGATACTTAAGAGAAGCAAGCAGGGTCATTGCCTCTGTTGGCTATGATCAGGACAGGGTGATTTTAACTTCTATTTCTGACTGTACCCACCCACTCATTTGGGGAAAATTATAATTTTTAAATGTTTTTCACCATGCAAGTTTATTAATTAATAGTTATCAGGTGCTTGGAAGACTGTAGAGGAAGTTATCCTCTTTGTATGTTGCATTAAAATGTCTGCAGTAGAAATTAAGTCTTTGGGATGCCCAGATACCAAGCTATGTGAGGCATAGCTACTGTCTGAAACATGACCTTTGAAATACTTGGAATTTGAAGAACAGGATATGTGGTTTATATTATAATTAATTTTAGAGCAATATATGACAAAGTAATTTTTTCCTATTTGTTTTCTAAACTCTGAGTGTGTTCAAAGTTGAAAGCAAAGGACAAAAGCTTCCTTTGTTCATGACATCAGATTTCAGTGTGTTTTTCTGAAATTGCTAGTAGCTTCTAACCAATGCTTCATTTTTTTATTGGTTATCAAACATTATTTTGGTATTATTTCTATATAAAAAGCCTTAAGAAGACCAGTATAATTTTATTGTATTAAGCAAAAGGACATAATTGTACAGCTAAAATATACCTTCATTTTTATTTGTATATGGTTTTCTAGAAATTACAGGATATAAAGACTTTTTTAAGTCAAGGTTAAATGTTGAGTAAAAGCTTCTGCCTAGGTTTGAAACATGATTAAATAAAATAGCAAAAGCCCCTAGTCAGCTGCATCATGACAGGGAAAACAAGAATACTATATAGTAATTGAACCTCAGTTTCAAAAACAATCTTTCCCAGAAGTGGTACCATTTGGCATCAAGAACAATAGTAGGAACTGTACGGTATATACAGATGGATTTTCCTATAAAACATGAGACCATGAAAGCTAATCTGTTTCAAAGAACCAGACATGTGACATTTCCAGATCTGTAATGGAGCCCTACAAAAGTTTAAGACACAGTTTCTCTTTAAAAACTGAACCCAGGGCAGGAGGTGGTTGTCATGGTTACCCAGACGCAGGCATCACTTTCATGGCCTCACAAACCCCTCTGCATCGTCTCCTGTTCTTCCCCGCCTCGCAGATCGAAACTATTAAAGATTAGAAACTTAACTGCAGGTTTGGTTGTATAGCTCTGTAACCCCAGTGGCAGGAAGGATAAATCAAGGTCACCTTGGGTTACATATAATCCTGACCGAAAAATAAATGGATGCAATCGTGCTAAAGAAACAGGAAGGCTGGGGATATCACTTAGGGGCAGATTGCTCTGTATGTGTGAAGCCATAGGTTCAATTCCCCAATGGCATAACTCATAAAAAGAAAGAAGTGGCCTGTTGTGCTTCTGCTACAGACTGCTATGGATTCCTGACAGGTTTTGAAAATGCATCAAGAGCAAGGTTTTCTCTTTCCCCATGCTTGTGTGTGTGTGTGTGTGTGTGTGTGTGTGTGTGTGAGAGAGAGAGAGAGAGAGAGAGAGAGAGAGAGAGAGAGAGAGAGAGAGAGAGAGAGAGAGAGACGGACTGAAATGATCCTCCAGCCTCTGCTAAACAGCAGTAGGCATGAGCCCTCACACCTGGGTGTTTAATGGTGGTAAAGGATTATCTGTTTAACTTAGAACAGTCCTCCCCTGTTTTCTTTGTCCATTACAGGAAGAATCGATATGTGGTTCCTAATTTAAATAGAGTATAAAGAATACACCCAGGCTGGAGAAATGGCTCAGTGGTTAAGAACACTGATTGCTCTTCCAGAGGTACTGGGTTCAAATCCCAGAAACCACATGGTGGCTCACAACCATGTGTAATGAGATCTGATGCCCTCTTCTGGTGCATCTGAAGACAGCTACAGTGTACTCATATATAATAAATAAACAAATCTTTAAAAACAAACAAGAAGACTACATCTATAAAAATGGCTAATGAAAAGGCCTTGTTGAGTGCCACAGGAGTGCAGTTAATTTGTGTTAGCAAAGGATGAATTGAAGGGGGAGCAGAAAAGTACACGGGCTGGTAATTATATACTAAAGTAACAACAAGTCTGGGCCAAAGATGTGGATCTGAGAACACTGGTGGCTCTGCTCTAAGAAAGCATGTTGGCTTTGGGGAGAGCGGAGGACCTAGCCTGCGGCTAATTACACTGGAGATTGGGGAGAAGAAAAGGGAAGGAAAGGTTCACATGGAACTAACTAGAGAGCTCAGAAATAGAAATGGCAGCACTTTCAAATCCAAGGAAAAGAGGGACTTTGGAAACGTGGTTAAATTTTTTTAAAAAGTGGAGAAAATTAATACTCAAAAACTAGATCTTTGGATTCAGCCTGGAAGAGGTTCTTGGAATATGATTGGCAGAGTGAGATTTTCTAAAGCCAAGCACAGACTTTTCTGAACCTAAACATGTCATGTTACATGGCAAGGGGGTGAGGTAAGGTTTTGGGTGAATTTAAAATTGCTAATCAGATCTATGCTGTATTGTCTGAGTGTCCCCATCTAGTCAACAGATTCTTAGGGTGGAAGAAGAACAGAGGAAGGAAGGGGCTGCATTGCATTTTTCATCACTGTGTCAAAGTACTCAGCAAGACTTTAGAAGGAAATGCTTATTCTGGCTTATATTTGAGAGTACAGCTGCTCATGGTAGCACCATGGGAGGAGAGGGGCCATGAGACACCTTGTCCACACTAAGGAGGCAGTGATGCTGGGGTCAGAAACAGGACTGGAGGGACAAGACCTGCATACTAGGGACCCACTGTCTCCAGTTTTGCTTAGGGGCTGTTTCTGGCCTTGGATAGACTTATTGGCCATCTGAAGCAATATGGCCATTGTGAGAAAAGGAGAGCAGTGGACAGATAATAGACCCCCCACTTCTGAGCAACAGTCCAGTTGTTACTATAGCAACACTAAATGGAAAATATTAATAGCGAAGTACTTGTTGTGTGTGACATACCATTGTACTTTGCCATGTTTTCCTTCTTATAAGGTTTAGATTAAATTAATTCTCATAGCTTTCTGGTGCAAACACACTGTTCTCCAGATGGAGACTGGAAGACACACGGTCTTCTTGCCCAAGGTAACACCAGGGCAGAGTCAAACAAGAATGGGTGAGATCTTTTATGTTCCTGTTAACTATGAGAGCTGTGTATCCTTTTTGAGATTGCAGTTGAGACATTACAGAGCATTTAAATGAACAGAATATACAAAAAATTGTGTAGTTGCTTAGATTCAAAAGTTATTCTCCAACCTAGAAGCTCTTTGCAATTGACACTTACTGGGGAAGAGGTCAGTATCATCCAAAATGACATCAACCACAGGAGCAGTTGACTGCTGCAAAACAAAGCTCCACATCTTTCTGTGTGCTTTTTTGTCTGGATTCAGTTCAGGATTTTTTGTTTTGTTGAGTTTTGTTTGTTTGTTTTGTTTTGATAAATAACATGAAGTTAGGTAGGTAGGAAAGTGGGAAGAATCTAAAAGGGATTGGGGGAGGGGGGATATAATCAAAATGTGTATAAAAAATAGAAAGTAATGAAAAACTTGTCAACATAGAGACCTGAGATAAGAGAGGCACCTAACATTCAATGGGAGTGACCTTAGCTGTGGCTCACAGCATTAGGGATTTGGAATCTGAAGAGCTTACCTCCCACAGCCAGGCAGGAACCCTGGTGGAGTGATAGAGACATCAACCCACCCACAAAACTTTAAACCCAAAATTTATCCCGTCTATAAGAAATGCAGGGACAAAGGTGGAGCAGAGGCTGGGGGAATAGCCAACCAATAACCAGCCCAACTTGAGACCCATTCCATAGACAAGCACCAATCCCTGACACTATTAATGATACTTTGTTATGCTTGCAGACAGGAGTCTAGCATGGCTGACCTCTGAGAGGCTCCACCCAGCAGCTGACTCAGACAGATGCAGACAGCCACAGCCAAACTGGTTGGAGCTTGGGGACTCTCATGGAAGAATAGGAGGAAGGATTGCAGGATCTGAATGGGATAGGAGGGAGCTCCACAGGAAGACCAAGAGAGTCGACTAACATGGACCCTTTGGGCTCTCAGAGTCTGAACCACCAAACAAAGAAAAAACACAGGCTCCAGCTCATTTGTAGCAGATGTGCAATTTGGTCTTCAAGGGGGGTCCTGAACAACTGGAGTAGGTGCTATCCTAGAAGCTGTTGCCTGTACCTGGGATATGTTCTTCGAGCTGACCTGCCTTCTCTGACCTAAGTAGGCAGCCTCACAGAGACTTGAAGTGCCAGGGTTGGGAGATGGAGGAAAGACTGAGGGATGGGGTGACCGGGAGCCGGGTAGTGAGCAGAATGTAAAGCCACTAAGTTAAAAAATAATAATAATAATAAAGAAAATGAAATTTAAAAGTTGTCAACATCAACCAGGTTTTGTTTCTCTGCTTGTGTGCGCGCGCGTGCGTGCCTGTGTGTGTGGTGGGATGAAATCATTTGTTAGTCGTAGGCTTCATTTTTTAAATCTAATAAATACTGTATTAAGAAGCCTTTGACATATTTGTCTGCACAGGACGCACATATAAGAGAAGACGAGTGATGTGTGAAAGAGTCAAATTAGATTAAATACTTAATGACTAAGTTTTATGTACGGAATTTTGTTCTAGTAGGTTATCTTTTGCATATAGTTAACTTCAGAAGTAACGTGCAAAACACCCCCTTGTAAACCAACGAATTTGTTACTTAAACTGTGTGTGTGTGTGTGTGTGTGTGTGTGTGTGTGTGTGTGTGTATGAGAGCACTCTAAACCAAACCATAAACCTAGCTCTAACAAGGTGCAAGAGGAAGCGTGGGAGGCGGGACCCGGAAGAAGAGGGTGGTCTCAGGATATGGCCCGCGGCCAACGGCCCGGTGGATGCTGGGAATTGTAGTTCCAGGCAGCCAAGGTATTCCAAAGCAGGGCCCGTGGAGAGCCTGACTGGTTCCCTGAGCCTCCGGGGCGGCTTCGCCAGAACGCACTTCCGCGGCCACGGAGGGAGACCAGGAGACGCTGCTCCGAGTGGGCGAGCGCTTTGCCCGGGCCGTGAGGAACCGGTAGGTGTGGTCACGAACGCTACCGTTTCGGAGTGTTTTTGCGAGTAGTTGAAGGTGTTGCTTGAAACGGCGAAGTGGCGGCGACTCGGCATTTTTAACGTTGCCCACATGGGTGGATGTGGAGAGTGGCCGAGGAGGTATTTGGTACGGCGTTTAAAAACCGTTTCCCTGCCTTCCGAGGAGTGTGGAAACCCGGAGGAGCCGCGTTGCCCGGGCAGCGGAGGGCTGGGGGCGGGGGTGTGAGGCGCGAGTTGCTATTTCCGACCCCGCGGCTGACGGAGCTGGTTGTGTAACGCCGACCTGCCCGCGCTCCCCACGCACCGGGCTGGGGTGGGCTCGCGGCGAGCGTGCGGGGCGGACTCACGCCATTGGCTGGGCGCCGCCGCCCCCCTCCGTCCCCCGTTCCCCTGCTCGGCCGCTCGGGGTCTCCTGAGGACGCGGCTCCCACCGGGGCGGGGGCGGCCGCGCGGAGCTGGCCGAGCTGCTTCTGCTGACACCCCCAACACTGCCCAAGCCTGCAAAGGGGCCAGTCTCCACGTCCGAGAACTGCCACGCTAGGTGACCTCACTGGAAAAGGTTGCCCAGGGGGTCCGATTGGTGTCAGATGAGCCCTTCTGACTTGGAAGCTGGATGACAACTCAAGAGTCTTAGATGGGAGGTGGGGATGGGAACCAGCACCCAGGCCACATCTTGCATAATTACTGTAACAGGGCCGGTGATAAACGCCGAGATCCAGGAAGCTCCCGGGCGTTTATGAGTTTTCACTCATCCTACCTGTGTGAGTTAAACTGTATTTAAAGAGGAAGTCGCTCCTCTTTAGAGATAAGAAAAACATACCAAATGGCAGGTTGAGCCTAGGGCAAGATACCTTACTTTATAAACTAAAACGGACGTACTGATTGCAAATTTTAGGTTGTACAATGCAGATCAGTTTTGTCTGGTTTTATTGTAAATACTGTTTTTTAAGCATTTTAGAAATTAGTGCATTTCTTTGCATTCCAAGACAACCGTATAGTGCCTTTATTGCCCTTGTTATGTCATGATAGGCAGGAGCTGAATCTTTAAAAAAAAAAAATCCATTAATTTTTTTCTTAGATTTCTAACCCAGTAAACTGGTTTTTTATTTTTAGCGGTAATTATCCTGAACTTTCATATCACAAAACAAAGAGTTGGTTTTCTTTTGAGGCTCACATCTAATAGCGAATATAAGAGTAGATTATCTGTGCTATTTTTGCTGTTTTTGTTTTTTCGTGGTGCTGGTGTTTGAACAGAGGGCCTTCTGCACGATGGCCAAGCATTCTAGCACTGAGCTACACTCCAACCTTAAACTGTCTTTTTGAAAAACTTATTGTCTCCCTGTTTTGCTGTAGCATTTTATTAAGTCTCGAGGATTACTGCTTTTTTTTTTTTTTTTTTCTAGTTACATGTGAATTAAAATGGAGTTTAGAGAGAAGGACTGTAGTCATTTGGAGTATTTCTTTTTCTACTTGGTAGGTCCAGATTATCTCTTCTTTGTGTGCAGATGAGCTTCTGTTTCATCTGAGTTCACTAAGCTGATTTTGGAGGACAGGTACACTAACGGGTAAGTGTGTCTCCTGATTATATAATGTTTCTGCTGTCTGCATCAGGAATACTGCTTTTTTTTCTCCTCAGCAAAATAACAGTGTAGGACCTTTGTGGCCACAGAGATTGATGATTACAGTTTCCAAGAGCATCCAAATTAATAGGTAGAAGGGATGGCCAATGTTAGCATCAAAAATTAATTTAGTGGCTATGAAACATATATTGTTTTGTTAGTGATTCCTTGGAATTGTCCCTGAAAAAAATTACAATGGTTTTGAGAATTCCAAAAGCTCTTAGCCACTATTTCTGCATCAGCTTTCTTTGAACTCTCTTCAAAGCCAGATAATTCTTTGAGAATATTTTTATTCAAAATGATACCATCGATTACATTGATGTACCAAACTCTGGGACAGATGACAAATGTGGAGTCACTGTTTTGGAACAGAGTATTTAGTTTGGCCAGTAACCATGCCAAAATGAAAGTTCTGTCATTATTGCTAGATAAATGTTTCTTTCATTTTACAAAACTGGAGAGACTTTTTGGCCAATAAGGAGCAGAAACAGGCACATATTCTAGACACAAGCCTGAGTGTTTCAGAGACAAGGGTGTGGTGATCTCTCCCAAGTGAAATGAATTCAGCTTAACGTTAAACCACGTTTATAATTTTCTCTGTGTCATAAGCTAGATTCCTGTGGACTAGTTATGTATTGACTCCTTCAGTCAATAAGTAATGAAATGTTCTCTCTATGGGTCAGTAGGAAATACAAGGAGCAAAACAGGGATCACTGTCCTGAAATTCACAATCTGTTGGGAAAGAACAATATATGAACAAGGAATTGTAAACGTTTTCTCTGCTACCAAAGAAAAAGTAAAACAGTGCTGTTCATATCATGCAGCCGGTGATGGAGGGGGGCAGTGAACAGAAAGGGCGGGGGTTAGCTAGGTCTCCCCAGCCCTGGGATTGGATATCAGTTAAAGAATATGGTGGGACTGAGAAAGTTCTTAAAGGGCCGGAGAGCTGGCTTAGAGTTTAGAGCACTTGATACTCTTTCCGAGGACCTGTTTGGTTCCCAGCACCTCGTGGAACCTCACAACCATCTCTAACTCCAGTTCCAGAGGACCTGACACCCTCTTCTCACCTCAGACACTGCGTGCATGTGATACACAGACACGCATGCAAGCATAACTTCCATACCCAGAGAACACAAGTAAATCTTCGAAGACAGTAGTCGGAAGAACACCATGTGGCCTAGCTCTTAATTAGATTAAAAAGTGGAAAGTTTGGAAAGTTAAATGGAGTTTAAGTTTGGGAACGTTAAACAGTGCGGTCACATTAGAGCTGGATAAGGTAAGAGAGTGGCATGTGAGAGGCTGAGAATGAGGGGAGAGCCAGGGGGTGTGCACTGTGGGGAGGGCTCTTGGGGATTTTAGAGACTTCGTTATTCAGGAAGTGGGAAGCTATTGAGTAGAAAGAAGGGAAATGACAGATCTGCATCTCAAAGAATTATTCCGGATACAGAATTCACCAGCATAGCACAAGAGTCTCGAATTTGAACGAGCCTTAATCTGGAAGTTGGCAATATTTTTGTGGTTGTCATTTTAACACTAAATATATCATTTCGTGTCATTCCCTTATCACCCTGCGAGACGTTATCTCACTAGTGGGATGAGCCTTACTATCAAATTATAGATATGGAGAGTAAATAACAGGGTAAAAGGTGAAATGAGCAACGGAAGTTACAGGGTGCTAAAAAATTAATCTCAGCACTAGGCTTGAACCTAAAGATTTGAGATCACTAGTATTCTTTTTCTACAACACAGTTCATGGTATTTTTGCTGACTATAAAACTTTAAGTTCTTGAGAGTTTAACTGAGCATGTGTCACCATCGCAAAGTTCAGAGAAGTAATGTGAAAATCAGCATCACCTTTGAAGGAAGCTATAAATATATAAATACACTAGGCACTGAAATAAATGCTGGTCTACCCATGCTCATTAATATTGTGTGATTGTCTGGGTTATGGATTGCAGGAAAATATTAATAAGAAAGCAGTATGTGCTGATTCTGTCCCTCATTGCCTTTGGGTTGCAGGAGTCAGTGGCATAGGACAGGCTGTTTGGAGAGACACTGACTACTTTGAAATTGTGAGTATTTGTTCCCATCTCTGAAAACAAGAGTGAAATTGTCATGGAGTTAGGAGTATGAGCGTGTTTGCTGAAGGAGTCTTGAAGCTTTAAAAGAAACCGGAATAACTTTTTTCTTACCGCTCCATCTTTACCTAACCCAGGGCAATAACTTTTTAATAAATGGTTTACTGGCTTGTGTTGCTTAATATAATAATAGTGATCCCTTAATACACGGTAATTATACAGTTGATTAACCATCAGTATTTTGAATCTGCATGAAACAGCATATTTTTATTAACACTAGAGCAGTGTTCTTTCAGGGCATGTTTCACATGCATCACACGCTACAAATACTTGTTGCATGACTGACTTCTTAGTCATAGCTGTTTCTTTGTCTGGCCTACATTTGTGAATACATTGGATGGCCTTGGCACATGGCCCACTTCTCATTCATTTACTCCTAAAATGATTTGTATGCCAGGCACTATGCAAATTGCTTGCCGTATATGGGGGAAGCAGGTCAAAAAAAGAACTGGGACTGAACTGTGGAGCTCGGCATCAGCAAGCATTTCTAAGGCAAGTGTTTTGAAACCTGCACCAAGGTGTTAGCTCTGAACCAGTCTTTGGTGCTAAAATTTAGCAAGAAAGGTAGATTTTTTTTCCAATTTGCATGAAAACTAACCTATATTCTTGCAATTCTGAAAATTTTCTGGAACAGTTACAACTTCTAATACAAAACTATTCCTAATTTATATGGCTGTACAACATGATATTGTTTTCTACAGAACATTGTGTTTGCTTGCTTTGTGCTTAGCTTCTTAGCATTTCACCATGATTATCTTTCTGATCCTGACTTCCTGAGAATGTTCCTGTACCATCTCAGTAGAGAATATTTGATTCTGGAAAAAAATGATGGGATTCTGTGAACATCATGATATAAAAGTCACTCAACCTCACCCCTTCTTGCTTTGAACATCAACAAAATAAATGTACCCCTAAAAGTTGTCTGCTCTGTTGCCTCATGGTGGAAAATCTGTTCAAGTAGTGCTTTGTAAACTCTGGAGAAAATTAAATCTGAGTCAGATACTGCTTTGTAAAGTTAACCATAGATGGGAAGAGAATACATCTGTGCAATTCGAGAAGAGAGAAAGGCTGTGCTGTTTTTCCGTAACAATGGCCAAGTGCTCTGAAGGTGTTCTACTTCAGAATCTGCATTCATCTTACACTAACATTAATACCTTTACATGTATCAAGTGCTAGAGACTTCCCTAAAAAAAAAACTGAGTCACATGAAATCATGCAGAAGGTAGGTAAGCAGAAATTCCAGGGCCTTTTGTTCTCCTGTTTGACTGGTTGGCTGCAAAATGAACCTATTGCACTTGGAATAATTTCTTAGAGCGCCAGCATTATATCAGTGAGATGAGCTTGCTTTTTCTTATGTAGCAGCCACCCAGTAACTGCTGCTCAAACCACTCCAGTGTGCCAAGTACTGAGCGCTAGTCAGGCCGACAAGACGGTTGCTCGTAAATACCCAGTACTCACTTTCCACAGTGTTTCATGTGTATTCTGAGCACGTGACATTGCATTAACTCATTGGATCCATGAGGGAAAAAAAGCCCTGTGAGGTAGGCACTACTTTCTTAGCCAGTTTGCAGACAAGGAGAAAAGGCACAGGGACTGTCTGTCTGTCTGTCAGCCAGGTCGAGAGGCAGCTCTTAATATCCAGCTACCCTGTCATGCTCCTCCATGCCTTTGCTTTGGCAGAACACTCACCTGCAGCTTGGGTCTCACTTCACAGTTGCCTGAGGTTGTAGAGCCTGTAGCCAATAGTGTCCTAGCCCTTGCCATAATTTGAATAATTTGTGCTTTTTTCCCTGGCTGCCTGATACTCAGAGCGGCCCGTATACGTATGCTGAGGGAATATTGACAACCGATTTTAAATTTTAGGTGCAGTGTTACTCTCTTTAATTTTGAAGAAAAGTGATGATGGCTAAGAATTTTAGTTGCTGTGTGATAAATTGATGACAAAGCACATGTGTGCACTTGATCAGGGACATATATGTTAATATATACATTATAATATATATTCATATTGTACAAGGGGGAAATGGGAGTTTCCATCTCCTTCCTTCCTCCCTTCCTTCCTTCCTTCCTTCCTTCCTTCCTTCCTTCCTTTCTTCCTATTGGGATGTGTGGTGGTGCAGGGTCTGGTCTAGAGCTCAATTTAGAGACCAGGCTGACCGAAACACACTGCAGTCCTCCTGCCTCAGAAGTGATAGGATTGCATTAGCCAGCTCCCTCTCTGCACTGGCATTTCCTCTGTGAATGTGCTGCCTGTTGGTGGCAGCTCTGGCTGTGCCCTCCTGCTGTGCCTGATTTTCCCTCTGTGTGTCATCCCCCAGATTGAGCGTAGTGCTCAAGCCCTCCTGCCATGGGCTGCCGAGATGTCCACGCAGCCACAGTCCTGTCCTTCCTGTGCGGCATTGCCTCTGTAGCAGGCCTCTTTGCGGGGACCCTACTTCCCAACTGGAGGAAGCTGCGGCTGATCACGTTCAACAGAAACGAGAAGAACCTGACTATTTACACAGGCCTGTGGGTGAAGTGTGCCCGGTACGATGGGAGCAGTGACTGCCTTATGTACGACCGAACTTGGTACTTGTCAGTTGACCAGCTGGACCTGCGTGTCCTCCAGTTTGCCCTGCCTCTCAGCATCCTGATCGCAATGGGTGCCTTGCTGCTCTGCCTGATTGGAATGTGTAACACAGCCTTCAAGTCCTCTGTGCCTAACATCAAACTGGCCAAGTGTCTGGTCAATAGCGCAGGCTGCCACCTGGTGGCTGGACTCCTGTTTTTCCTGGCAGGTACCGTGAGCCTCTCTCCATCCATCTGGGCCATCTTTTACAACAGCCATCTCAACAAGAAGTTTGAGCCTGTCTTTACCTTTGACTATGCAGTATTTGTCACTATTGCTAGCTCAGGGGGTCTGTTTATGACTGCTCTCCTGCTGTTTGTTTGGTACTGTGCATGCAAGTCTTTGTCCTCTCCTTTCTGGCAACCACTGTACTCTCATCCTCCGGGGATGCACACTTACTCACAGCCCTATTCATCACGGTCCCGCCTCTCTGCCATTGAAATCGACATTCCAGTAGTTTCACATAGCTCTTAACAGAGATATAATTAACTGTTCAAAGAGTGTCTTGTAGCCTCACAGCCCCCTGCATAACGAGCCTTCTAGGACCAGTGTATATTTTTCCCTTGTTCCTTACCAGTTAGTGGAGCCAAATTTGTATATCTTGGTAGAATGAAATGCTGCTAGATTTCATGAGGTACATATTACATTCTTCTAAATGTGAAACATTCCTTTTATCTTGCTTCTAAGACTAAGGGTCTTTAGCCTCCTTGTTGATGTCTGATCAATTACTTACGTGATAACGACTGAGGTGATGAAGACAGCGTATTGATCAATGCTGTTTGATCCTTACCTTCAGGTTGTGCATTGTCTCCAATGACTTAAAAGTGAAAGGGGCAGTTTCAGACTTAAGGAATCTCAATGAGATAAGGCTAGTACTTTATCTTCTCTCTACCAGCTTGACGGTATAATTTCGTTCTCTCTTGGAACTAATTGAATAGGCATCAGTATACTGAAGATTACTATCTTCTACCTCATTTCAGTGAAAAGTAAAACACATTTTAAATGATGACAGAGTAAGGCTAACCTTTAAATATGGTTAACATTTGACTTCTTTGTTGGTTTCACATAAGGTCTTGCTGTGTAGCCCTGGCCGACCTAGAGATTACTCTGTAGACCAGTCTGTACTCCAGCTTTTTTTCGTCCTCCCGATTGCCTCCTGAGCACTAACTTCGGGCGTGCCCAACTACATGTAGCGCCCTATAAGTATATTGCTAGAGTTGAAAATGTGTCAAGAAGACAGTATGTTGCTTCATTTGAAGCAAGAATCCCTTTCCCTCAGTCAGGTAGAGCTCATGTGCTGTACAAGCTCTTAGTGCCTAAGACAAATGAGTAACAGGTTGTTAAAGCCAAATGGTTGTCTTTTAGACACAAATGGTAGGGCACGGGAGTCTGTTCTCCAGTGTCAGCGCCAAAATTCATTTTGTGGCTACTATTTGAGTAGTAGCTGTATTCTTTTGAGTTCCTGCTTTAGGACTATTTGTTTCTAACACTTCTTAGCACTTGAGTAAGTCCTTTAGAAGGAGAAGTAGCCATTTCTGTGTAGGACTTTTGATCTAATATACCTGGTAACCAGTAGACAGCCTGACATGTATGGTAAGTAGCTGGTAAACTTGTCAAGCATTGGCCCAGGAATGTATTTCACCTGAAACATGTCTTTCTGACACAGCCTATAGCACATCGCTGTCCATAGCCTGGCACTGGAAGTCCACTTTAGTTAGGTCTCCTCCCATAGCTCACACGCTGTAATAACGGACTCAGATCATGAGAATGGGCAAGAAAGGAGAGAGATTAAATTATACCCGTTCTACCTCTGAAACTAAGACGGTACATTAAAGGAGGACAACCTTTAAAAGCATCTCTTCTGGTATGATATCAAATGGATAAAACTATGTTAGTACTAATGTCCTACTTTGACATTGAGGAATGTTGGGTCTTAACTCTTAGGAATTTGAGCTGCTCATTAGTTCTCATAATGTCCACTTACTAGCATTATGTTTGTAAGGATTGTGGTATATTATGGTTACAGATTTTTATAAGTAGCTGATTTTATGGTAACAGTTTATGATGCCTCTTTTGCAAATCTGAGTATTTCTCTAGAGATATGTAGTACTTTTCCCTAAGTCCAACACTACTTTGTAAATCCAATTATATACTTTTTGAATACTGTCAATACAAAGCATGTACAACTATTGGGTTTTTTTCTTTTAATTATGGCTTCTAAACTTTTTCACCTCTGGTTCTTCTCATTCATAAATAAAGCTGAGTGTTGGCCATTCCAAGACAATGGCTTCTGGAATTTTGAGATTAATGTTAGTTTTTTCCCCTTTGTTAATTAATTAGTCTTAGTTCTTCTCTCACTAAACTGTTTTCAGAAGAATTAAGAATTCCACCATGCTTTGGTGTTAGTCTAAAGGGATAAAAGTAGGGCCATGTGTAGTGGCTTTTGACTTTAATACCAGCATTCAGGAGGCAGTAGAAGGTACTCTCTGGGAACTCTGGTCTTCAGAGCAAGTTTCAAGCCAGTCAGAGCTACACAGTGAGAACCTGTCTTTTAAAGAAAAAATTAGGGAAAAAAAGTGAAGTCAGCAGTGAGAATACGAAACAGTGTTCAGCTCACAGGATTGTAACTGCAGACATTAAGCTTTCTTATAAGAATCTTTTGGCATTGTCTTCTATAGCCTCCAATTACTAATTGTTATAAATTCTCTCAGGAAGAGAAACAGCTGTTTCTGTATTATCTTTTTAGTGTTCCAGATTGGGCATAAATCACTGTTTTTTTTTTTTTTTTTTTTTTAAGCCATCAAAAGAAAGCATATATTTACAATCTTTTTGAGTCACTTGAGCACTCCTGGGGCTGTTCTTGAGATGGGGTGGATAACTTCCTTTGTTGCTAAAAAGCTGTTGATTTTAGAGGCCTTTTAAGAGCCAGTTTAGCAAACAGCCTTGAATGTGAGATGGCTTACCGAATTTGTGTTGCCTAGCTTTGGGAGAAGAATAAATCTAAGGTCCCGAGTTCACCCCACTTGTACATACGCCCTGTGATGGATAGTGTGTGCTGTAAAACCACAAGGTTACAAACCTCAGTGGGTGTGCTCTGCTGCCTCGTGTTTATTAAAAGATGTATTTTTACAAGTTTGTCTCTGTGCTTTTCTCAGCTTTTCGGTAAAATATTTTGGAAAAGTTTGTATTGTGTATGTCAATGGAATAAGGCACTCATACAGATGGTAGATGCGGAGCTAGGGCCGCTGCAGAACACGTCCTTCCTCTACATGATCACACCCTCTCTTCAATGGGCTTTTTACCAGTCCACAAAAGAGCACTCAATAAAGTTGGTCAAATTTCCCTCCATCAGTGAACTGTTGTGGGTAGGCTAGTGATTGGGAATTTGAAACTTTCCTTATTCAAAGTGAAAGGCTTACAGGAAAGTACTATCAACACTAAAGCCTGTGATGAACCTTTCCTTTGGAATTACAGCCATCTACAACCATTCCAGATAAGAACTGCCCCACTGAAACTCGTGGGTTTGTGAAGGACTATTACGTGGCAGAACCATATGTTGCACCCAAAATTAGAAACAGCTTCAAATTGAGCATCGAGTGACACTAAAGTGTACTAACTCAGAGTCTGCATCCAGCTCTGCAAATGCTAGAGAGATATTTTATGCTGACCACATCACAGAAGTCTGGGCTTTAGCCAGAAATGAAGATCATTTGCATTCATTAGCTAAAGTGTGCATAAGGCTATTTCAGGGTTGGGGCCGGATAGCACACTTGCCATAGGAAAGAAAATGCTCTGAGAGCCATGGAGGTGGATTGATTACACAGCAGCCAACTCAAGGCCCTCCCACAAGCCGAGTCTGACACGCTGAGCAGCACAATGAATAACAGCAGTGGGCTTGCAGCTCATTGAGTAAAGTAATTAAGTGATCATACTGATAGACATGACAGCAAGTCACTTACACTTTAAAAAGTACCAAAAAAAATGGAAAGGAAAGGAAAAAACAACTGAGAAATCAAGATAGGCCACTGTCATCTTTAAATGGGGCTCTCTCTTCCCATATGTTGCTATTTTGTATTTTTGTGTATATGAGTGTCTTCCCTGTTACCACTTGCATTCCCAGAGCCTTCAGAAGCCTGAAGAAGGCATCAGATAGTTGGTTTGGAACTGAAGTTACTGATAGTGGCACGTAGGTGTTGGGAATCCAGCTAGGGTCCTCTGGAAAAATAGCCAGTGTTCTTAACTGCTGAACCACTAGTCCAACCCCTGCCTTATTCTCTGTCTTTTGCACATTTATAGTATATAATCTCGTGAAGTAGAAAGACCAGAAGCCTGCCACAGACCTGGCAGCCCTCCTCTCTGGTAAGCAGGTGTCTGGAAGGCTCACTTTGTCCTTTGTTGGCAAACACTATTCAAACAAGGCTATTCCTTGTGAATTCCAAACTCACAGAGACCTGCCTCCCTCTGTCCTCCTAGGTGTGATTAAGGGGTACCAGAACACCAGGTTTCTGGCTGCTGCTTTAAAAGCTCCAAGGTAGCAGTGGCCAGGTGGTGGTCCCTGAGAACAAACTGTATTCATTGCTTCCCAATACACTGAGGAATGACATATTGGTAGCCTCACATTGGCTGTGGTAGGAGCATTTGTGCTTCCAAAATTGCCAAATGCTGCAAGTCCACGCTCTTCTTTCCACTGACAGCTGGTTACTGCGCATTTGCCAGTGTACTGCTGCCCAGAAGAGATTAAATTGCTGAGTTTCAGATGAGTTAGTAAGGAAATAGGAATCATAGCTAAAGTTGGGAGTTGAAAAGCTTTGTTAACAGATGAAAGGTGTCCCTGTCTCCACTACCGCTTTAGCTCCTTCCCTACTAGGGACTGACTCATCCTTTACACAAGCAGCAGAATGATCTATGGAATGTAACCAGCCTCTGTTACTCAGCATTATAGCAGCTATCCCCTAACAGCTATGTTCACGGTCAGTTAGGCTATTCAGTTACAGGAGCAGTAAGCCATTTCTGTCCTTAAAACACCTATTTCTAATATAACCACCTGTATCTGGGGTCCCTCATTTAAGAAAGTAGTATGGCTGTTCCCTCATCCAGAAGAGGGAAATGGCTTTTTCTGAAACTCATTAGCAGCTGAGGTAGCAAGCTTTCCTCTGGTAAAAACAAATACCAGAAGAGCTTGTGGTGCCAGTTGTGAGCAAAGGATTTACAGGAGGAAGCAGAGACACTGTGATTTAGTATGAAACATTTAATCTGATTGTTTTCCTAACACCAAATCAGATGGTTTTACGTGTCCTAGAGGACACAGAGCCCCTTGATAGGAGAGTAAGACAGTGGAAGAACCACAGTGCCCATGGTATTAAGCTTGGACAGAGAACAAAACAGAAATCAAGGAATTCTTAACACTCTGTGGGAAGGGAGATTATCTGTAGCTCAGCTCAAAGGAAATCTGTATCCAAAACAAGAACGATGCACACAAGTTGCATTTCTTCTGAGAACAAAAAGCAAGTAAGGAATCAAGGAATTAAAATGTAAAGGGACAAAGATGTCTTGCCCTTGTTTTCTGTTTTGTAGGGTTTTTGTTGTTTGTTTGTTTGTTTGTTTTTGTAAAAGCTCCACTTCACCAGTTACATGTCAAGAGTCTGGCAGCCTGTGTTTCTACATTGAAATATTTGTTTTGGCTTTGACAGATGCCTCTGAAATCGATTTTAGAAGCAAAGGCACTCATGCTGCCAAAGAAATTAGCACTGAATGACACAGCATGGATCCTGCCAATACCAAATACAAAAACACAAGTACCGCTTCCTACATCCTTTCCTAATGCCCGAGCTGTTTTTGCTGGCTTTATGACACCAGGATAGGACCACCTTCCTGAGCACTGTGCAGTTGGTTTGCGAACGCTTAGGTTGTCTGTATTTCCTAGCTATTGTGAATAGAGCAGCAGTGAACATGGCCAAGCGATTATCTCTGAGAAACACTTAAATGTTCAGCATCCTTAGTCATCAGGGAAAAGCAAAGCATTGGAACCAAAATTTTTAATGTAAATGTATCCAGTAAATGAATACAGTGGCTGTTTTGACTTTTCCTATTTCCTCAATAACAACAAAGAGCAAGATCTAGTCAAGCTTTACTGCAGTACCGGGGCAGTCATTGATCCACCTCAGTCCTTGCTAATCTGGCTACCTTCCAGCCAGAATCCCCATAACACTTGCATTTAGGGTCTTCCATGCTCTACCTGAACTCTCACGATGTCTACTGTCTCTTCCTCCCACCTTGTGACTCAATCTGCTTTATTCTTTTATCTCTCTCCCTTCCCCGGCTGGGGGATGTCCCGTCTTGTTCTCTCTTCTGTCCAGCCATTGGGTGATCAGGTTTTTTGACAAGGCAGAGAATAAATGGTAAGCATTGTTTACACAAACTAGAGACAGGTTTATTTGACATAAATATTTCAGTGCTATGTCTGGATTGAAACAAGGTAAGAGGGCAGCGAAATCAGCATTTGAATAACACAAGCATAATCTTTACACAGTGCACAAAAACATTATGCCTACTACTTGGGGTAGGCATCCCAACACCCATCAGAATGGCTAGGATCAGGGAAAAGGGTAAGGGGAGACACTCCTTCTTTGCTGGTGGGAGTGCAAGTCTGTATGGCCACTATGAAAATCAGTATGGCAGTTCCTCTGGAAGATGAGAATTGATCTTCCAAGACTCAGCTATACTGCTCTTAGACATGTACCCTAAGGATGCTTCATCCTACCACAGAGACACTTGCTCAACTATGTTCACTGCTGCTCTTTTTTATAATAGCCAGACATTGGAAACAACCTAGATGTACCTCAACAGGTGAATGAATAAAGAAAGTGTACATTTACACAATGGCGCTTTGCTCAGCTGCTTTTAAAAAAAAAAAGAAAGTCACAGGTAATTAGATAGAACTAGAAAGAAAAAGTCATCTTAAGTGAGGAGGTAACTCAGACCCAGAAAGACAAATGTGACATTTGTTTATATGTGGATATAGTTGTTAAGATACAGATTGTAGAACCACAGCAATTAGGTATAGAGTAAGGGACTTGGGGTGGGGGGAGAAAATTTCCCTAGGAAATGTTAAAAGAACAGAAAGTTATGGATACATGGGAGGAGGGTGGACTGGGACAGAAGATCAAATGAAGAGCAGAAGAGAAGAGAATGAGGGAAGGGCTTCAGGGCTCAGAGACAGCTAAAAGTCGGGGCCATTTGGGGGGTAGTATAGAGACCTAATGGAATAGACACTTCCTAGAATATATACTTATATATGAAGGTGATCTAAGCAAAATCATCAAATAATGGGAGACAGAGCCCCAACGGCCATCTCTTGTCACCAAGTAAAGTTTCCAGGATTGGGTTACATCTAATTGAGTTGTTGGTCAAAGGGGTCAGATAAAAACACCTAAACAACCAAGGCTGTTGCTAAAATGATGGGTTGTTCTCCACAAACTGATGACAACGTGTACACAACTCATTGATCATGGAGAAGTCAACCTTTTGTATACATAGGACCTTCATGCCTACACATCTGTGCTGTAAGAAGGGACTCTGTAATCTACCAAAGAAGAAACATAAACACAGCCCAGCCACAAACACTTTAATCGACAGTGCTGCCTTGTCTGCAAGGTATCCTACAACACTGGTGTCACAAACTTGTAGGAGTAATCACCCAAAATCTGACTTGAATTAAGGTCCACTCCATGACGTGGAACTCAAACCCAACATTTCTTGGGAGATCAAAAACCTGAGACTAAATAACCCAGGAACCTAAGGTAAACCCAGTACTACTGTTTTTAAATTAAAAAAAAAACAATTAAATGACTCCTACTAAATTAATACCTTGCTCAGTAATCATTAGAGATTCTTCAAATCCCTACTCTTAGGAATCAAGAAACCTCCTGGAGGAAGAGGCAGAAAGACTGTAATAGCCAGAAGGGATGGAGGACACCAAGGAAACAGGCCATCTAAAGC
Organism: Micromys minutus; assembly: GCF_963924665.1. Taxonomy (NCBI): domain Eukaryota; kingdom Metazoa; phylum Chordata; class Mammalia; order Rodentia; family Muridae; genus Micromys; species Micromys minutus. The sequence continues at coordinate 27,620,584 of NC_137958.1, forward strand.
AACAGGATTAATGGACACTTGAACTCATAGAGACTGAGATAGTATGCCAGTGGCTTGCATGGTTGCACCAGATGAGGTCCTAGAAGTGGACACATGCCCCCATCCCCAATCCAGAAGAAGTCTAATTGATAACAACTTGCAAATGAAAACTTGATTCTTTCAAGGGAGTCTCACCAGGGAAACAAACTGCTCTTAAGGGGTAGGCTGCATGTTCTGCCATAAATGGCCAACAGAAAATAAACTCAATCAAATTTTTGGAGGTTCCTTGTCTCATAATATCATGTGAAGGTTTTCCCTTTATCCTAAAATTTATATATATTTATATTCTCTCTGTTTACCCTGTAGGTCCTTTGAATATATACTGTGGGATTCCTGAGTGTTCAAGTGAGAGGTTCACCTTCCTTATGCCTTCTCTTGGGCCCTTTTTCTAGTGTTCTTTGTCTTATCCAGTTCTGATGTGTTGGTTTTGTTCTATCTTATCTTTTATTTTATTATCCAATAAAAATGAAAGGGGTCATGACACACACAGAAAGAGAGAGAGGCAGCGGCAGATAGACAGACAGAGAGAAAAAAGAGAAGGAGAGGGGGGTGTTGTAGGAGTGTATATACAGTATACATGTATGGTTATCAAAAAACTTTATAAAGTTTAAAAAAACTGTGCTGTGCAGTCACAGACCCCAGACATCCTAAGGGCCCTTGTTAACAGTCTTCTATGATTACCTTACTAAAATTTTTATATCTGAAGAGGTCATGAGTTTTCATTTTGACCAAGGACAGACACATTATGGTGGACTATTTATGTGAAGAGATTCTGGGGAAGGCAACATATAAGCTTTTGAATGGGTAGACTTGGGAGTATGTCACAACCTCTTCCCATACATGCCATACAATGCGAAGGCTACTTATCCCACGCAAACCAGACTTTCATCTACGGCCAGCACAATCCCACGTTGTAGTTACAAAGGTTAGACATCATGAGGATTCAGGAAAGACGTGTGGGAGAGTGAACATTAATTATGGTTATTACTAATAAAAGCAAGTCTGTGTCTTAAGCCTCACTGATGTTAGTACTACTCACAAAAATGCATACGTTTAGAAAAATAGATCTCTGTTTTACGGGGAGCGGTGGACTTATATTGTCAGCATAATATAGTTTCTAATGACCATGCTATCAGTTGTAATGGAGATGAAGAAGTTAACAGTTCCTTTACTGTTAGCTGCTTCTTGTAATGCAGTCATACCATTAACGATTTGATTAGACGAGTGTGTAAATAAGAGAGTGAATAGAAAGAAAATGAGACTCGATGTATATATTTATGGGTGTGTGCCTTTTCTGGTTGTCTACAATGGAAGATTTTTCCCATTGTTTCCATTATCACAACTGCAGCTTCTCATGAGGTCCCTTCTCATTTTAAACCTGCGCCTTAGATGTTGGCAGCCAAAGAAATATAGCTTATTGCCCATCACTTTCAGAGAATGATATTGAAGCACCGACTTGCCAAAGAGAAACTGTCTTGGGTTTTTACTGCTGCAATGAAGTGCCATGACCAAAGAGCAAGCGCTTCTGCAAACAGAAAATGAACCCAGTGTCACTTAAGATGCACATAAATTGGATGTGGTAACACATTAACTTATTTCTGTAAGCCCGAATGAGAGCCTGAGGCAGAGGGATTACTAGTTGGACCCCAATTTGGGAAATATAGGGACATTTTATCTCAAAAACAAATGCACACATCTGTATAGTACTGGACCATATCTCTTGTACTTTGAGGAGGACACAGCAGGGAGCACATGAAGAAGGAGCCGGGAACCCACTCATGCTAGCCTTCATCCTGCTGGCCGGGTGGCTTTGGGTTGGCATCTGAAACTCCCTGTTGGTGTGTCTCGGTAAAACCAATAGTCACCTTCCTTATTCCAGTGCAGTTCCCAGGGGGCGGTGGATATTTGGGAATTCTCTTTGTTATTTCATATTGGGGTTGGGATTTAAAGGGTAAAGCATTACAATTTTTCTGTTCCACTCCTCCCAGAGAGAGCACACCAAATCCATGCTAATATCTATGTATTTGGAAGATGAGTGTCGTTTACTCAAAAGTGCATTGTGTATCTAATGGAACAACATATAACCGAAGAATTTTCTAGCCAAATTTGGTGTCCTAAAGAACCTAAAGTAATTCAGTCAGTGGGTTTTAGGCTCTAACTCCATTCATACTAGGATTCTTATAATCAGGTAGAGTCTTTCTCTGTAGGCCAAGATAGACTCCACTTTCAGTCCTTCCCACCTCGGCCACTTTATCTCTGGGATTACAGGTAGGTGCCACCACACCCAGTGTCGGCAGCTAGAATTTTAAAAGGGAAAACGGGCAGTGAGATCTAACACTTTGCAGGCTGCTACCACAGTTTAGGGGGAGGGGCAGTGAAGACTAAGCTTCTGTGATGGAGGAGTTCCGGTAAGTAGCAGAGACTCTTTGGAAAGACCCTCGGGCAGCCTACAGCCATTACAACATTCTTCCACCCAGTGCATTCAGGATGCAGCCCTGACTTCCCAGCTCTCGGGCAGGCAGTCTCCACCTTGTACATGTTAGCCATGGTCCTAGAGGAAACGTCCATATTCCATCAGTTGCTGGTCATGCACACCCTAAGGATACATGCACAGCATAAAGTGTTCTACTCTGGAGCCAGAAGGAGTGGGGGTGGGGGAAGACAGGGTACCGACCCAGTTGCTGTCCCTCTAGGTAGACATTGTCATTATGTTTCTCCAGTTCTCTCCATTATACCTTCACCATTAAAGCACATTTAACTCAGCGAACCTTTGCATAGAGAAGTCTGATAACAAGCTGTAACTACTTTTTGTACCAAGACAGAAAACTGATTTGCCAGGACAAAAATAAAACAGTGTATGACAACTTGATGTGAAAGTTGTATAGTGGCCTATTGACAGGAGGCACTGGACCAATGAGATGGCTCAGTGGTAAAGGTGTTTGCAGCCAAGCCTGGCAACACGAGCTTGGTCCCCAGAATTCACTGTGGAAAGAAAACATGGATCCCCGAGAGTCAACCTTTGACCTCTACGCATCCATATACCTAGAAAAAAAAAAATCTGAATTAAAAAAAAAAAATAGCTCTGGCCCTAGAGGTGTTGCAGGTGTGGCTGCTGTGTCACATGTAGGTGACAGAGAGGAGGGAGGCTGTGTCTGCACTCAGTGTTCTGACCTATGAACATATGAATTAGTGGCCTACCATCCCCTGAAAAAAAACTGAGCCTAAGATGGTCATCAGTTCAGTTCTAGGCAGGCCCGATGGGCTCCCAGGACAGGAAGCAAGCCTGAGACCAAAACGCCACCGCCTGGAACCAGGGGCGTGAGCCCTAGACAGACAACCCCCACACGGGGCTACTCAGGCAGGCCCAGGAGAGGAGCAAGCCTGAGTCGACCACCCAACTGGGGCCCAGACAGGGATCTAGCCTCATACTGCGACCAGCCTGCACCAAGGAGGCCTCAGAGGAGGCAGACCATGCCTAAGATAACCCCTGCCTTATGTCGTAATGCGTGGGTAGGGCATAGCACTTCTGAGAAAACCCCACACACTCAGAGACAATGGGTGCTACTAAGAGGAGCAAGTGAGTGGTGGAGATGAAGAGAAAGAAACAGAAGGATGTGGGCACAATGAGGAGAGGCAGGTCTAGAGATTCCAGGGTAGTGAAGACAGCCTGATGTGAGTACCTGGAGGTGCCACCTGAGACAATGGTGGGGTCCTGGCCTGTGCTGCCACCCGGGGCCACAACTGGGTCCATGGCCTTGCAGCCACAGGGATCTCTTACCACCGAAGGCCAGGCAGAAGCTCCTGGTCTGGGCTGCCACCCGGGAACATGTTAGTATCTGAGGGCTGTGCCTAACTGGTCACACCTCTCACATGGGCATTGTGTAGGAGGTGGCCCTGGAGGCATGTGAGCAGAAAAACTCTTCTTACTCCTCACCAGCTGTAACACTCAGGAGAGGGGGCCCTGCACCTCATCTGGACAGCAAGGTAGAGCTCACCCTGTTTGCAGGGGTTTCTGGTGAGTCAGCCCTGAGGACATGAGAGCCGCAGAGCCAAGAGGCTCGGATAAGCTCAAGCCCTGATTCAGAACTTTGAATCGACCCACCCTCTACCCAAGTAGAGTATGAAGTGCATGAGGGGCCAGTCCTACAGATCTAAAACTACAGCGTCTCCATGATACAGGGCAACAACAGGATATTCCAGAGGATGACCAGTGAGGTTCCGGTGTTGATAGTGTAGCAGAAGCCAGAGGCCTCGTACCAGAGTAACTAGCAATGAACATTTGCAAGAAAAGAAATAAGGACAAGTATGCACTGTGGGCCACACAGTGACACACACTGTAGCTTCCATAAGGAGATTTCTTTTTCTCTGTGTTGAGGAGGTGTGTCAAAGGGTGGAGGGCAGCTATGAAAGGGGGTGGGGATGCGTGGGATTGAGGTTCATGATCTGAACTTCACAAAGAACCAACAAAAAGTATGTATTTAAAAGGCATTGAGAATTGACTGGTTTTTATAGCTAAACACTACCTAAGATGTTTGAAAAGCAGCTGTGCTCCAGACCTGTCATTCTACTTGATTTTTCTGAAACCAGATTGTCTAAGTCCTGGTCATTATTATGATCTGATGTTGTCCTTGGCTTAAAACTAAATCGAGCGGCTGTCTGCAAAACGTGTTTTCTAACATGAAGATGCATGTTCCTGTGTTACTGCAGCCAAGGAAGACACACTCAAGCAAAACTAGCATCCCTTAGTCATGTTAGAAACTGACTTGGTGTCATAGGCCTTTATTCTCAGCTTTCAGAAGACAGAGGCAGAAAAGTCTCTGTGAGTTCTAGGGCAGCCTGGCCTACAGAGTTCCAAGCCAGCCAGAGCTAAGCAGTGAATTCTTATCTTATAAAAATAAAACATACCTTGAAGCTCAGCTCATGAAATGCTCTGTTTCACAAAGGATCTTTATGGCATGACCATTGTCTTAATTAGGGTTTTGTTGCTATGAAGAGACACCATGACCAAAGCAACTCTCATAAAGGCAAACATTTAATTGGTGCTCACAGTTTCAGAGGTTTAGTCCACTATCATCATGGTAGGAAGTATGGCTGAATCCAGGCAGGCATTGGTGCTGGAGGAGCTGAGAGTACTTTATCATGATCTGAAGGCAACTAGGAGTATCTTCCCCAGGCAGCCAGGAGGAGAGTCTGGATCACATTGGCCAGGCTTGAGCATATGTATATGAGACCTCAAAGCCCTGCCTGCACAGTGACATACTTCCTCTAATGAGGCTCCATCTCCTCTAATAGGGCCACACCTGCTAATAGTGCCACTTCCCATGAGCCAGACATATTCCAGAACCATGGATCTGTATTTGGAGTAAACACCACTTACATAACCCTGTTTACCCCCCTGTTTCTGTCCTTAGAGAAGTCTTTATTTTCCAGTTGTACACTTACTTTGGAACTCTTACATTTGGAACGCCTTGATCAGAAAAGCCAAGTGTGGGTTTGGTTTCAACACTTGCTTTAGTGATTGGTTCATTAGCACTGAAACAGGAGTCGTCTAATCATTAGCATACTTGTGCTTGTCCATTTTAAATCAGCATAAAGTGTGCATATCTACTCATAAGGGATCATTAGATATGCCTGACAGTATGGATCTTAATAAGGTCGGTACCACCCACTGTGTTTCCACTGTGGTGAGACCACAATGAACGAGAGCACGTATGAAGCATTGAGTTTAGCAGTGGCCCAGGCATAGGAATCCCAGGCTAAGAGCCATGCCTTCCTCCAGTGACCTCGCTTCAGCTGTCCTGCATTTCATTTACAGAGGTGGGGACTTTTCTTGTTTACACTCCAATGAATCTTAAACATTCACCAAATTAATACTTCTCTTATCATGGAGACACTTTAAAAGACTGCTCTGAAGATCAGCTTATGAAATGTAGCTTTTCAAGGTGCTGTGTGATATAGGCACACCCACTTTTCAGGTCCCTTGAGTGGTTCTGATGAAGCCTGCTACTTTCTTTGTGTGGAACAACCCTGACATCTAGTGGAAAAGTCATGTAATTACAAAAAAAACTTTCATGTGAGTTCCAGAACTACAAGTGTGCCTTATACCCAGTTCATGCCGTGTGGAAGGCTGAATCTGGAGCTTTATGCAAACATTTTGCTTTGCGTAGTTGTAATTTTTCATGTAATGAGGCATAGAAACCATTTCCTTTATAATTGTACTTTGAACTTATACACTATACGGGTGCCTCTTCTTTCAGGGGATAAGAATAAAATATATGTGTTTATGTAAACCACATGCTATATATACTACAGTATATTTATTTCATTTAAGCCTTTCATCATCTGAAATTTTAATAATAGAGGAATATAGAGATAGAACATTATTTTTCCTTATCAATGTAAGAATGATTGACAAATCTAAATATAGCTGTGAAGAAAGATTGTAATATGGACCCATATATTCTGATGAGAAAAGATGCCAATATAGATGAAAGCAATATTAGCAATATAGTTTCATTTGTGCAGAAAAAAAATATTTACCTGCAAAGACACAGAAAACATCCGAAAGGGCACACACACAGGCCAGTCAAGGTTATGCACACATAAAACTATTATTAGTGTGGGACTGAAAAATGGCTTAGAGGTTAAGAGCACTAGCTGCTCCTCCAGCATCTGCATAGCCCCTCACAGCCATTTAGAGCTCTTCTTCCAGGGGATCTGCCACCTTCTTCTGGCTTCTATGGGTACCATACACAGGCGGTGCACAGACCTTCATGAAGGCAAACCACATTACAAGTTAATTTTTAAAAGCTATTAGTGGATTCTTATGAGGACTACATACTGGACACTGGCAAGATGAACAGTGTTTACCTTAGAACCTATGTAGTTCTGTACCATTGAACATATTGTCATGAAAGTCAAGATGAACAGTGTTTACATTAGAACCTATGTAGTTCTGTACCATTGAACATATTGTCATGAAAGTCAAGATGAACAGTGTTTACCTTAGAACCTATGTAGTTCTGTACCATTGAACATATTGTCATGAAAGTCAAGATGAACAGTGTTTACCTTAGAACCTATGTAGTTCTCTACCATTGAACATATTGTCATGAAAGTGTGTGCTGGCTGGTGTGTGTTAACCTGACACAAGCTGGAGTTATCACAAAGAAAGGAGCCTCAGTTCAGGAAATGCCTCCATGAGATCCAGCTGGAAGGCACTTTCTCAACTAGTGATCTCAACTAGTGATCAATGGAGGAGGGCCTAGCCCATTGTGGGTGGAGTCATCCCTGGGCTGGTAGACCTGGGTTCTATAAGAAAGCAAGCTGAGCAAGCCAGTAAGCAACATTCCTCCATGGCCTCTGCATCAGCTCCTCCTTCCTAACCTGCTTGAGTTCCAGTCCTGACTTCCTTTGGTGATGAACAGCAATGTGGAAGTGTAAGCTGAATAAACCCTTTCCTCCTAAACGTGCTTCTTGGTCATAATGTTTTGTGCAGGAATAGAAACCCTGACTAAGACAAATTGGTACCAGCATACTGGGGTATTCCTGTGACAACCTGACTGTGTTTTGGGGAGGAGTGTGGAAGGACTTTAGAACTTTGAGCTAGAAAATCCATTGGGATGTTAAGAGCTCTGTGGGATGTTCTGTAGGAGCTTGGAAGATAATGTTGAGAACGGTGCAGAAGATGGCTTGTGAAATTTCAGAGGAGAGGAAAATTAAAGACTTTTGTCGGGTCTGTTGCTGTTTTGATAAAGAAGAATCTGTGGCTTTGGTTAGCTGGGCTGAAGAATCAGCTATGATTAACAAAATACCAGAACCATTAAAGCAAAACCTTTGCATTACTAGGACTATTGATGCTGGTCAGCTGGAGCTAAGAAGTTAGTAGTGATTAAGGTGAGACCAACATCACTGAGGTGAGCTCTCCTGGGAAGTGTTTCCTTAGAGCACAAAGAATCTGTGTTCCAGAGATAGCCAAGGTTGTACCTCGTGCTGTGGTTGGACTTGGTAATGTGTAAAAGTCACCCAGGTGATACTGGTTTTGAAGGGATGAAGGGGTCATGAAGAGCAGCTGAGGCTTAGTACTGTAAGAGGCCATGGAAGGCCACTGGTGAAGGTGCAGCCTCAGTTGCAGTTAGTGCCCCAGGACAGACAGTAGTGTTTTGGAGATGCCAGTGCCATGAGATGACCACCAAGAACAGTAGCAGTGGAGAACAGGCAGCTGGAGCCTAGAAGACAAGGTGTGTGCTACAAAGGGCAGAACTAGAGAAGTGACCCAAGCCCTTAGAGGAGCCCAGAAGTTCCTGAGTGGATCCCAGACATTGGATGGTTAGAGTTGGATTTTGCTTTGATTGTGACTGTGCCCTGGTATTTTTCCCTCTTGAAGGAAGAAGTGTAGCCTACAGTTAAGAGACTTTGAATTAAAAGAAAACTTTGAATTTTAAAAGAGATTGGATATTTTAAAGGGACTGAAAATTTAATACATAAGATTTTGTAAAGACTGTGGGACACTTTAGATCTTGGTTATTTAGATCTTGGGGATGAATAAGAAAGTAAAGGTTGAGGCTTAATGCAAATATGTTTGTGTGTCAAATTGACAAGAGGTCAAATGTATTGGCTGGTTTTATGTTAACTTGACACAAGCTGGAGTTTTCCCAGAGAAAGAAGCCTCAGTTCAGGAAATGCCTCCATGAGATCCAGCTGGAAGGCATTTTCTCAACTAGTGATCAAGGGGGGAGGGCCCAGCCCATTGTGGGTGGTGCCATCCCTGGATTGGTAGACCTGGGTTCTATAAGAAAGCAAGTTGAGCAAGCCAGTAAGCAACATTTCTCCATGGCCTCTGCATCAGCTCCTGTTTGAGTTCCAGTCCTGACTTCCATTGGTGATGAACAGCAATGTGGAAGTGTAAGCTGAATAAACCCTTTCCTCCCCAACTTGCTTCTTGGTCACGATGTTTGTGCAGGAATAGAAACCCTGACTAAGACAAAGTGCATTACTTATCTTACCAAAGGCGTTTTCTAAAGAGTATTTTGAAACACGGGAAGATGTGATGTTTGCACTTTTATGTCCCCCAAAGGCCCAGATGTTAAAGGAAGGCTCAGTCTCCTACTGGGCTCTATAAGGAAGAGATGGGATATTTAAGAAGTGGGGTGCAGGAGAAGGTCTTGGGGAACTGTAGGCATACCTTGTAAGGTTAGAGTAGGACCCTAACCCCACCCTGTCTCTTCTCTTGATTTCCTTCTGGCTGTGAGGAAGGTTCCCCCAAGCATGTGCTCTGCTGTGATGCTCCTCCTTTCAGTTGACTGCAGATCTATGGGCCACCTGCCCCGGAACTGCAGCGTGGTCCAAGACTGTGAGCCAAGCCTTTTGTCTTTGATGTTTTGTTATCTCAGATATGTTGCTATGATAACAAGAAAAACTTAACACAGGAAGTATTTAGGATCTTAACTGCAAAACAAGCCAAAAAGCTATGAATATAGTACTCTGCCCCAGAGAACAAACACCTATGTAAAGTGGATGTGTGCCAGAAATGTCCTCGGTGACTTTGGAGAGGAAGGCTTGAGTGATTTCTGTTTTTCATCATACTATTCTCCATTTCTTAAGTTCTTTACAGTGAATGTGTCTGATACCTGGGACTAGAAAAGGGTGAAGAATCACTATTTACTAATCTGTATGCATAGATCTCTACAGAATGCTTTCATTTCAAGTACATCCCCAAATATTGCACAAGCATACTGCTATTCTCTCTCTTCCCTCTTTAACTATTTTATTCATTAAAAAACAGACTCCTATGGATGTGGTGCTCCTCACCTATAATCCCAGCCTCTGGAGTTGAAAGGGAGGGCACACATTTTAGACCCATTTGAGCTTTATAGACAGCAAAGCCATTTTAAAAAGATGAACAACGAAAACACAAAATAGTTAATTTAAGATATTTCTTAATGCATTGCAAGTTTTTGTTGTAGCTGCTCTGTTTTTGGGTTTGGTTGTTTTTCTTCTTTGTTTTGTTTGTTTCTAGACAGGGTCTCTCACATATGTGTGTGTGTGTGTGTGTGTGTGTGTGTGTGTGTCCGTGTGTGTCCTAGAACTCATTATGTAGACCAGGCTGGTCTGGAACCAAGAACTCACAGACATCCTCTTGGTTCTGCCTCCCAAGTGCTGGAATAAAAAGTATATCACTATCCCTGGACTACACAGTGAGTTTCAATGAACATTTTTCCCTCTTGTTTCTCCTTAAATTTCACATAAGGAATGTTTGGCTATCTTTTTGTTTTGTTTGTTTAGTTTTGTTTAGTTTAATTTATGACAAGAGCTTCCTATATAACTCAAGCCTGCTTCAAACTCACAATTCTCCTGCCTGGACTCTCCAGGAGCCTAGGTGGCTGTTTCTGTGCCTGATCTCTCTGTCAGCTTAAATTCAGGCTGAGTTTAAGATCCACCCTTACAGAGAGGTATGGTCACCTTCTCAGAAACGTTGACAGTCACTAGGTGAGTGGCAGCATCATCACCAGGCCACTATGAAAAGTGGCTCAGGGCCAGTGTGACTGTGTTTGAGCTTAGAGCCTCTGCCTTTCTACATCTGCAATCAAATTAAGAAAACAGCTGATACTCTCAACGTGAAGAAAATCTGGAGGATATGCTTTGGCCTAGTGAAATTTCCCAAGGAACTGCAATTTCTATCAAATCTTTTGGTTCACCTTTCAAATAAAATCCCGTGGTAACTGAAGAAAAAAAAATGTCTATTCTTTTAAAAGAGGCTCCTGGGGGTTAAATACCATTCATATGAACTGTTTTGGAACCTTCACTATTACACAGAGACTTCTCCCCCCCCCCCCCAAATGTGCCTTTTAAAATTTTCATCCTCTAACATCTAAATCATGTTTGCCTTTTCCTGAAATTCAACGAAAACTGAAAACTGTGTAGAAGAACCCTGCGACATTGCTACAGTAGCATATGTAACAAAGGTGCTAGGACAGCAGTCACTTCAGCAGAGTGGTAAGTAGCCAGCAAGCTTGGAACCTGGACTTGAGACATTTTTCTCCTGAGCCCACAGTCACCACAAGTCTCCGCTGAGCAGAAACCTAAACAAGTTTCTCCGACAGAGGAAGCACACACACAAAGGGTACTGAGTCTTCATGCACAGCTATGGCTGGTCCCAAGCATGACTTACATGATGGCCAAAGCATTGATGACGTTTCCCCACAACAAAAGTGGGCGCTTGTTCTTACCAATCTTATTTCATGTCCTGATTCTCTGACTAAATAAAAGAATGAGGACATTTTCTTCCTGCTCCTTGTATATACAATAAGGCTTAAAAGACATTCTGTTGTGAAATAAAAACAAAACTATAGGGAATAAGGGAAAAGACAGTAATAATTCCACCTTGCTGTTATACAATATACCCTAATATTTTCTAAGAAATTTTATTTAAATGTTTTTTAAGCAATAACATTACTACATTTGTCTTTCAAATCCAATTCTCTGTTGCATTCACCAAGGATAACCAGTAATCTGCATTCTGTATATTAACCCATAAATATTTACATAGTACCTTTGACTTGGCATGAGAGAGCTAAGTCCAGCAATTTGCCTTCTGATCCCCATGCACATGCTACACACACACACACACACACACACACACACACACACACCCCACAACCACCACCACCACCTCCCTCACATGCTCATAAAGACTTTGCCTTATTTTATTTTTTTAATAAAAAATGTGTTTACTTAGAAGCATTCAGAATGTCAACAAAACAACCACATATTTTTCTTGCAGTTACAAAGTGGTATTCAGCTAACAACAACAATTATTTTTATTTAAGCTGCCTCAGAGACAACTGAATATGAAAACAAACAAACAAAAACAAAACAAAAAAAAAAAAAAAAAAACAAACGACTGTCCCCATATCTAACTAATTTGTGCTGTGTACCAACAAGGACCTGCCTTAAATTTCCATGCCAATTTAAACCCCCTAACTGTACCAGGCAAGGTTAGTGGCTATTGAAAATACCACCAGGACTGTCTAAAGACACATTCGGCAGTGTGTTAACTATACAAAAAAAGACACGGTACAGTTGAAAAATAAATCTTACACAGCCTTACATTTCAATTTTTTAAAAAAGGAGTGACTTGCATACAGGGGGTTAAATGCTTTCTAGATAAGGAAAAAAAAAAAACTGCGGTAGAACCAGCTTATTCATCATCTTCATCTTCCTCTTCTTCCTCCTCTTCCTCATCCTCCTCATCCTCCTCTTCCTTCTTTTTATTGCTCTTTTCAGCCTTGACCACCCCCTTTTTTGCTGCGTCAGGTTTTCCTTCAGCTCTGTAGGCAGCAATGTCCTTCTCGTGCGTCTACTTCAGCTTGGGGGCCTTCTTCTCATAGGGCTGCTTGTCATCCGCGGCAGTGTTGTTCCACATCTCCCCTAGTTTCTTTGCGACATCTCCAATGCTTGCCTTTGATTTTTGGGCAGTACTCAGAACAGAACAAGAAGAAAGCCGAAGGAGGCCTCTTGGGGCCTTGGGATCCTTGGACTTCTTTTTTGTCTCTCCTTTGGGAGGGATGTAGGTTTTCATTTCTCTTTCATAACGAGCCTTGTCACCCTTTACCATATCTTCAAATTTCCCCTTTTCTTTAGCAGACATGGTCTTCCACCTCTGAGCACTTCTTGGAGAACTCTGAGAAGTTGAAGAAGCATCCGGGTGCTTCTTCTTGTGCTCCTCCCGGCAAGTTTGCTCAAAGAATGCATACGAGGACATTTTGCCTCTCGGCTTCTTAGGATCTCCTTTGCCCATGTTTAGTTGATTTTCCTCCGCAAGACACGGAGTCAGCTCTCGCTTGCCCTGGCGCTGTGTCTACAGAGCTCAATGGACCTATCATTTGTATATTTTGCTTGTTTTGTTCCACAGCATATATTTTCCATCCAATGTTGTTTGGAGATTTCTTTTGAGCAGATAGCTCCATACCATTAGCTTCTGTGGTACTGCAAATAGGATTTTGTCCCAAGGACGTTTTCTCATCACCATGGCTAGTACACCAGATTCCCTGATGTCTGGTACTCAAGGAAGCTTTCTGAACTCATTTATCATTCTGAGCTGTTTGCAGGATTTTGTTGTTTATTGTTGTTGTTATGTGTCCTTGTGTCTTGTTTGTTGGTTTTTTTTTTTTTTTTTTTTTTTTTTTTTTTTTTTTTTTTTTTTGCTATGTGGGTAATTATCTGGAAATGCAAGACTAGTGTTTTTAGAATGGCCACCTTTCTCATCACAACTTGTACTTTACAGGACAAAAAGCTCACAGGATGTCTGAGTTTTAAGCTGTAACTACTCTCGGGTTTCTACCTTCCGATGCAGATTCATTTTCTTCTCCATCCTGAACTTTTTTTCTCAAGGGATACAATTGTAATTTTGCATCTCCCCACCTGTCTGTCATCTAAAGATACCATTCCTCAAGAATTGCTTGGTGCATCTTCAAATGGCACACTATAAAGCCATGTAGCCAGAAACATGGGCTTGACATTGTTTTAAGAAACACATATTACCTCACATGAGAATAGCTGTAGTTTCACATATCCGTGACCTTCTGGAGAAATGCTTTTCAGATGAAGCAGGCTGTTGTTCAGCTCTTTGCATAAACAGACAAAAATTGAAGTGTCCCCTTTTGCTCATTGATAGCATAAGCTGGATCAGCACAATTTGTTCAACTGCATTTGCTCCCATTGAAAAGAGTAACAAAATAAAGATGAAGGCCAAAGCCTCTCTGTAGCATTTGCTCTGACCACCTCTCAGTGCTACAGGAGAATCTCATAATCACCATGAAGCAGGAGACCCTGGGGGAGTGTCATCTCACTTCCCTAAGAACTAGAAAGCCACAGCTTCCAGTGTGTCCTTTCTCTTTATGCTGAGCTGACATTATTGAAGGACATTGCCCCCAAACTCCAAGAACTAGAAAACATTCCCAAATAAATCTGGGTCACATAGGATTCTTTGGATGCAAAGAATGAAACCTGAGTAATTTGCTGGAAATATCCTGAGATGATCAAAGGACTCAGAAAAAACAAAACAAAACAAAAAACAAACAAACAAAAATCAAAACACCGACCTCAAGAAAGAAAGCTTAGGACTGAAAAGACAGCTTAATCTGCTCTTCCAGAGGTCTTGAGTTCAATCCCCAGCAACCATATGGTAGCGCACAACCATCTGTAATGGGATCTGATGCCCTTTTCTGGCATGCAGGAGTACATGCAGAGTACTCACATAAATAACTCTTTTTTAAAAAGACTTTGTAGTCATATTTTTTAAAGCAAAGCTCTGTGGATTGTGGTAAAAGGAATGGACAGTTGGCTCAGAGAACAGCCTTCTGTCAACTCTAACACCTTACCATTGCTTTATACCAGAATCTGGGCAGAGAGACATTGTTTCCAAAGGGAGTGAGACAAAGTCTTATGTAGCATGGGGGGCAGGGCTTGAACTTACTCTGAAGCTACAAAGAGGTTGAACTCCTGATGCTCTTGTCTGCATCTCTCTAGTGCTGGTATAGTAGGCTTGTGACACCACATCCCACTGGACTGACTGATTTGTGCCAAGAGGTCCCTGCTTGATGTGTATGTTGATGACTTGGCTTAAGGAAGAAAGCATCACTGTCACTTCCTTCTGGGGCGGTGTGTAGTGAGGAAAGGCTAGCTAGCCTAGGAGAAGCCAGGGCTTTCTTGTTCAAGATCAGAAAGACCTGCCATTGAGGACACAGCCTGTGCTCATTTCTCCTTGTGTGCTTTTTCATCAAGGGTTAATCCAGTCATCTCCAGACAGAACCTCCCCACAGAGTACTAAAAACATCTAGGAGCCCTGAAAGAGACCAAGGTAAAAAACGAATTCCATGGAGGCATCGGGCTAGCATCCTGGATGTCAGTTCTGCTAAAGCTCCCTCTCATGCATGTTTCACGTAGAGCCAGGACTTTGCAGATTTGACCAGAATCTACTCACTGAGCTCCTTCTTTCCTTCCTTTGACTGTGAAATGAAGACGTCTTAGAACATCTTTTGTACTCTGTTTTGCTTCTTCTTGGCTGCTTCTGCTAACAGTGTCTGGAAACAAGACAAATATGCAAGCTATAGCTCGGTGCCAAGTTCAAATCCTGATTCTACGAACTCTTTTCTGGTTGTCATTACCTGTTCTATTCCAGCTAGTAAGAGTTACTGCTGATTACCCCTTACATTGTCAGAGGCTCTCAGCCTTTCTTCTAGGAAAGATTAACCCCATACTGTATTACAAATCAATTCAGGAGAAAGTCCTTAAGATTAGATTTTTCTCAAACTTCTAACACAAGTCTAAATTCTGGGATACAGTTTCCGAACACCTTTACTAAGACGACTCACATTTTCCCATGCTGTAAATTCTTTCCCCCTAGTTGCAACAAACAACCCTCACTGTTCAAGTACAGGGAAGACCCTGGTGGTCTTTGACCCAAGAGTATTGATAGCGATTTGGGGTATTAAATGAGAGTGACTGCAAAGTCACTGTTCCCACCACTTACCAAAACTAGGACATGATTCAGGTTTTCACAAAGTGCTTTGATTGATCAATTCTTCCTTTGATGGAGGTGGGGGTCAGCACTGTGGGCTCAGTCCTGCTCAGCACCTTCCAGAAGTTGCTGCCATTTGCTCTAAGGGATGCTTTCTAACCTTGCATGGTAGAAATTCCCTGTTGGATTTTGATTTTAAGGAATAATATGAACATATATATTATTCTACATGTTCCTTTGTAAACTACATCTGTGTGGAACCCAACACCTGCATGCAAATGTGTGTATGTATTTAATGAGGTGAGGAGAGAGCCTAGCATTTACTAAATGTGTGAGAGTTGATTTCAGTTGTCAAGGAGATGAGATCCAGAGTCATGTGGGAGATAGACCTCTGGACATGCAAGTGGTAGATTATCTTTACTGCATTAATTGTGGTGGAAAGACCCACCCACTGTGGGTGGTACCCTTCCCAGGGACCTTGACTAGATAAGTAGGTCACAATGAGGTAGGACAAGCTTTGATCATTGGCTGTTTCTCCAGGAGAGCTGACCAGCACTGGCTGTACCCCTGCCGCTGTGCCTTCCCCAGCATGATAGACTGTAGTCTCAAACTGTGAGCCAAATTCACTTTTTCTGCTGAGGGTGCTTTTGTCAGGCAGGGCATCTTGTCAGCAGCAGGTACAGTAAGGCCATCACACACTGGGCCGTTCAGTGGTATTATGTGAATTTTGTATGTGTGTATGTAGATGGAATTTAAAGTGACGGTTTTTCAAAACATTTTGAAGTTAGAGAAGGAGTTGTGTAACAGAAGTC
The DNA here is from genome assembly GCF_963924665.1 of Micromys minutus. Taxonomy (NCBI): domain Eukaryota; kingdom Metazoa; phylum Chordata; class Mammalia; order Rodentia; family Muridae; genus Micromys; species Micromys minutus. The sequence goes on from NC_137958.1 coordinate 27,636,955, forward strand.
CAAGTAATTTAGATGAAAGAAGATGCCGTTCTCCCTCGGAATCTGAGCCAGATTTAAGACTGAAGCAAAGGCTTGGGTTTAATTTAAAAATTCTCTGCCAAAGACATGACCTTCATTTTTATCCCCCCATGAGATGTCTTTTAAAGCCTGCCTGCAAAACAAATTCAACTCCCATGAGAATGTAAATCAAGTTAGGGTCTGAAATAACATATGCTGCTGACTGACTTCATACAAGTCGGAAAGTGGAGTTTAGGTTGCAACAAACTTCAGGATACCCAAGAAGACCTTTTATTTCAAGGCCTGAGATGATTAAATGATGAAAATTGTTCTTTAATAATTAAACGTGCCATCTGTACAGGCAGTGTGACCTTTCACCTGCAGTCTCCCACACTGTTCTTGAATTTCTGCAGTTGGCACATATGGTATCAGAAATCCGTTGATAGTCTTCCTTTGAAATACTAGAGGAGCAGACTTAAGGCAGCTGTTTTTTGTGCTGCCAGGTTTCACTGAAATTTGGGCTTTAAATGCCCTTGCTTGTCGTTTTGAGTTAGCATACCTTAATCACAAATCTCACCACAATATAATTCAGCCGACGCCTGAAACTCAATATAGTGGAACATTTGCTGAAAAGTGCACTTAGCAACACTCACAAGCCAGAACGTATGTGTTTCCCACTGAAATGCCATTTCATGCTATATATGTGCCCCCAGAAATGCCTTGTAGATCACAAGCATTCCTCTTCCCATAACAACAGAACACCAACAATGTCTGTCCTACCCCCCACCCTTATCAGGAATGCCCGAGGAGTGTGACATTTGGAGAACTAACTGCCCCAAGGTTTCTAGATTGATAGTACTACTAAAATATTGATGTGACCCTATCATTCTGTCAACATGGTAATTAGCCATGACGAAGACACTCATCTGACTGTCTCAATGTCTGATCAGGCGCCTTCCACAGGCCTGAGCACCTTTACAGTGTGTCAGACACCACAAGTGGTTTTTCTGTGTCTTTAGGAGCAGAGAGGTAGGCACTGGTTATAGCAACACTGACTAACCTGTAGCAGATGGGATGCTGTTTATCTACCGTCCATCAACGGGCTATTTATTCAGCTGTCAGGGCTACGTTTGAATGCGGTTGGGGTTGATCTCAGTGCCCCCTTTAGAGATAAATGTGACTTTCACTCCCACTTAAAGCCTTTGTGTGGATGTTTAGCCAGATTAGAGATATAGTAGGCTATTTTTAAAATATGCTATATATTTTATGTTCAGAAGCCACACTGTGGGGGAAGAGTGTCAGAAAATGGTATTCAGATTTGCTCCTCACATAAACCAACAACCAGGATCCAAGAGAACATATCTCATTTCTTTTGCTGATACATGTATCACTCAGAATTGGAATGTTGACATGTTGAACTCAAGATAGAAATTCACTGAGCATTAAAACATAACATAAAACAGGCTACATTAAGCCTTTCCCTCCAGTAAGATGTTAAACTGAAGGCATTCATTCTTTTGTTTATATAAAAATGCTTATGAGTTGCTTTGTAATGGGGTACAGGGGTGTTACCAGCTCAGATGAGACATTTGATAACTTAATCTTAGGTTAATATAGGTATCAGGCATATGAAATAAATATGCATAATACAAGGTGATCTTTCTATGTGTATGTAGGAGAGGGATGGGTAAGGTTATGCAGGTAAATCACTGGTTAAATCTCCAAATCCGTCCTCCACCTCTCTCTGCCCTGCCTTACCCTTTCAAGTGGTGTTGCCCGAGTTTCTTTGCCCCTCTGGCATAGGTTAGAGACTGGAGGACAAAGACAGAGAAATTGGGATATAGATCCCCCAGACTCTATCAGACAAACTAATTTCTGCAGCTTTGAAACCACAGCTCTCATTCAGCAGGGCAGCAGCTGTTCCTGATCCAGTTTTCTGCTAGTCCCTGATAATGATACTTGGTAGCATCTTGCCTTCACTCTTAACCCTTAACGGTCTTTTGTTCTTGTAACTCCAGCCACCCTCTGTATTTTGTCCCTTCACTTAAAGATTCTAATGGATTCTTCAACTTGGCTATGCGCTGAGGTTGAGGGGTAAGGAACAGCAAAGAGTAACAGATTTTACATCACCCTTACCCTCTCCATGGAGTAGGACAAACTTAAGCAGAACCACGCCATTATTGTTGCTGCCAACAGGTGGCGGTAGTCATCACACTTCAATATGTTTGGACAGGATTACTTTATTGGCTATTTCTTCCACCTTTTGGAAATACTCTGTACCTGATCAGAGCAAAAACCTAAAAAAAAAGAAAAAAGAAAAAAAGAAAAGAAAGAAAGAAAGAAAGAAAGAAAGAAAGAAAGAAAGAAAGAAAGAAAGAAAGAAAGGAAGGAAGGAAGGAAGGAAGAAAGAAAGAAAGAAAGAAATGCTTGGAATCTACTTTAGTGGTAGATTCTTGTTTCTGACTACAGCAAGAGCCAGGATTACTTCAGAAGCAGAGAAGGAGGAAGTAGCATTTGTACAGCATGCGGAATGATTTTTGTGGGGTGGGTACCAGGAATAATTTTTCAAAGACAAGGAATGCACTGGGAAACAAAACCCCAGTAAGCTGACTAACAGCAGAGAAATCCTTCAAACCATGGCAAACTATGATGGCGTGACTGGGTTCCCTCAATACGCAAGTCCTATACAGTATTACAGTATTATAGTTTAGAACTAATTATGGTTAAATGAGGTCATCAAAGTGGGGTCCAAAGCTATGAATACTCCTGTCCTTATGGGAAGCAAAGCTGCCAGGGGTTTGCATGCACAGAGAAAAGCCCGCATGAGGTGTGAGAACAGTGTGCCAGCAGGTGCTGCTCAAAAAACTTAAGAGAAAGCCCAGCAGAGGCCAACCTTGCCAGTGTCTTGATCTTAGACACATAACCTCCAGAACCCTAACAAGCTCTGTGTCCGAGTCAATCGGTCTGTGGTGTTCTCCTTCTAGTACCCCTTGCAGACTATGGTTACCAGTTAACCACAGTTCAGAGTGAGGCTAAACAAGGTTGGCTAATACCGCATCGTTTTCCAGAACTCTTCCATCAGTGTGTGTGTGTGTTAGTTCAGGTCCTTGAAGAATCTTCTGCCAAAATAGGCTCCATGTAAGACATCCATCAGGGCACTGTTGGAAAGGCGGAAAGGGGAAGAGCTGTACAGAAGGCACAGAGAACCTTTACACGCTCACACAGCGCTAACACCTGCGAAGTGGAGGAGACAGAAGTGTTGGTTGGCAGGAGTTCGGAACATCTCACACTTCCAAGAAAGTTTCAGATAGATTTGTGGGTACTCTGTAAGCCAGAATCTCCCACTGAAGGCAGTCCATATTAGCATCCCTACCATGCTTACTCCTGACTGAGCCATTTGAACGAAGCATCAGGACGAATATGGTGCAGTAGTCGGAGCCACAACAGCTGAGCTTATCTCATGGCCGTATTCTACGTCACGGTGGCTTTTAGTGGCCACGGAGACCAAAGCCTTCCAAGTCCGAAACCAGAGACATGCATCCTGGCTCCCACCTTCTGTAAAAGCTCTGAGAGTGTCTTGGATTGGATAAACTTAGATCATTTGCCCAGCCCCGAGCTAGGAAGAACTCCAGGCCTTGAGTCTCTCAGGTTCCACTTCCATGTCTAGAGCTGTGCCATAAGAGCCAATGAGCAGAAAGAAGCACATTTACTAAAATGATGGAGATACACACACACACACACACACACACACATTTAGATGTATAGATTTATAGATATATATGTAAATTTTTGTAATTAATCTCAGGCACTAGAAATTTACAACTGTACCAAAGGTCACTTTCCGCACCTCTCCAACAGCAGTGTTTCTCCTTTGTAAATGGCTGCCTCCCCTATTACCGTGGCGGCGTCACATCTCATTACCATTGTGATGCACAGGTTTTTGTTACTAGCAATGATCCCCTCCCCCTTCCCCCAGGACTTTGGTGTGTGGCTAACAAATAGACATGGAAATAACTGAATTCTTGGTCATGTCTTTCCTCCTTACTTATGGTCAGCGGTAGAAACTTCATTAGTAAGTCATAGTATGAATTGTGCCAGAAATACAGGAAATCACTCCATCGTCCATTTCAAAAGTGCCTAAGGGCACTTTTCCATCAGTCCCCCAGCCCTTCCCGTTCATTCTCGGTGCTCACACGAAGTCAGCAGAACTCTAATTCAGTCAATCTGGACCAACCTTCCCCGATTCCTGCCGTGTCCTTCAACTGTGTGTAACATATCTGAAAGCTCATTTTTTTAAAACATAGGTTTACTTTAAAAGGGAAGTTTATATCATTGCTATTATGTATTTTTTTAACTCCTAAAAGATTATGAAAACCAGAAGTTCATCTAAAACACAGCGTATGTTGAGCTACTGCGCTAGAACACACCAACTCCGGAGCCGTGTCGAGGGAGTTTTCAGACAGTGAGTTTCGCTGCATCCTGTGTACCAGCCTGAGTAGGGTGAGACCATGGAGATTCATTTACATCTGAGGCATGCTATCCCAAATGGCCAGTTAGTTTATATACTACGGACTCTGGAAATGAGGACTTAAGTCCTTTCATCAAAATTCACCAACATATCAGAAAAGCAAAACAAACAAAGTTGGTTTCGAGGGCAGAGAAAGAGACCGTGATCAAATCCAGTGGACAAACTGCACGTGTCATTCAGGGCTTGAGCCTAGTGCGCACCGGGAGTGCGGTCTCAAAGTTCTCATTCTAGCCAGAACGTTCTAAAGATTCCGTTAATTATGCTGGCATGAAAGGGTCAGAACAGGAGGGCCTATCGCCCAGGGCTGGGCAGGGTCCTTGAGCGGGATCATCTTGTCTGGTCCAGTACCCATAGGGACAGAGGAGCCATGTGCTGGCTGAGGGCGTGGAGCCAGATCCTCCTGCCGGTGTTCCTCTCCCTAGCTCTCATCCAGCTGATTATCAGCTTCTCTGACCATAAGACCAGAACCCACCATCACTGGAAGCGGAAAATCGAAGCAAAATATATTGAAAGGGGTGAGTGACTTGTAAAACCAGTCAGAGAGCTATGGCTGTACCCCCACTAAGCTTTTTGGTTGGGGCACCCTGGCAGGCACAATTGTTCGTTTCAAAACTTGCCTTTTGGTGGTGGTGATAAGACACTTTTAAAGGCTCTTGATGTTTGGGGGGAATCTAGTTAACACTGACCTCTTTTTCTTTCTTTCTACTACCTAAACAGTATTGATGAAGCTGGAGGTATAGACTGGCTACCCAGTTTAATATAAAAAGACCTCCAACGAAAAGTAACCAGTTTCTGTATCTTTACAATCCCCCCATTGCCAGAGGCCAGAGATGTCATAAGTGTTTGGGTGACCTCTCATACCTGATCTGGTTCCTAAATGATTTTAGGGTTGCCTCTTTATAGGGAGACACGTTGGAGTTGTGGGAGAGACAGGTTGAGATAAAAACACAAGCAGGGACAGTCAGTTCGTTAAGAAAAGATGTACTTAAAGCTGAAAAGAGTTGGGGTATTTATATCAACTAGCACATGCCTGGGGTGTCATCTGCAGAGTGTGGATTTTTCTACAAATGCTCTTCTGTTGCGCTTCTATGCAACTTCGTGTTTCATTAGCTTCTCAATCCCATCTAGGGACTGTGCTGGTATTGTAATGACCTGGGTCCTCTAGAGTGCCTGGACTTAGTCTCCTGGTCTCCAGTTATGGTAAAGGAGGAATTAAGGGATGCTGTTCTGGCCTTCATTTATGCCAGCTTGTTCTTTTTATATGCTAAGTTTGTAGCCTTTGCAAGGGCCTTCTGAATTTCACTGTCTGCCCCATTCCCCTGCCTCAAATCACCCTGAGAACTGTGGTCTCAAAAAATCTTTTTAGGGAGTGAAAAATGATGACTTGCCTTGTATAACGACTTCTATACACTATACATGATTCCTGCCTATGAGACCCATCATTGTGAGTCCCAAAGATGAGAGGACACAACTCATCATGATCCATATAACTAAAGCAAGCAACTCAGTCAACCACGCTTTCTTATTCATATACATGGGCACCTCCCCCTGAGGTGGGGTTCAAGAGGTCAGCACTGGACATGAGGACAAGAAAGTTTTTATACCTCAGAGCCGGGAGGTTCTAAAAGGGGGATTCAGTAGGGAAACAGGCAGGGTTATAGACGCAGAACATAAGCCTAAAAACTTAGTCATAATGATCTGAAACAGACATGGTTGCAAGGTGGTCATAAGGTGGTCATAGCAGTGGGTGCTCATAATAATCTTCTTAAAAAGGCATAGTTGTCATTTCCTGAAAAGGTATTCAGAACCATTTTTTATTTATTATTATTATATTGTTATTATATCAAGGAGAATAGATAGAGCTCGGTGTATCATGATAAATGGGCCATTTCCTGGCTCTGAGTGAAAGACAAAATACTAGGTAAGTGGTCTTTAATATCTACAGGTCTAGGGTAAGCTTCAGCTGGGACAGCTTTTTTTTAAAAAAATTGGATATATTTTATTTACATTTCAAATGTTATCCCCTTCCCAGTTTCCCCTCCATAAACCCCCATCCGATCTTCCTTCCCCTGCTTCTGTGAGGGTACCCCCCACACACACCCCTTCCCACCTCTACATCCTGATATTCTCCTACATTGGAGCATTGAGCCTTGACCGGACAAAAAGCTTCTCCTTCCATTGATGCTCAACAAGGCCATCTTCTGCTACATAGCAGCGGGAACCGTGGGCACATCCATGTGTATTCTTTGGATAGTGGTTGAGTGCTTGAGAGATCTGGTTAGTTGGTTGGTTTTATTGATATTATGGGGTTGCAGACCCCTTCAATTCCTTCAGTCCTCCTTCTATCTTCTTCACTGAGAACATCGAGAACAGGAGACCCGGTTCTCAGTTCATTGGGGGGCGGGGGGCTGTGAGCATGTGCCTCTGTATTTATCATGAAATGGTAGAACCTCTAGGAGACAGCTTTACCAGGCTCCTGTCAGCATGCACTACTAGACATCAGCAATATTGTCTGGGTTTGGTGGCTGTATATGTGCTGGATCTCCAGGTGGGAAGGTCTCTGGATGCCCTTTGCTTCAGTCTCTGCTTCAAACTTTGTCTTTGTATTTCCTCCTGTAAATATTTCTGTTCCCCCTTCTAAGAAAAACTGAAACATCTGCACTTCCTCTGTCTTGAGCTTCATGTAGTCTGTGAGTTGTATATTAGGTAATCTGAGCTTTTGGGCTAATATCCACTAATAAGTGAAGGCATACCATGTGTGGGGATTTTGTTTGTTTGTTTGTTTGTTTTGTGATTGGGCTACCTCACTTTGGATAATATTTTCTAGTTCTATTCATTTACTTAAAAATTTCATGAAGTCATTGTTTTTAATAGCTGAGTAGTACTCCCTTGTAAAAATGTACCATATTTTCTATATCCATTCCTCTGTTGAAGGACATCTGGGTCCTTTCCAGCTTCTGGCTATTATAAATAAGGCTGCTATAAACATAGTGGAGCATGTGTCCTTGTTATTTGTTGGAGCATCTATTGGGTATATGTCAAGGAGTGGTTTCGCTGGGTCCTCAGGTCCAAATTTCTGAGGAGCCACCAGACTGATTTCCAGAGAGTTGTAACAGCTTACAACCCCACCAACAATGGAGAAGTGTTCCTCATTCACCACATTCTCTCCAGAATTTGTCATACAGATCTTTCACTTGCTTGGTTAGAGTCACACCAAGGTATTTTATATTATTTGTCACTATTGTGAAGGGTGTTGTTTCACTCATTTCTTTCTCAGCCTGTTCATCCTTTGAGTAGAGGAAGGATACTGATTTGTTTGAGTTAATTTTATATGCAGCTACTTTGTTGAAGTTGTTTAGCTGTAGAAGTTCTCTGGTGGAATTTTTGGGTTCAGTTAAGTATACTATCTTGTTATCGGCAAATACTGATATTTTGACTTCTTTCTTTCTGATTTATAACCTTTTGACTTTCTTTTGTTGTCTAATTGCTCTGGCTAGGATTTTGAGTACTATATTGAATAGACAGGGGGAGAGTGAGCAGTCTTGTCTTGTCTTGTCTATGATTTTAATGGGATTGCTTCAAGTTTCTCTCCATTTAGTTTGATGTTGGCTACTGGTTTGCTGTATGTTGCTTTTACTATGTTTAGGTGTGGACCTTAAATTCCTGATCTTTCCAAGACTTTTAACGTAAAACCAATTTGTTGAATTTCTTTCAAATGCTTTCTCAGCATCTAATGAGATGATCATGTGGTTTTATTTCTTTGAGTTTGTTTATGTACTGGATTAAGTTGATGGATTTCCATATATTGAACCATCCCTATATCTCTGGGATAAAGACTACTTGATCATGATAGATGATCACTTTGCTGTGTTCTTGGGTTCAGTTTGCAAGAATTTTATTGAGTGTTTTTGCATCAATATTCATAAGGAAAATTGGTCTGATGTTTTGTTTCTTTGTTGGGACTTTTTGTGGTTTAGGTATAAAAGTAATTGTGGCTTCATAGACTACGTTGGGTACTGAACCTTCTGTATCTATTTTATGGAGTAGTTTGAACAGTATTAGGTCTTCTATGAAAGTCTGATAGAATTCTGCACTAAATCCATCTTGTCCTGGGCTTTTTATGGTTGGAAGACTTTTGATGACTGTCTCTATTTCTTTAGTTTATGGGACTGTTTAGATGGTTTATCTGACCCTGATTTAACTTTGGTACCTGGTATCTGTATATAAAACTGTCCATTTCATCCAGGTTTTCCAGTTTCATTGAGTATAAGGTTTTGTAGTAGGATCTGATGATAGTTTTTATTTCTTCAGTTTCTGTTGTTATGTCTCCCTTTTCATTTCTTATTTTTTAATTTAAAACTTTTTCTGTGCCCTCTGGTTAGTCTAGCTAAGGGTTTATCTATCTTCTTGATTTTCTCAAACAAACAGCTTGTGGTTTTGTTGATTCTTTCTATAGTTCTTTCTGTTTCTACTTGGTTATTTCAGCCCTGAATTTATTTATTTTCTGCCATTTACTTCTCTTGGATGCATTTGCTCTTTTTGTTGTTGTTGTGGAGCTTTTAGGTGTGCTGTCAAGCTGCTACTGTATGCTTTCTCTAGTTTCTTTTTGGTGGTAGGTAGGTTTATGAGTTTTCCTCTGAGCACTGCTTTCATTGTGTCGTCTCATAAGTTTGGGTATGATATGCCTTCATTTTCATTAAATTCTAAAAAGTCTTTAATTTCTTTCTTTCTTTCTTTCTTTCTTTCTTTCTTTCTTTCTTTCTTTCTTTCTTTCTTTTTGACCAAGTTATCATTGAGTTGAGCATTGTTCAGCTTCCATGTGTATATGAGCTTTTTGTTGTTTTTGTTGTTATTGAAGACCAGTCTTAGTCCATGGTGATCTGATAGGATGCATGGGATTATTTCAATCTTGTATATTTTGAGGCTTGCTTTGTGACCGATTATATGGTCAGTTTTAGAGAAGGTACCATAAGGTGCTGAAAAGAAATTATATTCTTTTGTTTTAGGATGAAATATTCTATAGATGTCTGTTAAATCCATTTGGTTCATAACTTCTGTTAGTTTCTTTGTGTCTCTGTTCAGTTTCTGTTTCCATGATCTGTCCATTGATGATAGTGAGGTGTTGAAATCTCCCACTATTATTGTGTGAGGTGCAATGTGTGCTTTGAAGTTTATTAAAGTTTCTTTTATGAATGTAGGTGCCCTTGCATTTGGAACATAGATTTTCAGAATTGAGATTTCTTCTTGGTGGATTTTTTTCTTTTATGATTATGAAGTGTCCTTTCTTATCTTTTCTGATGACTTTTGGTTGAAAGATGATTTTATTCAATATTAGGATGGCTACTTCAACTTGTTTCTTGGGACCATTTGCTTGAAAATTTGTTTTCCAATCTTTTACTCTGAGGTAGTGTCTTTCTTTGTTACTGGGGTGTGTTTACCATATATAGCAAAATGCTGGGTTCTCTTTAAGAATCTAGTCTGTTAGTCTATGACTTTTTATTGGGCAATTGAGTTCATTTATGTTGAGAGATATTAGGGACCAATGATTAATGTTTCCAGTTATTTTGTTTTTAGAGGTCAAATTATGTTTGTGTGGCTATCTTCTTTTGGGTTCATTAAAAGGAAATTACTTTCTTGCTTTTTCTAGTGTGTAGTTTTCCTCCTTGTATTGAAGTTTTTTATCTATTACCTGGTTTTGTGGAAAGATATTGTGTATATTTGGTTTTGTCATGGAATATCTTGATTTCTCCATTTATGCTAATTGAGAGTTTTGATGGATATAGGATCTTGGGCTGGCATTTGTGTTCTCTTAGGATCTGTATGATATCTGCCCAGAATTTTCTAGCTGTTCTAGTCTCTGTTGATAAGTCTGGTGTGATTCTCATAGGTCTGTCTTTATATGTTACTTGACCTTTTTCCATTACTGCTTTTAATATTCTTTCTTTCTTTTGTACATTTGGTGTTTTGACTTTTATGTTACAGGAGGAATTTCTTTTCTGATCCAGTCTATTTGGAGTTCTATAGGCTTTTTGTATGTTTTTGGGCATCTCTTTCTTTGGGTTAGGAAATTTTTTTTCCTATAATTCTGTTAAAGGTAAATACTGGCCCTTTTATTTGGGAATCTTTGCTCTCTTCTATATCTTTTATCCTTATGTTTGATCCATTGTGTCCTGGATTTCCTTGATGTTTTGGGTTAGGAGCTTTTTGTGTTTTACATTTTCTTTGACTGTTGTATCAATGTTTTTTTATGGTGTCTTCTGCCCCTGAGATTCTCTCTTCTATCTCTTGTATTCTGTGGGTGATGCTTGTGTCTATGTCTCCTGATCCCTTTCCTAGTTTTTCTATCTCCAGGGTTGTCTCCCCTTGTGATTTCTTTTTTGTTTTTAATTTTATTTTTAGATCCTGCATACTTTTGATCAATTTCTTCACCTGTTTGGTTGATATTTGTGTTTTCTCTTTAAGGGCTTCTACCCGTTTACTTGTTTTGTTCCATATTTCTTTAATAGAGTTATTTATGACTTTCCTAAAGTCCTCTAACATTATCATGAGTTGTGGTTTTTAATCAGTATCTTACTTTTCCAGTGTGTTGTGGTATCCAGGATTTGCTGTAGTGGGGGAACTGGGTTCTGATGATGCCAAGTGGCCTTGGTTTTTGTTGCTTAGGTTCTTGGACTTGCCTCCTGCCATCTGCTTATCTCTGGTGTTAGCTGGTCTTACTGATTGACAGTGGCCTGACCCTTCTGTAAGCCTGTGTGTGTCAGCATTACTGGGAGACCTTTCTCCTAGTAGAATCTGGATACAGAGAGCTGTGGCCCAGGGTCAGCTCCAGGAGCAAGCGGAAACTGGAAGGATCTTTTCCCAGACTACTCTTGGTTCCTATGTCCTGAAGGCTCTTGGGCCAGAAATTTGAGCAGAAGTGGTGGTCACACCTGTGCTCTCAGATATTTCTGCACTCATGGGAGACCAGCTTTCTCCCAGTGGTGTCTGGGTACAGAGAACTCTGGCACAGGGTCAGTTCTAGGCACAGACAGAAACCAGAAGCCAGAACCATTTATAGTTAAGATTACAGATTGGGTATAGCCCAATCTTTGAAAACCAGAAATTTAATCATAAACATGGATAAACACAGTTTGTCTCTACTATAAGATGGCTTCTAAGCTTAAGATGGAGGTAGGGCAAGTTAATCAATAACACCTTCTCAGCATAGCTCTGTATATCTTAGGGTAGGATTCATCTCAATTCCCAGTATACCAAAAATCTTAGTCTGGAACTGATTTGTCCTAGAAAACACAGAAACATTTTCTGTGAGCATTTGGCAGATTCTTTGGGCTGCTATTAACATGTCTGGAGCCATTGGGTATTCTAGAAAAGTTGTTTTTATTTTAGCTCTGAGTTTAAATGTAAAATTGTCTCATAGTTTTATAAAAAAATAAAAAACTAGTGAGGAAAATATAAAAGATTTCTGTGAAGGAATTCAGTCTTGGAATACACTAAATGAAAAACATGAGGTTGTAAATTATAATCTTTCTTTTTCTTTGAAGACAATTTTAAGTTATAGTAGTTCGTAAGTCTGTGTAACCTGATCTTCATGATCTAAGGAAAAAGGGCAGGGAAAATTATCGTAATGACTAACTCCTTGAGTTTTGTCAGTCTGGGTGGGAAAGGTCTTTATTCTGAGAAAGTACGAACAAACAATAGAAGACATTTATATCCTAGACAAGTCTATGAGTATTGTGACAGCTGTTGTAGCTCATAAGCATACTAGGTGCCCATGTGTCCCAGAGTAGCTGCAGAAGTAAGCTATATATCTAGGAATGTCCCTTAACTTTTATGGGGCAATACCAGAGTTTCAGATTTTCAGTATCTAGGAATTTAGTAAATAGTGTATTGTCTATTTTTTTTCCTCTGAGCTGTTCTTGAAAAAAAATTTCTTTCCTAAGCAACTTCACTGAATAATTTATTTATCACAATGCCAATAAAAAAGGAAGTTTTGAGTTGGTACATAGTTAACTAGTTAATTAGCTAAAAAAAATACTATATTGTCTTCAAAATCTGGAATTATTCCACAGTATGACTTTGGTTATCAAAACAAGCTTAAAAAGTGATAGGAGTCTGGATAACAGTTATTTCCCCTGAAACAAGCCTGGAGCAGCATCTTGGATATACTTGAAGCCATATAATCTTTTCTATTTGCTTTGCCTTTTCTTGTCTTAATGTTCCTCCAGGAATTTTAACATTCTCTAAGGGCAGAAAGGAACTGATGGTTAACAGGATTTAATTTGAAAACTAATCTGTAAGGTTTTTTTTATTTTCCCTCTAGCTAGGTGAGATCTGCAGCCATTTAAGCAACTCAAGTTAAATAGTCTTTTCTTACAAAGCCTATGAATACTGGCACAAAACAATAGGTAGAATGACATTATTCTTCCTGTATCATAAAACAAGTGTATCAGATAGATAGAAACTTTCTTTCAGAAGACATTTGATGGCTTAATAAAATACGCCATCTAAATGAGCTCTGAAATTTGAACTCAGATTTTATTCTTGGACTTTCAAGTAGCAGTGATATTGTTATTTCTTCTTTTCTACAAAATAAAAAGAAAAAATTTTCATCTGAGACAAGAATTTAAGTTTTAGGACAAAACAAAATGGAGCATTGGATTTTTTTTAATAGTTAAAGGCTTACTTCAGTAGCCTGGAATGTGTTTGCAAAGCTGTTTTGGCAACAAAGGTGTTACTAAATTGCTTTTAAAGTATGGTATATTAAATTGTTACCATACATATGCTGGCAGTGTGCTTATTTTTATTGTTTTGGGGAGGTTTTTTTTAGTAGGTGGCAAACTAATGAATAAGTGTTGGATGATGCCACTTCATACTTCTTTTTTCAAGAAACTAGAGGAAATAAGACAAGGATTAAACCGGACTGGTGGGTGTTATACTTACGTACCTGTTGCTGTGAGGGGGCAGCATGACCAAAACAACTCATAAAAGCAAGTACTTAGTTGGGGGATGCGCTTAGAGTTTCAGACAGTAAGTCTATGGCCATCATGGTGGAAATCATGGCAAAAGGCAGGCAGTCATGACACTAGAGCAGCAGGTAAGCGCTTAGATCTGATCTCAAGCAGGAGCCAGAGAGGGACACTGGGTCTGGTGTGGGCTTTTAAACCTCAAAGCCCACACACACAAGACCACACCCACTCTAGCAATGCCTCCCCCTTTTAATCCTTTCCCAAATAGTTCCACCAACTAAAGACACATACATGAGTGTACGAAGGCTGTTCTTTATTTAAACTATAACATATCTAGGTGTATGAAAGTAAAAACAGCTAATGTTTGCATACAGATGAATATCACTTGGAAAAAGAAAGACTAAATGAAATGTATTCTTACATAAAACTGAGTGATAAATTGACTTTTGTTTTAATTTTTATGTTTTTTTTCCCTTGTAGAATGTGCTCTAAAGCGAACATGTCCACAGTGTACTCGAGATAAACGGGTAAGTTAATTTTCTTATGAAGAAAATTTCCTGGGACTATTATAAACTCTCCCATTTACAGCTGTTGTCCAAAAGATATGCTAAGTTTTGTTTCCCATACTTTCTATAACAAGAATGAGTTCCTTTATTGTGAACTGTTCGTTGTAGGTCTAGAATAAATAATAGAAATCATTTAGTACAAACATGTACTTCCATCTGGAAAATTATACATCCAAAAGGAAAACAGGCTTTTTCTTGAAAGGGGAAATCACCAGCTAGAGAGACAGCTCAGTGGTTAAGAGCACATACTGTTCTTGCAGCCAACCTGAGTTCAGTTCCCAGCATCCACACGCTGTCTCATGGCTCACAACCATCTGTAACTCCAGTTCAATGTCATCTGATACCTCTTTTGGTTTCCTCAGGCACTGCACATACACAGTGCACGTACAGGCCAACTCACACACATATCGTGAAAAAATAAATTTGGGGGGAATGGAGGGAAGAACACTTTAAGGTGAGACTGGGAGGAAGCAACATTTGGGGTAAGAATAAAGAAAATAATTTAAAAAAGAAAATAATTAATTAAAAAAGGGAAATCACACCAAAATGTTGGGAGAATTTTTGTAAGCAAAGAAAAGATATAGCTTTTGAAATATGGCAACATTTTTTCTTTGCTATTTCTAATCTCTAAAGACTTGAAGGGATGACACACTGGTCCTTAACCTCTGTGTAACTAAGGCCTTCCTCTCTGATGATTAAATGTCTCTTATTACTGTTTTTCACTTACAACTTTGAAGAAAACAACAAACATATAAAACAAAACAAACAAACAAACAAAAACCCCCAAACCAACAGTGATGAGGTAAATTGTGTCAGTTTATAGACAAATTTATGGCAACACTTGCAAAATCATTCCTGCAGAATGGCTTCTCTAACATCTCTTAGAGACCTGACCACACCAAAGACACACGGGAATGACTGATAACAAAGAGACACAACCTGAGATGGTACCTGTCCTAGTGGTCTGGACATGTCATCTACCTCCTCATCTTTCCCACATCACTTTTCTGTTTGAATGAAGACCTGGGCTTCTGGGTCATGGAATGCTCTACATAGTTTCTTCCACATTTCCGGCTTTTCACAGAGCACTAGCTTGCTGTCCTCAGTTCTTTAATTATGACATCAGGATAACGCAGCTCATTCTGAGCTCTGAACCACCTATGATGTCTGCTGTTTCCTCTTCTCTTGACACAATACCTATTCTAATGTCTCAACAATATAAGACTTTCTACCTGCCCCCATACCCAATCCTTCACTTGGCCCTAATAGTTTCTCTTTTTTCTTGTGAATTCTAATGGCTATTCACCTGAATTCATTCCCCCACTTTTTGTTGCTAATTGCTCTGAAGTGTAAAATTTCAAACATATAAAAAGTAGAGGAAACATATCTGGGGACTAAGGCATGAGTTCCTTGTCTGACCTCTTTAGAAAGGTGAGGTGGGAGAATCCCTTGAGTCCAGAATTCGAAGGCCATCCTGGACAACTAAAACAAGCCCTTTCTTTAATAAATAATCCGTGAGATAGTATAATAAAATTCTATACCACTAAAGATCACCTTGGATAATTTTGTCTCATGAATGCCCTCTCCTTCTACGTAGACTATTGTGAAGTTAGTATTTATATGGATATCATATTTTATTTGCAAATATTTGACCCTCTATATATGTCTTCAATAGATACTTTAGAGTATCACATTTATAATCACATCTAAAAATTAACTAATTACCCAGTTAATTTGTTTCATACTTGTGTTTGTTTAAATCATGTTGCAATTTCTTGATACATACCCTAAGACTCTTGAGTATATATTCTTTCTCCTCTCTCTCTCTCTCTCTCTCTCTCTCTCTCTCTCTCTCTCTCTCTCTTGCTCTCGCTCTCTCTGTCTGTCTGTCTCTCTCTCTCTGTCTCTCTCTGTCTCTCTTTCTATTGAAATGTGTTTGTTGCAGAATAAATTGTTGCCCTGTCCAGCTTCCTATAGGCTGGATTTTTCTGGTCATATCCCCATAACTAAGATGGCTTTATCATGTTGTTTCCCCCCCCCTTCTGTTCTTATAAGACATAATGGGCTGATCAGATTTTTCAGGGATTTTTGGTAGCAATATTTCATGATGAAGAATTATCAGAGGGCTGAGAGTATGATCTAGTCTTTGGCGATATCACCAGTAAATGATACTCTCTTTACCTATATCCACTGTATTGTTGGGGCCTCAAAAACTCTTAACTGCATTGATATACTTGCCTTGTGTTTGATGCTGCTTATACTGCCCACCTCTGGTCCTCTGAGCTTTCTGTGCTTCAGTGCTATTCATTATTGACAGATGATGCCACAAGCACCCTACACCAAAGCTCTCATCAGTACAGCTCCGGACTTAAATTTTCCAAGGTGCACCTGATGCCACACACATCCTATTATTTTCTCTTTTGGTTGGCAGCATTTTCTAAGAATGGCTATGGGAGTAATTCCAGAACTTTGTAATCACCCTTAAAGTACCAATATTATCCCACACCCCTTCAATCTTAATAGGTGACTTTGTCTTTGATTTTTATAGATTAAACAAAAAAGACTTCCAGTATTGACTTTGCTCACCAAATTAAAGAGTGGCTGTCAGTTTTATTTAGAATTACATATCTTTATCATTTTTCCTTGGGGGGTTAATACTTCCTGCAGTTCTGCTTGTGGACTTAAATCTATGTATTTTTAATTTTATCTCATACAATATACAGTAATTGTTTTGTTTAGTGTTGTATTTCCTCTGTTCTCTGTTTTCCATGGACAAAGTGGGTGTTTCATTCACATTTATATCAATACCCCTCACACATTTCCAGTTAGTGAATAGAGGGCACTCAATAACTATTGAATTAACTCTTGAGCTATTAGAAGAAGATTAAATTATGTCCAATCCACTCTCTAATGTAACAAGAATTTCATCTCAAAACATTTCCACATATAAACCACTACGTCCAGATGCACACTGGAGAATAATGTGAAAACAATGCCCAGCAACTCATAGGAAGTAATGAAAAGATAACTGTGCATGAACAACGCAGATTTAGTGTGCTGTCATCTGGAAAGGGGGTCTCTGTCCTCTCAGAAACTGGATGCACAGTGGCTCTTCCTCATAGTTTTTATCACTGACCACACAACAGTCCAGGTATGTAAGTGGCAACGCCTAAAGCAACCCAGAATATCTGAGTTCTCCAAGGACTCACACGGGACAAAAGGTGTTTGTCATGACTTGGAATGTTCTGCTTTATTATATTCATTCTTTCGCTTACCTCAAGGAAATCTTCACACAGCGCCCAGTTTTCCCTGAACGTTAGAGTTGGGGTTGGTCAAGTCAATGTTGTTCTTCTTAGGTAAAGGGGAATTTTTACATTCTGGCTGATTTTTTTTTCTCCTTGTAGTCTAATAGCAAAGGACCAGCCTTCCTAGAATTAGAAAATAGTGTAACCAAAATCAAATCCATAAAAACCTTACCACTAGCCCACTACTCATGAACACAGCATATAGTAAAAAAGATGTTGGGGCTGGGCTGCTGTTTCAGTGACAGAAGTGCTTACTATGAAGCACAAGGAACTGGATTGTGATCCTTAGGATCCTTAAAAAACATGGCGCCCTTATTTATAATCCCAAGGCTCCGGAAGCTGAGACAGGCAAATCCCTAGGGCTCTCTGGCCAGCTAGCCTTAACTAATTGGCTAACCTGGGGCCCATGTGAAATCCTGTGTCAAAACTAAGGTGGTTGCCTCCTAAAGAACAACACCTAAGTTGAACTTGGCCTTTATATGCATACAGCATTCATATGAACACTCATATTTGAACATACATGTACTTGAACACTCATGCACCAAAAGTTGATATATTTGTTTCATTAAAAGCGAGACTTCAAAAATGCTGGGGTTGGAGAGATGGCTCAGTGGTTAAAAGCACTGACTGCTCTTTCAGAGATCCTGAACTCAAATCCCAGCAACCACATGGTGGCTCACAACCATCTGTAATGAGATCTGATGCTCTCTTCTGGTCTGTCTGAAGACAGCTACAGTGTACTTATGTATAATAAATAAATAAATAAATAAATAAATAAATAAATAAATAAATAAATAAATAGATAAATAAATACTTTTTAAAACTTCAAAAGCCATGCCAACTAAAATAGGTTAAGGATTCTTTGTTGGTCTTTTGTTGCCATTTAGCATTTGAAAATAATTTTAGAGTCTTTGAAATGATAGTTCTCAACAATGATGTCAGAGATTGTTAAAAGTAAGATTTGTTCTTGACTATTGAGAGCTATAAGGCAGAACTTTGCAATGCATTAGAAAGCAAAGGACTCAGAGTACATCATAGAGTCTCTCTAAAATCAAATCTTTCTCATTCATTGCATCCTGATTTGGATTATCATTCAGGACAGAAAGAAATGAACTTACAGACAGCTAAAGGGAACTGTAAATCTCTCACAGCCTACCTTATTTGTTGAGTAGTTCACATGAAAAATTCATTATCATATGACTGTCAAACACACTTATAAATGCTGTAACTCACACTGCACCAAGAGATCCATTTTAATACTGATTTTTTTTCTGATAGTGAACACATAGAAATACATGTAGAACATATGTAAAGGGAAAGGTAAACATGATTATGGGTTCAAATCTAAATATGGCATTGAACATATATGTGTCACCTATAAAAAGTCCTCCAGTTGTAAACAAACAAGAACCAGTATTACGGATTGTTTTCTATGGCAAGTATTCCCTACACCATGCTCTTGGCAGGGCCCTTCTTGTGGATGATGATTTTCCTTGAGATGGTTAAGGCCATCCATCCAACTTACGTTCTCTTTTCTTCTGAGCCATATTGATGTCTTTTCTCATAAACCTTCTTTTAGAAACCTATCTTGATTTCAAGGTGCATCTCTTAGTCTCTGCCTCCATCCATGGGTCAAACTCTGAAACAGGGCTGGTGAGCTGGCTCGGTGGGTAACAGTGCTTACCACATGGCCTGATGACCTGAGTGAGGTAGAATCCCAGGACTCACATCTGATTCCTGCAAACTGTTTCTCTGTCCTCCACAGGCACACTATAGCATGTGTACTCATGTGCATCTATACCTGATAATAAAATAAATGAACATCTTCAAACGTTTAAAGACTCAGAGATGTCATTTCTCTGATCTCTTAGAGCTGCAATGTGTTTCTCTGCATTGCTTTCTGCCTTTGTAGTTCAGATGCAATGCAGAAAAATCTAAGACATGCTTTTTTTTTTTTCTTCCTAGCAGTGTATGTATTTAATTACTGCTTGTGAATGCTGTCATGTCATCTTTAGCAATCTGACTTGAAGGTTACAAAAGCCTGTCTGTGACCTTTCAAACCAGTGCATTTCCCAGGACTCTTTGGTGATCTTGACCTTCTCCAAAACTTCTTCCTTCACACATCTCTGCTTCCTTTACTGATTCTTCTCTTTATGTTCTTAAATGGGAGCATTCTAAAAAATTAATAGACTTGCCTTTTTTTCATAACATGAAATATTTAAATTTTTTTCATTAAAAAATTTTCATACAACATATTTTGATCATGTACTTTGCCCTCTATCAACTCCTCAAAGATCCTTTTTCTTTCCCACCCAACCTAGTGCTCTTTCTCTCTTAAAATATCAAGCAACAACAAAAGAAACCTGCCAAAACAAAACAAAAAGCAGTTATTCAAAACAAAGTAAAACAAAACCAACCCTGCCAGGCAGTATTGGCACAAACCTTTAATCCCAGCACTAAGGAGGCAGAGGCAGTTGGATCTCTCTGAATTCAAGTCTAGCCTGCTCTAGAGAGCGACCAGGGCTACACAGAAACTCTGTCTGGAACAAAACAAAACAAAAAAACCCTAAAAGAAGAAAAATAAAACATGAAGGCTGCTGTCTGTTGGCCAACTATTTCTGAGCCCATGAGGCCTGTCTTTGACTATGGTTGATGTATTCACTGAAGAATATACTCTATTAAAGGAACCCAATTTGTCCCCATCTCAGCATGTCAGTTGTAAATAGCTTCTTGGTAAGGGGGTCAGACTTTCTGGCTACTTCATCTTTTCGCTAGAATTTCTGTCTAGTTTGAACTTGTGCAGGTCTTATGCAAGCTATCACAATATCTGAGTTCATATGGACATCATCCTTGCTGCATCTGGAAAACACGGTTTCCCTGGAGTCATTCACCACCTCCAGGCCATACAATCCTTCTCTTTGTTCTTCTGCTTAGACCGCTAAGCCTTCAGAGGATGGAAATAACACATCCATTTAGGACAGAGCGCTCCAAAGGCTCTCAGCAACGGCACACTGCCCAGCTGTGGGTCTCTGTGTTTATTACCATCTACTGCAAGAAGAACATTTCTTATCCTGCATG
The DNA here is from genome assembly GCF_963924665.1 of Micromys minutus. Taxonomy (NCBI): domain Eukaryota; kingdom Metazoa; phylum Chordata; class Mammalia; order Rodentia; family Muridae; genus Micromys; species Micromys minutus. The sequence goes on from NC_137958.1 coordinate 27,657,395, forward strand.
ACCATCTTGCGCTCTCTTATCTGCAGTCATGACTTCTACTAGAAACAGTCACACCTCCCAGAACTTGACAACTCATTCTCTCTGTTGTTTGACTGACATTTGTTTTAACCACCTCTAACTTTAAGGTATCTCTAACTAAATGTATCATTTTGTCTTCCCAAAGAAACTAGCTAATTTAAAAAAAAAAAATCTTTCTTATTTATTCCTGGCAGCCTTCCTCAAGAAGTCTACTTTTAAAATTTTCAGCTCCTGTGCCTTCCCCAAAACATCGGTCCATTCTTTTCTTTCAAATGAAGGAATCCTAGAGCTCTCCTATTGCTCTATCTCCCGCCCCACCCCAGCCCCTTCAACCTTTTGCATTGCCTTATCATTATAATTATGTTTTTAAATAAAGTCACCTTTGAATTCCAAGTAATCCAATCCCAGCCTCCAGTTGTTAAATAAAACAAAGTATATAAACTTTTTAGCCTGACAATCACAACCCATCACGGCCCATCAGAAGACATCACCTTTCTGAATGGCATTATGAAAACCTACCAAGATAGACTTTTACCTTCCCATCAGAGTCTCTGTCTTCCTGTTCTGCTGTGTCCTCTGCATTTCTCCCTCCTCTCTACACATTTGTGCCTCAAGGCCTCTTTCCCATATTGTTTGGAGGGGAAGAAAATCTTACCTAGTCATTCTGAATCGAAGTGAGTACTTTCTCTTGTTGTTAACTATCACATTTTAAATATTCATCCTTCTGAAATGATTCATCAATTCAGAGATAAATGGCTAATAGAGTTGCAGATAAACAAGTGGTAAATTTGTGCGCACTGTGTTCAAGGAAGGAGAAACAATGCTTTGTTGATCTGTAATCTCTGCTACATGCGGATCTGTGTTGGAAACCTTCTTTTATCCTTTGCCTCCTAACGCTCATTTTCTATGTCTTCTATATGAGGCCCTTTTAAATACAATATTAATGACTCGCTGATCATCATTATATGCCTCTCCCTCCTGTATTTTTCATTCTAATGACATTTCATATAAAATAGTAATTTATATATCTACAGGAAGTTATTGAAATAGGTTTCCACTTCCAAATGAAGATTTCAGTTTTCTTGTGGAGCAATATGTATCACCCTAAAGCCTCAGCCAGATTCTCAGTTGTCACATACTTGAGAGTCTGAGGGTGAAAAGCTCTCAGAGTTACATGGTCCACTCTCCTTAGTACAAGGAAAACCCCATGTAATTTGTCTTACTTTAAAAATTACCAATTTAGGGATGCTCGGTATATCATACTGTTCCTCTGGGCAATGAATATGAAAGTCTGTGCTTTGAAGACATTTTAGACATAGTTACAGGAGTTAAGGTATCATATCTTTTTTTTTTTTTTTTTTTTTTTTTTTTTTTTTTTTGTGGTTAAGTGGTAGAAACCCAATGCAAGCTAATTTAATGGAATGGAGAAGTCACTCCTTCATGAAATTGGGTGTGCATGGTTTCACGCTCAGCTGAATCTCAAAGGAGGTCACACTCCAGTCTCTCTCCTTCCCTTCAGCTCCCAGACACAAGAGCCAGTATATTGACCTCATTTTCTTCCAGAGTCATGAGTATTCTCTAAACAAGCGAGGGAGAGGCTCCCTGCTGGCCGATCACTCACAATGTCTGTAACCCCAAAGGGAGTTCTAATTGCCCCTATTTCAGTCTTATATTCAAACCAGCACTGCAGACTGGCCAGGCATGGACTGCCTGGAGTGTCACTCTAGTTGTAAGAAAGGAGCAAAGATGAGCTGGTTGGCAACTCTACAGCCGATTGAACACGCCCACAAGGACAGAGTGTCAGAAGTGGGAACATGAGACAGTAAATAAAAAATAAAACAACGTAATACAATGACAGCACCAACCTAATCCCCTCTGTGGAATTTTAGGCTCTGCCCGCTTGAGACACACATTTCATTTCATGCCCCCTCCCACACTAAGAAAAACATCCCTGGCAAAATAATGCTACCAGTTCTCACTAAAAATTACAGTTTACAGTCACTGTGAGCTCTGCTCCCAGCCCCAAGTCTAGACCCTCATAGAGACACGAACAAATCCCCGGTTTGGATGTTGGCTCCTCATGTCCCGTACTCCATCCAGTCAGCTACACAGTCAATCAAACCAGCTCTCCAGAACCCACTAATCAACACAGAAGCAAAATCAAGATAGCAATAGCCGGAACTCCTGTCCAGAGAAGAAGGTAGTAGTTAGTGGTGTTGCAACAAACCGAGTGTATGCTATGCTTTCATCTTGAGTATGTAGTATGCTTTCATTTCTCAAGTATGTAGTTTCACCAAATATGTAGATACCCGGGCTAGGCTTCCTAAAGATAGAGGGGTGGGGGAGAGAGAGAGAAATGGGGGGCATAATAGGGAATGTCTCATTTGAGGAGTGAGCTACTTTAGGAGTTCACCTGTAGACAGCCATGGCTACTGGGTCCTGTCAATCAGTTTAGCACTTGAATAACAAGTTAGTTCACATTTATCTTGTCAGTTTCTCTCTAAAAACTCTGCCACAAGCTTGACTCTTAGGATCTCTGAGAACTAACAGCTAAGGCTGGCTATAGGCCCTTTGCATTGAGCCTGGACCTTGCCTTTGTTCCCGTCTTTAAACCATAGCCTAAGGTAACAGGTTCAGTGTCCTAAGTGGCAACAACAGTCTTAGCTATGCTTTAACAGCGTGAACTTGACCTGTGATCTAGGCAAATGTGGAACAAAAGCTGGTCTGTGACTCACCTCCTGTCCTCAGGCAGTGCCTAAGGTGACTCTTTACCTTGGGTGAATCATTACCTTTGCGAGTTTGGGAATTCTGCAGCAGGGGAAGACATGTATCTAGGACCAGCCCCTATAACGGTTTACTAGTTCAGTCTCTGGCTGCCATCTCAACTAACGGTGTGACATTTTGTGCAAATCAGTGGTCTGTTCTGTGCCCCATTGTCCTCACCTAAATAGTGGCCAGCTTACAGGATTTCTATGAGAAGAAAATGAAATAGTGCATCTGAGAGACTTAGAACATTGTGTGTTCTAGGCCCTGTGTGACAGCCAGTTTGTCAGTCTTGACATTAAAAAAAAAGATTTTTTTTAAAATTTTATGTGTTTGAGTGTTTGATTGCAAATATGTATGTGTATCACATGCTTTGCCTGGGTCCCTCGTAGCCCAGAAGAGGGTGTTAGAGCCCCTAGAACTGGAGTTGTGGGTGGTTGGTTGTAAGCTACCTGATTTGGCACTGGGAATTGAAGGAATAGCAGTTCCTCTTGATGGGTGAACAGTCTCCCCAGCTCCACTCTTGCATTTTTGTCCACCTCTTCCAGGCTGTAGTCTCTTCTCACAGAGCGGTTGTCCTCATTGTGCCTCACGCTGACCAGGGGTTTGAGCTCAGTCTTCTTGATCATCAGTGAACAGGTGTCAGGATCTGACATTAGACTGACTGACAGCTCCACCAGACCCATATGTCTCATAGGAAGGCTCCCTCAGAAAACAGGGTAGATGCTTCAGAAAAAGGGACTTCAGAAAAACCATTAGTGACATTTTAAATCCTACCTCAAGTAGTTCTCAACACGACTTCCTGACACAGGTTTTGGGTTGAATCCCCTAAATGAAGCATCATCGAAAGGAATTTCAGTGTGGGGGACATTGGTGTGACAGAGGTACAGCAAAAATCCCATGAAAAAATGGATTCCAAGAAGACAAGGGACAAGAGCCAAGAAAAGAGTCTCCGAATCTACATTTCCCTGACCAGTCACTTGTTGGGGGTGGGGGGGGAATCACATACCAGCATTGTCCTTTAACTAAAAGCAAAGATGTTCACTGGGTCACTGACTAGAACTCTGTACTAGTCACTGGCCCGTTAGGTTAGGATAACAACCCCCAGAGTAAGCTGGTCATCCCAGGGTAAACATTCCCAAGGGGACTATGTAAGCCTTCGGCAGCTGGCATTCACTGCTGCGATGGTTTGAGGACACCACTCTGAAAGGCTATCTGCAGACCACCAGTGACTTCTACTATCACCCACACCGTGTTAGAATGGCTGGTATTTGTTGTATGTATCACACTAGTTCAAAAAATAGCTGTTGTAGGTGGGATTCCACTTTGACACTGCTTTTATTTTTATTTTTCACATACAGTGTATTTGGTGCCGAGAAGAAAAGGTTTGCAAAAAGTACTGTTTTCCATATTCTGGCTGTAAATTCAATTCTATATTCTGGGCAAACTGTAATGGTGAGTTCTCTTTTACATTTTTGTGACTTCCTTTCAATTGACTTGCAAATGAACTTTGTTACACTTGAAGGATTCTAAACGACTAGCTTTGCTTTGGTAAAGTTCTCTATTCCAGGGTCACTCTTCAGTGCTGCCTTCTGATCTAAGCTTCTGATCTGTGCTAAGCTCATGATCTAAGGTGGTGCTAAAGTAAGGAGAGTCAGGTAGACCTCCTGCCATATAACTTCATAGTTTAGATTCATTTAAGGAATCTCTCTGTTGTATGATACTCATGACCTCGTTAGGGGATGTTTGTGTTCTGATGTTGAACTCTGACTGTGTATGTTTGTGTGTGCACGTACAAGTGTGTGTGTGTGCACGTGTGTGTGTGTGTATGTGTGTGTGTGTGTATGTGTGTGTGTGTGTGTGTGGGTGTGTGTGTATGTAACGCTAGTTCTGAAATGCAGATGTAGTGAGCCCAGTGTAACATATTTCCTCAGCTAGTGTAGTCTCTACTGAGAATTATCACTAAGAATAGTGACTCCTTATGAATCTTTACATTTGTATTGTCAAATAAGGTAGTTAACAAAGAAAAGAAAGTTCTAATATTTTTTAAAGAAATTTCCAGAGAACCTAAAACAGATGGTTTTCCAAGAAAAGCATTACGTTTGTGAGGAAATTTCATCTATTAACCAGTTGTCTAGTATATTTTCTCAATTGAAGTAAGAATATATAATTTTCCCGAAAATCCCTGTTTGCTTCAGGTTCTATAGATCTACTTAAAGCATCTGTGTTTTTGCACCTTGTCTGAACAGAAACTCTGATCTTCTATTGATGTTTTTTCTTCTGGTTTGTTTCACTGTATACCAAGCTAATTAATCATCTGAAGGGGGCGGGGCTCACCAGACTTAGGAATCTGCTTTCCTAACAAGTGTGGTCCATTTCTGGTAATGGAAAGGCTGGCCATTCATACAATAAGACAGTCCGTGTTGTCTACACATCTCCACAGCCATCTGGAGTACCTGCTGCCTCACCTGTTGAGAAAGTACCAAAAATTAAATAGACAGCAAAATGAAGAAAGAAGAAATGATGCAAAAAGTGTTTACCTCTTCTAAAATCTGGATGAATTTCGCAGCAGCCATCACTGTATTAATAATGGCCGTCTTATTAGAACATCCTGTATGTGTTATTGTAGTCTCATGTTCAACAATGATCTGAGAATGTATAGCCAAGAATCAAGACTTCATGAAACTAGAAAAGTTTAAAAAAAAAACATAAGAAAAAATTTTGATCTGCCACTAAAATATGTCTTTTTTTTCTTTGATTTCAGTTGACATGTTTGGACTTGTGATGCTGATACTGGTTATAATAATATTAATAGCATTCTTCTGGTATTGCATGGCGTATTACTTTTATATGAACGAGTATGTCATTTTATTCTTCCTAAGAAGTCACTGCGGGATGGTAACATTAAGGAAATACCAAGATTGTTAACAAGAAGTATCTAAAAGGGACATAGAAGGTGTCTGTGATAACCCCTACCACCCCTCACCCTATTCTATCCCCCAAAAGTAACAGCCTAGACAGGAATCCAACAAAGAGGACTCTAAAACTGTGGTAAGGATGCTGAAGTGTAGCTCTCCACTACTGATGCCTTTCACTGGGGATGCAGGTGGGGAAGGACTCAGTTTTCTTTAAAGGGCTGGCCCCTGGGAGTTTGACCTGGCTCCAGTGTGTATATGGGCAACACAAATTGGATTTGTTTTCCTCTTCCTCCTTTCCCCACTCTTCTACTCACTCTCCCCCTCCTCCTTCCCTCCTCTCCCTCTTCCTCCTCCTCCCTGTTCTCCTCTCTCCTACCCATTCCCTTCTACCCTTCCTCCTCTTCCCATTTTACCCCTCTATCTCTTCCCCTTCTCCTTCTGCTTTTCAGGGGTGGGGGATGGGAGGCCACAAGGCTGGGCAGTTGAACCTGCGAAGACTAGAAAGTCAGTGGGATGGGGGTGTACAATGCGAAATTCCCAAATATTCGATAAAAACATTATGTTGGAATAAAGAGAAAATACTTTATCTGCACAGTAAGGAGACATTACAAAGTGCCACACATCCTGAGATGAAAAGAGAGAGTAACTTACTTTCCTGTCCCACCACCACCTCTAGCTTGTCCTTTGCAGAAACCATCCTCCAAGGGATCTTTTGTGGCTCTGCTACGGATCTCCATAAAGCTCACCTAGATGACTGCACGCTTCCTGCCATGCTGACGCCACACGTTACCCTTAGCTCCCCATCAGGAAGACTGGAAGTTTTGCCTTGTGATGTTCTAATAATCTTTTATTGCTTTTGCTGTTCTGCTATTGTACATATTATTTTATGATGTTCAATTATCTTTCATCTGTGACATCGGTAACCATAAGGTTATTGATATTTGTATCTTGTCTATCTTTGGGGATTTACTTAGTCCTTTGGATCCTCTGTTTTTCTATCTGACTCTCTTCTTATTTAAGATACAAAATTTGATTGCCAGGAGTGGTAGTATTCTTTACCCTTAGCATTCAGGGACAGAGGCAGGAGCATCTCTGAATTGGAGTCCTGTCTGGTCTAAATATTGAGACCATGCCTCAAAGATTTTTTTTGATTCCCTATACATACTGCCATTTCTCCCCTTTTTCCTGGAGACCCCCAGTTCCATACGCTCTCTCACTCACTTGACTCTGTGTAGCTGTCACTTTCCATTTTGAGTCTTTAATTACATCCCAGAATGTTCACTTTCTAAGTCTAAAACTTCCAACTATTCAAGAGACTAGAACACAACTGAATAAATATTCTAGAAAAACTCAAAGTGGAAGTAGAAAATATAGTTCCACCCCCCCAATCCACGTTTCTTTTTTTTTAAACGACTTTATTTTACAAAACAAAGATAAATGTACAGATTTTAAACATTTTTTGCTTAAAATTATACATTTTTGTCAGTACTGTTTTTTCAGACATTAAAATAATTTTTACATAAAACCATGTGAATATATTTTTTTTAGTCAGTACTTAATTTTTTTCAAGGGCTTGACAGTATGCATTGAAAACCTAATAGTTACAATAAGCGTAAAGTACATGCAAAACAAAACGCAACATGGAAATAGTCAAAGTGTTCTTGTTTTGTAAATATATGTATATTTTTTGTTTTCTTTATTTCTTGGACTTCATACAGTCTGTGAGTTGTTTCTGGGGGAGTGCAAGCCTCTGGGGTTAGCATCCCACTATCAGTGACTGCATATTATGTCTGTTCTTTTGTGACTGGGTTATCTCACTCAGGATGATATTCTCTAGATGCAGCCATTTTCTTAAGAATTTGGTTAAGTCATTGTTTCTGGTGGCTGAGTAGTATTCCATTGTGTATATGTACCACAATTTTTGTATCCATTCATCTTCTGAAGGACATCTGGGTTCCTTCCAGCTTCTATCCACGTTTCTTGAAGGAGAATTATCAGTGGCCAAGAGAATAGAATTTTCTTAACTCCCACTTCTTACATTCACACCATTAGTGGCTTGCTTCCCATATACACTATGTTTTTCTGACTCTACCCTTGTATTTCCAGGAGTTTACTCCCTCCTCCCCCTAGATTTTCAAAATAGCTTCATTATTTCTTGTTACTAAAACATGTACCAAAGCACAGTGACATATGCTTCTGATCCCAGTACTTGGGAGGTGCAGGGAGATCTGTGTGTATTTGGGCCCAACCTTATCTACAGAGCAAGCTCCAGGACAGCCAAGACTAAAGAGAGAGACCCTGTGTTAAGAAACCAAAAAAGCATTTTTATACTAAACATCTAACTTTATATTTCATAAAATATTTTTCCTACAGTCACGTGTCTGTAACTCGCCTGGCACCCTCTTCTGAATTTTTAATTAGCTTGGCGTACACATGATGACCCACAATGCCATTTTCATAAGTGTGTTATTCTCTGTTGTTTCTCTCCCGCCCCCTCTCCTCGATCCCCCTTACCCTGCTCCCCAACCCTACTCTTCCACATGTCCAGCAGGCCTGACCTGTGTTTTCATCAACACCCTACTGCAATTCACAGAATGTTTCTTTCCATAATTTACGGAGAAGGGTATCTTGATTTCCTGTCTTCTTTCTAGAGTCTCCCTCCCCTTTCTTGGAGAATAGAGTGTCTTTTTCTAAAGGGGCTTTGCAGAGCTTGAAAAGTAATCATATTGTTCATAGACACTTGCCACTTTGTCATTTTCCTCTCTTTTATAGCCTGGTATTTTTGTCAGATTGTGTGCCTTTTGTAAGAAGAACCCTTAGATAAGATAGGTAGAATTAAATATAAATAGATGCAAATAGTTAGGCTTATCTGCACACACACACACACACACACACACACACACATACAATTGTCAAGGCATGCTTACAAATATTTTTAAATATATATTATATATTTTATATGTGTAATAAATGTACATATATATATTTAAATTATATGTAACATATATGTGTTACAGTTCACTTGCTTAGCACCTCTATTTCATGTAGAAAATTATATTTTTTCTGGTATTAGAGGTTTATGTTCTTTGCTTATTAACATACCAGTACAAGACAGAGTAAGATATTCATATTCCTTTCCCCTCACACAACAAAACAGCTAAGGGAGGAGAACTCATGAGGCACAATACTTGCATGGCAAGAGAGTATTTTTTATAATTTTTAGAAATTATGGTATATTATGTCATTATTTTTTGTGTAACTATAAACAAAATAGCAAATGACATTTGAAACAGTAGAGGCCTTAGCCCAAACCATCACTGAAGCTTCTTTTATTGACTGTTTAAAAAAATTGTAAATATGCTTGTATAATTGTGTTTAGTTCTGAATTAACCTAGCTTCCCATCTTCGTTTTACATTTCTTGTATGGACGTTTTCTACCTTTGCTAAGTGAGTGGACACATGACTTATGAGGATTTTATTCTATCAAGGAGACGTCCTTGATTGTCCAATTGTCTTTTCTAGGTTCTAGTGCATCACTGGATGTGTGGTGCAGTGGAAAAGCACCTGTCTAACATGCATAGGGCCCTGAGTTCAAGTCACAGCACTGAAAAGGAATTCTTATAGAAACAGCAGTCTTTATTTTTAAAATGTTTATTATTTCATTAGATATAATTTTGTTAGCATGTAAAAATTAAAGGACTTTAAACATTTTAAACATAAATAAACTATAGATATTTGATAGACTTGATGTTTTCTTGAATATAACTATTCTTTGTCAAAATAATTATTATTTGTTATGCACTATATGTCTCTGTCACCAGAGATATAGTTATGAAAAGACCAATACCTTGTCTTTATGTGGGATGGAGATGAGCAAAGAAGCAAACATTGGTTTTATTGTTAATTGAATTTTAGGTGGAATTCCATTCAATTCAGTTATATTTTTCTTAATAAAATGTACTTGATGAAAGAATTCAATTAGTAAAGCAAAGATGCTAACATATAGCTATATACTCTTTATAATGAGTTAAGATAACTTCAACCATAACCATTCTTATACTTACTGTGTATTCACCATCTTTTGAACAGGCGGTTGGTCTTTTATCATGTAAGAAATGGACAAGTTCCTGGTTTCAACTCGTATGCTACTGGCAAGTGCTTTCATCCTTTCCATAGGCTCCCCTAGGCTTTTCCAGTGACTGACAGCCAGAAGTCATGGTCTTCCTCTAGACCAGAGTTAAAGTTCATGTGGGAAGCATGACAGCAGATTTTATCCTCATTTTGAAATACACTTCTCTATCCTCAATTGTTAGACTGGAGTTTGCAAAATAGTAATTGTGATTCAAGGAACTTCAATCTAGAATATTGGAGTGAGTTATTAAAATTTTTTTGATCCACTTGGGGAATTAATTACTTCCTCTTTTCCTTCCTTCCCACTTAACTGAGGGAACTCAAGGAGACATTTTTTTTTTTTTTTTTAACAACTTTATTTTAAAAAACAAAGATAAATGTACAAATTTTAAGCATTTTTTCATAAAAGTATATGAATACATTTTTGTCAGTGCTTGTGGTTTTTTTTTAAATGTTTGATAATGTGCATTAAGATCTTACCAGTTACAATGGGCATAGAGTACATTTGAAAACAGGTTGTAACTTAAGACAGTTTGTTTTGTATCTTGCATCAGCCACAAATGTACATATAAAGGATTCAAGACTAGACTATGCATTTGATCAATTACTTCTATATAAAGTTTTTAGTATTTCACTTTTCTTTTTTTCTTTCTTTCTTTTTTTTTTTTTTTTTTTTTTTTTTATTAAGAACAAAATTTAACTGGCTGGCTTACTGGTTCTGAGGTTCAGTTTTTTTTTTTTTTTTCTCTCTTCTTTTCTTTGGAGACGTTTGTCTTAAGGAATTCTTGTAGTCATTTCTCTTCATCTCACTGACAAGTCTAGATGACCCAGTGCCCAAATCTCTGGGTTCTTCAAGCTTTTCCTCAGTAGTAAAATCACAGCACACAAATCTTTAGTATATTTATGACATTTGTGTACATTTTATGGTTAATGTTTTAAAGATTAAAACTTTAATGCCTTTATTGAATTTTGTGAAAAAAGTTTTTTAAAAGGTGATCTTGTTTTCTTTTTCCATAGCATACTACTGATAAATAGTTGACAAGACAGATCTTCCAGAGGGAGAAGGAGAATGTTTTTCCATGGTAAGGTTCTCAGTAGCACTGCAGGAAATTTCTGTACTTGAAGTTTGTATAAGATGGCTTTTCAGGGATATACAATTAGAATTATTGAGAAAGAAACAGAATCTGTATATTCAAAGGACAAATCTCAATCTCTGAACACAGACTGCCTCAAAAGATGGAGATGTAGACGTTTCTGAGTCAGGCTTCTGTTTTAATCTGAACCCAGACTAGCTAAAGGGCTGCTGGTAAAGGTGGTTTTATTCACGAGACCTTTACTAACTTCTGCCTCTGTCTTTATTTTGTCCCACCAACTCCATTAGTTCATTCTTTTCAAGTTCCCTGTATGTGACCTCAGTGGCTTATTCTTGATGCCTCCTCTTTTCTTACCATTTTTTACTAGAAATTCTCTGTATTTACCTTTTCCCTCACTCCCTTCCTCCCCCCACCTTGTTTCCATGAAGATGCTCTCACTCCCAACCACCCTCTCCCACCTCAGCACCTTGGCATTCCCCTATACTGGGAAAATGAGCCTTCACTGAACCAAAGGCCTCTTCTCTCAGTGATGACAGACAATGCCATCCTCTGCTACATATGCAACTGGAGCCATGGGTCTCTCCATGTGTGCTCAGTGGTTGGTGTTTTAGTCCCTGGGAGCTCTGGAGGGTTTGGCTGGTTGATAGTGTTGTTCTTCCCATGGGATTGAAAACCCTTTCAGCTCCTTCAGTCCTCTCTCTAGCTTTTTCATTGGGGTCCCTGTGCTCAGTCCAGTGGTTAGCTGCAAGCGTCCGGATCTGTGTCTGTGACTCTGGCAGAGCCTCTGAGGATGCCTCCTGTTTATAGCAGTGCTCACTTGTAGCTATTAACTTTTCTCTTTGCTGAACCTGCACATTTCTGCAGTTTTCTCTCTCAATACATTTTTTTGATTCCCTTTGATTTCATCGATCTGCTATTGTTCAGAAACACGTTGCTTAATTTTCTCATACTTTTGAGGGTTTTTCCCCCCTGATTTTTAGTTTCATAGTATTGTCATCAGAAAAGATAATTGACATGACCTTTTTTTTAATTTGCTAAATTTTTTTAAGTTCCCAAACATAATTATCCTGACAAATGTTTCATGGGTTCTTGGCCATGTCTGTTCTGTTGCTACTGTTCTCTGTATGTCTGCATAGTCTCAAATGTTATTCAAACTCCACATTTTCTTATTGATTTTCTGTATACATGATCTGTATACTGTTGAAACTGGAATATTAAAATTCCCTCTTATTTTCATTCAGTTCATATTTAGTTAATATTTGTTTGTGTTTTCAGATGTGCCAATGATGAATGTGCATGTATTTATAGTTCTTATGTTTTCCTGGTGAATCAACTCTTTTGTTACTAGATAGTTGCCATAAAATAACACTAATAAAGATAACATCAACTATCACAAAGTGAATATAACAGATTCTACAATCAAAAGGCATTAAATAAATTTAAAAACAACCCCAGCTATATGCTGTCCACAAGAAACCCATTTCCTCTTTAAGAGATATAAGAACATGTGGTGAAAGTCATTCTATGCAAATGAAAAGACAACAAGGCTAATTATACTTAAACCATACAAAATAGAATTTACTTTAAAAAAAAAAACTCTAAAATTGGTATTGACGCTCCTTTGGCCACATTCTTGATTAGCATGCACAAACCCCTGAAGTTAGTTCTAGCATTGAACAAACTGGATGCAGGACATATGTCTGAATTCCAGTTTTTGGAAAATAGAGGTAGCATCAGAAGTTTATCCCTAGCTGTATAGTGAGTTTAAGACCAATAGAGAATGCAGAGACCCCCAAACCCATCAAAATAAAGCACTGCAAGAAGAGACAAAGATTCTCTTTGTGTAATGATAAAGATGTTAACATGCTTTATTTCAAAAGTCTATGTTTACATCAGTAATATGAGATGGAGTCTTTTTCATAGTATAATTTCTATTCACATTTTACTAAAATCACACATACACAAACCTATGTAGTGTTTATGTATAGTGTGTGTGTGTGTGTGTGTGTGTGTTCCTGTGCACTCCCTGAAAAAGCCAGAGGTGAACAATAGTGTTTTCCACCATAATTTCCATTTTATCATTCAATGCAAGGTCTCTCACTTAATAAGGAACCCGTGGTCCCGAGGATCAACCTGTCTCTGCCAGCCCTGTGTCCTTCTCACTCTGGGAGTTACAGCTGAGCATTGGCTCACCTGGCTCTTATGTGATGCTGGAGACCCACATGAAGACAGCGGGTGCTCGTGCAGCCAGCATGTTCCTACTGAGCCATCTCCACATCCTTTAGCATGTCTTTGCACTCCTATTCACTGCCATTCATTTATCTGTTTGATCATTTCCTAGGTCCATGATAATCACACTGCGAAGTCCCATGAATAATTTAATTGATGGAATTAAACTCTCCCATACGTTACATTATTCTCCTTGTTTCTATTTTTTATTAACTTTAATTCTAAGTATAATAAAGATTTACATTCTTCCAATGTTATTTCACAAAATGAAATATATAGTTTCCGGAAATCACCATTCAGTAGCTCTCAGATGTTGAGGTAAATATATATATATTAAAGCATGAGTAGTTTCAGCTCCGTTGGGTCATATGGAACTCGCATTAATTTATCTCAGCGGCTCCATGCTAACCTCCGGGCCCTCTCTGATTCAGGCGGTCTGTGAGCTGTTCCAGCAGGACACCTTGCCACGACGCTTTCACTCACAATCCCCTTGCCGGGTTGTTACCACGCCAGGCCCTCACATCCCACACAGGCGGGCTTGGTGCGTCCTGCCACTGCACCTTCTCTTGAACTCAATTAAGTCGCCACATGAAGGAAAACACCACACAATAACCTCTAATTCAATTGGTATGATTTAATTTTCCCATCTAGACAGCATGAAATCCTGTACACACCCCTCCCTTATAAAATAGTCGTAACAACCCGTATCTATGCACAGAAAAGAAGCTTCACATCTGCCGCCATGTTGCTCCCAGTTCTCTTTGCTCTGGCTCCTCCCTCCCTTTCTAAAACTTTGTTCCCGCCCATCCTTCCTTCTAGCCCAATGACAGGCCTCGTTTTATCTTGTCCCTACTGTCGTGCTGAAGACATCATCTTACACTCAGAGATACTATATGCAAAGCAAATCATGAATTAACGGTATTTTTTTTTAGATTTGTTTCACTTTGGTTTCTTTTTCACTTTCATTCTTTTCAGTTTCCCATTTTCTTTTTGCATGCCCATTTTCTTTCAGCCCCCTTGCCTTTCCACCATATACTCCCCAAAAATTTGCTTAACAAACTTTATTTTATCTTAGTTTTACAAACTTAGTTTTAAGAGTTTAATATGCATCTCTCATCTTTTCTGTTCGTACGAAGCATTTTGTTTTGAGTCAAATGGTATTAGATGACAGAAGACTGGTAATTATACTAACTATATTTATTTATATATATATATAGTTATATATGTATAACTAAAATATAACTAACTAAATAATCCAAACACCCACCCACTCTAATGCATGCACTTATAAAATAGGCATTTCTCAGACAATGAACTACAAATGTCCAGCAAACTAATGGAAAAAGTGGTCATCCTAATAGCCATCAAGAAAATACAAATTAAAATGAACAAGACTGAATCAGAGAGGCTGGAAATGATTAAAAAACCAACAACAGTAGATGCTCAGAGGGTCACTGTGGGATTATAAACTGATCCAACCATTATGGAAACCAGGATGGTGCTCTCTAAGAAACTAAAAATAGGATTACTCTAAGACCCAGCTGTCCCTTTCTGAAAATATATCCAAATGTATCTTGGTCATCTGCACTTTCTACTCCCTCCCTCAACAAATGCATGAAGAAAATGTGGAATCGGTCCCCTTATCTCCTGTTACCAGTAGACATGTGCGCCTCCCAACCTAGGTCAGACAAAAACTTCTTAGTGCAGAAGGCAGCAGTTATGGCAGAGACAAAACTTCAAACTCCTGAGTATAAGTGACTTCAAATGCGCAGCTGTAGATGAGGCACCTATACCAAACCCTGGCTTGGGGAACATCATGAACTAGGAAGCCTATCAATCTGCTTTGTGTGTGTGTGTGTGTGTGTGTGTTTGTGTGTGTGTGTGTGTGTGTGTGTGTGTGTGTGTGCTAGGACAGGAATGAGTGCTGTGAAGCACTATCTTCTGGACATGACATAACTCTTGCAGACAAGAGCCTAAAGTAGCTGTGGTTACCTATACAAGACCCGAACAAGATCAAGCCAGTTTAAAATTTCAGCATGAAAGGGTACCCAGCATCCCATTCCTATCTAAGAGTCTATGAGCAATTAATGACTCTCCAGGAAGGGGGAATGCTTTTCCTTTGAGGGGCCGGCCACTGGTAGGTTGCTCATACACTAGTGGATGCATCTGTGTGCATATGCACAGCACGACTTGGATCATATTTATAGATGAAGGTTGGAGGGAAGTATATTGTGGAGGTCCGGGGAAGTCTGGGGGAGGGGTGGATATCATCAAAGTGTGTTCTGTATATGTATGAAATATTTCAAAAGTGAAACTGTGGAATACAGGTAAAATGGAGTTGTATTCAGCCATATGCAACAAAATTAGATGATTTTAATGGAAAGTGGGTGGAACTGAAAACTTTTCCTGTTAATAAAAATAAGGAAGATTCAACAAGACAACCATTACTACATGTTTTCTCATATTTGTGGATCCTGGATTGTATACATACACATTAAATCTATTCATACACAATCAAGGTAGGATAAAGGTAGGAGGTTGGGGGGAAGGGACCATAAAGGAGGAAAGGAAGGGGGAAAAATGTGGAGAAAGATGAATATGTGAAATTACAGGATATCCTTCAAGTTATCCTCACGAAGCATATTACCAATAAAAAGAAATAAACTTAAAATGCCATTGCAGGAGAACAAAGCTGAGGCAGAGAAGTTCTCACTCTACAGTTCCACTAAACCACCCCGGAAAGACTCTTAAATGTATACTATAAAAGGCATAATTTAAGTACTTTTGATAGATATTTTGTTGAAATATTAAATCGCTGTTAAAAATTACACCCGGGGCTACACCACACGTTGTGAGCAAAGGAAGACACCCAGCGGCCTGTCAGCAGTGTGGCCCGCCCACAGCGGAAGTCACTATAATGGGTAAGCGTGGATGGATGGGAAAGAGAAGCCGAACAGTTTGAGCATTACGGAGAGAGAAGGAACTGTAGAGGCCTGCGCTCCACCGAGGACCATGTCTCTGTCTGTAGCCATGGCTCTGCGTTGTCTGTTACCACCAAAGAACATGGGGACATCCCTGGTCTGGGCTGCCGCCTGGGACCACATACATAGCCAAGGGTGCCGAGCTGGTCCCGTAGTCATTGGCTGGACATTCTGAAGAGCTGGCCCCTCCTGTCACCATCTGCAGCACTCCAGAGAACAGGCTTCACACCGTGTTTGGAGCTGGCCATGGTGGCGAGGGTGCAGGTGAGTTGGCTATTGGATCACTTGCCTGCATGGGGTGGCATTGGGCACAGGGGAGATGCCTTTTCCCTTTCCCCACTGAGGCACTGGCTCAGAGCTCATGAGAGCGAGAAAGCTGGTCTTGCCTCTTGCTGGTTGCAGAACTAGTAAGCTAGCTGGGACAATGCTAGAGAGCTCGCCCTGGTGGTGTCGATGCAAGAGAGCTGGTGGGCTGGCCAACTCAGGTACCACCCAGGCCCAGATCCAGGGCTGTGAGTTGGCCCTCCCCCAAATCTACTCCATCTGTGAACTGCTGGAGCATGTAAAAGGGCCGGTCCTACAGAACCAAAGCTGCAGGATGCCCATGACGAAGAACAACAAGGATATCCAAGAGGAGTCCTGGTGAGGATCCAGTATTGATAGTGTAGCAGAAGCCAGCAGCCTTGAACTGGACTCGTTTGCAAGTAAAGATGTGTGAACAAAAGGGTATACAGCTTCCATGGCCAGATTTCTTTTTTTCTGTTTTTTTCTTTTGCAGGGTAGGGGAGGTTGCAAGGGCAGAGGGCAGATATTAAGGGATGAGTGGGATTGGGGTGTATGCTGTGAAACTCACAAACAGTCAATAAAAAGTTTGTAAAAATTATACCCGGTATTTACAAACTCTGGAAATACTTAAAAGGAATATTTTCAAAACTTAGACTAGGCCATTGAGATGTACTAGTACAAATTCAGAGCTAACCATGTATTGTCTTTTATATTTTTTGGTAAATTTAAAGGCAAGATAATAAACTCTGTTGAGGAAAAACTGTATTGATCTAGTCATGTAGGGAGCAGGGCTAGAAGGAGGGTGGGGGGTAAAGAGGTAGAAAGACAAAGTGTTGGGGTGGAGAGAACAGGAAGAGAGGAACAGAGCTGGAGGAAGATGGCCATGTTAAGTGCTGCCCTCCTCAAGGAGGTCAGAGGCCTGCAAGATTCTAGTAAAGGTGCCGTCAGGAGGAACACAGACAGAAACAGACTTGGGCAGAGGGAAAAGTTGAACTGCCATATAGACAGCAAGAAAGGAGAGAGCGAGAGAGCGAGAGAGCGAGAGAGAGAGAGAGAGAGAGAGAGAGAGAGAGAGAGAGAGAGAGAGAGAGAGAGAGAGAGAGAAAGAACAGCAAATCATAGGAGTAGTTCTGGAGTCAGTAAGGCCTTGGGGCTGAACCACACAGAGGCAGCAATGTAAATCATTAGATGTGGGGTACATTATATGTGAGGTCAGTTTCCAAAAAGGTCCTGGCATCTAGAGGAATGAACGTCTTGTCCTTAAAGGATAGATAAGAACAATTTGACATAGTCCCCACAACAGGCAACAGTTCTCAACCTGTGGGTCTGGACCCCTTGGGAGAGCCACAGAAATTACATAAGACCATTGGAAAACACAGATCTTTACATAATGACTCAAGAGCACAATTACAGTTCTGAAGTAGCAATGAAAATAACTTTATGGTTGGAGATCACCACAACATGAAAATTTTATTGAAGGGTAGCTGCATTAGGTTGAAAACCATTCTCTTGAGGAATGTGATGGTAGTGTTTCCTTACCCTCTTTAGTATTTTCCTTAAAGTCAAAGTGTGCTGCCTAGTTTTATGCCATTTTGGTATAAGCTAGAGGCACTGGAGAGGAGGAAGCCTCAACTGGGAAAATGCCTCCATAAAACTTAACTAGAGGCAAACTTGTAGATTCTTTTCTTCCTTCCTTCCTTCCTTTCTTCCTTCCTTCCTTCCTTTTTCTTCTTTACTTCCTTCTTTCCTTTCTTTCTTTTAAAAGATCTATTTACCTATTTTATGTATATGAGCCACCAGAAGAAGGCATCAGATCCAATTACAGATGGTTGTGAGCCACCATGTAGGTGCTGGGAATTGAACTCATGAGCTCTGGAAGAGCAGTTGGTGCTCTTAACTGCAGAGTCATCTCTCCAGCTCTAGAGTATTATCTTAATTAGTGGTTGATAGGGAAGGACCCAGCCCATTGTGTGTGGGCCAACCCTATGTGGTTCTGGGTTCTACTAGTATGTAGACTGAGGAAGTCAGAGGGAGCGAGAGAGTAAACTTTCCTCCTCCATGACGTCTACTTCAGCTCCTGCCTCCAGGTTTCTGCCCTGCTTGAGTTCCTGTCCACACTTTCTTTGATGATGAACAATGCCATGGAAATGTAAGCCAAGTAAGCCCTTTCCTCCTAAGTTGCTTTGCCCATAGCATTTCTTCAGAGCACAGAAACCTTAGATAGGGCACTAAGTAAAACTTTAAATGTCTTCCACATTCAACCTTGATAGTATTCAAGTTTAATACGTTTTAGAGTAGAGCTAATTGTGCTAGTTACTGTTTGAGATGGGAGGTTTACCAGGAAATCAAAACATGTAAATGGAATGCTTTGGGTAAAGTAGATTAAAAAAGACTAATGAATGAGAATGGGGAACAGAAGAGCATCTCCAGAAGGCATGGTGTTCCACCTAGAAAAACAAGGGTGAATCAGGCTGACTGTTTATATAAAAGGGCCAATAAGTAGGTTTGGGGAGATTTCTAATCCCTGATAAAACCACATTGCTGATGTAGTGAGAAGACACCCATACACAGTTCAACAAATGGATTTGTGTCTGTGTGCCAATCAAGAGTTTTGTTTGCTCGCTTGCTTTCTGTTTGTTTGTTTGTTTTTGGGTTTTTTTTTTTAACAAATACATGCAAGGTACATGTTTTTGGTGTATGAGCCATAATCTGTGGACACCTTGTTTAGATGATCAAAAATGTTTAGATGATCATTTAAATGTGATCCTAAAACTTAGTATTTTTACTTCGAAGTAGAATTATAGAGAAACCTTTCCATTCCTTGGCTGTCTTTTGATAAACAAATCCTATAAAATTATATGCTAAGCATGCCAGAGCCTAATGAGCAGATTGTGATTGACAGTCATGAAGAAGGACCTAACCTATTGTTTTCTCTGGTAGATGGTGCCAGTTAAAGACATGGGGTGCGCAGCAGAATAACAATAGCCTTGTTAATGGGGCTCTGTAAATTAGATTGTTATTGTCTGAAATGCTAGCTTTATGGTTAGCTGTAATAAAATGATTTTCCCTTACTTCACTCACCAGCATCCTTCCTCCATGTGAATGTTAATTACCCATTTATAATGCATTGCAGGCTAGCTCTACTTACTCCGGGAGCTCTAGAAGCTAACCCTGTCATAACCAGCAGTACAGTTTTAGAGTCATTTATTTGGAAATAATTCATTCATTTTTTATTTGTATACATGTATGTATGTATACTGTATATTTATGTATATAATATATATTACATATTATATATATTATATATGTAATCTTTAAAATCAATAGGGATTTTCTAATGAAGTTAATGGTCATTGACAAAATTGAACAGTAATGTTGAAATCATGTCAGGCTACATGATGCGTCTATTACAAGGACATTTTCATCGCCTTCTTAGTTTCTTATATGTCAGAACACGGTCTTTCTCAGCAGTCAGCCATACTAATTTCCATTAAGCCTCTCCCCAATGTTTTTCTGAAATTATATTCTTATACTAAATTAAAACCTGGTGGTTACTTCTGATTCTACATCTTTCCCCTTTGCTCTCTGTGAATATGTTTAGTTTATTATTCCTTTGGGGGTGCAAACTGTCACCTACTTATTCCTGTGAGTTGCATTTTATCCTGACTTCTCCAAGTCACTTGAATACAATTAAGTATAAAATAAAACAACGGTTCAGTGAAGTTGATAACAATAAATAATTATAAATCTCTCATATTCTTATATTTTTGGTTGTGAGCCTAGCCTTTAATGGCTGAGCCATCTCTCCAGCCCTATCTCTCATATTCTTGATCAATTGTTTATGTATTAAAATATTTATATAATCAGTTTTAATCCTATTAATAAAGGAGAACTGTAGGTTTAAAAGTTACACGTGGAAGTTATGAATTCTGAGACATCTGAAGTTCAACATCTCCAGGCTGTGATTTCTTATCCTCAATGGAGGCCCAATAAGAACTAGCTAGCAAAGTGAGGAGTAATGTAAGAAAATCCCCTGGAATATAACACATGATTAGTAAAGGGCAGCTCTAGACTGGGGAAGAGCCAAGCATGGTACAAGGGCAGGGGGAGAACCAGGCATGGTACTAACTACCATGAAATAGGAAGAACTCTGTCTGAGCCAGGAAGATCTCAGATGGCTTTTCATCCATTGTTTTTTTTTTTTTTTTGTGTGTGTGTGTGTGTGTGTGTGTTTTGGTTTTTTTGTTGTTGTTTTTTGTTTTTTTTTTTTTTTGTCTGTTTTGTTTGCTATTTAATAGAATTACTTAAGCCACTGAATTCTCCCTGAATGAAAGGAGAAAATGTTGAAAAAGTTGTCTGTCTTAGTAACTGAGTTTTATAGCAGGAACTTTACAGATGACCCCATTTCAGCTCTCTGAGCCTGTTATGCCACTGTAATTCTCTGAAAACTTTCAAACATCAAAAGGCATTTAAAAATCCTTCAAGGAAAATAAAACTTAAGGACAGGTTTATAGAGTGCCAGTTGTATTCTGGTAGGTTCCATTACTGAGATTTGTAGGTGTCCAAGAAAAAGGTAAAGGGTAGGGAATGTGCACACCTGGGACTAGTTAGGGCTTAGGGTGGGCAACCATGGTATCCCAGCTAAGCAAGAAAGGGCACAGCATATTAACAGGAAGAAATTTCATCTGTGATGGGAGTGGGAGTTTGTAAGAAGCAGCAGAATGTGCTCTGGAAAAAATGTGGAAAGATACAGATTACATGAGCAATTCTAAGTCAGTTCAACAACTCAGTTAAATTATAGGCACATACAGGCTGGCACCCATTTGTGATTCATGTTTCGGGCACTATTCGAAGAGCTACGTGCATATTAATTTATTGAGTTCTCACAAGAGTCTCATTAGGTAAACCCAGTATTAACCCTACTGTGCATATAGGGAAACTAAGCCCTTATCTATGTTGTCTTTCTAGGAAAGACAAAATGGTGCCACTTTGTTCTGGGTCTGCAGTGCTCTCCTGAGGAACACAGCATAGTCATGGCTCAGGGACCTGCTTTCATATGTCTGATGTCTCAGATAGGACACCTCAGCCAACATCCATGGCACAGAGGCCTGCTCATTGTCACACAGATGGCCACTCTGCTTCCGCGACCTGTGCTGTCATTCATGGCCCTGTGCTTTGAGAAAGGCACTTGGTCCTTTATCTGCAGTAAATCTCAAAATCTACACCCCTGGGCATAGGCATTGTTATAAAGGCAATGGTGGTATCCAATCTTTAATCTGAAACATAAAGGATAAAGGATAAAATAATCATATTTGTAAGAAAACGTACTTTAATGCTGTTACTGAAGGAAGGGTATGGGGAGGCAGAGAAGCTTTAGATTGTGTGTAAAGAGGAGAGATTTGCAAAGGAAGAATAATTAAAAGGAGCCTTCCAGACATTAAAATGAGCACAGGAGAAAGCCCAAATAAGGGTGTTAGAAATTTAGAGATGAGGAAGGATGTGAATACTGTTTGGGGTTAGAATAGGCAAGGCCCCAGTGATCAATCATATAGAAGCAAGGACAGAAGAGAGCGGTAGAGAAAAGCCCAGTGTCTGGCTTGCCTGACTGAAGACGGTAACGCTGTTAATATGAAGAAAAGATGGGGAAGATAAAGAAGTTTTCACGAAAAGAATGCGTAGGCTTAGATTTTTCAAAGCCTATTGTAATAAAAGTGTTTAAATGCTTTGACCCCCTTCTAGCCCACTGTCCAAGTGGGGGAGAAAACATGGTAACTAGGACAAGGAGGTATGGACTTGTTTAGAAGTCGTTCTTAGGGGGGCGATTTTAATCTCTGTCAGGATGCCAGCAACCCAGTTCATTAGTGTCAGATTACAAACAGTCCAGTTCTAAAGTGTCACCAAACATGAACCAGCAACAGTGCATATCCAGCAGAAGCCACCAGGCCCCCACGGAATCCGCATGAGTCAGTGGGAGTGGCCAGGACCAGCTGGAATGCCAGGATTTCTCTGCTGCGCCTCTTTCTCAAAAAAGATCAGTGACCAACAAGAAGCTGCAGAGCTGGCTATGCAAGGGCATTGTCTCTGTCCGTTGAGTCCTATTTACACTCTCTCTAAACATCACAACCCCCCCCCCCCACGGGTCTCGCTTCAACATAACATCACATGAGTCTTCATTATACGACACAACCAGAAACTTCCACTTCAAGAATGGATTTTTTTTTTTAAGTTGTCTCCAAGTTGTTCTTAAAAATACTACAGAATGGATTAAAATGGCTCTATGCGATGTTCTGAAATTCATCCCAGCTATAAGCTGAGCAGCAGGCAGCTCAGAGACACTGCCAAAGTCCAGAAACTTCAGTGTTTCCATGGTTTCAGTAGCTACCTAGGCAATCTCATCTAGGGCTGAGACTTCAGGAACATACTTACTTCTCCTCTTTCTGTTTTCTGTAAGTTAATAGAGTTACTGGAATTCATAGGACTTCCCAGCATCTGGTTCAACTTGGACAGCTTCTTGCTAGGGATAACGCTGTCTCTTCACACTTGTGCATGTGGAGCCGTTTCCTGGCCACATGTTGTATTTCTAGATGGTGACACAGGCCCAACACACTCCCAAGGCCCATGCTGAAGGTCCCGGTAAAAAAAGACAAAAGAATGAAATTCTTACATTGAATTTGTGGTAACAGGAAGATGTACAGATTGAAGCTCTAATCAGGACTTGAGGTGACTGGTTTGGAACTAGAGACACTTAGGCTGTAGAGCTACATGAAAAAAATAGTGCATGCTGTCCCTGATGTGTGTGAGAATGCTTGTGGACTGTGCAGAGAAATAAAGGAGGGAACTGTGTCCTTTGGGGCCTCTAATCTCTAAGTGCAGAAAGAGGTGATAGAGTCTGCTTAGGAGGTGGGAACTGGGAGAGGGGACTCCTAGAGTGTGTGCGCCGGAGCATGGGGCTGAAGAGCACGCAGCACAGGCAAGAGCTGTTTTTATGGTCTGTTCTATGAACTGCAGTAATGCTTTTAAACTATCAGTGTTTCAAGCTAAACAATAGGTTCTATGGCAGCTGAAAATAGACTAGAGATTCCTAGAGGGCCTCAAGTTTCAGGGTGCATCCTGTGCACTAAGAGAACAGCAATCCTACACAATGAATGTTTTATCTTAAAGCACTGTGGCTGCCTGAAGCATCAGGCAGTGAAGGAATCTGAGCCATGCCTAGGGTCTGTGTGTTCTGGAAGATATGTGCCTAGAGGTGGTAGAATAGGGACCACGCCACCAAGTCACACCTCCTCTCTTTGATGCTTCTAGAGGTACTGTTTTCGTACCACAGTTGTGTGATTATTAGTAGTACCCTCATAGGTTTTTGACTTGTGTGTGTTTAAGAGAGAGAAGGAGAGGAGGAGGGAGAGAGAGAGAGGCAGAGGAGACAAAGGGAAAGCACCAAGTCTCTATAACTTTATAACTTTGCAACTGCAAAGTCCTCCAGTGTTTCCTTCCCATAAGCAGGTCAAGCTTTCTAAAGCACAGGAGTGAAAAATCATTGTCTTTGGTTGGATAAACATAACAGAATTATGCACACTGAGTTCTCTCTCCCTCTCTCCCTCTCTCCCCCCACTCTGTGGGTGTGTGTTTACTTATTTAGGAAATTAGGGAGATAATTTAAGGAGAGGTGGTAGGGTGTGTAAGGAGAATTAAGGTAACTGGTTTCTACTTACTGAAAGAGGGGAAAAGCTAAGTTTCTTCAGCTCAAGAAATTTCATTACAGAAAGCCGCAGGCAGGGACCAGGAAAAATGAACACAGAGTTGAATTATTCACCATGGGGATTCTCCCAGACACATTAATAAGTTCAAATGCCCTTCTCCCTGCTCTATATAAATATGTGCAGCTTTTATTTTCTATTTTATTTTCATTTATCATAGCAAATGTTTGTTTTAGTATAGAAAAATTTTTGCATAAATACCTTTGAAAATATGACTTAGATAACTATTGAAACTAAGTCTTTGCATTTTGGGTTGTGAGCCTAGCCATCTTTCTAGCTGTGGAATTAGTTTTTATTTGCATGCGTGTGTGTGTGTGTGTGTGTGTGTGTGTGTGTGTGTGTGTGTGTGTGTGTGCATGGTGGAAGAGCATGCGTGCTCAGGTGTGCATGCCTGAGTGTGCGTATGTAGAGGACAGAGGTCAATGCTAGGTGTCTTCATCTCTTGTTTGTCACACTGGTTTTTGAGACAGCATCTCCTCCTGAACCTGGGGCTTCACTGTTTCAGCTAGACTAACTGGCCTCTAGAGTCTCAAGGATTTTCCTGTTTCCTGGCCCCTTCCACCCACCAGCCCTGGGCTTAGGTGTGTGCCACTGTTTTTGTGGATGCTGGGAATTCTAAACTGGTCAGCATGCTTGCAGGCTAAGCGGTATACCCAGCCAAACTGTCTTCCTAGCCCCAGTATGAAGTTTTAAATAATTTTGTCTTACAGACTTTGAGAGCCATTGCCTTTTGATTTACTCTGCTGCAGTATCAGAATATAAGGACCGTAAAGGCAGAGTTGTGCTCTCTCTGTACCATTGGCATTGATTGGACCCGAGCCTGGCCTCTCTTGAATCCCCCTGGCTTACCTTTTTCTCACCTGCGACAGTGTCAGAGTTTTCCTTCATTGCCCTGCTTAGGACAGTGTGAGATTTGATAGTGCCTGTCATCAAAAACGTTTACAATAGCTGGCAGTAGTGACCAGAAAGAGATGGGAAGCAAGGGGTGTTACTAGGAAACAGGCCAATTGTAGTTATCACAGTCATTTTCAAACCTTAACTCATTTTTGGTCTGTTTTCTTGTTTTACATTTTTCATGTTCTTTTAGTGTCTTTTCCTGTATAGGTTTATTCTCACTGTTTGCTTTCTTATCAGGGCCCTTAAAGCAGTTCCCTGGTGTTCACTCATTAAAACCCTAGTCTTTTTTTTCTCTCTCTCTCAAGAAGCCCAACTCAACTTTCATCTTTATTCAAATGACCCTGGCCTCCCTGACTCCTACATAGTTCCTCTTGAACGACCAGCTCATGTTTCTCCCCCCTCTCTCTCTTGGTACTCATGGTAGGATAGATACTACATTTTTCCTTGTAGAACATAGAATTTTCACTGTTCCTGATATCTTGGGCACATTGTTAACCTTTCTAGATCTCCATTTCCTTGCCTATGAAATTGGGATTAAGACAGTTGCATGTCCACATGTTTGAGGTGCTAGTCTGGTAACATAAAGCGTAATAAATATGTCCTACCCCAGAGGCTCTGTGTGTACAATAACTTTGACAGCTGCACCTCCCAGACCCTGGCCTAGATCTCTGCATATTTATCAGTGATAAAACTGAGTAGATAATGAGTTTGCTTTGCTGTGGATTTGATCAGAATAAAGGACGCTGGCACTGGGTTAGATCAGAGCAGGCTAGAATTGATTGAACAGCTATTGACTTCTTTTGTTTCTGTATGTCAAGCATTAAGAATAGAACGTAGACAAGACAAGAAAATCTCTATGCTCAGGGAGCAGATCTCATATAGTGTAGATTAAAAAAAGGTAAGGTGCAGAGAAAAATGCCTGAAAGCTCTGGCAGCACTGGAGGATAAGAAGGGACAGAAATCAGGGGCCCGGATAAGGTGGTAATACTTGAGATCAGCAGGAAGGTGTCCCTATAAAGGAGCGAGGCTTAATCAACGCCCAGAATACTGTACACCTTGTACTGTCTCGCATCGGCAAAAGTCTAGATGTTCAAAAAGATATCAAAGTAGAAATGAGACTGCTTGGGGAACTGTGGGTGAGAAGAGGCTACAATAAAGGGGGTAAACGTGAGCAAAAATTGTTGTATATGTGTGTGAAAAAAATCTCATAATTAAAACTATTGTTATACATAAATGGTGTACAATAATGAAAACACTACAAACCATGATATGGGGGGCAACCAGAAGAGTGGGGGGGAGGGCACAGCAGGCGGTGTGGTTCAGAAGTAAAGGTTGCCCTAGAGATAATAGGGGGAATGATGTTTCAGCTGGACCTGCAGCTACTACTATTTGGAAACAGCTATTTCAGGTGGAAAAGCAAAGCCATGGGGTTGTGGTTTACAACTGTTTCAGAGAGACGGGAAATCAGGGAATGAGGCTGGGCAGTGGCCTTGGAAAAGGAAGACATTTTGCTCAGGGGCCACCATGTTTGCTACTGTGTGCCCATTCCTGAATTTTCCCATTGCATCCATTTCAAATGGATGGCTTCTCTCTTGTCATGTTGATTTTTTTTTCTTTCTGGGAGTCTTTACAATGAGTGTGCACTCGGACTTCAGGGTGGGCTGGGGAAATCCTTCACAGTCACTTAACTTGGTCCCTTTCATGTTGGCAGAAGGAAAAGAAATCATTCATGTTCGCTTGGGTAGTTGAAGAACCTTTACATTCTCAATTTACTCCAGTGTGCGTGACTAATTTGAGTTCATAACCGTTGTGACCATGTGCAAGCTTTTTAAGTGATAAACTCTGACTTGAAAAATATTACAGTTCTACGAAAACTTATGTGTTTCCTTGAACTTTTAAGCCTTCTGGTCAGAACATGAAACTTGAGTTAACATTGTATTATATGTGTCCAGTAATTGCTGTGTCTTTTTTCTTTCAGGCTCCCATTGGGATTTTAATGATGTCTACAAACCCCTTGAGAATAATTGAACATCTAAATTCCTTTACGTTAAAAACTTAATTGTACTGAACTTTTTTGTAGAGTATTTTATTACTTGTCTACTCATTTGAGATTGAGTTGAGCAAGATTTTATCTCTATTTAAAAGATTTGGGTTTTCTTTTCTGTTTTTAAATTTTGAGTAGTTTGCTAAGCTTTGCACTCTTGATTTTGGATAGAAAGTGTTATAGATATTAGTTATTCATTTATTTGACAAATCAATTTCCATATGGCTTCAGCTTTGTTGGCGTCCCTCATGATCATGTTAGATACTGTTTCCCCATCATTACGGTGACAATAAATACTCTGTTTCTAATTTTGTTCGCATTCATTTTTATAAAAGGGCTCTGTTATTCAAAGTTTCCCTCCAATAGTAATTTTTAAATAATTCATATAATTAGAATTTGATGAAATTTTTATTAAATTATATAATAACCTTTAAAACACATACGTATTTCTTTTTTCTATAAATAAGGTATGAGAGCTCATCACAGTTTAGTATACTAGAGTATTTTTAATGGACTAATGCCATAGCAGGTTAGTGTCAATACTAAATAGGTTTTTCCTTAACATTTGATAATGCCCCGTTTATCCATTGACAATTGCTTCATGAACTTTTACCATATTAGCTGGTCACTTATCAGCTCTGAGAGTATTTGACATGACAGCTTCCAGTAAATGCACTGAGTTTTGTGAAGTAGCAGTTGAATGGGCAACAGCTCTTTCTCCTGCTCCTCCTCCTTCCCTAAGCCTCACTGGACAGAGAACCTGAGATGTAGCTGAACACACTGCACATCATCTTCCTCTGCTCAGCCACCCGCCCTGTTATCTACGTGAAGCTCACACAGAGCTCTCGTGCCTAGACAAACTTCTCCGGGAGGCTCTCTCTTTTTTCTCCATGGTTTTCCTCTTGGCTGATAGATGCTTGACAGAGGCCATATTGACCAAGGTAGTCATGCCATGGACATAATTGGGAGGAGTGTGCCTGCCAGTCCTGACAGCACCCCATATACTCACGCCCTGGTACTCAGTGTTCTGCTGCCAAAATCCCCACGTCCCTCATGGTATGTTATCCTTTGGGCACTGGATGCTTATGATCAGAGCAAATCTGTGACTGAAAGCAACAACTGTTTTTTTTTTTTTTTGTTTGTTTGTTTGTTTTGTTTTTCTTTTTTTTTAATTTCCACTTGTTAGGCAAGCTGTGCAAAATTTGAAATTCTTTCTACAGTTAGTACTTTAATATTAAACTGACAGGCTTCAGCTGAGCTTCAGGGTAGAGAGAATAGAACATTAAAAACTGAAAAAAAAAAAAAAACACTGTAATGAAGGGATGAATGAAGCTTGATTCTGAATATGTTTAAAGTTTTGGGCCAGCATGATGAAGCTAGGTTCTTTAAGACAGAAAAACAAAACCTAATTATGTGCATGTGAAGCAAAATGTGTCTTGCACTGGGTCAAAGACTAATTTTTTTTTATTATGCATCATTTTTTAGCAATTTCTATTTGTCTTGTTTTTTGGTTGGTTGGTTGATTGGGTTTTCGATGGTTTGTTTTTGTTTTGAGATAGAGTTCCTCTAAATTGCTCTGCCTGTTCTGTAACTCACAGCATACACCAGGCTGGTCTAGAACTCACAGAGATCTCACTTGCTTCTGCCTTCCGAGGGCTGGGATTAAAGGTGTGTACCACCAGCCTGGATCTACTACTTTTTTCACTTATTTATTTGTTTATTCATTCATTCATTCATTCATTCATTCATTCATTCATTCACTTTACATCCTGCTCTCAGCCCCTTTGCTCCTCTCCTCTCTGTCCTACCCTCGCATGTCCTCCTCTTCTCCTCAGAGAATGGGGAGATACCCTTGAGTACCTGCCTGCCCTGGGACATTTAGTTGCAGCAGGATGAAGCAAATCCTCCCCCACTAAGGTCCAACTAAACAGTCCAGGTAAGGAAGGGGGTTCAATGGCAGGCAACAGAGTCAGAGACAGCCCCTGGACCCACATGAAACCCAAGCTGCACGTCTGTTACACATGTGTAGGGAGCAAAGGTCCAGCAACTGCATGTTCTTTGGTTGGTGGTTCAGATTCTGTGAGCCCCATGGGCCCAGGTTAGTTGATCTATAGTTCATCTTGTGGAGTCCTTGATTCCTCCAGTTTTTTCAGTCCTGTCCCCAACGCCTCCACAGTACTTTTACCAGCTCTTTTATGCATCGATTTTCTGTTGCTGTTACAAATTACCTAAACATATTATTATTTCTACTTAAATGGAGAAAAGGATTATTTTAGCTCACAGTTGTAGAGTCATTAGCCAATGGTTATATGACTGCGTTGCCTTGGGAACATCATGGTGGGAAGTATATGCTAGAGGAAAGATGTTCACTCCTGGATGAGGTGCCATTTTCCTTAGAAGACATTCTCCAAGGACAGTACATGAAACTCCATCTCCTACATAGTCTACTTCCAGTTGTTGTACAGTCTGGTGATCCCATATTACATACTCAAGATCCAAATCATAGGACTGGAGAGATGGATCAGCAGTTAAGAGCACTGGCTGCTCTTCCAGAGGTCCTGAGTTCAATTCCCAGCAACCACATAGTGGCTCACAACCATCAGCAGGGGTCTGATGTCCTCTTCTGGTGTGTCTGAGGATAGCTAGCAACAGTGTACTCACATACATAAAATAAATTAAAATCTTAAAAAAAAAGATCCAAATCACAGCAGACGCAGGCAGAAACTTTGATATTGGTTGATGGACTGAAACAGTAACATGAAAATAAGTAAATTGTTCAGCCAGAATCCTGGGACTTGCTCTATCCTACTGAGTAAGAAGCCATCTAGTCAGTAGAGGTAGCCTCTCTGTTGTCTTGTTCCTCTACAGAATTATACTCTGGTGTCTGATGTCACAGAATGAATCCCCAACCTTCACTGTCTCTCAATTAATCTTTATAGCTTTTGGGGGGCAAGTTTTTCCTATTCATTCATTCATTCATTCATTCATTCATTCATTCATTCTGGTCACAGCCCACCTCCACCCCTACCCCCGGTCCCCTCTCACACAGCCCTTCCTCCTGTCCATTTCCTTCTCCTTTGAGTAGGAGGAGGTCCCTGCCTGGGTACCAACCCATCCTGGTACATCAAGTCACTGCAGGACTAGGAGCATCCTCTTTCACTGAGGCCAGGCAAGGCAGCCCAGTTAGGAAAACAGGAGCCACAGGCAGGCAACAGAGTCAGAGACAGGCCGTGCTCCAGTTGTTGGGAGACCCACATGAAGACCAAGCTGAATATCTACTACATATGTGCAGGGGCCCAATAGGTTTCTTGGAGTTTGTGCCAGTATAAGCCAAGCACCATAGTCCTCACTTGGAGATGTAGAGCCAGGTAAGTAAGGCTTCATTCAGATTGCCACAAATGAGTACTTGATTTTCAAAATCTTAGGCAAAGGTGAGGTTTTTGATATGTAGAAAATGAAGACTAACTAAAAAGATATCCAGTTTTGACCATTTGTAAAATTATTCTTGCAAAGCTTAAGTATATTTTTAAGAATTCATATCACAAAAAATATGTTAACTTTTTAGGATGTTAAAAGCATATTCTTTTGAAATTATTTCTCTTCATATGGTCATTTTCAAATACCTTTCAAAATCTCACTAATATATGTCTTCTGGGGAATTCAAAATTTTCTTTCTGTTCATTATAAAAAGAATTCCAAGTAATTATCTTAGTTCAAATAAACTATGCTCTCTGGTGTAAGTCATGTCCTCTTCAATAAACTGTCAAAATCAATCTTTAACTTTGCAACTTAAACATGACTTTTCTCTAATGTTTGTTTTATGTATGAGTGCTCTGCTGCATACCGGCAGAGAGCACCACGTGGGTGCTGGGAATTGAACTCAGGACCTCTGGAAGAGCAGCCAGGGCTCTTAACCACTGAGCCATCTCTCCAGACCCTGAACATGACCTTTGACTCATTACAATCTCAGAAACAAAACACCAAAGGAAATCAAGTATGTGAACCCCAGTGGGAACTTTTATTTTACTTTGATGATAGTAAACATTTTTAAATTAACTTTTTTTGTGTCTGGCCTTGATTCCTTTTATAATCTGCCATCCATACACATTTATGAAAAATCACCTTTTACCTTCTCGCTTTTCAGTGAGTTATTTTACATCATCAGATTCAGTACTACTACGCCATTGTTCAAAAGTGCATAATACCATATGGAAAGCACTAGGTTTTATTTTGAGGTTAAAATTATTGATAACTTTGCTCCGGTTACATTTCGCTTTCTGTTATTCCTTATCAGAGAGCCTAGAAGAGGAACATGCCTTTCAGCTGACAGACAGCCTTTGAAGAGTAACTGTTTGAGGTGAGAATAAATTGATAGTGTAGTAACAGGAACATAGTGACAGGTGTCCCGGGAGATAGCTTGTGCTAAGTGATGGAGGCCTGCCCGTCACTGCACATGGAATGCTGACACTCTTGATTTGAATAGGAGAGCATTTCTGTCTTGCACCTGCTCCGGAATATGACTAGCTGTCATGTATTCCAACAAAAGAAAGGAGAAGCTGTCACTATAATTTAAGAAATATGCACGAGCATATGAAAAAGTACAACATTTTGAGCAGTGAAGAGTTTATTTTTATTTCTCTATTATACCCTACTGGTCTCTTTAAGTTTTGCTCGGCATTATGAATGTTTTCTGACGAGCTCATCAGTATGATGTCATTGTTACAGAAAGCTACTGAATTATTAAAGAGCGCCGGCACGCACACGGAATGAGCAAAAGGTTGGGGGCACTTGTGATCCCCTCTGGCTTTCCAGTGGCTTAGAGAAAAATGACATCCAGATGAGATATCAATGCAGTTCTAGGAGGATTTCTCTTAGATGTAACAGCTAAAGCTGATAAAGTTGAAACTGAATCCTAACATTTTCTGTAAGCTGAAATAATAGAGTAAAAATGTATTTTACAATTAGAAGATAAAAGGCTTTTGACAGTATTCAGGTCCCTGGTGTGTTGGCTTCTGGTTCCGAATTTAAGTGTGTCAGGAACATTTAAATACAACTGCTTCTACCCAGCATTTTTTTTTTTTTTTTTTTTTTTTGAAACTGCTTATTGATGTTTTTCTGAGTTTGGAAGTCTGTCAAAGTTCCCTGTGTTTTCCCAGCAAGTCTCTCTTTCCATAGCTTTTCATGCTGGTTTCCTCTGCTTCTATCCTTTCATTTTTATTTTCCTTTTAATATGTCCAAGAGACCTCGAGATTGTAAACACCCAAATGCATATATTGGGCATCTGCAAGTATGAAGTACACTTACAGCCTCACTTGATTCAACAGTTAACAAACGTTTTAAGGGGAAACACCAAAGTAATTTTCTTCCCTGAGAGCATTCGCCATTGGGAATTATCCACTTATTTCATTGTGACTGATCGTTAAAATGTCTTTGGATCTCTCCTTTTGAAATGCCCTTAGCAACCTGAAGAACATTTAAAGTCTATAAATATTCAGCAGTGTGGCCATCAATCTTCAGGGATGATTGAGGAACAAGGGCAAAGTATTTATTTCTGAAGTATGTAAAAAGGCATTCAGAACCATAGAAGATGAACAGGTAAATTGGCTATTTCCAATCATCTATTTTTCATCGGAGTCATGTTTGTGAGAGGAAAATGGAAAAAGTAAGGCAGAAACGGGAGAGAGTTACACGACCTCAGAGATTGTTAGAAGAAAGTGTAGAGGATTTCCACACTGACAAAAACCATGCAGTTCTTGGTAACTCCTTGGCAGCCGATGAAACACTGAGATTTTTGTAGACTTTCCTTTGTATTCTCAAGGCCAGTAAGTAAACAAGTAAATTAAAACTGAATCTGATTACTTCTTCTTAAGACCCTGCCACCCACTTAGCCTCCTTTTTTCCTAAAGGGTGGGGAGACAGGCAGCAAAGCTTTGTTGACCCGCTGATCATTTCTGTGCTATGTAGGTAACACTCAACCAAGATGGTGGTCAGCTCAACCAAGATGGTGGTCAGCTTCAGACAGACGACAACTCTCAGCAGTTTTCATGTTAGGAAGATACAATCTGACGAGGAATCAAAACCAACCACTTCATTCTAGATGCTACCCGAAGGTGCATACTAATTGTTCAAGTTTCTTTGTGGCTCAACTCAAGTGTCTGCGTGCTGTTCTTGGAATAGAAAATCAAGTGGCTGACGTATTAGACGTTGCTCTGGTTCAGCAATGACGCTCATGTGGTCCTGACAAATGACTGGGAGGGAATGATGGCTTTCTCGTTTTATAAATAAATCATGTGCGTTAGAGACTGCCAGAGCCTCTGTTGTATGCAGAAATTTAGAGACACAAACCAGTGAAGACAAAATTAATTGCCCAAGGTCATATAGCTAAGACAAGTATCTAGGATGTGCAGCACATAGGGTTCATTTTCCTGTTGCTTTGTGAGATAACTGTTGACATTTTTCTAGCAGTTTTGAAAAAAGCAAAAAGAAAAACATTCTTTAAAAGTTTTCCTGAGAGAAAAGATTCACATGTCAGTGAGACAGAACAATTCTAGAGGCAAAGATTTCACGGCCGTGTCTGGGCAACCAGAAAAATCCATGCGTGGTTTCAAAGTTAATAAGGCAACTTGTACTTCTTATTAGTCTTTTCTTGGGCTCCGAATCCTTCCAGTGGTTTCCAGGTCACATGTTTTCATTGTTCATAGAAAATCCCAGTGAGCATAATTGATTACATTCAAGGTTATCTTCCAGCCATCAGCACTGAGACACTAAAGCCCTAGAGACTCCAGGTCCACTTGTAAGAGGTTTTGTGTCTGATGCTTAATCCCCAAAATGGCTACACTGTGTATAAAATGCTGTGTTGTTGAGCTTAATTTCGACAACTGTATTTCACATGAAATATGATGTCAGCATCATGTTCTATGGATACAGAGACTAGCTCACAGAAGGCATATTTCCATATCCTCTGACACTGGTCACGCTAGCAGAGACACAGATGCTATTTTACTTAAGATTTTAAAAATAAGTAAAGGCATTTATAATAGAAAAGAATTGATGGATTCTTTATAAATATCTCCAACTGCCAATTTTTCTTTTTATGAAAATAGAGCAGAAGGGGGTAGGGGGAGTGGGGTGGGCAAAGGGGATAACATTTCAAATGTAAATACAGAGAGTATCTAATTTAAAAAAAAATAGAGCAGAAAAACAAAACATCTGTGGTTCATCACGCTCAACGGGGTGTTTCATTCTCCATCATTCTTCTCCTGCCTGGCAGAGCATCTCCAAAAGAGCCCGTAGCAGTCAATGACCTTACACATTCTCATTCGTTGGAGTGTGAGAAAAATAAAGGCTGGAATTGCTTAGATCGTGGAACCATTTTCAATTTTTTAAAAAAACTGAGTCATATTGAATGCTATTAAATAGTAACTAGGTTGTGCTATTTCACATATGTACTACCTAATATAAACAAAAAGTTTGTAACTTTTGAAGCTTTATGGTATAAAGCATTTTAAAGATAAATGTATTTTGAATATATTGATTTTTAATGTATTCGGGTACCCTTCGTAACAATGTCAACCCTCAGATCCCTTTGCTATATTTTTCTTCTCAGGATAAAACGAGTCAGAGAAGAGAGGGGGAAAGGAAGCTACTTCAGGGATGGCAGTTCAGTGAGGAGGAGGAGGTTTTCTGAGGAGAGTTTTACAGAGATGGAGTGGAAAGAGAACAAGCTAGACACAGGAGAAGACAGAATGGGTCAGAGAATAAGAAGGAGGCAGAAGATTAGAATGGATTGTTAGAGTCTGAGGCTAAGCAGAACAATTCAGTCAGAAGCCAAGCAGAAGCCAGTTTGAATTGGTCAGCTAAGGAAGGAAATTGAGCCAGAGGAGCTGAGTCAAGCCAGTCAGCCTGAGTTTATAAGGGACTAGAAAGGGTGAGATTGTTCAGCAGTGAGTCTCAGAGGATGAAACATTTTAGGCCTAGATAAGATTGGAAGGAGGCTAGAAGTGTCTCTGTACCAGACCTAGGTTAGCAAAGAAGCAAAAAGCTCAGAGACAATAATTACTGCAGGAGAAAAAAGTTACATTAATGAAATTCATAGTTAAATTGTTATATTCATTAGAAACACAAACATTAAAAACACTGACCATATCAACTATAGGTAAAGATGTGGATAAATTATAACTTTTCACACTCCCACTAAGAATAAGAAATGATCAAATATGGTGGCACATGCCTTTAATCCCGTACTTGGGGGGGGGGGTGCAGACGCAGGTGAATCTGCAAGTTCAAGACCAGGTAGGCCTACAAAACTCTGAAATAGAAATTCATATATATATATATATATATATATATATATATATATATATATATATATATATATATAACATTAAAGGTACCGACACATTATGGTATGATCATACAATGAAATACCACTCAGAAATAAAAAAATTATTCTTGTACAAAACATTCAAGAACCTTTAATTATGTGAGTGAAACTAAATAAAAAAGGAACATTGTATATCACTCTATGTAAAAGTCTAAAGAAAAAGAAAGCCAGGTGGTTGATTTCTGGGAACAGGAAGGGGCACAGGAGGGCCTACAACTGCACATGAAGACCCTTGGTAAGATGGTTGATATGTCTGCCGTCCTGATGAGGCAGTGGTTGTATAGGCATTTGTTAAAATCCATCATCAGTAGACTCAACCATGCAGAGAGTCCGTGGTCTGTGAACTGTGTCCCAATTAGACTATTGAGAATAACTCTCCATCAACCCCCAACCCCCATCTTAATGTCAGTGCTCTACTCTGTCTCACTTTGAAACCTGTTTTCATAGATTAGATTTTTAGTCTGGGTGTGGACACCACAGTTCTACTCAATGTGAGAAAGTCCACTCACACATAAGAACTTTTCTATAAATATGGAACAGCTCAACAGCCCCATTTCCACCACAAATAAAAAAGCAAACGGACTCTGAAAAGCTCCCTTTCCCGGAGACGAAGACCGCCACATGGCTAAGAGAGGGAGACATTGTTTTCTTTCTTCCTCTTTCTCTTTACATTGGAGACATGAAAATGAGAGTTGTGAACAATGTGCCAAAGCAGTGGCTATTTTAGTCCAGGCCACAGCTGGGTTTTAGTTTCTTGTGACTTTTCTAGTCAGTGAAAGGACTGACCCATAAAGGCTATATTAAAAAAAACAATCGTCCTGACTCCCTAGGGACATTCCTTCCTCACGCATAGCATAAGCCACAATGATTAACATCAGGGTCGTTCAAAGCGATGCTCAATGCTCACATCAATAGTTTGCGAGCTACAGTACAACTGAGTTTTTCAGTTACTACAATAAAACTGGTATGGTCTTTAGGACAAAAAACAACACTTTGAGCAAGCAAAAAAAATTAAGAAAAACTCATGTATCACAGATATTTAATAATTTTCATTGCTAACAACCCAGTGGAAGAACCTTTATTTTTCTTTACAATATTATTGATTATCAGGGCAAAAAAAAAAAAAAGAAGTGCATGATACGGAACTATATAGTTCTGTTTGGAAACTGATTTATAAAATAAAACTGACATAAGTAATAATTCTACATAATTAAGATAGACACACTTCAAAAGTAGAGAATCATTCGTGTGATGCTTTGAATTCAGGAGACACTTAAAGCACTACAGACTTTCATGACCAGCTTAGAGTGAAGAAGGGAGATGTAGTGAGGCATGCTGGGAAAACGAAGGCTGCATCTATTGTAGGGCAGTAGACAACTGGTAATTCCCAGTGGGTTTCTCAAATGTCAGCCCCTGTGATCTTTAACTGTTGCCCAGAGCTTTTGTCCTTTGCAGAGGGCCAAAGATTCTATTCTGTTCTCAAAGCATCCTTCTTGCATAGGAGGGAGAGAGGCCTGACTCCCAGTCAATTGTAATTGGTTTATCTCTCTCTACCTGCCAGTAATTGTTTTAGAAAGCCCACATAATCTTCTTCTGGCTAGTCAGGAACGAGCTATCTCCTAGGAACCTTCAAGAAACATTCTTCTCTCTTAAATGAGTTACACAGAAGATGCCCTTCTCATCCATAAATTACTTAGCTGTGATTCCTAATGCAGATTTTGGTACTTTCTTGTGTTTATGGGCAAAGTTGGTGTATAAAAAGAATAGAATGAAAATCAGAAAATGACCCTTAGTGAACCCATAAATTAATTACCCAACATCAAAGCTGTTCCTGACTGAGCCGTACGACTTTGAAGGCTTAGTTCAGGCCTCAGTTTTCTCAGCTCTAAAATGAAGGTCACTTTCTCTAACCAGAATCTGTAGGCTCTGCTTGTCACACACAACACAGTTCAGTGTGTCTGCCAACGACATGTGTTTTTAAAATCGCCTAGAACCAAATAGTTTAAAAAGTCTGAAATATTTCCAATACCACAAGCCCATATCTATCTAGTATTAATATACAGTGAGAAACGCAGGGTAAAAAGCCACAGTGAATTGTAAAAGATGATGTTTAGGCCAGACACCAGGTTCCTATTCTTATATTGATCACAATATAAAGGTTGGTTCAGATAGTCTCACCTCACCCAATTTTCTTTGAGCCTTTTTATCTTTATATGGACATATTTTGTAAATTGGGGTAACTCACAGTACTCTTAATAAAATTTTGAAATTTTTGATTAAAGGAAATTGAATGGAGTTGGTTGTGTGTCTCTCTCTCTCTCTCTCTCTCTCTCTCTCTCTCTCTGTGTGTGTGTGTGTGTGTGTGTATTTTGTTCTCCTAATAGTTTGCTGACATTCATTTCCAAAGCCGTAGGAAATCACTATACTACATAAAATCACATACTTACAAAAGCCCTTATTTCACTCCTGAGTGTCTCTGAGAAGTAAATATTTTCCCAGCAGAATATTTTTTTTTCTAAAAAGTGGTTGTCCTTTTGAGGCTTTTCTTTGTTTTTTAGGACTGGGTCTCATGTAGTACAATTGGCTGGAGCTCACTGCATAGTCAAGTGTGAACTTCAATCATACAGAGAGATGCTGTATCCTGAATGTGGGTAGTACCGTTCCATGGGCTGAGGTCTCTAACTGCACAAAAAGAAGGGAGCAAGATGAATACTGCCATTCAGAGCTTTCTGCTTCCTCACTTCAGAAACAACTGTGACATTAGCCATATTATTCCAATGTTCTACATTCCTTGCCTCTCAAAATGAAAGCCAAACCCTTCTTTAGGTTGCTTTGGTCAAGCATTTTTCCCCACAGCAATAAAACTAACATTTAGCATTAATCACACTATCATGAATATAGGTCCTGTGTCAAACCCAACATTCAGGAAGAGGATAGAAACCAGATGTGATTAAATCACATGGGTCTCTACATAAGCCCATTTAATATCAGCCCTACTCCTCAACTTGGCAGTTCCATGGGCTGCTTTACTTTTTGGCCTCAGTCAGTTTCAGGAAAGGTTACTGTCATTTGCAGGTTTCAGGAAGCATAGCCAATGGGTTGATTGGTAAGTCCGTTGGTAAGTTGGCTCAAGTCTCAATGTATTGATTCCTAACAATGGGATTGCATCTTATTTAACCAATATCTGCAAGTGGTTTTCTATCTCTCTCTTCCCATGCTTCATGTTCAGAACTATTCTCAGCCTCAGGTACCAGCTTGTCTCACAGTTACAGTCCTTTGTTTACAAAGGAAAGGATCTGTCAACACCTAGACAACAATCCATTCTAGAAAATGTTGCTAAATTTATAACAACCAACAACTGAGCCAGCTGAGAACATATCACAAACCACGGGAAAAAGACTTTATAAACGTAGTGAATTCTACCGTCTTGGAAACAAAACCTCATGGTCATATTTTCTTACAGCAATACCAGTTCAACTGTACGAGAAGGGAATATTTTATTTCAAAAATTGATGCTTCTGTTAATTGACAGAGTGCACATTAAACTTGAAGAGGTGTCTATATGTTCAAAGTTCCTTGCTCCAAAACTCAACGACCTGACAACTAATAAAGATTCAGTGCAAAATTCTGGCTCTTTAGCCTGGACCTCACACTCAGAAACTGCCTTTTTGAGGTCATGTTATACATTTGTTAGTGGCAAAATTATGACCTAATTACAGGTGTGGTTTTTCATATCAACCAGATTTTTTTTTTTTTTTTGAGGACACAAAGTGGTACAACATATGTGGATTTTGTAAATGTAACAACCATTTTAGCTGAACCACTGCTCCTTTCTGGTTCCCTGTGCCGTGGATGGAGCATCTGCTCTGTGTTTGCAACACAGCTGGTCTTCACTCCTCTCCCCTTTGGCTGTGAAGAGAAACTGAGAGGGAAGGTGGGTGGAGCAGGAATGTAGTTGAGCAAAGGAAAAGATGGCAGACCAAGATGCTTCTAAGTACACAAACTGAGGGGCAAAGAGGGCACCTAGACAGCAGACCAAGATGCTTCCAAGAAGCTTGTACACAAGCTGAGGGACAAAGAGGGCACCTAGACGGCAGACCGAGATGCTTCCAAGAAGCTTGTACACAAGCTGAGGGGCAAAGAGGCACCTCACAGCTTGCTGACTCATGCTTTCAAACTTCTCAACTTCTCACTCATAGATTCTGAGACAGATTCCATGTAGCTTCTCAACACGTTATGACACATGATGCATGTCCCCTTTTGTCAGGCTCAATCTGATTTCTGCTGTCTTCAGTGGAAATGAACAGAAGCACACATTTTAAATTTTTTTTGTTCTAATGTGTTCATAAACTTTAGCTCATTAAACTGAAAAGTATTTTTGGGTCTGAGCAAGCCCAGAGGTCTGTCATTTCTGTCAGTGAAACAAGAATTTGCTCCTATGCAACTTAAGGTTTTATTTATTTTTTTAAAAATAGTTATATTTATTTTGACTGCAGGTAACATGAATGATGTAGTTTGTAATGATCATAAGGCTTCCGAGTTCTCCCTCCTGTGTTTCTTAGCAAAATTAAATTTGTGACCAGTTATTCAAGTCCACGTTGATAGAAGTCATCAGCATATATAACATTCTACTTTTATTTCAATGGACTCTTATGAAAA
Organism: Micromys minutus; assembly: GCF_963924665.1. NCBI lineage: Eukaryota > Metazoa > Chordata > Mammalia > Rodentia > Muridae > Micromys > Micromys minutus. The sequence goes on from NC_137958.1 coordinate 27,697,551, forward strand.
TGCTTCCTAGTATAAATATTTTCCTTAAAAAGAAATTTTCTTTTCTTTTCCAAAATGCTTTAGACTTCTACCTTAGTTACTTTTGTGTTGCTGTGATAAAACATTATGACAAAGGAATGGTGAGAATGACACACCTCTCCCAACAAGGCTACACCTCCTAATCCTTCTAAAGCAGTTCCACCAACTGGGGCCAAGTATTCAAATAGAAGAGTTTATAGGAGGCATTATCATTTAACCTGCCATAACCTTTGTTTATGTGTATGAGTTTGTTGGCTGATATATGTATATACACGTATATAGAGCATGTGTATGCCTGGTACCCAGAGGTGTTAGAAGAGGGCATTAGATCCACTTGCACTATATACAGTTATAATTGTTAGACACCGTGTGTGTTGTCTGAGTCCTCCGTCCTGCCTCGAGTCCCTTTCAGGGGCAGTGGCTAAGATGGCTCAGAATCAACGGCTCAGACTCTGGGAGCAAGTAAGAATGTAGCAGCAAGCTCATTATTAATTCTCAGGGAGCATCCTTTATACCCTCCACCCATGACTCCTTGGTCCCAAGCAAGCATGTCCTCCAAGTGGCAGTTTCTGATTGGCTGTCACTGTCTGCATCACCAATCTCTAGGCTCTCAGGCAGGCTTCAGTTTGGCCCTCACGTGGAAGTTGCCTCCATGTCTGCATATCTCACTTGATGTTTACCAAAGTTTATGTGGAAGCAGCCACTGCCCTGGCAGCAGGAACCTTTCCGTTCCTTCTACATGTACAGGTGATGATAATCAGACTCAGGGCCTATGCAAAAGCAACCAGTGCCCTTAACCACTGAGCCAACTCTCCAGCCCCTCCCCAATAGCCTCTACCTGCGTATTATATCATCAAAACATTATTCGATTAAAAATCAAAATCCTTTAAAAAAAGAGAGAAAAATAATCTTTAATACGCTCCCTGTCATTCAGTGTGTATGTGTGTGTGTGTGTGTGTGTGTGTGTGTGAGAGAGAGAGAGAGAGAGAGAGAGAGAGAGAGAGAGAGAGAGAGGATTAGAGTACTATGACTAGTGGAGCTGGAAAGATGGCTCAGTGGTTAAGAGCACTGACTGCTCTTTCAGAGGTTCTGAGTTCAGTCCCCAGCAATCACATGGTGGCTCACAACCATCTATAATGGAATCTGATGCTCTCTTCTGGTGTGTCTGAAGACAGCCACAGTATACTCATAGATAAAATAATTCTTCTAAAAAGAAAGCAATGTGACTAGGGTGATCAAGTAAATGGATTTGTAAGTTTAGTATCTCACACAGTTGAAAAATAAAAGGCGCTTGTGGTTATGGCCTTGGCTGTTGCAGATCTTCAGCAAAGCCTCTCCTAGTAGATCAGAATGACCAGACAGGTCCTAAGAGCTCTTCAATATAGTTCTTTTCGAGTCAGGATTTTGTCTCTAACATGTTCCAAGTAGGGGTAATGAAGCTTGTTTCGAGAACACGCTTTTAGAACAGCTGCTCTGGTCTGGTTAATAGCATACACTAGGGAGACAGCTCTATTGGGAAAGTACTTAGTGCCCTAGCAAGAAGGCTGGGTTTGATCTTCAGAACCCAGGTGAAAAGCTGGAATGGGTGAAGTGTGCCTGAGACCTCAGTACTGGGGGACAAGGACAGCGAATCCTTAAAGTGCTTCAGACAGCCAGCCTAGACAAATGGATGAACTTCAGACTCAGTGAATTTTTAAAATAAATATCGAAAGTGAAAGGCGAGTTCCAGGCATGCTGACACACACCTGTAATCCAAAGACTTTCAAGGCAGAGGCAAGTGGTCTCTGAGTTCAAGCCTAGTTTGGTCTATATACTGAGTTCCAAAGAGGCCAGGGCTGCATGGTGGACCTTCCATCAAACACAAGCAAGCAAGCCAACAAGCAAATGAACAGTAGAGAGCTGTGGCTACCATAGACATATGAATCTGCAAGTTAATTCGTTATTCACACACTACACCACGTGTGTGTGTGTGTGTGTGTGTGAGAGAGAGAGAGAGAGAGAGAGAGAGAGAGAGAGGAGAGGGGGGCAGGGGCAGGCAGACAGGCAGACAGACACAGAGAGAAAGAGACAGAGACACTTGGACCTACCTCCTTTTAACAGATGAGAATTAGCATTTCAACAAACTTGTCAGTGTACTTGAGTGGACACTGAGAAACACTGGGATTATTTAGAAGTCTGACAACCCTACTTTCACCTCACTCATACACTTTTTTGCTGTAATACTGCTGTTGCATATTTTTTTAGCTTTTGTGTTTCAAACTAATTCAAATCATGGCTTTGATCCTAACCTTCTTGCAAACAGAAATGCTAACAAACATGTAATGCTTCCCATGAATCAGATAGTGATGTGTACTAGAAACACATAACTATTCTCCGTCGTGTATCTGCTTGCAGCTTTCCATTTTATTATTTATGCTGTTGAAGGTTCCATTTTAAAGGTTGTTCCTTCATTCCTTCCATTTCACTACAAATGGAAGCATCGATCAATCAGTGCCCTCTTGATTAACAATGTCCTAACTCTACCTTTACTCAAGTCTTGGGTTCTATTGAATAGAAACATAGTCAAAAAAGAGTTGAAAGCCAATGCTTTCCAAGAGTGTTCTGAACTTTGTCTTTATTTCTTGATAGGTTGAAAAAAACACAACCTACCTGTTCACCTTTGACCCCATTCCTTCCCCTGCTCACATCTCCCTCTCCACTCCTGCCTAGTGAGAACACAAACTCTATCTCTTCAGAGAAAAACATTGAGTTCTCTCCGTGAAAGTCTTGAGTAGAGTCTCTGCTGGCCCAGTGTGCACCATCATTCCCCTAGGTGCTTAAAACTGCAGTCTACAAGAGAGTTGTGCATGATCTTTGTATAATCAAAAGGTTTCCACACAGCCATGTTCCTTTAAATATATTTTACTTGATTTTTAAAGGCATTTAGTCAAACAGAAAAATACTGCAAGCTAAAACAAATTATACAGTAGACAGAACACCCTTTTCATATCAAATAGCTTTGTTCATTCAGAAAGTAAATCTTCCTGTCAGCAATTCCTATGTGTGATGACTGCTTTTGAAGAAGTTTCGCTGGTCATTTTTTTGTCTTACTACCAAGAATGACTCAAGCATGAGTCAAGTCCTCATTTTCCTCCAGCTTCCCTGTGTAATGTTTCAAACGTTTCCTGTCCCTTGACATAATTTACTGAAACGAAACTAGAACAAAATCTTTTCATCAGACAGAGCTGAAACAATTCCCCATTTAAACAGAGGAAAACAATGGACCTCTGCCCAGACCTCATACTGTTGACAGCAGTGATTTGCGAAGGATCTGCGATAGATCTGGAGAAGAAAGTTGAAACCTTCCTCTTTCTGTAGCTTTGTTGGTCAGGATTTTCAAAGGAAAACACAGAAAACACTAGCCACTAAAGGGAAAGGGGCGAGCCAAGAGTTACTAGAACATGCCTACAGGGGCTTGAGAAATGGCTCAACCATTAAGTACAAACTGCTCTTGGAAAGGACCTGAATTCATTTCTTAGCACCCATGGCAGATGACTCAACCACCTGTAACTCCAGCTCCAGCACCCAAGGAGCCTCCCTGCTGTGACAGGCTGTTTGTCATCTCACATAGGGGACTAGATCACACAGCATATGCCATGTTTTTTGTTTTTCAAAAATGACAAAGTTGTTTCCTTAAAAATCTGTGCATTTCTCACTATGTGATCTGTCCATTCACTCATTCCTGCATTTCTTTCTTTCTTTTTTTCTAATGAATATCTTGAAATGTGCCAGTTGAGTTTTGTTACCATTTTGATCCACTGGCCCTTACACCAAGTAAAGGAGTAAAGCCTCAGTGGCCGCAGAGAACAGCTAGCTACTTTTTGTTTGTTTTCTAATTAGGTAAAACAGTTGTAACAGATCCTAACTTTGTAGAAGTACTTGCAGATTCATTTTAACTGTGTTGAACTGCAGCACTATACATCCTTGAGAAAATGAGAAACAGATGACTTTGAAACTCAATCCCCTTTTACTCCTAAATAGTGGAATATCATTCAGAGTAGGCAAATGCACTGAGTCAGGAAGTAGACCAGTCCTCCACCGAGGTTGGGGGTTCAGGGAAGGAATGGGAGCTAGTGCTAAGGCAGAAAGACTTTGTTCTGGGCTCAGCAAACCAGTTCTGTGATTAGAGGATGATAATGGTCACATACCTTTGGCAATCTCTGAAAACCACAAACCAAACACTACAAAGTGCAAATGTTATGGTATGTGGACTATATGTTGGTAGGCCAATTATTTTTAAGAAGTCAATATGTTTCCTTTTCAAGCACACACATGATGCTTAAACTGGAATAAAAACAACGGGTATTTAAATCACTTCCCAAAGCACAGCGGAACAGTGGAGGGCTGTAGACTTCCTGGTCAAATGCTGACTCATTCTAAGCTACTGCATAGGGTCTCAGTGAAAGTGGTAAAAGTTCTTGGAGTTAAAGGATGGTGATAATTGCCCTGCCTTGTGGATATATCAGAACTTGGTGAAATGTGCAATTTGAAATAGTGAAATTTACAGTATATATATATATATATATATATATATATATATATATATATATATATATATATATATATATATATATTGTATAATGTATATATTGTATAGTGTTTATATCGCACCTTTTTAAGCAAAGAAAAAATACACCCACACAAAATCCTATATGTCCTTATCTGTAATAACTCCAAAATGAAAACAGCCCAAATGCTTACGAAGTGTGAAATGGTGAAGTGTTACTTGTGGTGGAACATTTCTCAGACGTTAAAAGAATTAACATACATATGTGCTACAAGAAAGAGCAGCACTCATCATGTCATTGCCTTTAAGCAAAATGTCTGCATCAGACATGGTTATCCCTAGGGAAAAAGGGAGACCGGAAGTGACTATTGACATGGGCTCCTGCCATAGGTGATAGAAAAACGCTCAAACTACATAGTGATGAAAATGCATCACATCCTGTCCGGGTAAGTTACACAATATGGGAAGACACTGAAAAAAAAATGTTGGCAAATAATTGCAAAATATTGGGACAAAGGTTGAAGAGAGACAGATGGCAGGAGCCTCTGCTGGTAGACACAAGGGGAAAAGTCTCCTCTCCAACCGTCTTCGAAAGCTGTAGCCAGCATCCCCCAAACGTCTTAACTCGAGGACAGCTCCCTTGCTCATTTCTAGGTCTCTAGCATATTAATTAAGGTTTATACAATCTCCACCTGCTCCTTAGGGACCCACTGTTCCGTGCTTGTATACGGTGCAAAGATTCCGCCCATACAGAGCTCATGAAGTCCATGCCCCCCCAGCTTTGTTTCACCTTAATATGTTCATTAATGTCATCTTCATGCCTTTTCGAGTTTTTAATATATAGGAATATTAAGCCAAGCATCCACGCAGGATGGTCACTGCAACTATCGTGGGTTCTACGCAGAACAGGCACTGAAATTGCAGTGGGTCTACCAGAAGAGCATGTGTCACTAGTCTCTGGCTCTTGTTATTATCCAAGTCTCTCCATGGAAATTGTGCCTCCCTAGTAACGAGCTTGTTTGTCCATTGTTTTGACTTTTAACGGCCTCAGAAGTGGAATCTTGTCAGGCACTTTAAATTATAGCACTTCCTAGTTCATTCAACAATCATTTATTGAGTGTGTACTAGTGCCAGATTACCTTCTGTTTATGACTAGCATCGCAGAGCTCCAGCTGATTAATTAAGTGTGTGCTTTCTCTTACCGACATGGGGAAGAGCACTTCAGGTAGGTGAAGGGGATTAATTCTGGGCATTTGCTCTGGCAGATGAATCAGTCTACCTGCTGCTGAATAGTAGGCAGAGCATAAATTAAGAAAAATAGTATTTGAATAAATGCTTTTTGGTTTTGTAGCCACATTCCTTCCCAGCTCTGGAACTTCAGCTGTACATACCTGAACACACACACACACACACACACACACACACACACACTTTACTCTCTAGGAGTTAGGCTCAGCATCCCTCAGGCTTCTTCTACAGACGAGAACAGTGAACTCAGGGAGTTTGTGCCATGTACTTAATCAGACCAGCAGAGAAAGAGAAAGCCCCAGCGGAGTTTCAATTTATTTTTTAAAACCCAAACCGAGCAACAACCAAGTGTGCCACCTTTTCTAACCCACACTTTAATCAGACTTGAATCTAACCTGAAGTTCCTATTTGTTAGTCCCCTGGCTGTGTGGTTGATGGAGTCTGATTCCCTTACTCCGGTACAAGGATTCACAGAGCTTTCATAATACTGGCAGGTTACAGGAAAATATCTTTTCTTGCCTGCTCGTGGTCAGCTCCTCGGTAAGAGCTAAGAAGCTAAAGTGCGTCTGCTTTCTGGTGAGAAAATACAGATTGTTAGCTAGAGATTAAGCACGATATTCATCAATTTTATATTCATCGATTCAGAATGATGAGTTTTGTACAATTAAATATAATAAGAACAAATGGACGAGCTTAGCATCTTCATCCACTGCGGCCGCTTTAATTGGATTGCTGAACTATCGAGCCTGGTTCGCAATAATTTCTCACTTCGATCACTAATTGCATCCCAAGAATTATGCTAAAAGGTTCATACGTAGTGACTTGCTTACTAGTTCCACAATATGAGGTAAGCTCCACAAATAATGCACAGAGCTCAGTGCGACATGAAATTCTGTGACAGGACACGGGGTAACATGAAATTATATAGGAACCACCTCTGTTGTGTAGATGAGGGAACAGCGTAGAGAGAATGAGTTACTTGACCAAAATTCTCTTATAAAGGCTCAGATAATCTTATTGGGAACCACATGCTTTAGCACTAGTGTTAGAAAATCTGTTACATTTTATTTACCTCTTTATTCATGTATTTGTGTGTATTTGTGTTAGTACATGTATGTGCATATTGTAAGTGTTCTGGTGACAAAGGACAGCTGTCAGCAATCCTATTTAGGATAAAACTCTTGTGTTAAGGATACCTTTGTTTGTGTTCCTCTTCCCAAGTGCATAAGGTTAAACTGAACCCCCAAAGGTGATTGGGAGTGACAGCGTGAGGTGATTAGGTCGTCAGAATGGAGCCCATAAGCAGAGGGGATTGGTGTTTCTGTAACGCGGTTCCACAGAGTGAGAACACGGGTGAAGGACAGTTGTCTATAAACTAAGAGAAGATGCTCCTCACACCACACCTCAGATCTCCCTTTATCTCAAATTCCCTAACCTCTGCAACTCTAGCAAAAAGGCGATGCAAATCACGGAGCGGAACTCAAGAGCACAGAGGAGCCAGTCTGACTCTCCACGGCTCCCCTGATTCCCCGAAGAGTGTGCCGGGAGGTCAGTGGGATTTTTCTAACCGCGGAGGAAGCATTGCAGCTCCGTGTGTGATGGGCACTGGCAGAGCGCAGCTCAAGGACACACCCTCTTAGCCTGTAAAGAAATGCCAGCAATCCTGTGGCTGCTTAATTCTATATTCTTAGTTTGGGAGTCTATATATGGATGCACTGTGAAATGAACATGCTTTTACCTCCAGGGCTCTTTCATTTTAGCCGCTGTGAATGGCGGACATTATTGGAACCTGGAGTACTGTACCGGGAAGAGAAGCCAGTATGTGATTGTGGCCTTTTCAGAAGAGACAGAAACTGACTGAATTTTGTGCTGTCGTTATTTGGTCATTCTTAAATCATGGCTGGCTTTGCATCTACTTACTTTGTATTTGTCATTTGCTTTGTTGACTACATTTTATTTTTAAGAAAGTTCAGCTTGCTTAAAAGTCTTGGCCCTACAAAAAAAAATCAAGAGCCATTTCTGTAACCGCTCTGGCTTTTCTTATGCTAAGGAATTACAAAGGAATGAAGTCGGTTGAAAGAAGATTTAAGGTTTTGATGGATCTTTAGTTTGCCTGTTGCTGATAACTCAGGGGACTACTCTCTGTGAATACGTTCCTGGCTCCCTTGCAGTCAGCGTGGGGAGCATTAGTTAGTGTGATTGTCCGCAGGAGATGGAGGCCAGAAGAAAGATCCTGCTTCTTCCTGGTTTATTTCCTAAAAGTCGGTGAGAGAATGGAGCACATATCTAGGTTGATGTCAAGGTGATACGTGATTGGACAGAAGAGAGTGGGGCGGGGACAAAGTTGGTAAGGATAAAGAGGAGAGAGATAGGAGATTCAAGATGGAGGAAGATGGTTCAGATTGGTTTTATCTTGTTTAGACGGGCGGTTTATATCTTTACTAACTGGCAGTGAGTTTATTGTTTAGATGTATTGTGGATTGAGAATTTAACATATAAATCTGTTTGGTAAGTTATTGTGAGTCATGGTTTTACCGGGCTGTGGAGGACAGTGTGTGAAACCAACATGCCACGGGACAGAAGCAGCAAGGGCGGGTGGAGTAGGTCAAAAGAAGCTGGTGTCTGTGAGTACTTAGAAGCGTGAAGCCACTAAGATACCGATACCCCATAGTGCCAGGTGGCCCTATGGGAGCCAACACTAGAGTGGAATAAAAGGTTATCCGCCCTTTTATCCAGCTTAGTCCACTTGAATAGATTCCCATGACAATAGGATAGTCGAATAGATTCTTAGAACAATAGGATTCTTGAGCACCCATACATAATGCATTGGAGTTAAATAAAAAGAAAATACTCAAAGCAATTCTGGATGGTCACGCCATACAACACAGCCTTACACACAAAGCTCAAGAGGGATTCTGGAAAAGGGACTGAGAGTTCGTAAGAGAGGACCAGGAAGTGTCCTGAGAGAAGGTATCTATATATGACATGGAGTTGCATGCATGGAATCTCAAAGGTGTGGTCTCCTAAACAAGATCTACACAATGGCAGTACCAGTTGACAGCCCATTATGGAAGGGGGAAATTCCCCTAGGCCAGACATCAGAAGAAGAGCTATAGCAATGAATGGTTGCTAAGAGATAGTAAACCAGTCTTCTCTAGGAATAAGCCCACTGATGTGTTATCCTATCTCAAGTGGCCATCACTAAATACATACATATGAGCAATGCTAAATAATCTCAGCAGGATACACACACACACACACACACACACATGGGGGTGGGGTGAATAGGAGGAAAGCATATACTTTCTCTTTCGAGGCCTCTAACTCCACTTTCCACACTCTTTTTTTTTTTTTTTTTTTTTTTACTTTTCTCCGAGCCTCAAGGTAGGAAGTGAGCTTTGGTTGATGGTGGCTACATTCCTCCCTCAAAGGTCAAAGACCTTGAGTGCAGACCCTCTGGACTCCCAGTGTTCTACAGCTGTCCCCTTCCCCCTGAGAGCACTTGCTTCTGTCACCAGCGCTGGGGTGGGTTGTGAAAGTTTTAATTCAGAAAGCTGCTTGCTTTTTGCATATCCCAGCCAACTTCCAAATCAATGAGACAGAGACTTCAGACACATGTGATTGGCTTTAGAGCACCGTAAATACCTGAGCAATCACTGATCTATTCTAAGCCTCCAAACGAATCTGGCTACCTCATAGCCAAAGCCCTGAGATACCTGCATTTTAGTATTGATTTGGCTCTCTCCGCTCCAGATGTTTTACCATAGTGTCTCTGGGACCCTTTCCTCATGGTGCTCCCCGCTCTCTCTGTCCCCCCCCCCCTGTCCCCCCCTCTCTCCTTGATGGAAGTGCACCCCTCTACCCCTATTCTGTCCTTCACTCAGACACTGTGCTTTTATTGACAAAGCACAGAATAAACAGGGAGAGGTGTTTATACAACATGAAAACAGGAGAGACTCAGAATAAGTGTTACAATGCCTCGTCTGGATTGCAACCAGATATGGGAGTAGAAAAAAAAATCCTCATTTGAATAATACAAGGCTAATCTTTACACAGTGCACAATAACACTATGCCAACAGTGGGTGGGAGAATGCATGTTAGCAGAGAACAGAAGGAGACTTTCTTTCCATGTTATATTCCCCCCCCCCCGTCTCCTGCATATGTGCTTCCTAGCTGTCTCTTCTCTGTTCATGTTTTATTATAGACTGTCCAAATCAGAGGGAAGGTGAGAACCTTCTAACAGATTCCCATGCACTCATTGCAAAGCTTTACAAATAAATAGTCATCCTTCAGAGTATGATGTTTCTTTCTTGCTGGGATCATGGCCGAGATCAAGACTAATCCTACTGATGAATTATTGAAGATCACTTCACTCCTGTCTCTAGCAGGCAACAGGGACTTGGAAGCCTACTGCTAAACATGAAATTAACCCACAGATAGGCAGTGACGTGGACTTAAGATACTGGGAACTTCCAAGAAGCTATGAAAGTGGCTTGTAGCAATAGGGGATATGTAACAGGAAACAGTCACCTCCTGTGACCAGGAAAGTCTTCCAATGGAGGGATGAGGACACCAACTCAGCCACAAACTTGGCCCCACAGTTTTTCTGCCTTTAAAGGGGCAGGGATCAAGAGGAAGAGGAGAGTGAGGAAATGACCAACCAATGACTGGCCCAACATGAGTCCCATGCCACAAGAAAGAGCTCACTCCTGGCACTGTATTTGCAAACAGGATCCTAGCATAACAATTAGTGGAGTGGCTTCACTCAGCAGCGTATGAAAGCAGATGCAGAGACAGCCAAGCATTAGGATAACCTCTGGTGATCTTACAGAGAATGGGGAGGAAGGATCAAAAGAGCCATAAAGGTCAAGGACCTAAGAAAACCTACAGAATCAAGTAACCTGGGCATATAGGGGCTCCCAGGCTATCTGCTCCATGAGAATATTGATATGAGGTTATATCACAACCTGTACTTGTATTTACCTTCCACAGTTTCATAAAAATCATTGTCATTAATGAAACCTTACAGCAAAGCCAAAAGGTCTAATCCACAAGGGTGGAGTCATTTATGATGTAAGACCCTGGTCTGACTTCTTTTATTCCAGCAAGACAAAACTATCTTTCCTGTTTAATTTTAGCTAGTGGATCCTAGACCCAATAATGGTAATATCCTATAAGAATGTATTCTCAGAGAGGATTCTTTTTTACTGTGGCCTATCGTGGTACCAAAGCAGTACCCAAAATCAATATGACAGAGATTGGCAAAAGAACTAATACCAATTGGAGATACTCTTTGTGTCACAAGTACTATATTTTTAGCAATTTCATGCTCACAGAATCCTGGGATGTAGCTGTTCTTAATCCATGAGTGTTAGAGGGGAGAAAAGTGCATCTCGTGGACGACAAATTGACCTGGGGCCCACCGTAACATTAATGGCAGTACCTAACCATTTATGCTTTGCTGTTCCTGACTCTATGTAAGCGCTTGATTTCCAGTATTAAATTTAACTCTGAGAGGCAAATCACATTATGTCCATAATACAGATGAGCCGAGTTTAGCATCTCGTCTCTGAACACAATGATAACAGCTCAATTCGGGGTCAGCCCTGACTGAATCCTGCTGCTCTCAGGCTCCCAAGAGAAATGGCCGCTACAATTTCTTCTTCTGTCTTGAGCTACTCTTTGTCTTCATTCATTCAATCATCCTTAGTCAGAAGATGGTCTTGCTAAAGGATACAAACCCAAATGTGAGCAGACATGCTCTCAATCATCATAGTGAATCTCACGGCCAGCCCCAGCAGGGGACCTGCTCTCTCCCCTTTCTGACACAATATTCTCTTTGTTGTCTCCAACAGTGTTTACATATGTGTTCCTAGGATGTTTCAAACAGCAACATATTCCTCCTTGTATTTTAATATACCTCAATATTTTATTATGTGGTAAAAAATGATCTACATTTATAAAAAAATAAACTCTAATACTTATAAAGAATACTTTAAATTATCATAGCTTTAGTCGGTGTTTGCACAATATAAACTAGACAGTAAAACAGTTTGGGTGTTTCATCATTTATTTTTATTACATTTATTAATATTATATATGATATTATATATTATATAGTGAAATGATTACCACAGGAAAACAGAGTGACATGTATATCACTTTCTATAATTTCTTTTTATTGACTGTGATAAGATCACCTAAAATGTACTTTGTTCGCAAATTTTCTGCATATTATCTAGCTTTATCAATTATAGTCCTCATACTGTATGTCACACATATTATCATCATATGAATGACCATCACACATGTGATTAAGCATTATTAGTTATAGTTCCTCATGCTGTGCATCACACATTTTAAGAATGTAGGCCAGTTCCAGGGCTGGCAATGCGCACCTTTGATGCCAGCGCTTGGGAGGCAGAAACAGGTAGATCTGAGTGAGTTCAAGAGAGGCTTTGTCTACTCTGAGTTCAAGGTCAGCTTGCTCTACAATGTAAGTTCAAGGCCAGCTGGAGTTTCATTGTGAGACCCTTTTTTTTCTTCTTCTTTAAAAAACAGGACAGAACAAAAGATTAACTACTGCTTCATCCGAAGGAATTTTGTGTTGCCCCTCAGTATCATATTCCCATCTTATATCCTTCTGTACTTTATACTTCACAGTATTCCATGCCTCTCTGCAACAAGACCTAGATAAATGGAAATCATTTTAAACTTCCTATGACAAGCTTAAAAATAAGACTTAGAACATATACTTAAATGCTGATGATAAATTACTAAACATAAATGGTAAATTATATTGAAATGAATTTCTTATGGAGATGAGTATAGTCTTGCCTGCCCCTGTACTCTAGGCGAGAAAAGCAGGACTCACATTCATTCTATTATTTGGTGGTGTACTGGCTGGTTTTGTGTCAACCTAACACAAGCTGGAGTTATCACAGAGAAAGGAACCCCAGTTGAGGAAATGCCTCCATGAGATTCAGCTGGAAGGCATTTTCTCAACTAGTGATCAAGGGGGAGGGCCCAGCCCATTGTGGGTGGAGCCATCCCTGGGCTGGTAGACCTGGGTTATATAAGAAAGCAGGCTGAGCAAGCCAGGGGAGCAAGCCAGTAAGTGACATCCCTCCATGGCCTCTGCATCAGCTCCTTCTTCCTGACCTGCTTGAGTTCCAGTCCTGACTTCCTTTGGTGATGAACAGCAATGTGGAAGTGTATGCTGAATAAACCCTTTCCTCCCCAACTTGCTTCTTGGTCATGATGTTTGTGCAGGAATAGAAACCCTGACTAAGACAGGTGAGTATGGCAGCTTTGAAACCCTTCAATTAAACAAGTTAATGGGAATCATGGCGATTTTTGGTTTGGGTTTTAGTTTTGGTTTCTGGAGACAGGATATGTCTGTGTAGTCCTTCCCAGTTCTTAACTGGCTTATGTAGACAAGGCTGGCCTCAAACTTAGTGTATCTTCTGCCTCCCAAATACTGGGATCAAAGGGGTGTGCCTCTTCTTTTGATTTAGTGTGGGATAAACAGAACTCAGTTCTTTGAATTCTTCAACTATATTACCCAGAATGGGAAATGTTTGTCACATATAAGACAAGCCTAAAACCCCATTATGAATGTTTTCAGTGACTCCTCCCCTCAGAACTTAAGTGCCCTTTACTTTTGTGACAAAAGAAAGAGTTGAATTCACCTATTATTTTTTTTAATTTACTTTCAGGTCCCATCCTCAGAATGAGAGCATGCTCAGCTTAGACCATGCATCTCATAGGTCTCAGAAAGACGTGTAGGCTGCCTTTCTATTGCTAAGCTATAAAAATGGTGGCTGTAAAGAAGACCCAGCAAAGGAGACACTATGGTCTGGACTGTAGGAGCTTATATGAAGCCATTCCAGTCCATTAAGCCTCAGTAAGTTTTCATTCTTGGCTCTCCCCTGCTTGAAAAGTGCTGATCTCTAGCTAGCATAAAAATACAGTCAATAACCACCACAATATGTCTCCACTAGAGCCCAGCAACCCTACCACAGGAGGCCCTGAGTATCGCAAAATAGCTGAAGCACAAGACGAAGACCTTACAATAGCCTTTATGTATGATAGAAGTCCTTAAAGAGAAAAGAATAAATCCTATCAAGAAATCTATGAAAACTCGAACAGTAAAAGGCAATGAATAAGACAGTTTACGTCTTGAGAGTAGAAATAGAGTCAACAAAGTGAAGCAGAACTGGAAAACTGGAAAGGAAAAATTTAGGAACTTAAACAGGGTCACTCCTGGTATCTCCTATAATTACATCTTTTCAAAAGCTTTTATAAATAATTGAAAATACTCTTGAGTCATAGCATTGTGAGACGCTATACATCCACACTCACAAATGTCATTCTATTAGAACATGTGTTCAAGTCTTAAATTCTAATTGACTGAAATTAAGATTACATAATTAAGATTACAGATATAATTGCTGACATCTGCAATCTACTTGCTTGAGTAGACCAGATAATTGTAATATCATACTAAATATCCGAGATTCAAACTTATACAGAGAGATTTGCAGAGATAAAAGAAATTCCAGGGGTAGATATTTACATTCTTTTAAAATTCACACTTTCATTAGTTGAGTCTCGCACATCGATACAATATTTGATCATATTCTCCTTTAACTACTCTCCAAATCTTTTATGCCACCCAACCATGTGCCCTGTTTTTTTTTTTTTTTTATAACCCACAGAATACAATTTGTGCTGCCCCCACATCTTCCTGGTTGTAGGGACATCCCCAGGAACATAGTTGATCACCCAGTGTCTGCAGCCTTAGAGAAATGGGACTCTCCCTCCTCAGAAGCCATCAAGTGTCTGTAGCCCTCAGCTAGGGGCTTGTGTTGTGAGTACCTCTCTCCTCCTCACTAGAATGTTGACTGGCTTCCTCTTGTGCAGATTGTGTGCAGGAAACTGTAACTGCTGGAGTTCTGCGATGGTTGCTAGGTCTTGGGAGCTCTCTCTCTCTCTCTCTCTCTCTCTCTCTCTCTCTCTCTCTCTGTGTGTGTGTGTGTGTGTGTGTGTGTGTGTGTGCGTGTTATAGATCAAGCATTTGGTTAGGCGCTCCATCAACAGTTTTCTGATTTGGCTCCTTGTGAGCATCTGCCTTAATTACCAGCCCCTACACAGAGCCATCCCTGAAATCTATTTTCTTAACCTGGGCCATGTTTTAAAAATTATACTGCTAGAGACATAAGAAAGAGCACAGAGGAACTGGGTGACTTTCAACAACCTCACCACCTTTATAGCAAAACAACAACAACAAAACACAGCCCAGACTTTAACATGATCTTTGACTTATAAGGAACAAGTACATTTTTTGATGACTATCATCTTAGTAATGTACACTATTGCTCAATATGTCCTTGTATGACTTTACACCACATGATATTCTGTTTGCCATTATAGCTTTTGACAGTTGAGAACAGCTCGTCAGCCCCAGGGGAAGTTGTCCAGACTAAGTGCTGGCGAGTAGAAATATAAGCAACTATTTACAAGTCTATCACTTTTTTTTTTAATTGTATTGTCTTGGAAAGCTAGTGTGCTCTATACACTTCAAGCACATTTCAGTTTGGATCATTCTAATTTCAAGTACTTAGAAGCCACATGATTGTACAAAGGGCAAAGGTCACAGAATGTAAAGTCTGGAGTCTACTGTAGCTGGTGGAGTGTGAGTCAGTGTTTACCACTCTGCCCCCAGTCCTTCAAATGCCCTATACTATGGCTGGAAAAACAACTCAAGTCAGAAACTGAACGTGGCACAGCCCTGCCTTCCTGTCTGGATTTCCCTGCCTACCAGTTGGGCTGTCTTCCTGCCCCTGCCCCAGGCTTGCCCCTGAGCCTTGTTCATTCTCACCTATGGGTCAAGCGCTTCCTATTCCTTTATCCTGAATTCCATCTTTTCAAGTCACGCACAATGGCACGCACGCATGCGCGTTTTAAAATTTGCTCACGGAGAGCTCATTCCAATGTGAGAAACCCCTGAGGTACAGAGCTTTGCTTTGAGTTACCATCATTTGGATCAGGCCCCTGCTGAATGAGTGAGCGAGTTGTTATTTGGGGCAAAGCATTTGGTAGATGGGTGCAAGGTTCAAGCATTTGTCGCCCGGAGTCGGATGCCAGGTGCCCAGCTTTATTCCTACGAGCTGAACCCCTCCACATTCCGTTTGCTTATCTAAAAATGTGGCAATTAATAACATCATCCATCAGATGGAAGTGGCGTTACTGAGTGGATTAGATGAGATGAAGTATATAATCTCTAGTTCACAAGAGGTTCTTGAGAAAATGTGTTGTTATTACCTGCGATTACAGTGACTGCAAACGTACTCAGTCACCCCAGAGCTAAAGGTTCCTTTTTGCCTCTCATACCTATCTCGGTTCTCTGTTGGGAGTCCTGTGTACCTTCTAGACTCCTTTCCTGTGTCCCACAGGGTAGTCTTTCTCTCCCCATCTCAGTCCCCCTTGCAGGCTCTCTCCCTCTTCCCTTCATGTTCCTTCCAGGTTGGCCTTGGATGCCTAACTCTCTGTAAATAAAACCAAACTTAACATGTTTATGTGTAGAATTTAATGGTACCAAATACCACAATGTGCATTATTGTTAATTACTTTCATAACTCTTTACTCTGTAAAATTTAAACTCTATACTCATCTTCTCCAGGGCTTCGTCCTCCTAGACCCTGGTGGCCATAATTGTGTTCTGTATCTTTTTATTTTGATTACTCTAAGTACATCATATGTGGAATTAAACAGGATTTGACTTTTTCTGACATTTATTTTATTCAGTATATCGAGTATGAAGCACAGTTTAGGATATATCTGCTTTCCTCCTTTATTAGCTGGATTATATTTTATTACGTATGTCCACCACCCTTGGTTGAAAGTACTTCTATGATTATTGAGTATATGAATATCTCATGGGACATCTGTTTTTAATTCTAGATAATAGATATGCAGACATTAATTTTTATTTACATGACTCCCTGGTCAATCTCACCCAGGGAACTCGAGAACTTCAGTTGCTGTTTTTTTCTCTACTAAACATTAAAATAAAGTAAAATATAATTTCCCCAATCCCTTCCCTCTCTTTGCTCCCTCCCATGTATCTTTCTTTGCTCGCTCTTAAGATCATGACTTTTTTTTGTTGTTATAGTCACACACGCATTCACGAATACACATGCCTGAATATGTAAATACAACCTATTCAGTCAGTTTGGTTTTACTTGTATGCATATGATTTGTGAGCTGACAACTTGGCATTGGCAGACCAATTACAGGCCTCATCCCTGGGAAAGAAGCTATTTCTTCCACTCCCAGCATTCCCTAGTTGCCTGCTGCTATGTGTTTATGGTGGAACCCCATGAACATCTCCTTTCCACATAACTTGTATTGATACTGCACTTCAAGTCTAATTTAGGCAGCCATATTGCTAAGCTATCATGGGTGAAACTTCCCTACCATTTCTAGAAGATACAATTTCACAGCAGATTTTCTGGTGCTCTGGCTCTTACCATCTTTTGACCTTTCCTTTTGGAAGGCTCCCTGGCCTTAGTTATGGAAGTTACATGGCAGATGTATCTGTGGGAACTAAGTAACACCCAGTCATTTGTTTTCTGCATTTTGACCAGTCATGTTTTTCTGCATGTTGCAGAGAGAAGTTATATTGAGTGATGAGAGCTACAAGTATTGGTGGTTTTACAGATAAATATTGGGAAGGCAGTTAGACATTGTGCTAGTTTAGTGAAGTGGTGGTAGTGGGTTTTCTTGTGAAAACCATGACTTCACTAGTCCTAAGTGGTTGGCCAGGTTTCCAGTGCCGGGTATAACTTCCCTCTTGTTATGGGGTCTTAAGTCCAATTAGAGAGCCACTGGTCACTGCCAAGATATAAATGTCACTATTGCACCTTCAGAGTTACTGTTATATGCTGGTCATCACTGTAGCTCATAGGCATTATAGCTGCATAGGACTATTGGATGTTTTCCTCCCTTTGAAGCTTGCAAAGCTCCTTCAAGTACTCTGAAAGCTAGTCCTCAAGGAGAAGCCTTTCAAGTTGGATCCAGCTCGGTGTTTCTGGGTCCTATGTCCAAGTGCAAGACGTTTTCAGCAATGGGAGGGAACCAAGGACAGCAGCAACAGCCTATATTGTTTTAGGAGTGTTATACTCATTTTCAAGACCAACAACTGGAAAGGTGGTTTCTCGAGCCTGGTATTGGGAGTTTTGTTAGACAATCTATGGTGACTGTTTCTCATGCTAATTCCAAATGTACATCTTTTGCCCTGCTTTCTCTTTGGAACTCCAGATTCATGTTCATGATGGCCTTGGACACCTAAACTGAAATCATTTCCTCCAGAGGATACCCCTTCAGTATAGTTTCTGGTCTAAACAAAAGGCATTGCCTACCTACTCATTGTCCAATGCAGAGCACACAGAATAAATCTTGAGTCCCACTCTTCCATCCCAGACTCTAAATACTCACAAGTCTCCTTTATGGGACTCTGCTACCACACCTGAGTTCAAGCCAGTTATCACTTCATGCCCCTACTTCAGGCTCCTGGCAACTGAGTGCTTCTATATTCCCACTTGAGCATCTAGTTTTTCCTCTCTTTACAATATACTGAAGTCATTTTAAGAAAATGCAAGTCAGATTGTGCTATCAGATGATATCAGTGTTTGGGCTTCTGAGACATCAAGTAGCTTCCTAGTCCCATCAGCACCCCATTGGTTGTGGGTGCAGTAAACATACAATACAAACACACAAATAGAAGTTCTCCGACATGTACCTCTTATACCAACTGTCTACCATTTTTTATTCAACTCCCTAGAGACAATAATTTCCAACTATCCAATTATCCACACTCATAACTAACGTTCATTTTGCCATTTTTTTTAAATCAGAGACTCAATTCTAGAATTTAAGATTTAGTTTATTTTCATTTTATGACTAACGTTCATTTTGCTACTTTTTTAAAATCAGGGAGTCAATTCTAGAGTTTAAGATTTAGCTTATTTTTGTTACATCATGTGGTTGGTACCTATGTACCTACATAATCTCTGATTTGTCCACCTCCTAATGACTGTTTCTCAATTATATTGCAATCATTGTTCACATTCTATGTCTCTGTACATTTTATTTCTGTTTGAGCCACAGCATTCACTATCCTAAAATGACTTCTCTTTTGCCTTTTATATTTTCTTTTTCTGTAGCTGTCTTCCCCCCTCCTTGTAATTTCTCTTTTATGAGGTAGAGGCTGGCTCCAGATTTGTTTGAATATGGATAGCTTTCACTCTCTGTCCCTCCCACCCCCACACATCTGGGCAAGTAAGATAAAAGAGCTCTGCAGGCCTTTCTCCTAAGAACTAGTGTGAATATAAAATTGGATTCTAGCCCATGGTGAGAGAAATCCCTACTACCTTGACCTCTTGACCATAGTAAAAACCTCAGCGCAAGAGTTACCTTCATGCTAGAACTGGAGAGCATTCACTGTTGGGAACCTGTATGACACCTAAATACTCTCCATTTATATTGACTGCTGAACCCATTGGGTTAGCTAAGTAAAGTCCTGAGTGCGTAATTATGCTCACCTCTGGGTGAATGGATCAAAACAGCTTTCTGGTACTTATTAATATGCCTCCTGACTGTCCTCACCTCCAACTTTGTAAATCTTCCTAGACATGTTTTAACCTATCGATAGTCACTCTATCGATACTAAATTTTCTTGATAAGCTTTCTCCTAAGGTCATCTACACTGCTGTGGTCCTTGCCCAGTGTCCTTCAGTGCTAAGGACCTGGGTTCTCTAGTTTCCGTCTCTGGTTTATCAGAACCCCATTTCAGGATTCTATTTTGTCTTGGCTGAACAAATCTGCTAACAGCTTCATCAGAAATGGACCTGAGAGGTGACTTTGGTTACCTTTAGTGTATGAAACAGTTTTATTCTTTGTTTCTGATGAGTAGTTTGTCTAGATGGGCATCGAGATAAACAACCATTCCCATGTATTCCTTTCTGGATTTTGTGCTGTTGCAGCTGAGAACTCTAAGGCCACACTGTACCCACTTCTACTAAGAATCTTGTTTGTGTTTTGAAAGCTTTGGGATCTCTTTTGTCTGTGTGGTTCTGTGGTTTCATAATGATGTGTCTCAGTGTAGGATGAGTTTCACGCATTGTCTTAGAACTCAATAGGCCCTTTCACTTCGTGAAGTTATGTCCTGCCATTCCAGGAAATTTTCTTGAGTTGTTTCTTTGATAATTTCCTCCTTCTGTTTTCCATTTGTTTTCTTTCTGGGACTCCCATTATTCAGAATCTGAACTTCCTGGACTAGATGGAACCCTATTGCGGTTTATTCTCTTCAGTGGTCTACCGCCTCAGTCTTGTTTTCATTTGTGGAAGGCTTTTTCACACTACTTATATTTTGAATTTTCAATTGAATTGCTTTTTTTTAAAAAAAAAACTGATAAGTTTAATATTCAAGAGTTTGCTTTTACCTTTTGGTCATCAAAATCTATAGCAAAACTTAAAAAGATACAGTACCCATGTCTTGTTTAGTTGATATAATATACTTTCAGAAGCTTTAAAGCTTTGAAGATAGCAATAATAGTATTGTTTTCTTCCTCCTGTATAATCTTTACTGTTTCCTGGTTGATTTTCTATAGTTTTTTTGCTTTGACCTCTGTCTTCTTTACTAGGATACTTCACCCAAAGTCTTAAGAGCCACAAATGCCTGACGATATCCAGAAGGGAGGAAACAAAATGGCGCAAGGATGCCTGACTGATATAGATGGTTCTGCCACGGAATACGGGATGGAGCCGCTTATTGACCAGGACCATGGGAGATGAGCAAGAAAGACAGGCAGGGTCCTCAGTCATCATTTACAAGTCTCACAGGATCTTCCTCAGCCTTCTCAGTGGCTTCCACAGTCTCTATTCCCCTAAAACTGGGAATTCAGTTACTATGCAGCTGTCATTGTGTCTTTTAGCTTCCAAAATCATTGTTGATTTACCTTTTGTGCATGTGATTTAGCCCTGGGGAGGCATAGTCATAGGGATTCACTGTAAGTTCAAGGCTGGCCCGGTCTACATAGCAAGCTCCTTCTAAGCCATGGAGGCTGGACAACAATGTCTTGTCTTTTAAAGTACAATGAAATAAATCTAGTCACTATATAGCTTTAATGAATTTTCAAGAGGAATGTATGATAGCTTACATGCAGTCTGTATGTACTGGCTGGTTTTATGTCAAGTTAACACAAGCTGGAATTATCACAAAGAAAGGTGCCTCAGTAGAGGAAATGCCCCAATGAGATCCAGCTGTGAGGCATTTTCTCAACTAGTGATCAAGGGGGGAGGGCCCAGCCCATTGTGGGTGGAGCCATCCCTGGCCCAGCCCATTGTGGGTGGTGCCATCCCTGGGCTGGTAGACTTGGGTTCTATAAGAAAGCAAGCTGAGCAAGCCAGGGGAAGCAAGCCAGTAAGGTGACATCCCTCCATGGCCTCTGCATCAGCTCCTGATCCCTGACCTGCTTGAGTTCCAGTCCTGACTTCCTCTGGTGATGAACAGCGATATGGAAGTGTAAGCTGAATAAACCCTTTCCTCCCCAACTTGCTTCTTGGTCAAGATGTTTATGCAGGAATTAAAACCCTAAGACACAGTCTGATAGTTATAGTAAGAACTAAAGAATATGCATCCTCCATGATTAGCAAGTGCTTTCAACTACAGGAGAACCCTGCAGAAGAAGGGTTCTGAGAAAGCCATTCTGCACCAGGCCCTAAATACGTTTGCACACTGATGTTGGCTTGAATTTCCTGTTCTTCAGGACTGCAAGGAACAGATTCATATTTTATATAAGTGACATACTCTGTCATAGTTTTAATGTAGCTCAAAGAGATTGAAACTCAATGCATGTTTTACCTAATCTCTCCCTTTCTAGTGATTTTTTTTGTCTCCATTGAGACACCTGTTACCTCTAGATCTGCGTCATGAAGATTTTCGTGATGCTTCTATAACTCTTCTGTTATCAATATCTGACTAGGTTTTAAGTGATCACTTTGATCTCTGTGGGTCTGCATTTCCTTCCTTGCAGAACTGAGTAATGAAATATACCTGACAGAGTGCTTGGGATAGAGGCAGTGCCTTCGAGTATCTAACATGCAGTGATGGCAACTTAAAAACATTAATTTCATTTATAAACACGGACTGAGTAGGGAGAAGCCTCTTCCATTTCCCAGGTGTGGGGAGAGCAACATACCATGTTAGAACTCAGGGCTTCTGATCTACTCATTAAATTCTTTAACCTGTGACTAGTTCCTTGAATTCTCCTGTCATTCTTTATTAAAGTACAACTGCATCAGGTATGGGAATGGCGTGCATCATGCTACAAAGATGCTGACCGTTCTGGAAACTAGAAGTGTCTCAGCCTAAGACTGGAGCACATTTGATGACCTCGGCCACTTTCTCGTGCCATCTTTCGTTCCGTGTCCATGTGTGACATAAGGATGATCAAGTCTCTTAGAGTGGGATAAAGAAAGATTACGATTAAAACGAGTCCATCCATCCAAACCATTGCTGTATACAGTAATTTAGTTACACTTTAAAGTTACCAGCAGTAAGTCACTACAGTTAGGGGGCGTGGCATGGGTGATGACATCATCACTGATTATTTTGTAGATACCTCCTTTGGCTTGCAAGTGCTGGATTGGAACAGGTATATGAGTGAGGTCAAACTGCCATGCATCCTGAAAGGCGACCGAGGATGAAGTTGGTAGGGGAACTCCAGTGTTTCTGTTAATTGCTTCTAAGAGGACTTGTTTGACCGCTTAAAGGCTTAACACTTCCATGTCCAGAGTTCAGTTATAAGATTGGCTACTGAAGCTTCGTTTGGATGGATGTCACATGAAACACCGAACCTGGTGACATTCATAAATGAGGACTCTTAGCTAATGGTGAATCTGTATCACACACACACACACACACACACACCACACAAACAGAACACCAAAGGATATGATTAAACACAATGTATCTTTGTTAGAAATAATGGTAGCTATTTTCTCATATAAATTTCTTTAAGATAAATTATTTTAACAAGAAAAATTGGGACTAATATGGGAGATTTTAATCTTTAAATACATTTTAATAGGATAGAGGGATAGTCCTAGTCGTTAATGTATGCTTTGACTTGGGCCATTTATTACTTTCAAACCTATTCTGAGCTAATTTATACATAATGTCACTTAGATAATTCTACCACTTCTTTGTTCTCCTGCTAGCTATCTGCAAGTATCATTGTACTGGCTGGTTTTGTGTCAACTTGACACAAGCTGGAGTTATCACAGAGAAAGGAGCTTCAGTTGAGAAAATGCCTCCATGAGATCCAGCTGTAAGACATTTTCTCAACTAGTGATCAAGGGGGTGGGGTGGGCAGCCCATTGTGGGTGGTACCATCCCTGGGCTGGTAGACCTGGGTTCTATAAGAAAGCAGGCTGAGCAAGCCAGGGAAGCAAGCCAGTAAGCAACATCTCTCTATGGCCTCTGCATCAGCTCCTGATTCCTAACCTGCTTGAGTTCCAGTCCTGACTTCCTCTGGTGATGAACAGCGATATGGAAGTATATGCTGAATAAACCCTTTCCTCCCCAACTTGCTTGATGTTTGTGCAGGAATAGAAACCCTGACTAAGACAATCATTTTACTTTGGTCACTGGGATTCTTCAAATACAGGATGAAAAAAAAAAAAACAAAACAAAACAAAACCTCAGGACTGTCTATAAAGTAACTAGTCAAAGGCAATTCTTATTTCTGGATGCATTTGGAAGTTTGTGTCAGCAAAGAGTGGATTTCTGAAAACAGAAAGAATCCAGATAAGAAATGGGCCACTGAAAAGGGGCTGGCAGGAAGGAGAAAGAGGAGAAGCCTCCTTCCATAGGATTGGAGCTACACTAGCTTCTGCAAACCTCCAATGTCCTCCCCTCTCGGCTTCCAAGGTTCTCTTTACAGTAAGACAAACAAGCAACAACAAAAGACAAAGATAAAGAAGGAAAGACAAAATGAAGAAAAGAAGAAAGGAAAGGAACTTCGACGATCCTGTTCTATCAGCAGGAACACGAAAGACACAGCTGCTACAGCCACATTAAGCCTTTTGAATTACGTCAACCAGTCTCAGGGATGACACATACAAAAGCTATACAAGCTACCCAAGCATGTGTTCCTTCATTTCCTGTCTGTGTCCAGAAATGAAGGCTGCTTGAACCCAAGAATCATGAACAAGGTCGATATTTCAGAGTGCTTGGAGCATACTTAATTCCAGTTTCCACCGCTTCGGTAATTAGGCTGATTGGATGTCACTCTAAACTTGGACTGTTTTCTGAAAGTTCATGTCAGTGAATATATCTATTTTTCTGTTGTCGTCACTTTTGTCCTTGGCTTCCTTGTTTCATGGGTTTCTTTCCCTCAGACTCCATCTTTGTGTACTGTTATGCAGCAGTGAGACTGCTTCTTTCTGATGGTCCTTGGATCCTAATGAAACCCTGAATTCCCAGCCTATTCGGATTAGGATTGCTTCCCTTCACATCAAATGGCAGCACACTATAACAAGACCACAATGCTATCTTTTTTCTTCCTTTTACTCTTTAATCCTTTATTACAGTCTAGTCTTTATCCTCCCCTCCCCGTCGGTCTACCCTCTGTTCCTGATCCCATACTTTCTCCACTCCCCCTCGTCTCCAAGAGGAAGTCCCCACCCCACCTGATTGGAAGACTCACAATATTTTCTAACAAATGCACAAGTTATATCTGATGTGACTAGAAATTATGGACATTAAACCACATGTATTCTTTGTACTTGTATATCAACCTTCATGTATCAAAGATTTAATTGTCCTCTAGTATGTAAACTGAGAGTAATGTTACTTTCACATTTTTGTATCTAAGAACGTCACCTGAGTTTACCCAGGTGGGTACTGGGCATTGAACCCTGGTTCTTTGGAAGAGCAGACAGTGCTCCTAACTGCTGAGCCCCCTCTCCAGGCCCAGTATTTGCACTTTTTATTTCGGCCACCCCAAAGGATAAGCTTGTGAAGCAGAGATGCAGGCCGAGGGGTGGGTGGCACAGATCCATCCTCTCACCAAAGATACATCAGTGTAGACGCTGGCATCGTCTCTGTGTCTGTAAACAAACAAGGGGTCATTTCTTAGTGACAGCAGCTCATTCTACTCTCTTTGATAAGTAATTAATATGTGAAATGTGTGCCGTAGTTTTTTTTTTTTTTTTTTTTTCCCCAGGTTAGGGTCTTAGGCCTTGTGGAATTCATAAAATAGAGGTGAATGTGAGAAATTAATTTCAAAGAGTTGGATCCTTGAAATAGCTCAGTGAGTAGAAAGAACCACCTGCAGGCCGTCCTGACAACCTGAGTTCAATCCCTGGATCCCACAAGATAGCATTCTAGAACCAAGTCTTGAGAGTTGTTCTATGACCTTCATATGCATGTGTGTACGCGCGCGCGCACGCACACACACACACACACACACACACACACACACACACAGAGAGAGAGAGAGAGAGAGAGAGAGAGAGAGATGTTGTTGAATCTTTAAGTGGAAGTACACATATCTCAAAAGCATGAAGCTAATTTCCTTCTCTATTTTGTAGGCTTATCGCACAAGTTGCCAGTGTAATATATATCTGAGAAAGGACAAAGACAAACTTGGAGGGGAAAGCTGGTTATTCACATATTCACAATTGGCAAGCTTCGTTTGGTCTGTCTCGGGACACAAGTCTGTTCTTTGGTGGAGAGGCCAACAGAGTGCAGTCGGGCCAGGAAAGGGACGCTGATATCCATTGTTTTAAGTTAGTATTTTTGTGATATAAAGTTAATGCATTTGGGGGTAAAATACTCAGGTTCTACTTTCAAGTATAAAGGGTGAGGACAAAGTTGTGCCCCATCTAGTATATTCTCCTACATTTCTCCTTTTGTTTCCAGAAAGTTTATGTTAGTTTTAAAAAAATGGTCACAAACAATAGCTTTGCATGCATAGATGATAAATTGGCTTTTTAAATATTAGAAAATTAGAAATATTGGGGAGGTAGGAAAGATATCACACACATGCAGGTACATGTACACATACACAAAGCATGTGAGGACAAACAGTATTGATCCATGACACTGGGCCTGTGTCCTTACATAAACCGGTCATTTCCAAATGGACAGCAGTTTGACCACACTACATAGTGCTCCAAGTTCTTATCATTAACTATTTTTTTCTTCTTTGTTAACTGGAAGAACCTATCAGTGTTTGAATCTCTGTCTCTCTCTCTGTCTCTCTCTGTCTCTGTCTCTCTCTGTCTGTCTGTCTGTCTCTCTCTCTCTCTTTGTTCAGTTGTAACTGCTAATTTTCTAATCGATCTGACCAAGTGATAAATGCCAAAACCTTTTTCCTGCATGAGGCCACACTTTGGTGCTTTCTGTAACTATTGAGATATGGCTGTCAGGACCCAACATCCCGCGTTTAAACAATCTTTGACTTTTACTCATGACTTTGCTCCTGAATTCCTGGATCTCTCCTTGTTGGGGGCCTGGCTTGACTAGCTAGCTGCCTTTTTATCAGTGGCGATCTACCAAAAACCTGTAATGTGCTCAGCACAGGGCGGAACAAATCAGTGCTCTACCTCACAATTTAAGGAAGGCAGGGGGCTAGTTTTTGTTTTAAGATAAAAATCTTTTGACAAAACACAAACTCCCCAAAACTTCCTTTAAACCAAACAGCATTGTCACACCCACAAAAGCTTCTATTACTTACACAGCCAGATGACTCAAGATCACTAACGTTTCTATTCATAAGGACTTTGCTGGCCCAGAATCAGTACACCAAGCCTTCCCCCATCTTCCTCCACCCTCCCCTGGGAGACTGACATTTGGAGTACCTCATTTATTAGAAAAAAAAAGTCTGTGTTTTCTGCCGGAACTGTTTGTCCCGGGGCTTTAAAAAAAGGCCACCCTTAAGTCCCGTTTCAAGTTCATTCACTGAAGTGGGGAAAGGAGGTGACAATAGGTTGTACGTTTACTGATGACCAGAGTATCCTTCTGAGGAATCACTTAAAGTGACCCAGCGACAGGACTGAGGCCAACGCAGGAGCCCTGCCTTCTGGAAGTTCTGGGAGTGGGGTGGGGGTTCAGCTTTTTGCACTGTACCCCAATAAAAATGGGGCCTTTCTAGGCCTTTGGAGCACCCACTTTCGCTGTCAATTAAAACCGACCACCACACCCCAGAAAGTCACTACTAAACCCACTAAACCCGAATGAGCCCCCGAGGCACTGGCGCTGAGCGCGGGACACTCCCCGACCTTTCCGGGCCGGGGCCAACACGGACCGCACGGCACAGCACAGAGTGGACTGGGTCCGTCCGGAGCCCAGCGCGGCCATCCGTCTGTCTGTCTGTCTGTCTGTCCGTCGGCCCGCGGGCTGCAATCCCGGAGCGCGCGGGAGGAGCGCGGCCACGGCGGGCAGAGCGCGGGCGGCCGGGAGGGGGCGCCGCCCGGGCGCGGCGGGTCCGGGAGGGCGGCGGAGGCCTCGGAGTCGGAGTCAGAGCGAGGCGCGGGGTCGCGCCGGGGTCCCGGGCTCCAGGCCTCGGGCGAGGGCACTCGCGGGTCTCCGTGCAGCGCCGCCCCTCGGGCCGGGGAACTTGTCCCGCGCGCCTCACCCGCAGCCGCCAGCGCCTCCTCGGCCGCGCCATCCCGCTCTCCGGCCGCGGCCGCGCGGCTCTCGCTTACAAAGGAGGGAAAAATGCGGAGGGCGGCGGCGCAGCGCGAGGGCCCCCGGGCGGCGGGGATCGCGGCCGCCCCCGGCACCACGTAAGACGCCCCCGCGCGCCCAGCCTCGGCCCAGGCCCGAGCCCCGCAGGCGGGTGAGCGCTGCGCGTCGCCCGCGGCCCGCGAGGAGGCGGAGGAGCAGGACGAGGCGCCGCCTTCCCCGCGCCGCGCGCCCTCGCCTGCCGTTGTCTGCGCTGCGCTGCGCTGGACCAGTTTCGTGAAGTTGCCCGGGCCCCGCGCCGCCCAGATGTGCGACCTCATTGAACCGCAACCGGCCGAGAAGATCGGCAAGATGAAGAAGTTGAGGAGAACTTTGTCCGAGAGTTTCAGCCGAATCGGTGAGTGTGGTCCTCTGGCCCCCGTGTCCAGCAGGCGATCCCCGGGCTCGCTCCCTCGGTCCCCTCGCCCCCTCCGTGCTCAGGGCACCAGTCAGGCAGCTGCCACCTCGGGGTGAGCTGCGGACAGGGCTGAAGACGTCGCTGGGGACTCCGGGCAGGACAGGGATCTGCTGGAGGGACACTCCTCAACCCCAGGATCTGGGCTTCATTCCTGGACTGTCTCAAGCCTCCAATTTGAGTTCCTTCTCCCCGCCAATAGTATCTTTGGCGCCTGCAGTGGACTGGAGAGGGGACACCGGGTCTCCACTGTCATCGGGGCTCTGTGGCCACCCAGGTTACTTATGTTTTAAAGCGCGTTGTTATTAAGTGTTTAGCCAATAATGTAGCTTCGGGAATTGTTGAAACGTTGACGTGCGCCTGATGTTTAACGTACTCAACCTAAAGGAAGTGGGACAGATACCTTGGGACCTTTTGTTCCGTACTTCGGGTCCTATAAATGGAGATTTGGGTGTTCAGTTTGTAGGTCTCTAAACCTTCCAGCTGCTGTGGAGAAATGTGAGATGTGAAGTTTTGGGGACATTTACGAATAAGTCTCCTCCTGAACTTGCTCCATTAGGGTAGCCCAGAGGCTATTGTCTTCTTTAAAAAGAAATCAATCAACTTAACAGAGAATAAACAAACAGTAGCAGCAACAACAACAAGGACAATAACAAAAGGTCAAGGAATGTTTAGTATACTTAAAGAATAAATTCACGTTATAGGCTACAGCAAGATGACAGTTGTGTCATGGGGAATGGGTGGCAGAGAGTGCCTGTTAACCTGGAGGCAGACCTGATACCTAAAGTTTGGTCCTTAACTTTCTTTGATACAGGTAACTGAGCAAAGCAAACGATTCCTATGAGCCCCAAACCAACCTATCAGAATGTCCCAGCATACCTTCTGGCCTTTGGCTCACCTGTTATGCTAATGAAAGCTAATTAATTAATCATAAGCCAATTCCTTAAAATAAAAGCCTGACGTGCCAGTGAGTGTCAGCAGTCTGTTGCACAATTCATTGTCCATACATGCAAACTGTCTAAGGGAAAACATGGATAAACGTTTAGCCAAGATTATCATAATTATTATTATTACTGCTACCAATTCTGCTGTTCCCGAGAACACTGTAAATAAGTTATGTGCAGAGCCATATTTCTGTGTTAGGCATGTGAGTGTGGAGTCCTACATTCAAGTGAAGTTTGAAGCCAAGAGGAGTTGAGAGTGAGGTGTGGAGTCTGTACATTATTAACAAGGATGTTTCAGGGCTGGACTCAAAACACCGCCCAGGCGGTTTTGGAGTCCATTAGGGCCTGTTCTAAAGCACATTAGATAGATATTTACTAATGCTAATGATTTCGTTGGAGCCCCTCCAGTTTTGTGTTAAATAATTCATTGCATCTGAGTCTCACTAAGAAACCAAGAGCATTAATATAAAAATCCTGTATGCTTAAATAATTTTAGGGTTTGATGGCCAATCAGTAATACTTGGGTTAACTGCAACATTGGCAGATAGATATTGTAGATAATTGGGCTCCCTAGATTATTGAGATTTAGTGAGGTGAAGGCTCCTTTATGAGCCTATGTCTTCTCACAAATGCCTTGTGTGATTATGTGGCTTTTATACCCATTCTTTACGAAACAGTACAGCTCAGCAATGAAAGCCGATGATCACTTCCTTATTGAAAGAGGACTCCGAAGAGTGGCTCTTACTGTGGTATATTGTGAAAGAAAATATTGACATTTTAAAGTGACTTTTGTTGTGTATGCGCCAAACCCAGGATATTTATTAGAAAGGGCACTAGTGGAAAACATATCTTCTCTGCTTTCCTTCTTCACACTCAGAGGCAGTGAACTCATTTTGTTGACTGATTTTTTTTTTTTTTTTTTTTTGAGGGTCGAGAGACAATGCAATGAGAATTTTCTATGGGTTCATATAGTTCATAAGCAAGGAATGTGTGCTGTGCGGTTTTATGTTTGGCACTTGGTGCAGCGATGATGCAGTGTCTTGTGTGGCATGCAATAAAGACTCCATACGTGTTTTTAAGGTGTTGTCATTATTAGGGATTAGATCATATTGGCATCATATTAAAGGTAGAAAGCAAGAAAAGAAGTGGCTACAGATCTGCAGTTTAGCATCCTGAAAACACGGTAGGATTTGGAGTTGGACGGTTCTGGGCTTGGCCCTCTGTTTTCCTGCGTGTCTTGGGCATCCTCACCTGCATACAGCTGTATAATTGTGGAGATGAAGTGAGCCAGAAAAACACTACCCGATACCTGTATCGCATGGTGAAGTTCAGTACCAGCTCCTGTTAGTCCTTCTGACTTGTTTGTTCCTTCTTACCCACTTTTCTTCCCTGAGAGGTCAAAGAATACATGGTATATTCCCATCAAACAATCCAACATTGTCATGTATTCAGTTGCCTAGCTGAAGAGGGACTTTGAAATATGCGCACTGGCCTCCTTTTTTTCTTTTCTTATTTTTCCCTTTTCTTAGCGCTACTCAGGTGTGGCTTTGTTATATGGTGAGACGCCCGGTATCATTGTCCAGCTGTAAGAAATCACTGATCATTGACCTAGATAAAGATGACAGTTCATTCGTGATTGTGACCTGCATTCCGTGGTTGTACTTAACAGTGATTCTGAGTGTAAAAGAGTAGGACTATTTATTTTGTCATACGTCGTAGACCATGCTGACTTCGTTGCCATCAACCCCAAACATCACTGATCTGAGATCGCCAGGGAAGGTCAAATGAAACACGTTTCGTTTCAAGCCACAGGGCTCTGGTTTATGCCATCTGCTAGGGACAGAGTACAATAGAGCTGTGGCTGTTTTACAAGATGAGCTTAATTGAATTCTATAGTCAGGCATCCATTTACATAGTGACTATTTCTGGGTTCCTGCTCAATAGCTCAGTGTGGTCACCTCTTTAGGACTCTGGTCTTGTTTTATAGCTGGTTCCCTTCCCTTCCCAACTTAAAACTTCTAGGCTAACTAAGGTAAACAGGAACTTAATTGGCAGGTAGCATAAATAAGTTCGCCCATTTTTTGCCCCACCCCCCCTCGCCCCATGCCTCTTTTGACTTTACAGGCAGGCTTATGCAGACGGAGACCCTCAAGGGTGTGTGACTGAGGCCCGACTGACATTCCTTCACATCCATATGGGAGTCCTTCCTAGAGAAAGGAAGGTTTTGCTTGATATTTGAGATGAGCCCATGTATGCCATTTCTTTAAAGGATGTGGTTGGTGAGAAGAGGAAGCCGTGATTAAGGTGAATTCTCGTGGGTTTCTTGCCCTCTGCCTGTAGGCGTGTATTTCTAGAATGTTGTTGATGAACCATTCTGTGAAGAACGATAACTGGAAAGCGAACCGTTCAGGTATACAGTCTAACCGATGTGCCACATTCTTTCCCAAAGCAACCACAAGCATTTTTAATTTGAGCTGTGGGTATAGTTCAGTGAGGCGAGCTTGCCCAGTATGCATGAGGCCCTGAGCTCTAGGCCTAACAAGAGGGAGGGGCTGGGGGAGGATAAAGAAGAGGGAGTATGTACTATGGAAATGGGACTTGTGTTTATGGTTTTTACGTTAAAATATATGTATGGTTTTCATTTGCCAAAACCTTAGTGTACATTAAGATATGCGGTTCTCTCTCTTTGCCACTGAAGTAAGGGCTCATTAATGGCATTTGTTGCCATACACCTTCTGGTGATAGATGTTGTCCTGGCACCAAGAGTTAGTGTGCGATATGTCCGGAACACAGGCTGGTGAGTGGGCAATGCCAGCATAAGGTGGCAAACTCCATAATAAAGATTAGTAGTGAACCTGCCATTGGAGGACACAGCAGGATCTCCTTTTGGGAACTGTGTGTCTGAGCGGAGGACCCGATAGACTATCTGATCATATTCAACGACTTAACATCTATCCCTTTGTTAGGTCAGAGTAGCACAATCTGGTTGTTGTCCCACGACATCCTTGAGGACAATTGTGGTTTTACATTTATATAAATGATTAATGACAATCAGGGAACGTAATCAATAACAAGATGTTGTGTGTATGTGTAGGTCAGAGTTTATTCATTGGTGACCTGATAGCTATCTGGCAAGGACACCTTTAATTGGTCTTTGTTGTGCTGTCAACTGCTTTTTAGAGCAAGGTGTGCACTATTTAGAAGACGTCAATCTAACAATGAAAGGTATCTATTGAGTAATAAGCATTTTGGTCCAAATCTTTTCTTCCTGTGATATACTGGGTCTGAGTGTGACCCCCATGCAGTGGAGATCGTCTGCCTTCCTGTATTGCTTAGCAAATGCACTAGACTTTCTTTTTCTTTATCCCTCCACCCCCTTTCTGACTAATCTCAGATACGCCCTTTAGAGTTAGGATGACGTGATTGTCAGGACTGAGAAGGCAAGAAAGAGTGGGCCAGGGTGAATATTCGAACCCCCCTCCATTCATTTCTCAATGTCATTCCATGATTCCAGCCCCCAGAGGGTCAGCCTAAGCTGTAGTACAACTTGGCCAAAGAAAGCACACCTCTAAAAGTTCCAGCACTTTTGTAAATGACCACGTTAGATAAAAGAGATTTAAAAGTTTCTCTTCTGAGGCACAAGCTTTGCAAGGTTGCCATGGCTGCTCTTCATTCATACTTGGTGATTGACAGATAAAGCTGCAATTATGTGCTCATATATATGCTACTTTGTATTTGAAGTCAATGCTATTATATATATATATATATATATATATATATATATATATATATAATGTTTCATAATGGCCATGCCAGGCAAGCATATTAACTAAAAGACACACCATTGTTGATTTGAGAGTTTCTAGATTAGAAGTTAAAATTCTAGTAACAGTTATTCAGTAGGAATCAGCTAGGATCTTCTTCTTTCAGGTTTAGCATCAGTTAACAGTGGAAGTGTAGTGAGAAGGTGCATGTGATTGGTTTGAGGAGCTGGTGACACTGGGACAAGGGCTGTCCTTTTTGGATCAGTGTCTTAGGGGAAAGGGGAAGGACAGTAACTGACTGGTAAGTGTTTCAGCTTCTCAGGCAGCCTGCACTCTGTTAGCTCACCGCCACAGCTACGTAATTTTAAAATGACAACTTTATGATATGAAGAAGAGAGAAAAACCTTTTCAAGATTGCTAGAAAGCCAGGCATGGTGGCTCAAGCCTGTAAACCCACCATTTGAGAAGCTGAAACAGGAGGATTACTGCTAGTTCTAGACCAAACTGGGTTAAAGGGTACGACCTTATCTCAAAAACAGCACCACTCAATATGACACCATACCTCACTACAGCACAACACACCACATCTTACCACACCATACCTTACCACACCACACCTTACCACACCACACCTTACCACACCACACCACACCACACGGCTAGAGTATATAAATTTTTACTTAGGAGTTTCTGCTTAGACTCATTAGTTACTCGGAACTCAGTTTCCAGAATAATTTGCTTTTCATTGCTTTTGCCAGAGCAAAACCTTTCAAGTGAGAGATATTCACACCTTCATCCAGGCTAGGTCTACCTAGAGTAGACCTGTAAACACCTGTGCACAATTCTGTACATTTGAAATATTTCTATGACTGGTAGTTTCAGATTAGTGAACATTTTGTGCCTCTTCTTTAGTATGAAACATTGTAAGTAACTGGGATTTAATGAGCTGATATTTAACAACTATAAGTTAACATTCTTTTCTTTTTCTTTAGAGTGAGATAAAATTCAGTTTCTAAGGTTAGCTGGATTTAAGATAAATCTGAAGTATTTAGTAGTTCCTATGAAACATTTTGAATGTGCTCTTTTTTCCTTTGGAAACACTTGACTATAAAATCCATTAAGTGCTTGCGTTAAGTCTCTTATTCTACACAATGGTTATTTGACAATGCTTGGCCCTTTATTACCACAGTTAAACATTAGTTAGAACTAAAATATCACTCAGACACTATGCAGAATGTTTGCCATCCTAACAAGTGGCTTGGGAGGTCCCCAAACCACACAGGACACACCAGGTGTTTGAAAGGAAATTTCGTTTGCCATTACTTTGGGTTCTTTTACTACTTCCATTAAAACATGTTCTGCTGAAGGAGATGGGAAAGCCCTGTATGCTTTCCTTCTCTGTTTTCCAGAATGCTTCATTTACATATTTATGAAAAGCATCTCACAGAGAAACATGCGGTGCTCTTCTTTCATTTGCAGTTTCTGTATTTTGTATCATGACATCATGGTTCAGGTTGGGGTACAGTTTTGCTTTCTGAGATGAACACACTGTTGTGCTCCCTCTTTCTGTTTTCTAGAACTTAAATATGCCACCCCTTTGGGATGCTTTACAGTAACCGTTTCCTTTCTCTTTTTCTTTTCTAGCTCTGAAGAAAGACGACACCACCTTTGATGAGGTAGGCTAAGTTACTTCTTCCAACACAGAGGCGTATTTATTTACTGTTAGGTAGAGTCTATAGGTGCTGACTTTGTGCTTAGAAACAGACACAATAAAACCAAAACAAAATCCCCAAAGCTTAAGAAACAAGTAAGAACCACCCCACTCCAAGAAACAAGTAATAACATTTATTTACTTAGTTATGCCCTGCTAGCCTCCAATCTTAATAGTTGTTTAACTGAGTTTTGTAGCAATCATCTGAAATGTGTCTTTAAATCAATAAACAAAAGCCGCAGGCCCCCCTTTGTGTTGCTGTCTTCTTGCTGACAGCTGTATGTGAGAAGCCCACTGTGATGTGCATGTATAGGGCAAGTCCAGAGCTGTTGATAAGTTGGACTGTAAGGCTCCTTTCCAGATCTTGATGAATCAGGTGTGATGTGTTGACGTCACAGGTTGTCTGCAAGGCTCCCAAAGGAGAAGGTGACTTTTTCTGTTCTAGTTTCCCTATTCTTTGTGGATCAGATAAGTCTCTGTTTACTTGCTGCTACAAAGTAGTAAAACAAAACAAAACAAAACAAATGATAATGGGATGCTAACCCCAGAGGCTCGAACTGCCCCAGGAACAACTCACAGACTGTATGAAGTCCAAGAAATAAAGAAAACAAAACAAAACAAAACAAAAAATTCTTTATACAACAAGAAAACTTTGACTATTTCCATGTTACATTTTGTTTTACATGTACTTTATGCTCATTGTAACTATTAAGTTTTCAATGCATACTATCAAACCTTTAAAAAAATCAAGTACTGACTAAAAAAAATATTCATACAGTTTTATGTAAAAATTATTTTAAAATCTGAAAAAAAGTACTGACAAAAATGTATAATTTTATGCAAAAAATGCTTAAAATCTGTACATTTATCTTTGTTTTGTAAAATAAAGTTGTTAAAAACAAAACAAAACAAAACAAAAAAACATTGTACTACCCTGGGATTTTGTTACTGTTTTCAGGGTGTTACAGACAGACGTGTTTCATTGTGACCATCTAAAGTCAGTCATGGGTGTATGCTGTGAACCTGCCCAGTGTGCACAGAGTCTTAAGTTATATGTAAACAGAGATGTTTCTGTACCTTGTGTTTACACTATAGCCTAATGAATGCAAAGAGCAGTTGGTTTTGTTTAATGCTCTTAGAGACCATGAAAGATGCTACCACCCCTCCCTCCACTGCAGCCTGGAAAAGAGCACATGTGCTCATGGAATGTGCTTGCCCTGTCTTAAAGGGGAGGGGGATTCAGGGCAAGCCTGCAGGCTGGATTTCAGATGGGGCTAGTGCCCGTTGGCTCTCGTGGTCTGGTGCTTCATCAAAGCACCTGTTCCGACTTTCTGGTCCAAGCTCTGTAAAGCTGTGTCTCTGGGACTCGGAAGCAACTTTCTCAGACAGCATTCTGGTAACATCCTCCTAAGGTTAATTCTTCCAGTCCTTTCGCATCCTTAGTAGGTAATACTGGGATTTCCTCCAAAGCTGCATTTCTGGAATTTCTACTGTTTCATTACTGAGATATCTGTTTTCAAGAGAGTATTTTTTTTTCCAGAAGAAATCAGAGTGAGAATATCGGGCAGCTTTTCTTTTAAAGAAAAATCTCCCCTATAATTATGGAAGTAATTTAACCCTACGTAAAGAGAGACTTAAAGAAAGGGAGGAAGATAAAACTCTTCAACTGTGTTATCCAGATATTTGTACTGTTCAATATTCTTGCGTCTTTCTCCAAGTTTTAAAGGTATAGCCCATTATTATACCACTTTCCTTCTGGAAGGTGTGGTGTGTTTCTCCACATCTTCAGGAGCTTCTAGTCATTGTAAGTTAAAAAAATAAAGCAAAGCAAAACAACCAAACAAGCAATAGACCTACCTCTTTTCTAACATGTGCACCATTGGGGTGTGTGTGTGTGTGTGTGTGTGTGTGTGTTGGTCTGTCTCAGAGCTGTAGGTACATTTGTGCAAACAACCCATATGACTGAGGGCTGGTGCAGAGCAGTGGCTAAAGAGTATATAAGGATGTCACAAGCTGGTGACTACTCCTAATCTTCCTTCTAAAGCCTCTGTGGAATCATCTGGGGTTCGCCATTTGAAACAGAACCATCACCAGCTCAACACAGCATTTTCTTTCTTCCATGGCACAGAGATTTTCTTTTCTGTAAATATTTTAGATCGGAAAGTCGGACAATGCCAGAGCTAGAAAGATGGCAGAAGCCATTATTTCTTCATCCCAGCATCTCACAGACCTGAGCGCATTAAGATACAGAGGGCCGGAGTAATTTTCAGCTGGTTAAGGAAAGCATCAGGTTACAATCTGGGGGAGTAGAGCCCAGCCAGCCTGCCTGGGGCTAAATGCTAAGGCATCTATCTACCTGCAGTCTATGTAGAGCCTTTAAAATATGATCTCACACACTGGAAGTGGCAGATCACCCTCCATGGCTGTCACCAACGCTGCCTTCATTGCTCCGTCTTCTCTACAAGGATGATGGAAGGATTCAATCAGAAGATAAATCTATAGGGAGATTCCATTTCAAATATGCCTCTAGCATTTCACGCAAGGCTTCTTGTAATAATTTCTGTATTGAGATGGTGAAAATATCGTCTAAAAAAAAAAAAACCAACATTTTTTTAAATCCCCCACTAGGGGATGCCACATTTGCTCTTGTTACCCTCGGCCACATTTGCTCTTGTTACCCTCGGCCACAGTGCCTGTGCTTGACATTCCATTAGTGTCTGTAAAATATTTGCAACTGTCTGTGTGGGGAGCAGTGGGGGGCTGAGAGAAGGCAGCATGGCTCCTCATTTGCCACGTCTTAGCTATTTGGACAAGTTATTAATGTATTCAGTCTTGGTTTTCGCATTTATAAGTCAACCAGTTAGACTGTTTTTCCGGATGCTTTGGGCTCTAGCATAGGATTCTGAGTAGTATGGTCACTCACGTAAGAGTAAAACCTTCCCAGCGTCTCAGCGGAGCACTGGGTGTGTGCCGGTATAAATGGGAAGTAACGGCTTTTTGAGGATCATTTTCAGATTGTCTTAGAAGTTTTCTTGAATGTGTGTGTGTAGTTTTTTCTTCTTTCTTTTTGACTTTTCCTCTCTTAGTGTTGGAATCTGGTTTCTATAGTCTTTTGGAATTCACTTGAGACTGCAGTCTTGCAGCTTGGAGGGCTGGGTCAGCTTCTTAGCTATGCAGCAAAGTGTGAGAGCCTCTCCTTACTCTAGTTTATGAGCCTCAGGCTTCTTGTCACAGGGACCTGCCAGGAGATGCCTGCACTGGAGCCTGGCTGCACTGGAGCGTGGGTGCAACGCCGTGGTGATTTGTTTGAGGGTTTCTTTCGGGTGTGTGTTAATGTTTGACCTTGAACAGAAGAGGGAAAAAAGGTGTATTAGTTATTTACTCTGTGACTATAATGCTCTGCTGATTTTAAAAACAGAGTGAAATCGTATTCAGGAACTATGTCAAGTAGCTCGTGTGTGTGTGTGTGTGTGTGTGTGTGTGTGTGTGTGTGTGTGTGTGTGTGTGTTGACATGTGACCAGTCGGAAGTATTGACGCCTTCAGATATTTACAGTGATGTGTAGGAAATGTTGCGGAAGCCCCTTATAGTTGGAGACAGGAAATTTTAAGGACCGTCAGTAGCCCCTTCATTCATTGTGTGTTTATTAGGACCCCCGACTTAAATGATAGCCACTCTATAATCTGTGGATTGAGTCTAAGTTTTGGGTGGACCACTCAGTTTCAGGATTTCCAAAAAATGTTCTCAACAGTTTCAAACTTAGTTCCACAACTAACTGAAGTTTGGATCTTGGATCTTGTGTAATATTTGGCTAAAATGAAGAGACTAAATAGGTAAATTCTGGGAAAGCAAGCCTACTAGATAGAAGGTAAAAGAAACCGGTTTCTTTCAAAAGTGTTCTTACTGGGCAGGGAGGTAACACTGTGATGACCTCTCCACTTAGTGTTTAAGAGTCCACAGAACTTCCTGAAAGTCTCTATGGCCACATTCTTCCTGAAGCAGTAGATCTACACCATGCCTTTATGATGAATATCAGTTTTTCTGTTGGTTTCTCTTGAGTAACTATGATGTCTGATATACAAACGATGGGAAAACAGTTAATCCTCCATTGTAAAACTACCACAAACAAGGGCTTGTGAATGTTGGGAGGCCAAGTAAATGTGAGTGGAACCTCCTAGAAAAGATTGGAGACCTCTGATGTCTCAGCAACCCACGAGATGCTGTTGATTAAACGAGATCTTAAATGGTATAGTTTTTGAGCTTTTGTTTTTTTTTTTTTGCCCCAAAAACACTTTCTGTTCTTGGCTTTTTGGCGAGAAGTACAAAACCTGTAGTGTTTGAAGTAAATCTTCGAAGTGTCAAGGGTTTCAGTTGAGTGTGGTATGCAAATCTAGGTGACTTAGCCCTTACTTTTATGGTTTCAAACAAAAGCCTTCTAATATAAGAGCTTCCTTGGCATGTTTGCTGTTGTCATAGTGGTAAGTCCCAAGGAGCTCCCAGGACTATGTAAACAAAAAGTGTGTGTGTGTGTATGTGTATGTGTCTTCATTAAAATAAATCTTACCTGGGAGCACTCAGAAGTTTATTTTAGAGGCCACCTTACATTGTCTATTTACTTGCAGATAGATGGGACAGTGTACCCCTGTTTTAGCTTCCAGTCTAGAGTTCGGACCCTGCTACTCATATGATGATGTGACACTTGAGGCAGGAAGTGCATCAGTGACACCTGGCTAGGGGCAGCAATGTTCCTGGACCCTGTTTTCTAGTCACCGTGACTGCGCTGTGACTTTCATCCATGTGTGTATTTGTGTGTGTGTGTGTGTGTGTGTGTGTGTGTGTGTGTGTGTGATCCCCTGGAGTCAGTCTGCCCTCAGGGTTTTCTTACTTTTGGAGCCTCAGCCCCCCTCCCCCCTCTCCCTGTTTCTAGAGGGAAGTGGACCAGTCTTCCCTTTCCACTCCCTGGTTTCTGCTGGGCCCCCTGTCTTTGCCCACCCGTCATCCTGTCCCACTGCCCTGGCCCTGTACGTTGCCCTTCTTTCTTCTAAGGCTGGGCATCGCTCTCTCCCGCCGGTGCCCTCAGTGGTGTGCTCCTTGGCACATCTTATGTAATCTCTGCCAGCCTGGATTTTGACCTGTCACCTTATGTTGTCACCTAGTCGCTGCCAGGAGCTGTTTGAGGAAATCCCTCTGCAAATAAATGTATCAGCTGCCGAAGTTGCTGCTACCTCAAGCAACTGAAGAGCCCTTCTTCCCTGTGGCTGTCACTGGCCAGCGTGCTGCTGTCTGCTCCTTGTCTCTAGTGGAAGGCTCTCTCACTCCATATTCCTTTCCTAGGACTGTGTGAGTGACGGGCTTCACCGATACCCACTTCTGGAGATAAGAAGTCGGAAATCAGAATGCTGACATAGTTTGGCCTACAAGCTGAGAGGGAAGGGCCTCTTCCCAGGACCTCTCCTTAGCTCGTAGTTGCTGGTTTCTTCCCAAGACTATCCTTGGATTCACTAGCCCCCAACCTCCTCATAGCAAGTACTAGGACTATTCTCCTCCCCTTTTTTAATCAGGGCTTCTTTCAGATAGAATCAAGAGCTCCCCACACTCCTGTAAAACCTCTTGTTAATTCAGTTATGTTTGCAACAATCCCTTTCCCTCCTCCCTAAATAAGATCACTCCTGGAAGCATCAGAGTTAAAACGTACACATGCAAGTTTTCGTAGACTCAGATCAACCACCAGGTCCTTTCTTATTCCTCAAGTGCTCAGTCATAGTAGCTTTTACTCCCTTCCTACACATGCACACTGCACACTAGCCCTCCCCACTTCTCCATGACTTCAGGAAGTTGTTCCTTTCCTCCTGTTCCGGCCACTTGCTCTTCCCTTTTCCCGACCCCCCGTCTCTCACTCTCCTCTTCTAGAAGGTTCCATAAGGAGCCCCTTTGTATATTTCCGGCGATCCCTTTTCCTAGCATGCGTGCTACAGGCTCTGAGCATGCTGTGCTTGTCCTCGAGTTTTCTATGGGCCCAGCAGCCCTCTGCCCTCTGAGATCATGTCTCATGTTCCCATTGAGTGTCTCGTCTGTCCCTTGCTTTGGGCTACCCTCTTATTATAGTCATAGCAGAGTCTTCGACTCAGCTTTCTGTCCCACACTCTGCACTGAGGTACCCACGTGCTCACTTAGGTGTTCTTTTGCCCTTGTCTCTGCCGTCGTCCTGGTTTCGGTGCACACAGAATAGCAATACTTCCCGTGTTGCCCAAACCTACACTTTCCCTTGCCTTTAACTTAGAAACTGGCTTTTCTAGCTGTGTGATGTTTCTAGGGTACGAACCTACTGTCTTCCTAAATTCTCCATCCCCTCCCCACTCCCCCATGCAAGTGCTGGCTTGGCTCTTCTCCTTATGTCCCCTTGGTTCCCCCCAAGGGGTGTAAGTTTGCCTTCCTGGTTTGACCTCCATGGCCTTTCTGTCTATTCCATTTTCACTTTGCTGTGCCTGGTGGACATTCATTCGCTGTCCATGGCCTCATTATCGTTGCCTCTGCTGTCTGTCAGTTCGGTGCTGTCACTGTCACCTGCTTTGCCTCAGCCCCTCTTTGGTCTCATGACTTCATTGTTCCATCACTCCAGCCTTTTCCAAATGTCTTTCAAGCCACGATCCTGTCCCACTTAAAGACTCACGAATCAAGAGCTTATGAATGCCTGTCTTGTGTCAGTCTCTGGTCATGAGCTGAGCTTGATGCTCCATCTAGTCGGACTCAGAGAGATAAATATTGACTTGTTTACCGGGCGACCTCCCGGGGCATCTTTTGGTCTCATTCTGTCTTACAGAAATATTCTGCTGATTCTTGTTTGTTTTTCACCGTGGTCATTCTGCCTGCCTTAGATGCTGCAGATCGCCCTGTGCTGGCTGGTTTTATGTCCCCCTGACACACACTAGGTTCATGGGAGAGGAGGGAACCCCTATTGAGAAAATGCCTCTATAAAATTGGACTGCAGGCAAACCTGTAGGGGATTTTCTTCCATTAGTGATTATCGTGGGAGGGCCCAGCCCATTGTGGTTGTTGTTTCAAGCTCATGGTCTTGCACAAGTCGAAAATGAGCCTCAAGCCTCTCCTTAACTTTCTTGCAGGAAATTTAGTTTGAGTTTTGCACGTCTAAAACTTTCCATGTTTCTGCGATTTCTAGTCTAAAAATGTTTGATCAGATTTGCCATCTCCCTAATCATGGTGGACATAATTACCATAATTATGTCTAGCCCAGGCCGGTGGCTGGTACATCCGGGCAGTGCTGTAAGAGTCAGAGAGTACATGTCACAAAATGCAGAATGTGTGACATTTGGGGGAATTAGTCACCTTCATTTTGACTAGACGAGAGAGCTAATAGAAGTCGAAGCCCAAGGACCGTCCTGTTTCTGCCTAGAGCAGCATTATTCTACCAGCATATGACCTTTGACATTTAAAGAGTTTCGGTATTGCACAAGGACTTACATTTTTCC
This sequence comes from Micromys minutus, assembly GCF_963924665.1. Lineage (NCBI taxonomy): Eukaryota > Metazoa > Chordata > Mammalia > Rodentia > Muridae > Micromys > Micromys minutus. Next base: position 27,739,483 of record NC_137958.1, read on the forward strand.
TCGACACATGAGAGTTTGAGGTACTGAGGTTGCTTGGCCTTGGCTAAGGTCCTTTCTTACCAGGAGCCATGGTGATTGGAACTTACCATTCAAGGCTGAGATGTGTCTGTTTGCTGAGGCCTTGAATCTGTGGTCTACTATTCATTTCTAAAGCAAATGTGTCTTTCCTTATTTTTATGGTGCCAGTTCATAAAGGTATAATTACAAATGATCTGAACCTTTAGTCGCTCTGTTTTATAAACTTAAGTTCTTAAGACTATGGCAATATTTTTACATTTCTTAAAAGAGCATTTCCAGCATTTATGACAGTAGTCAGAGTGATACATTCACTCCCCTTGTAAGTCTGCTTTATTTTGTTCTACGTTTACTGTATCATTATTATTTCAATTTATTATTTCAATTCAGCATTGTGTTTTTTCTTAATATTTAGTTTAGTTGACTATTTTATTAACTACTTTTTTAAAAACACATATGCCTGGAACTCTTCTTAAAACTTTTTCCTTTATGATGTGAAACCATGACAGTAATATTTATTGCATGGTATTTTAAAAATAGAAAGATGGTTTTCTTGGTATGTTTTTAATTGCTTAAAATTTGTTTTTTTATTTTGTGAGCATAAATGTTTGCCTATACTTTATACATGAGCATCACCTGTGAGCGTGGTTCCCAGAGAGGTCAGAAAAGGAAGTTGGCTCCTCTTGGACTGGAGTTACAGACAGTTGTGAGAAGCCATATGGGTGCTGGGAATCAAACCCAAACCCACTGGAAGAACATCTGGTGCTCCTAGCTGCTGAGCCATCTCTCCAGCCCTTTGTATAATTTAAAATATTTATTCCAAATTGTATAGTGTTAAATCAATGCATGTATATATGTACACACACACACACACACACACACACACACACACACACACACGGGGAACAGGGAGAAAGAGGGAAAAGGAGAGAATGTACCCAAAAAACCTTTTTCTGGTTTTTATGAGCAGATAGAAGACAGAAAAATATTTTAACAACATGTTGTTATATTTCCAGGAGAATTTATATTTGTCTTCTCAGTGATAAAAATGCTTTTTCTTTGGTTTTGTTTTGAGATAAGGTCTTGATGTATAGTCCTGTGCAGCTCACGATGGCCTTGAGTTCATAGCATTCTTCCTGCCTTGACCTTCTGAGTACCAGGTTTGTTGGCACCCACATGGCACCCACATCACGTCCAGCTTAACAACATATAAACATGACATGTCGGTGCTGAAGGAGGCAGAGAACTCAGGGAGCACTGGAATGTTTAGTTAAACCCTTTCTTGTTCCCTTTTAATCCCAGGATATCCCGTGTGAGCTGACTGTACTGTGAAATGTCTGAAAGGTCTCTTCAAAGTCAGAGTTTAAGAATTAATATCCCTGCCTGCTATGCGCCTCGAATGTGCCATGCAGTTCTGCGTCTTGATCACTTGAAATGCTGAACTCATTTCCTTCCAAAAATACGGCAGACTGATGCCAATCTTTTATTTTAATGGTTCTCTGGGAAGGGAAAGAAAGGGACAGAGTTGTAAATGGGACACCACAAACTTGAGGCATTCTGGGGCTTGCCAATGAGAATATGTCAATCATAATCTGTCAGTTATGATCTTAACATCCATAGTGTATGTGTTGGTGGGAACACACTGAAGTATGCCATGAGGATTTATTCCTTGCTTTGAGGCCAAACTCTTAACTTACTCGTATGTGGACTGATTCTGCTTTCAAGCAAGCCGAAGACCCCGGTGCTGTAGAGCATCAGTGGGCCCTGGGCAGGAGAGGGGAGAGTTTTCAACACATTCCCTGAGGATTGGGGTGTAGGCCTCTCCGCGTCCTCTGATCAATGCATGCATTGCTGCTGGGGGAGGCCAGAGTCAGTGTGGGGCTTTTCCTAGCCTTTGAGTACGTGCTGACGATGAACGTGAACACCGTGGACACAGTGGCAGGGCTGAAGGCGCGGATGGCTGCATTGTGTGCCGTCTGGAAGCTTTAGAATGGCTCCATTTTGGAATGTGATTTCTGAATCTGACTCAGAAAACGGGGTTTTCTTAGTTCTATAGTATCTACGTTTTGATACCAAATTGCTATTCCAGATAACCTCAACCAAAAGAGAAAAGATGCATTTTTTTTTTTTTTAACAAAGGGAAATTATTCCATGGCAGACAAAAATGGATTTCTGTCCGTTTTCTTGAAAACTTTTTTTTCCCTATTAAACTCAACGAGTTGTAGCTAAAGAAGAAGAAGAAAAAAAAAAAAGATTGATGAGGTTAACTTGTTTGTTTGAATTGTCATTCACGGCATGGATTACGCGTTCCTTTGTGTCCTAGGTGCTCATTTATTTTCAGTCTTCGGCTCCCCTGCTCTCCTTAGATGGCCTTCTAGTGAATGTGATGAAAAATGTCCACAGCGCTCATGTCCCCCCTAACAGGCAGACCATTAAGTCTTACAAATGAGGATCCTTGGGTCATTAGATATTGGGGTTCAGGTGTGCAAAAGGCTTGATAACATATGGCCTGTGCCAGATGCCCTAATTGAGTTTGGAGCTTCCCTAGGGGGTTTGCATAACCCTGTCTAAATGATGTGTTATACGTGCCACTGAAGGTGCTTTACTCATGGGGAGAAAGAAGCAAACATGCACTTTGTAAAGCACACTGCAGATCGCTCAGTGTGGACCAGCGGGGCTTCCGGATGGTTACTGGAAGATGAACATGTGAGAACCTGTATGACTGACATTCGTTGTGTGATCTCACTTTTGGCTGAGCCGTTTTGAATATGTGTACAGCTGAATGTTCTCTATTTCTCTGACGACATTGTCTGGCGTCAGCCTCTGGAGGGACATTTTACCTGGATGCCCTGCAGGAAAAATGCTGCATGGGTACCATGTGACTTAGGACATACAGACCATACAGGACCCAGAGTTCTCCTAGAGAAGCTACATGTGTTTGGTAGTAATTTTAGAATCTGAACAGCTTTTTCTAACAAGGCATGATGCTAAGTATTATTTTGATTCTTAAGTGTGTGTGTGTGTGTGTGTGTGTGTTGTGTGTTTGTGTGTGTCTAAATGGTTCCTTTTTTGGTTGTTTGTTTTAAGGCGAAAGATTAAAAATAAAGAACATAAAGTATAAATAGAGGAGTGTGGCCAGTGTCTGGTAGGAATTGGAGGGAAGAACATGAGCAAACCATGGTGTAGGAAAAAAATTAGTAAAAAAGTTTAAAAAAGAGTGGATTTGTGCAGTAAATAGGACATTAGCAAAGGTTCACTCAGTTATCTACTTTGTGTATGTGTGTGTGCTTGCTTACAAGAACATAGGGGGCTCCACCTGCATGCAGGAGCCCGAGGAGGCCAGAAGAGGGCGTTGTTCCTCTGGATCTGCAGTAACATGCGGTTGTGAGCTGACATGTGGGTGCTGGGAACTGAATCCAGGTCCTCTACAAGAGCATCAGTGCTCTTAAAAACTGAGCTATCTCTCTAGCTTCATAGGACAGCGTTTGAGTCAAGCTACACCCAACTTACTGAGAGTAAACCAAGGCCCAAGGACATGAAATTACATCAATGAAAAATAATAACGGGAAGAAAAAAACCTGACTGATTAATTATTATGAAATTGACACTTTATATTTCAGATTCCGATTGTAAACATATTTCAAACTATGTTCATAATGCCCCCCCCAAGGTTTAAATGAGGGTTGTATAGAATGTTGAGTCGTGCTTGATCCTTTGAGTAATATTTTTATTTGATGACATTTCTGGGCTGTAGTGCTCTGAAGACATTGGAGGCTATGGACAGTTCACCGTTGGCTGGCAGCTGCATGGTCTAGAGGCCGAATCACACTGGGACCTTGACGGGTGATGTCGGCGTGTGTGCTAACTGGCAGGCTCCGAAAGTTTTAGAACATTTGACTGTGGGTGTAAATTGACTTCAGTGGACAAGGCAGAGTGGTTAGTACTGAATATTTTTTTTTTTCTTTGAGTCCTGACTATATACATGGATTCTGAGCTCATGCATATGAAACAACTTTGCCTTCATATTTATTTCATATTGTGGCAGCTGGAATCTTTGTGGAAGGATAACTATAGAGAAAATAAGCAGATATTTGTAACATTTACATTTAGAAAGAATGAAGGATTTGACTCGGCAAAAAAAGACAACAAATTGGTTTTTTTCCCTGTTATTTATTTATTTATTTATTTAGGTAGCTGTGGGTATTGGAAGAAAGAAATAGACATTAAGAAATATTTTTAAAAAATCTTTTCCCCTCTGTCTCTTTCTCCTCTCCTCCCTGACCCCAGTTTCCTTGGATGGCCTTCTCTTTCGTTCTGAATGCTGCCTGGCTTTGGTGGAACACACATCTCTGTCTCCTCTACAGCCGGCGGTGGTAGAGTTGGTTGCTGCTGTGTCCTGTGTCCTGAGCCCTCATTGGCTGGGCACTGGGGTGGTGATGGGGTAGGCATTTTTAGCGCCATCTTCCTGTGGGTGCTGATATATTTGTTTGTTTTCTTTATGGGGGGGGGTAGTGCATCATGGGTACTGGCTGGAAAGAAGAAGGGAGGTGTCTGTCCGATGGAGATGTTTTCTGATGCTCAGCTTCTAATACAAGGCCAGGGCCTTGTGCTGCCCCCGCAGTGCTGCCCCCTGCTGTACTGCCCCCTGCCAAGCTGTCTATTGCTTTTGACAGAACTTTAGTTGTGTTGAGAAGATGTGGGGTGAGGGTACCCACACGAGGAGCCCTTTTAGATTCTTCTTCTGACCCTTTGGAGCTCAGACATAGGAGAATCCATTCCTTATTCATAGATTTATTTCCTCTCTTTTTGATGAGAAGGAGTAAGGAAGTGAAAAATAAAATCTCAAGAGAGCAAAACCAGTTTTCCGGTCACCAGGCTCATTAGGTTAATATTTACTTTGAAAATGAATGTGTTTGCCGGCCCTTCCTGCTGTTTGTTTGGCAAGAATCGAACATCCACTTGAAAGCTCAAATTACGTTCCACTTCCAATGGGCACTTCCCTCCGGGGCTGGCGACCTGTGTACCAGTCTTGACCCCAGTTGTGAGTCCTTTTTCTTGAAGGGATGTGTATCTTGGGCTTGGGGGAAGGAATGAAACTGAGTCACATTTTTCCCATTTCTCTGCCTCTGGTGTTCAGTCCCTTCTTGGTCAAATGGTGAAGTGAGACCATGATGCTTCTTAGAGGCAGGAAGAGATTAGGCATCTGGTTAAAGACCAACCTTGAAAAACTAGCAATCGCATCTGAAACTTGTGTATATTTTTGTTACTAATTCTAGTAGTGTGGCATCTTTGCGTTATAAAAGCACAGTGGATTATTCATAAAAAACCATGTACAGCACAGACAGCAACGTGGGGGCACTGAAAAGTTTAGGAAGAATGTTTTCTGTGTAGCAACATCTCATTTCTCCAGTACTTTATTACTTTGTATTTTAAGGTTGAGTTTTTTTCTCTCCCTTTGAATTATGTGTATGTGTCTGTGCATGTGTGTGCAGATACCCTTGGAGGCCAGAAGAGGGCATCAGACTCCATGGAACTGCAGTTACAGGCAGTTGTAAGCTTTGGAATGTGGGTCTCAGAAGGCAAACTCAGGTCCTCTACAAGAGTGGTACCTGCTCTGTTCTGCTAAACCATCTCTCCAGCTCCTTATCTTCAGTACTTCATCAGAATATTGTTTTTTAGTTTATAGGCTTTTAAAAAATAAAGCTATCTTATCATAAATGATTGTTACTCTCTCTTAATGTCTTGTGACAATTCAGTCTGTCTTTGGTGCTATTTTGAAGACATGGTTTAATATGCTATTGTTAATTAAGAGTTAAAATAATTTTTTATTAATTTTTTTGTACTTTGGCATATTTTCTTAACTCTGTTGATTCCAGTTTTTTTTTTTTTTTATGTTTTCTGTTTTTAGTGTCCCATGAAATTATTTTTTGAAATTTTCAATGTAGTTTTTTTCATTGGAAGTTGTGAATTTCCTAATGTCTCTGATGCGTATCATATAATATAACATTATTAAAGAGCATAAAACATTGATTATTTTAGCCTCACTGGATTCTTAATAATAAAAATTCTTCAGATATAATTTGTAGCATTTTGGTTTTTTTTTTTTTTTTTTAAGCATGCTATGTTAGAGAACTGCCAATTATGTCTCATTATTAGAGGCTGTTTTGAGGATTTTTTTAAAAACTTATGTCAAAGGAGGAAACTCTCTATGCTCTATGGTACCCTTTGTCCTTTGATACATGTATATCAGCAGATACATCTGTTTTCCAAGTCACCAGCATGCCCTGTAAGCTTTTTGTAATCCCAGAATGGTATTTATGTATAGCTGGATGTGTGAGAAAGTTTTATGAACTTTTATTAGGACATAACGTATGATTTGGGGACCCTGCAAGGCAGCAAGTAGCTATAGGAATTACAGATTTAGCAGTCAGTAGGGAGAGGCACTTTCCTGGGAGATTCAGCTCCGATCCGTGCGTGGCTTGGCACCTACATCTCAGCTTTAACTCTGGTGCTGTCGGGTGTCTGGGAGCAATGCTGAGGCCAGAGTAGAGAGCAGGAGATAGGGAAACTTCCTTTTATCTTCTTCCAGATTCTACAAGGCCTTCTGGGAGCCTACCTTTCCTTATCTGTCCTAAAAGGATACTAATCTCTGCCAGAAGTTGTTGTGAAGAGCAGTAACCTAAAGCTTGTAAATCCTTTCAGAGGTCTTGGCATAGAGCCTTCGCAGCCACTTCCTGCTTGTGGTGTGGCCTGTGTTTGATTTTATGAATCCTCGTATCCAGGGGTTCAGGCTCAGGGCCACACGGTGCCTGCCTAGCTTCCTCACAGGCTCCAGTGATCTCATTTGAAAGACAAGAATACCCGCACTGCAAAAATCCAGATTGAGGCTTCCTCTTGCTACTACCTCAGCTTCTGACATCACACAGCCTTGTGTTGGTCAAGTTAACTGGATCTAGTGGGGGATGTGTACCAAGGGGATGTTGGTGGATAAGGCTTATGTCCAAACAGACTGGAGCCTTTGTGAGCCCTACTAACCGATATTTACAAAGAAACAAGAACCTGGTCTGTGGCTGTGGTATACAGCTGGTGACAGGAATTACACAGAGATAGCGTTGATCATCCTTGATGGAGTGGGAGGAAGATCGTTCCTATTTTTTTCTGTTTCTTCTTCCGGTTTGGAGCTTCCCCTGCGTCTTCCAGAATCTGTTTGGTTCTCTGTGTTGTTTGTTGACATTTTCGCCGGAACACATCCATCCTCTGGAGAACTGTTTTTCCCAAGTTCCTTGGCTCCTGCATCCCTGAAACGAATGACCAGGATATTCCTGTCTTCAGACTCTGTTCAACCCAGTTCTTTTCACTAGCAAACAAAAACTGAAAGACTCAAAAGCCAACACTTTTGAGATCTTTTGGAGGGTGTTTGTATTGTTTGTACTTTCTTCTCCCCACCTCACCCTACCCCCACCCCCTTCTTTTTGAACGCCAGGGGAAGGGAGTAAGCCTATGGAGGTTGAATAAGTTTTATCTTAAAAAATGTTTTTCTTCCTGTCAGCATTTGCACTAATTAAGTTTTATAGACATGGAAGAAACTGAGTCGTAGAACAAAACAGTTCTCACAGAGCCAGTGACATTTCTGAACTAGGGGTGAAGTAGACCTCAGTTTCTTGAACGTTATTTTGGGGCTCTTTGTCAGGCTGTGTTATTGAGTGTGGATCCTGTGGACAATTTGATGATAGTAAATGGTTTTGGTACATGCAATGATCAAAACTTAATTCTACATCAAATGCATGATGAAGCTTTATTTTTTTATTTTTATTTTTTTGGCTATGCACGTGCTTGTTGCACAGTGAGACTTTACTATACCTTGGTTTTGAACACATAACATATGTACCACGCATTACTGTACTACTATATGATGCTGATGCCTTGTGTCAGAACCCAGGCTGTTGCACGCTTTAACAAGAATGCTTTTACTGCACACACGTACTTTTTTCCTCTCACATAAACACAATGGATTGGTTACAGAAAACCAGGGCTTACCATTTTTCAGGTCATCGTTGCTCATCTACGTATCAGATATGTATCACAATGGATTGTATGACATTAGGACTTTTGATTTAAGAGATCTCTGAGGCGGGTTTCATGAAAAAAGCCATTGGAGGAACTTTGGCTTGGGATTAAGATGGATTTTCCAACACTGTTGAGATGGCTCTCCACAGAATTCTGCCAGTCTGCCAATCCATATGTACATGACCTGGCGTACTCAGCACTGACAGTTAAAAAATAGAAATATACATCACAAAAATGTGGAAGATGCTGTGTGTCTTGTGGTGTGACATATTTAGTCCAGTTTTATAAGTGCACATATCTCTCTAGAATGCACATTTGCTTTCCTCCTTAATGAATGCTCAAATCCTACATACTTTATATATATGAAAATTTGCTAAGATTTTATTGATTATTATTTTTACAAAAGATTTATTTGATGTGCATATGCCCATGCCTGCTTGTATTATATCACATACCACGTGTGCCGGTGCCTGCAGAGGCCAGAAGAGGGCACCGCCCATGTTCTTGCAACATCTCTCAGGTGAGCTGTTTCTCTAGCCCCAGAAGTGTTTCAGAAGGAAACTCATCATGATTTGTTAGCAGCACATGTCTGACTTGTATACCTATTGTATATATGCACATACACAGGGTCACATAGAAAAATTGTCCCAGGCAACGTGATCATGAATGGAAGAAGAAACACAGTCTAGGCAGGCCTTGGCTGTAGACTCTGTAGTGTCTGGGAGGCTTTCTAGGTTGGCCTTTAAAACTGCATTGGCAGTTCCTCGCTCTGAGTGTTGATAGAGGTTACATTTTCTCTCCGGTTGTAACTTTCAAGTTGATAATTAATGCTGAGAGTGGCTTGGCGGTAGGACTGATTGAGAAAGAAAGTACAAAACAAAAGTGTTGCATTTAAATTGATTTTCCCACTTGGAGTACTTACTACATTCTGTGGCTTTTGCCTTAAGGAGACCCTCTTATCTAAGTAAAAAAGAACAGGTTGGATATTCATGCCAGGAATCCAGTACCTGTGGCTTCTTTGTTCCTGTTTGTTTGGAAACAAACAGGAGAAGGAGACTGTGCACAGTGAACTAGTTCTTTTTAAAGGTGTGTGTGTGTGTGTGTGTGTGTGTGTGTGTGTGTGTGTGTGTGTGTGTAGAGGGAGAAGGAGGGAGAGAGTGTGTGTGTGGATGGGGGAGGAGGGAGAGATTATTTTGAGTTTTTTTTTACCAATCTTGAAACTTGTAGAGAATTTGATATTACAATCTGATTACCTTTCCCCAAAGCTCCCCCCCACCCCCCTGCTTGTAACTGGATTAAATACTCATGCTCTCTAAACACACGTATTATGACTAATTCTACTTGGTTTTCTACTTTTGGTCCCAAGATGTGTAAAATCTGGGCCCCAGACATAGTTTTCTAGTGTATTGGATTTTTGTCCAGACTTGTCACTTGTCTTAGGTGGGGAGTGGGAAGGGGTGGGGGTGGGGAAGAATACCTAGGGACCTTATTAGTGACTTGAGAAGTCACTATTTCTAACATTGCTCTGGCCGCTTTGACTGAAACCGAGTAGTTAATGCTGTTTGTTTATTTACAGGGTGTAAGGAAATTCCTTCTTTACCACTCCATCTTATCTTTGATCAAAGTTTCTACCCAGGGCCCTTATTTAAACAGTATTATCCGAGGCTGCATGTTCTATTTTTTTTCTACAAAGTTCTTTCTAATTTGTTTTAGTGGTGATGGTTATTTTGTAGTTGTAGGGGTTGAGTTTAGGGTTTGGGCATGTCAAGCAAGCTGTTTACCAGTGAACGATGCCCTCCTTTCTTTTGTTTTGAAAACCTTTCTGAGTTTTTGACCTGACTAAGCTCTCTGGTGTTTATCTTCTTTATGGCTCAGAGTAAGGAGTGGTCATAATTTCCATTCTTGATGTAATCATATGCCGCAAATAAGCTCAATTTGTGTTTCTACATCTTAATTTTTAAATTAATGTTGATGTTTTAAAAATATTGTCAATGTTTTTTTTTTCTTTCCCGAGTTGCATTTTTTCTAACAATTATTTGTGTAGTCTTAAGACTCAGGACGGTATATCAAGTGGTTTTTCAGAGATTTCTGCTGTGAATTCAGAGTGGTCCTAACCCTACTAAAGGCATCTATAACTCAACTGCACAAATTTCAATAAGTAGAACCCCACAGCGCTTTCTGTGGCCAAAGTTGGCGGCCTTTGATGATTTTTCTCCACATATGCATGGCTCAAGCAGGGTGGACCACAGAGTGAGATATTGGAATGGCAATGATCTGAACATCCAATTCAGTGTAGAATTTTTAGGATAATGATGTCCCCGTCAGCTTTGAAGAAGTAGAAGACTCTATCCTTGGGCCTGCCATTTTCTTGAAGTCCTTTCTGGTACTGTTTTCTTTTTACACTTGATCAGAGTCTAGCAATTAGCGCTTCCTTCAGCCTCCTGGGAAGACTAGATTAGGAAGGCAGTTGCCAGTTGGTGGTAATGCCTCCTGGAGCCTTCAGTCCTTTTACTTAAATCAGGGCTTTTTATCTCTGGGGTCCTTTAGAAACAGCTCCCACACCATCAAATCCAGTGGAGGTTTTATCTGGGAAGTGGAGTTGCTGAGTGTTCAGGACTAGAGTGGCAGACAGCTGTCTAATCACAGGCAAATTGTCACTGTGTATTCACAACAGATTTTATAGGCCCTCAGAATTCACAAAGTCATTTCATGTTGTTTGTTTCCAATGAATTCTCGAAACAACCCTGTAATGTGTTTGACTCATGGTCCCCTGCATTTTCTAGAAGACACTGCACTCCGAAGGTGGTGAGCACTGTGCATACGCACCAGGTTTTTGTCCTCTTTGTGGGTTTTTGACTGACCATTTTCATGGTCAGAAATGGAAATGAGTCTCTAGAGCAGTTAGGTATAGTGTGATCCATTTTATTTTTATTAGCAGAATACAAATAACTTAAATTCATCTTTTTTTTTTTTTTTTTTTTTTTTTTTTTTTTACTAATAGCTAGTTGTAATGTAGAATACCTTAAATGCTCATCTAATTAGGAAACAAGAGCATTTAAGGAATAAGCCATCATGAATACTGTGATATAGATGTCCTTGTATAAATTGGATAAGAAGAGTTAACTTAAATCTTTATGTCTATAGCTTGAGCAAATAGAGCTAAGGTTTTTTTTTTTTGCTCATTTAGTTAAATATCTGAATATGTTATGGGGCTTCTCGTATTTAATTTGTCATAATATCTTAACATTTCAGCATGAGTAGAAACAGTAATATAATTGGTTACACACACACACACACACACACACACACACACACAATTTATTTTCTTCTTTTCTCTTCCCATAATTTATTTTTTATTCCCTTTACATCCCAATTGCAGCCCCCTCTCCCTCCCTTCTCTCCTCCCATTACTTCCTCTCCTCCTCAGAGAAGGGAAGCTCCCCTTGGGTACCACCCTACTGGTGGGGCATCTAGTCCCAGCTGGTCTAGGCACATCCTCTCCTTAACTAGGCAGTGCAGGAAGGAGATCCCATTTATTTTCTTAATAGGAAAACTTTGGGGTTTTTTTGTTTGTTTGTTTGTTTTTTGTTTTTGAAGAATTGAATTTTAGGACTGGAGAGATGGCCCAGTGATTTAGAGCACTTGCTATGGGCCATGGTTTAGTTCCCAGAACCAACATGGTGCCTCACAACTCCAGTTCCAGGGGGATTCCACCCCCTCTTCTGTCCTCTGCAGGTATCAGGCATGCAAGTGGCCTATGGAGATGCATGCATGCAAAACATTCACACATAAAATTAGCAGGCATAAATCTTTAAAAAAGCTTTGGACTTGGATTTAAAACGTAGGTACCCCCAAAATGAGTTTCCTTCGGAAATACTTAAGGTCGGTTTTTGCTAGTTAAAAAAATAGATTTTCTTTATCCAAATTATATGAATAGCTACAATGGCCTAATGAAGGAAACGAGATAAAATCTTCACTTTAAACTTCACTGAAACTAAGATTAGCATTAGTTTATTAATTAGGAGTACACTAACTGAAATAGTCATTCAATACCATAGGCAATTTAAAAATTAATTGTAAGAGGATTTAAGAAATAAAAAATGGTAGAGATATTCAGCGACTTGGGGCACTTGATTTCAGTGTAGTTAGAGATGAGTTTCCAGTATTTTTGAAGTTCGAGTGGATATGATCTCTGATGAAGTCAGCACATGTTTGATGTGAGAAATTTGAAATTAAACATTCATCTTTGAGTTCTGAGGTATAGCAGAGGTTGGAGCTACCCAAAGATAGCCCTTTTCCTCTAGTCAGAATGGAATCTTGGATATGATATTCTTTCCTATATTTTTCAGTTGGTGAAATCATTTAGATTTCTTCATCTCTTGAGAAAGACCCTATAATTAATTCTAACTTTTTATGATCACATCTAAGCTTTTGTTTGTCTAAGTCAGTTTTTGTAAATACCACAGAACAAGAGAGCAATGCTTAAAATCTTACTATTGTGAACAGAAAACGTTTACACTTATGCCAGAATATTTACATTTATTACTGAATTTTGAAAGTAAAAATTTAGTAATTCTTATATTAAAATCAACTAAGCTCTAGCTATATTTACTTTCCTTAACTTCTATTTTCACAATTTTTCTGCAGTTAATGTACTTCATTCTTATAACATTATTCTCAGCCATTTTTATTTTGTAACAATCATCTTACCATACAACATTGTTGCAAAACCATTTTTTTTCTTTTCATAGGGAGCCATGGGGGTATGACAAAACAGAATAAACAAACAAAAATCCAAACCGTAACCAACAAAACAACAACAAAACCTGGAAGCATAAAAGACCAAATAGTGAAGTTTGTCACGTAGAGTTCACGTAACTCCTTGTCTCGTTTAAAGAGCTAAATATCTGAACAGATTATACCTTTGATGAGTAAATGTTCTTCTCAATTTTACCTTAGGCCAAAGTGTTCTTTTTAAAAACCATTTTTCATTTATAATGAGACTAAGTTATATTTCTCACGCTTGCTTTTGTATCTAAAAGAATATGCAAAGAAAGAAAAAAGTCTAGAATATTTGGATCAGGCATCATCTGTTGGCTCATTGTTAATCTGGAATATTGTTCCCTTCCAGGATTTGGCAATGCTGGCTCTCTCTTATGCATAGTAGGTCTCTTCCAGATAGCCCATTTACTCAGCATGTGTTCAGCACTCCTCTTCAGGTGGATACTTTTCCCTCTGGGCATCCCTAGATCAGAAATAGTTCTATTTAGTGTAAGCTATAAAGATACAAATTAACATAATAGCTCTTTTTTTTTGTTTTCAATGTCGTATAAGGTGAGACCATAAGGAGTTTAAGTTTATCTCTTTTTACCTTAGAAATGATAGAAGTCAGCCCTTCTTCAGAAGATCCTAGGGAAGGAAACTTGCTGGGTTCTCTTAGCATCACAGAAAGCAGTCATAGGCCAGAAGACAAAAAAGCAGAGAGCATCGGGTTAAGAGAAACTATAGAGGTGGTCATTTCTTTGGGGAAGTAGTTCTCCATTGTATCTTGGGGGTCAGAGATTGGTTTAGGACATGTGAGGGATCGGGTCTCTTGATGTCCCCCAGAAAAGTCACTGTACTACTGTTACATCTGACCTAGGAGGAATCCTGGGGAATTTTGGTTTTGGTGCCAGTTAAACTTAACAAACAGCAAATGGGTCTGGCCATAAAAATGAAACAAAGAAACACAATGTTAACTGTAAACCGTTTTTGGGGTAGATCAGCCAAGAGAAAGACAGGGTCACCCATCAACACACTTGAGATGGATCTTAGCACCGTGCTTCTGAAAATTTAGTAGTAAGGAGACAGACACACAGCTCCATGTGGTGATCCTTAGCAGCCTGAGGAGTCCCTCTAAACTGTAGGGGCCTTGCCTCAGGCCAAATGGGGAGTTGGAATTTCTGGCTTCAACTGAAGGAACTTTAGAACTGGTTTTTATACTGAAGATATTTTAATGTTGGCTTAAGCCTGATAGTTAAGGAAGAAGAGGACATATGTAGGTGTGAATTTCTCTTCCCAAGAAGAAGTGGCCTTTACAGATGGACATTTTTAACATAGATGGAATTTATGTTAAATTATTTATACTATTTATAAGTATTAATACATATGTTAAATTGTTTATTTAAATAATACATGTTACTATTTAATTATAATTATATAACATAATTAATAGAAATTATTATTTAAATGATTTATGTTAAATGATAGTTATGGAATTTCTTCCTTTAGCTTTTCTCTTAAAACAGGCCACAGCAAGTCTTTAGTTCAGAATTTCTCTGTGTTTTTTGAAATAGGGAATTAAGAAATGAGATTAATGGCTTCTTATATAATTTAGAAATTTTTTGAAATCACCTTTATGTTTCTTGTCTCCCCCTTTTCCTCTCCTGTAAAGCTATAAGGCTTTCTCTGTTAGCTAGGGGATATATATACTGTGGATCAGGTTTCTGCCCTGCTGGGGGAATTGACTCTTTCTTCGTTTAATCCAAGTCTGTCTCCAATGAAAGGATGCTTGGCACTGGGTGATGGAGCTCATATGTGTCTTCCTGTAGGATGCAAAAAGTTCCTTCTGACCCAGGAATGGGGCACCTGTGTTGTGCTTCTCTATGAGGTGTTTGCTCATTATAGTGAGCGCCCTCTGACACCTCTCCCTCAAGGGACTCCTAAAATTCCTAAATTAGAGGCAACAACTTTGTAATAAGCAGGAGAAGCTACAGAAAAAGAAAATGCAGGGTTATGCATGTGGGGAGAAGTGTCAGCAGACAAAGGCCAAATGGAAATAAATCAGATTATTTCAAAAGCAAACAAAACCAAGACAAAACAAAGCAAAAACCAAAATGCCTTCAATAGCTTTCAGATGAACAAAAGCTGAAACCAAACCAAACAACCAGAATCCAAAATGCCTTCAGAGGTGTGAAAACAACCAGAAAAATCAAACCAGATGTCTAGACCGAAATGTTCCCAAAACCACACAAGCAAAACAGACACCTTAAACCAAACACTTTGAAAGGAAACTAAGTCCAAAAAGGTATCTACCAAATAGGATCCTGAAACAACCAGCTCGGAATAAAGAAACGCATCAACAACCACATCACGGGGAGGTAAGGATTGCACCTGGTGTCTGTGCCTGTACCTCACTTGCATAAAGGAGGCTTCTCTAGTGAAAGTGGATTATTCTCCTAGACCAGTGTTGGGTGCCATAATTGTTGACACAATGTAACTCTTATCGTAATGAGACTAAGGGAATATTCTGGAACCAAATATGAATGAATGTCACCCTGGAAACAGATAGAGGTTGCCGTTATACCTCCTGTTCCAATGTAGAACTGTTTTGTTTCTTTCATTTTGTTTTTTACAAAACAGTACAAAGAATGCCAGATATTATGACCCTTGATACAGATATCGAATACAATGGTGGAGACATCAGAGAGAAAGGTTACACCAAGATGGAGAAATCTCCACCACATGCCTCAGCTCCCATGAGCTTTTGGGTTGGTGGAAGCTAGCGGTCTGCCAATATAGTACGCTCCAAAGGGAAACTAGTGCTCTGCCTGCAAGTTGGAAATTTTCGAGTAATGCTTGCAAAGCTGTTAGGTGAGGTACCTCTGTACTGTGGTACAAAGCTGGCTCCAGAGAGGCAGAGGCTGCTAAAGGTACTTCGTCTCCAGACTGGTAATATTCCAGACTCTGCAGTTCTGACAGCTACTCAGGGGTGCGGAGGGTTGCTTTTGAAAGTCTAGGGACTTTTTGGAATTTTTTATTTTATCCATACCTAAAAACCTCGGTTGTGTGTGTGTGTGTGTGTGTGTGTGTGCGTGTGTGTTTTAATGATAGGTTTTTTTCCCCCCTTGATATTATTAAGTCAGGGATAAGCTGAGTCACTGATTTATCCTGAAAGAACCGAGTTAGCCAGAGACAGGCAGACTCCATGCCAGGCTGCAAACTGGCAGTTTGGGAGACTAGGCCTAAGTTTTCTGCTCCTTGGAAATGAGAACCTGGATCCAGGAACCTGTGGGCAGCCAACCACTAGTGAGGATGCTTTGCTATCCTGGGAAGTCCCCAGAGCCCTAACCATCCCAGAGGCACCCCCCCCTCCCCTCCGAGATAGAACCCACTACTCAAGGGAAAGAAAGGGAATAGTCACCCACTCCTACCCTAGCAGGTTGTAAGTTGATAAAGCCTGTAAACCCTGTAAAGCACACACTCGGGGAGTCTCCATTGGAAAATGGAGAGACCCCTGCATGCAGGAAATTCTGCTGCTCTTCGTTTGAATCTGGGGTATCGTTCTCCAGCGAGTCGTGGACCCCCATAGTCCATTTGGACAAGTGCATTTTACTTACTCTGTCCCGTGCTTCCGGTTTGTGACTCCAAATGCTTAGTTTTCCGTAGTTGTAAACTGTATTTCATAATCTTGAAGCTGCTTAAAGCTCCAACAGTTCAGGCAGTGGAGAGGGCGTTGGCCGTTTGGCTAAGGAGGAAACAACCTGAGAGCGTTCCTAAGTAGGCCAAAGTTTGGCCATCACAAGCAGCCCTTCGGGAGGAGGCTTTGGCAGCAGCTGTGGATTCAGGCCTGTGATGAGGCTCCTCTCACAGTTACTAGCAGCACAGTAGCTGAGTCACCCTGAGCCCCAATGTGTCCTCCTGTGGTGATAGCTGCCAGGCCTCCCAGCACCTTGAGCCAGGGTGCTACATGTGACCTGCCTGGGGCCACCAGGCTCCAAAGCTCCTTAAGCGTGAGGGAAATTCTTAATGTGTATATTAATATAAATATAAAATACCTGGTGTGTAAATTAAGGTCTCAGTGCTTTAGCTTTTTTTCTCTTTCTTCTCATATAGACATTTGAGGCCAGTCTAATGGAAGTCATTGGAAAATAATTGGAAAAGGACTGGAATATCAAATTTGACTATTTGCAGCAGATTTAATTCATGTACCAACTGACCTTTTACACCTTGGATATTTTTGCCCTGTTAATCACTTAAATCAGTGTCTTATGTCTAGGACATTCATTGCAAGTCTCTTTAAGAGAGAAGGCTTTGTGACAAAAGCCAGCTGCCCAGACATTTCCCCTCTCCTTACCCATCCCCCCTACCCCCCCCAAGCAGGCTGCTGAAGCTGTGTGTTGGCAAGACTCCAGATTTCCTGAGTGACAGAGTTGTTCCCAGGCCAGGAATGAGAGGAATCTGCCCGGTCTGGAAGATGGCTCCAGCTACTTTGCTGGCTTCCGACTGAAGCCTTCCAAACTGACTGAGATCCAGCACTTTCTAGCCATTGGGAGTGCTGCTTTAAATATGGTACGTGCAGAAGTCTTACTGTTAAGCATGGTTCTTGGCGTCTACTTTTCAATTTTAGTAAATCCGTTTTTAGGGTGTGTGTGTGTGTGTGTGTGTGTGTGTGTGTGTGTGTGTGACTCGAGCGTGCACCACGAAACGTTGCAAGTTACTTTTATCATCCCACTTGTACAAAGGAATACCACCGATTTTGATTTCTGACTGTGTTTCCCACCTGGAGCTGCTCCCAGGAATGGAGCCTCTGGTAGTTAACTTTCTTATTGTACTCTGAGGTGGGAAAGTGTAGCCACTGAAAGGCCCGGAAGTGATTGGCTATTGTCCGAGGAATTTGTTTATCTTTTCCACGCCTACATTCCTAGACTGTGAGAAAACTGGGCATCCCTGTGAGTGTACTTGGGCCTTGTCAGCCCCTCTCTTGGTATTATTTTTTATTAAAGGCGTTCTTTCTCCTCTGGGAATGAATTCAGGGATTTAGGGGACACCTCCCCCCAAAAGACTTTCTCAAAGGCTGTGTCACTAAGCACTTATTAAAGTAAGTGTTGAGATAATTTTAATGCACTTCCAGGCCGTCACTGTCAACTAGAAGTATAATGTAAGTGACAATTTTTTCCCTCTTGGTCTAATTTTAAAATAAAGAAACATAAATGTATCGCTCCTTCACCCCCAGTGGTTGTGCTCAGCCTGGAGGTCATGGACATGCCCCTGTCTCAGCAATGTGCTTAGCCCTGTCGGTTCCTCACTCTAAATCTCAGAAGTAGAATGATCAGGGCATGAAATGAAGGTAGGAATCATTTTTGAATGTTTTCTTGTTTCATTTCTGTTTTTAAAACCTCACTAGTAGATTTGGTTCTTACAACCATGCAGGTGGCTAATGGCCATGGACTGATCCGCATCCATCCAGCCTGTTTCTTTTGGTACCTTGGCAGTTTCTTTCCTATCAAAGTGTTCCCGATAGAGTCATGAATCTGAACATCAATGTCCACAGAAATGTAGAGAGACTTTTAATTTGTGATGAAAGAGCCCCGTGTAGGACTTCCCAGATAGCTTGTGTAAGGGCCCGTGAGATAGGCTGGCCTTCTTGGCTGACTGATAGAGTATGCTGTCTGTAGGGAGCTTGGCAGGAAGGACAGGAGCCAGCAGTTAGCACGCTTCCATTCGCTCACTTGGAAGCCCTGGAAGCTGTTGAAAACTGTGAATCGGTCTTTGTTTGTTATTAGCACTTGGTTTTATTTTTCTGCCCAATAACTATTTTCCAAGGTCACATAGTTCAGTGAGACAGGGCTGGGTTTTGATACTAGCTTACCTCCTCGTGTTGCAAAAGTGATTTTTTTTTTCCAGGTCCCTCCAATTACCTCCTTTGGAAAATGATTAATAGTGCGGAAGGTCATTACTGAGACTTCCGTGTAGGTGGTTGCAGGGGAACTTCAGCCATTGGAGGATTCCTATGTTCTATTTGTTCTAGACAGAGCATCTCAGGCTTCATATGAATGTGCGTCTCTGGAGGATCTACTCAGTGAGGTTTGAGGTGGGGGCTCAGCTTTTTCATTTTTCACAATCTGGCAGGGGCTGCCATCCTCGTCCTCAGTCCACACAGGTACCATGGTAACGAAACTCTAGGCCCTCATTGGTCTTCACCAACCTGGTACAAAAAGAGTAAAGTAAGAATAATGCAGTGAGATTTTTTTCCTCCAGGCTGAACATACTCCTGTTTTGTATCTTAAAATTCAGAGATAATTTCTTCCCTGCCTTGTTACTATGGTTATTGTAAATGGTAGTCATTATTTTTTTTAAATGACCTTTCATAGCAGTTCGAAAGCTAACAGCCCTTCGTATCTCTGCATTAATAAAATAAAAAGCACACTGCATTACAAACTTGTAAAGTCTGATACCTTCTAAGTTAGCAGTATAATTATAATTTTCTTTCCAGGTATTTATAGCATTTTGTATTGGCAGAATTACTTGGGGTGTTGTTTGATGTCACTTTTGTCAGTAGCATTAGGGTCCATTAAGGGTGGCTTTATTCTGTGGTAGTAGTAGTCCTGTGTTTTGGAAACTTTGATTGTCACAAAGACTGTAGTGTGCTTACTAGCTCTTGGGAGGGGTGACACATTTTGTACTATACAGAATACACAAGCAAATGAGGACTTACTGTTTATATTTTGTAAAATCTCTGAGTACTCGTATTTGAGATTCAGTCAGTGAAAAGCTCATCTCTGATTGACCAGATCTAAGTCCATTTACAATACAACACTGTGTGTGTGTGTGGGGGGGTTGTATGTATTTGTGTGTGCATGTGTGTGTGTTTGTGTGTGCATGTATGTGTGCATGTGTGTTTGTGTCTGTGTGTGCATGTGTGTGTTTGTGTTTATATGTACACATATATGTGCATATGTTTTTGTGTGCATGTATGTGTGACTATGTATGTGTGCATAGGTGTACATGTGTGTACTTGTGTGTGCATGTATGTGTGCTTGGGTGTTTGTATGTGTCTGTGTGTGCATGTGTGTGTGTTTGTGTGTTCATGTATATGTTCATGTGTGTGTGTGTGTGTGTGTGTTCATGATCCCAGTTTTTCGAGGCAGAGTTTAGAAACATGACTGCTACACACTTCAAATGTTCTTTTATGTAGATTACTTTATAAAAGCATTTTTTTCATCTAGGCAGATTTAATTGAATCATAGAACTGTTTGTAGCCTTGCGTTAAGTGAACTGCACTAACACATAGCTGCAGGAGGTACAGTGGCTGTGAATGTCTCTACTTATTCGTATTAGGCCACATTTCTAATTAATCTGTAAGAAGTGCTCAAAAACGCAGGTAAATGTACTTTTATAGAACTTAGTTCACATTAAATCACTTAGTGTAGTTATACCTAAGCATTTACTTCTCTCTATAGATATGTACGGATACGTATGTACAATTATTAAAGTCAATACAAATTACTTCTTTTTATTATGCATTTATGTGTCAGGTTATGCATTTTATTGTTTTTCTCCTTCTGTTTAGAGATTGTCTCTGTGGATTACATGTCTTTTTTTTTTTCAAAAGATGTAAGACAGTCTGGTCTATATGCTATATGATAGACAGGCTTTTCATGGAGAAACCTAGTCTCAAAAAAGGAAACAAAACATACAGAAAAAGATGGAGGAGTATCTTGTGTTTTAGTAAACGCTAAGCATTTGCCAAATTTAAATGGTATTAAATGCTAAGCATTTACCAAATTTAAATTAAATTAAATGCTTTAATTCTTCAGACTGCTCACTCAACTTCTCTTTGCTAGGCCATCTGCAATCCTACCAACAAGGTAACAAGCAAGTCACTGTGTGAAACGTCATAGGCAGGGTTTCACGAGTACCCCTGTGGCAAGGGCCATTACTTGCCGGGTGGTCTATGCTCAGAAAGGCAAGATTTTAATAAATACTGGGTAGATGATACTGTCAATATTATGAATTTATATTACTCTACTATTTAGTATTATTCCCCGTGTTATAAAATTTGGCCCACTATCTGTTTTATGTTATACTTTATTCTGATGATACTTTCATTCAGCATGTGAGTTGTGGGTATTAGGTGTTTGCCTGCAAGACAACTCTTTGTTCTTTGAAATTATTAGCAATTACAGAAAGCCTCCACACGGGATAGCATCAGTGTAGGGATCTTGCCCCTCAGTGTTATGAGAAATTATCAATCATGGCCAAAGAGCTGGCTTGTAAACTATGAATATTCTGAAGACAACGAAGCATCCTTTTCCTGCTGCAGAGATAATTCTGGAGCTAATGGAAGTGTCATATGCCTAAGGGGAGATGTCATCACGACAAACATTTAGTGTGTCAAAATGACGTTTAGATGACTGTAAGCAATATTAATCCAGTCATAAGCTCCTGACAAGCTTGGGTCTGATTTTAAAAGTAGCTATTTTAGGCTTGTTTGCTTATCGCTGTTTAGGGAAACACATGGTATGAACCCATCAAACTTTCAGGGTGGGAAATAAAAGTGACATACAATTCAGTGGCCCTTGGAACTTTTCTCACCAACTGTTGAACACATGCTGCATGGTTGTTTTGTTATTTTATTGTGAATTTTTTTTTAGGGAAAGTTCAGTTTCTGTCTTGGTACGTTACCATTCCTGTCCTATGTTTCATGGATGACATGTTAGCAAAGAGAGACTGTCTAATACATTAGTAGCTCATTATCCACGGGCTCTACTGAAAAGCCACCTCTGAGGCCTAAAAGCAGATCTCCTCCAGAGAGGAGCGTGGTGTGGAGAACGACCCTCCAAGGGCTTTGCCAGCTTGATGGGTGTAAGAGAGTTGATGTCAAGGCTGTCAGCTACTGTTTTCTTTCTTAAAATTGAGTTGTGTGAGAACATGGTTGTACCCATGTTCTGAACATCATGAAAGGTGTTCTTTCGCGTCCTGTTTTCGGCTATACCCCTGAACCATCGTACAGTGAAAAAACAAATCTGAAACATTATTCTCCACTAATAATCTTTTCTTATACTTTATTTTTTATTTTATGTGTAAAAGTGCTTGTATGTATGTATGTATGTATGTATGCCTGTATGTATGCATGTACGTGCGCCATGTTTATGTAGTACCATGGAGGCCAGAAGAGGCATCAGATCCCCTGGGACTGGAGTTGTAGAAGGGGGTAAGTTACCATGGATGGTGCTAGGAATTAAACCTGGGTCCTTGGGTAGAGCAGCTCACCAGTGCTCTTAATTGATGAGCCATCTCCAGCCTCCTTCCTAATAATCTTGTTATGCATTTGTGTGTGTGTGTGTGTGTTTATACATGTTTGTTGGCACAGTAGACTTCCACTTTAGTTGTTGAGACAGGGTATCTTATCAAACCTGAGTCTCCCTCAATTGGGTAAACAGACTAACATGTGAATCCCTGGAATCCTCTTGTCTCTGTGTCTCTAGCACTGTGGTTACCAACACTGGCTGCACACCTAGCTTTTTATGAGGGCCGTGGGGATCTGAACTTTCGTTCTCCTGCTTGCATGACAAGCACTTTACTGAGTGAGCCTTCTCCCCAGCTCCTATGATGACACAGGTTGCGAAGCCCTGCTCATTAAAATACCAGTCTCTAGTTTTGATCTCAGGCACACCTTTACATCCCATAACCACTCTTTCACCCATTCATATTACATAACTATGTCTTGTTAATAATTAGATTAACCGAATCAAAGCAGTATTAGAGTCTTATTTATGGTCACAGAAAATCAAAGGCATTTAAAAACTTTAACTTTTGAAACTGGAGGAATGACTTAGTGGTTAAGAATATTTGCTGCTCTTGCAGAGGACATGTGTTTAGTTCCCAGTACCCATGTAACACAACTCTCAATCACCCGAACCTACAAACACACACAGACATCAGAGAGGTAGAATAATAAGTAAAATTATAAAATTCAAAACCGAAGTATGTACTTTTGTTGTTATTGCAGAAAGAAAAACAGTGTAATTCAGTAAAACAAAACAAAACCTTTCAAGCATAAGTTTGTATCCCATGAGGGTGAAATAAATTTTGATTTCAAAGACAAAGTTGTATGACATAATTTTCCACATATATTTTACATGGCTTACAGTGGGAATGAAGTCTCCGTGATGTGCAGAGTTCGGCGAATTCATACCAAAATATATTAAGGAAGTGAAAGGACAGGCAATAGAATGGAAAAAAGATTTTTGTAAATTATTTATTTGTTAAGATGTCCTTATATGGAATAAATGATAAAAAGCTACAACTCAGATATAAAAGGTAACCCAGTTGAAATGTAAAAAAATATTAAAAGTTCTTATTAAAGCTTTATACGTACGATGGGAATATTAGCCTGAGCAAACAGAAAGGTAGTGAAGCACCGTGGTCACTGAGGACTGCAGAACAAAGCTCAAGTGGTACTTGATGACGGGAAATTCCAAGTGCTGATGAGTGTGCAGAGGATTTGGACCCTCACACCCTGGGAAGGAGAAACATTCCACTGCTTTGCAGAAACAGTCAGTCGCTCCTCAATTGGTGACCACAGAATTACAGCGTGGTCTGTACACTCCTGATACGTACTGAGGAGAAATGAGAACTTACAGGAACACAAAGCTTCTACACCAGTGTTTACAGCAACATTGCTCATGGTAGTGGGGGCAGTCCGGGTGTCCATCAGTGATCCATGGCTGAATGGTGTGTCTGAATGATGAATGACACTCATTCATACAAGGCTTGAAGTTCTGTTGTTCAAACCAATGGACTTTGGTCATATGATGCTAAATGAAGGAAGGCAGAGAAAGACATGTGGTATGAGTCCACATGCGAAAATGAGTAAAATAGGTAAGTGTGTAGAAATTGCAAGTAGACTAAAGGTCTCAGGATAGGTGGGGGATCTGCGGTAGGGATGAAGGTGTTTTGATGGCTAGAACATGCACGTACATTTAGTTTTTCAGGTAATCAGTATGTTCTGTAGCTGACTGTTGGTGTTCGTAGAACTCTATACATACCATTAAACTCATTGAACTGTATACTCAAGTGAGTATGGTACATAGTATTTAAATTATTTCTCAGACTGCTTAAAGAAGTCATGTCATAGTTTTATATTGAAAATAAAATGTTTATAAAAGGCCCAAATGACACACATTGTGTCATCTAAATAAGCCAGCAATGAACTGTTCAAATGTTACTTTAAAGCCTTAAAGTGTGTGCCATAGTTTTGTGGTTTTTAAATACTTTCATTTAGTACAGTTTAAATGTATTTATACAGCATTTTATTGAGGGGATGCTGCCCTTTCTTCTTTTCTGTGATCACTTTGTGCTTTTTAATGTTTTAAATAGTGGTAATTTGTTTTATTATCTCACCGTGATGATGGTTAGTTTCTTTGTTTGAATAATCTCAGGAATTAGTAGCACACTGAGATTTTACTTATTTATGTTTAATGATGGAAACAAACCCACATAAAACTGAAGCTTCTGGAAGAACCGCTTGTTCTTGTGGGGCTGCAACATTTCCTTGGCGTCTTATGTGGCCTTGTGTTTCAGAGCATCTGTTTTTCCCATTTTATGGGAATGTAAGCATAATGTTCCTTCTTTCCTTCCTGCCTGCCTTCCTTCCTTCCTTCCTTCCTTCCTTCCTTCCTTCCTTGCTTTCTCATCTACACACATGCGCACACACACACACAGTCAATTACAGTTAGAAGTGCTGTATGTGTCTTTTGGATTTTTGTCTTTTTTCCTGATAATCAAGTATTTAGTTTTTTGTTTTGTTTTTGAGCATTTCTGTTTGAACTATGGAAACTGCTTTTGACTTACCCTTGGCTTATAATGTGTCATTATACAAATAAATCTTGGTTTGGATTATTATTAATAAAAGATTTCCCTTTAGACGCCTTGAAAAATGTATCTGTATATCACCTTTATTCGAAACCTTTTTTTTTTTTTTCTTTTTGGAAAGAGGTTTTGAGCCAATGGAAGAAGGTGTAGTCAAAGTGATTAGGAGTGCTTCAGTCTAGACTTGATAGTCTTCCTTTATTTGTAAGGAAACTTCTGGGTATTTTTCTTTCCCTTTAAAGTAGACCTAACATGTATTTGTTAGCACTTAAGATGAATGTTTTAGACAGCTACAATTTATTTATAGGCAGGCGAACGTGAAAGTGCTGCCTCTTTTGCCCAGCTCAGTACACTAAGGTCCATCCTTGAACACTGGCAGAGAAGAAAAGGAATGCTGTCTCTTGAAAGCATGTTGTCCTACTTTAATCTGCCTTCCATGGCAGACACACTGAGAGTAATTAACACCGCTCACCAGACTGCTTTAAAGCAGCCGGCTCTGGGAAGTGCCCCCTTGGTCTCAGAAAGGGTTTGGTCAGTGGAGAAGAAAATCATTGTTGACATTTATGGGTGGAGGCAGGAGGCAGGGGCAGCCAGTTTTCTGGTAGCATCCTATTTCTGGGCCCTGCAGAGAGTTAGTGAACTGAAAAATGACTTCTCTTTATTTCTTTACCCTGGCCATTCTCCCTAAACACCAAGAAAAAGGCCAGTCCATCCTCTCTCGGGATTCCCCAGGCTCTGGCAGGAGGGTGAGCAGTCCTCCCAACACCTCCCATTGTTGAGTTCACATCGAGGCAGCAAGAGAATGTGCTTTGTCCTTAATTAGTGAGAGGCGCACTGACTGTGAGAGACCTTTTCCTCCAAATGGTGATGTTCAGCGCTTGAGTGTACGCGTGAGCATCTCCAGCCCGGAGCAAAGACCCTGGCGACTCTGATGGATAGCACTGCCAGTTAGTTCAAGAGTAGCTGTAACATACGCCTTTGTTCTTCCTCTTCTAACCTCTTTATTTAAAAAATGTAGTTTGTAACAGCATATAATGAAACATTTCCTGCTGCTTCTTAGCCCAATGAGCATTTAACTCCTGTTGGCTTTAGGTGAGAGCAGTTTCAAGGTGTGTTAAAAGAGTGGTTGAATAGGTGGGTGGGGGGAGCAGCTAGGTTCTTTAAATCAAGGCATTAGCGGAGCTATGGGATCCTTTCAGCTGTGGGTGGAGGGTGGCTGAGGTAGGTTTACTGAATCTCATGCAGTCAAGAGGCATCCTTGGAAAAGGTTATGTCCTGAGTGAGACATAGTAGGTTAGTTATCCCTAAACTTAGTTCCTTACAGCAACACTACACATTTGTTGTCTCCAGAATTCCTGAGTGACAGGAATGTGGGCGTGCCTAGCCTCGTGTTTCTGTCTCTGCTGTCTCCCAGAGGATGCCATTTTGCTGTAGTGCTCTGAAGGCTTGACTGAGACACGAGGACTGTCTGCTCACTGACACACCCACTGGCTGTTGGCAGCAGGCCCAGTTCCTTGCCACATGGATGTCTTTGTGGGGCTGCCCAAGTATCCAATTATGGTGGCTTCTTCCAGTGGGAGTAATCCAGGAGAGAAAGCCCAGTGGGAACCACATGTCTTTTGTGACCTTAGAAATCACGTACTGCCATTTCTTCTGTGTCCCATTGGTCTCCCAGATGGGCGCTGTTTAGGATGGAAGGGGACTCCTGTAAATGCCAGGGAAAGGATGGTCTGGGGGGGGGAGGGGGTTCCAGGAGAATCTCTCCTCTTTCTGCAAAGCCTCACATTTCTGTCCCTGTCAGACAAAATGCTCGCTCAGCTCAAGACCCATGTTTCATCTTGGAGGACTCCAGAGATCTTTGAGCAGGATCGGAGCTGTTTGAACAGGTTTTGGAAACTAGAGATTTATTAAGTTTCTTCCTTTATTGGAAGAAATTGTTGGAATTTGGCAGTGTTCTCGATTAGAAAACAGTTTATGTGGTCCTAAGGAATTTCTGGCCCGAATTAATAAAAAATATGTTTATCATTGTGAGAGAGGAAATGGAGGCTTAGTGAAATACTGTTAGTTTTAGTCAAAAAAAAAATGTTAACATTTGTTGGTTTGCAAATTTGTAGCTGAGGTTCCTGGAAAACCTGTGCTGAAGGTTGTCAGGCCAGGGAGTTGGAACCCAATAGGAAAATAAGTCCAGCAGTGCTGGCTGGCCAGTTGCGGTTAGCTTCAGACCTGCCCGTTTAGACTTTGTTTTGTGAGACTGGGGCAGGAGTTCTGCAGATTACGTTTCCCGGATTCCCCTGCCATCTGAATTCCTGGGGTGCCCGTGGAGAACCGCATCCCAGGAAGACCCCAGGGGAACACCAGAGAACTGACAAACCATCCACCCTTTCGGCTCCTGATTGCTTCTGCGTGGAGCTCTCAGGCATCCTGATGCCTTGACCCCTTCCCAGGGTGTGAAAAGCAGTTAGGCTCCGCCCTTTGCTCGTCCTCTGTACACCAAGGTCTCGCACATCTTCCTTCGTGTTTCTTGAACCTGGCAGCTGCTTGTAGCTCGTATTTGGTTATCAGTGCCCCGTTTCCACATTCCAGTCCCTGCACCCGTGTGGCCAGTATCCTCTATTAAATCTCTACGCTTAAAATGCCCGCCATGTGCGGTTTCTGCTTTCCTCACGCACCAAAACAGGTATTAAGATATCTAGACACCTCACCCCCGACAGTTGCGGAGGCGTGGTTGCAGTCAAGGTTTCTTTGATTGTGTGAGTGAGTCTTCACCAAGAAGGCGGTCTTCCACATTTGGTTCTTTGTCCGGATGTTGAGTGTCTGTCTAAGGTTTAGTGCTCCCAAACCTCTGCCTTCATTTCATGGATCTGGTCCCCTGGAGGAGGTCTCTAGGTTCATTCTGAGCGGTCCAGAGATACATGTATTCTGTGAAATGAGTTTTACCTGGGAGCTTAGAAAAGACGTCATCTCCCACCACCAGGGACACTCGAGTTAGGTTCTTGGTGCCACCAGCTTTGGCTGCCTGAGGTTCTGCTGCTGGGGCTTTCATCCGCTGCGCAGTGGCCTCCTGCTCAGCAGTGGGCAACCCCAGGCTCAGACTCCCTTCCTCCCATCTTCTTTCATTTTCCCCGAGACACTTATCCCTGCCTCACTGCCATCTGCTTTATTTTTCCGTTTCTGTTCGCAAACCCCACTTCCCTCTTTTTCTTATTGTCCCCAGTTGGAAGGATGGATAGCTTGTGTATATTAAATTTTGAGGCACCTGCTGAGAAGGTATATCTGCTAAACGACTTGTACTTTACATAAGGATAATGTCGCGGGGGGAAGCATAATTATGTCAACTCATGAATCAGGCAAGCGCGTTATAGACCCAGGGAAACAGTTAGCAGTGCCGTTAATGCACCTCTGTTCTTCAGGGTAGTGGATTGATGCGGCCTTTCTGCGTCAGTGCCGTACACCTATCTCTCTGCACAGTTTGGACAGCTCTGTTTCAGGGACGTGCATTTTGGAACATGGCAATAGAAAAGCCCAGGTCTTGTCTTGCAAGTCCTTACTGTGTATCTGGGGAGAGGGGAGTAATATGTAACAGTGGGAAGGGGTGAAAGCAAGTGAAAGCGGGGTGATAAATGCCGTGCTTAAATACGTGCCGGGGAAGACAGGGGTGCCCCCTAGACACAGGCTCTGGACGCGTTTTCCTCCTGTTTAATATTTACATTGCCAGTTGGTTGTATTTTATAAGCGATGGGACTGACAGTAAGGTGTGGACTTCTTTGCTCAAAGACGCACACAGACAGTGACAGAAGTTAGGGTTCTGGCCTCAGTCCGAAGATCATAGTGAACATGCTTCCTGTCTGTGGCTGCATTTGTTTCTGCGAGTGCTTTGAGATGGTCTGATGTTCTTTCTGTCCCGCTCTGAGCTCTGGGTAGCTACTCTACGTGATTTCACCAAGAAACACCTGTGCCCAATGGCCCGCAGCCGGCTTTGAGCAGGGAGAAGAATTCAGGCGCTCAGAGGCAATTGCAGGACCTTGGATGTTTGTTTCTCCTGCTCCTCTGTGTCAGCCCTGACCTGTTTCTCCCCAGGCCTGTCTGCGGCCCCGCCCTCCCAGCTCTCTTCTGCAATACTTATTTTCCTGCCTGAACTTCAGGAATCCTCTCAGAACCATTTGTTAGTGGTAACCTTGCCTGCCCATGTTTTCTTTCTTTCTTTTTCTTTTCTTTTCTTTTTAAAGGTTTTATTGGCTCTTTGTGAGTTTCACATTATGCACCTCAGTCCCCTTATCTTTCTGTCCTCTTATATCTGCCTTTTACTCTTACAGCCTCCCCCCAAAATAAAACACACTCACACACATACACACACACACACATACATACACACACATACACACATACATAAACACACATACATACACACACATACACACATACATATACATACACATACACACATACATACACACATACATACACACACATACATACACACATATATACACACACACAGACACACACACAGACACACACATAGACACACACACATACACACACAGACACACATACACAGACACACACACACAGACACACACAGACACACACACTGAGAAGACACCACTACCACCAATACCACCATCACAACAAAAAGAACAAAGTATCGAAAACGTATCATCCTGGAAACTGTGGTGTGTCACAGTGTGTCCCACAGTGTACCACTCTGTCCACACATCTTCACTTGCAAATGTCCATTGCAGTGTATAATAGGTCATGACATGACACGGTTACTACAGGACCCTCATTAGGACTCCCCCTGGTTATCTTGTGCTTGCTCTGTGTCATAGGGATCCTGCAGCTTTGGTTCAGATGTAGTGTTTGGGGTGGGCCGGTTCAGAGCTCTGGATCTGAGCTTGGTGGTAACTATTGGTTAGCCCACTGGCTCTTTCTTTTCCAAACCACCAGGATAAGCTTTTCAGCACTGCTCTGACTAGACCAACCGCTGCTGACTTTTGTAGCAGGCGGGTGTCTCAGTTAGGGTTTTATTGCTCTGAACAGACACCACGTCCAAGGCAAGTCTTATAGGTTCTTGCTTAGAGGTTGTAAGGGCTGGCTTACAGGTTCAGAGGTGCAGTCCATTATCATCAAGGCAAGAGCATGGCAGCATCCAGGCAGGCATGGTGCAGGAGGAGCTGAGAGTTCTACAGCTTCATCCAAAGGAAGCCAGGAACAGACTGGGCATCCTCAGGCAGCTAGGAGGAGAGTCTCCAAGCCCACCCCCAGAGTGACACACTTTCTCCAACAAGGCCACACCTTCTTATAGTGCCACTCCCTGGGCCAGGCATATGCAGACAAACTATCACACAGGGTCAGGCCGGTCACCAGTACCCATGCCTCCCAGCCAGCTCCACTGTGCTGCCTAGTCAAGGTGCGGGGCTCACTCTCACTTCCCACTAAGACTGGAGGACAAGGAAGTTATTAGAATACTTATATTCCTTTCTCCCACCCTATTCTTCTGCATATGTGTTCCACAGTTTGTTTATCCACTCACTTATGCATTGATGTCTTGACTGCTTCCAGCTTTTGGCAGCCACAAACGAAGTGGCTAGCAGCATTCTTGTGTAGGGTTTGGTGTGGACTCGAGTTTGGCTTGGTGTCCTAGACTTCAGATGGAGATGGGATTTGGAAAGGAGTATCAGTTTCTGTCTTTCCAGCACTTACTTCTTACTGTTACAGTGGCTTGGCGTATTAAGGCTCCAATGTTGTATCAGAAGGGAAGCATAGCAAAGGAAGTATTTTTGGAGCAGACCAGTTATTTTTAGATGAGCAATGCAATTTCTAATCCTGTAAAGGGGATTTGTTGATCTGGTCAAAGCCGTCAGCAGATGCGGACTACTTGCTAGCCACTCTTAAGCTTACGTTATTAATTCATCAGATATTTATGTGTAAGCTGAGAATTAGAGTCGAGACGCCTGCTGATTATCTGATATAAATCTGTATAAATACCTGTTTCATAACTGTACATGAGTAATTTATTTCAGAGTGAAAGCCCTATACACATTTCACATGCATATATGGAGTATGACCACATCTTTGGGATGCTAATGTGGCTCTTGCTTGCTGTGGAATAGGCAAAAGGGCATTCATTCTTCATGGTTTCCTGTAGCTATTAGTAATTCTGCCAGGGGCTTGGACATCCTGGGACCCTGCCAGCCTTTCTTCAGAGTGGTTGACTCATGTTGAAAGATCCTTGGAGTTCCTGTGGTCTGTTAGCTCTTCTGGTTTGTTGCTTGTGGTGTGAGGCAGTTGTGGTGTGAGCCAGAACACATACATTCCCAGCTGAAAACCTGACTTGAAGGGGCTTAACTCTAGTAAAGCTACTTCAGCTTTTGTTGTTGTTGTTGTTGTTGTTTTTAAGAGAATAGCAAGCCCCTTGTGATGCTTGGAGATCTTGTAAGCATAGATTAGCCCATCTTTTTAGGACTTTTACAGCTCTCCGGGGAAAGTGCTTTGCCACTTTGCAGACATAATTACTGGTATACGACAGCTGGAGTAAAGCAGACCAAATGTACCCTCTTGAAAACCAAATGCTTGCCCCTTTCTTCCGGGGCCTTCTTTTGCTTCCTGCAGAGGGTGAATTCATCTCCACTGTTAACATTTTTGAGCTGCAGTGGGGGGGGGGGTTTACATTGTTATTCAATGTTCCATCTCAAGTCTGAACTTAATATTTTGGCATCTGGAGTTCAGTATGTCACACACAGTGGCCTAGGATCTTGCTGGAGGAAGCCAGCAAGTGCTTTCATTTTAGTTTGTGAGGGCTCTGAGCCTCTTAAGCTGGTTCCCGTCCTGTTCATAGGAACTTTCGGTGAGCACAGTTGTGCTTTTGACAGAAAGAGAGAGTGAGGAACAGTTTTCTACTTCCCCATTCTTACTCCAAGTCACAAACAGGAAGTGTTTTTTTTTTTTTTTTTTTTAATAATTATAACAAAGCCAGAAATGGTGAGGGAAGCGTTTTGTAGAAAATGACTGGCAAAAATTGATAATATTTCATTGCTCTTGGATACTTAATCCCCCTGTTGACATCAACCAGGTCATGTCACACAGAAACTAGTATTTCAGAACGTTTCCTAAGAGATTTATTGGTAAAAATTGGTGCCATAAACATTCAGCCGTGAGTGTTGACTGCTTCTCACTTCTTTAATGAGTCTTCATTTGGTGAAATGAAGGAACTGTCATGCCCAGAGAGCTTATTTAGCACTCTGGATCATTAACTATGATTGTGTGTGTGTGTGTGTGTGTGTGTGTGTGTGTGTGTGTGTGTGTGTGTTTCAGTGCAGTTTGTTAATACGATCTTCTCTCCATGTTTTTATTTTTGTACACAACCCTCTGTAGAGGACGTTAGAAACTTAAGCTAGAATAAAGGACTTAAGGGTGGTACTGATGATAGTGAATCTGAATATCTTTACTTCTCTAGAGCTGGGGTGGCAGAGATGTCCTGGATCCCTGTCATTGACCGTTTTATACTTCCCAGACCAGCACTGTGTATTGGTGCTGCCCGTGTATACTTCTTACTGTCCACTCTGTGAAAGGTGGCTATGGGGACTGAAGAGACGAACTGTTAATCTTACTTCATTTAGGTGCTTGCATGCAGCCAGTGACTACATTACGGAAGAGCACAGCTATGGGGAGTCATTGGCTTTCCCAAGTCTTAAGCTTTAACTAACAGCCTGCTGGACTTAACAACTAAAGTAAAAACGTTTACTCGTTGGGTTGTTTTTAGCTCAGGTCTTTTGTAGCTCTGACTGGCTTTGACCTCACTGTGTAGCTGAGGATGTACTTGAATGTCTTCATCTTCCTGCCTTAATCGGGGGCTGGAATTACAGGTATGAGCCATTGCATGTGGCGGCTTACAATGAGAACGCATTGTCTACCTAGTTACCTCATGCTAAGAATGTTGCTGAATATTTCAGTTTTTCCACAATTATGAACACTGTAAGGAAACCAGGGCCCACAGAACAGAAGTGTCTTGGCTGGAGCCAGTGGTCTTGTTTTGCTACAAAGTTTAGTGTTTCTTTTCTCCAGTGACAGGGTTCCTTGTCAGCCACCCTTAATATTATGCCTTCTAATACTTTTTTAGGATAAGATTGCAGTCGTACAACATCGTCAGCGCCCTAAAATGAGATATCAGATCTGATTGTGCCTCCTCCCCTTCCACGGGCAACTACTCCCTTCATTTTTGTCTCTAACGATTTCTTGGAATTTGCATTAACGACATCAAACATCCCCTTGGTGTCTCCAGGCTGGTGTAGCAAAATAACCCTGTCGTGGTATCTTACAAGCAGTGTTTACTAGTGATGTTCTTTGTATTTACCGGTGAACAGTTCTGAGGGCTCGAGGTCTGAGATGGGGGTACACCAGCCACTCGAAGGTTCAGTGAGGGTGCTATTCGCAATTGTAGAACTCCAGACTTCTTAGGGTGACCCGATGGAAGCGAAGCTTTGCTCTTCTGTCCTCCTAGGGAAGGCGCTAACACCACCCTTATGATTTAATTAATTTCTACCTTCGAAATTTAATTACTTGCCAAAGGCCTCGTTTCTACTACCTTCTCAGCAGAGATAAGACTGAAATGTAATCTCACCGTGAACCTTCTTCAGACCGTAGCTTTCACTAAATGAGATTTGTATATGAGGTATTTCTTGTGAATCATAATTTCAAGGTCCATGTACGCTATTGTATGTATCAGCCTTTCACACTTTTAGGTAGTTTAATAATGCTTTTTTATGCACAGTCTATGCTTTGTTCATTTGCCTGATGGATATATGTTATCCTTTTTGTGTTTGATCGTAAGAATGACTGCAACAGAGAAGCCTGCTCCTGCAGCCAATGGGAATGAATTTAGAGACCCACAGCCAGACATTATGCAAAGAGTGAAGAGACCTTGGAACACTCAGCTCTAAGTGGGATATGTCCATCAAATCCCTCCTCTCAGAGCCCAGGGAACCCTGCAGAAGGGGAGGTAGAAAGAGTGTAAGAGCCAGGGGGTGGAGGACACCAGGAAAACAGGGGTCTCAATGAGCAAGGCTTTTATGGGCTCCAAAGACTGAGGCAGCATGCCCAGGACCTGCATGGGTCTGCACAGGGTCCCCTGCATATATATTATGGCTTTCGGCTTAGTGTCTTTCTGAAAGAGATTCCCGAGTGTGTGAACAAGTGGGTCTCTGTTTCTTGTGCCTTCCCTTTGGTTCTTTCTCTTCTGTATGTCTTGTCTGATTCTGATGGGATAGTTTTTCCTTTTCTTGTATTTTTTAAAAAAAATTTTTTTATTACTATCCCTTAGAAGCCTGTTCTTTTCTAATAAGAGACAGAAAGGGAATGGATTTGAATGGGAAGGGAGGTAGGGGAGGAACTGAAAAGAGCAAAGGGAGGAGAAACTGTAATCAGCATATATTATGTGGGAAAAATAATCTATTTCAATAAAAGGAAGAAAAGAATTGCTGCTAGAAACGCACAAGCATGAGCGATCATTGGAGATTACAGTTTTATTTGCTTGCATTTATTTCTAAGACTAGGTTGTATGTGATTCTCCAAGTCAGCCCTGTGCTCTTTCTCATGCTTGCCTCCTTCTCCCTGGAACTGTCATGTTTCAAGTAGCTTTGCCTATCCTGAAATTTGCAGTGTCTGCCAGGCTGGCCTTGAACTTTTGGTGATCCTCCTGCCTCTGTCTAATGAGCGCTGGGTTTATAGATGTTCCTAGCCAGAGGTGCTTTCACTGTGGTGTGATCGTGCCTCCTTTCCTTGTGCTGACTCCTGTTCAGTGGCAGATCAGGGTAAATCGAACTGTAGATTCAAGAGAAGAATCATGAAAAGATCATGGAAGAGTATCAGTTATCTTTTGTGCCTTAAATAATCAATTTGGGATTTTGTCAGCCACTGTTAAACACTGGTATTTTAAGAGACACTGTAACAGTTTTCTGAATGTATTTCTTCTTTCTGTTGGCTGTATGGGCTGGTTGGGTAAGTGACATCCTTACTCTTACACAGACGGCAGGAGTCCAACGGCTGCTGGTCGGTAATCAGTTGAAATATCAAACTGCACTTTTGTATTAATATTAAAAAAAATCTGGGCAAAAATTTATGTGCTCAAAGCAGGACAAAAAAAAATTTGTTTATAAATTTTTCCTGTGCCTTGGGTTAGACTGAGAGCCTGCTGATCTGCCTATAATTTTAGGTCAGGATAGCTTCTTTCTGTTTTTTTTATTAATGGACATTTGTTGTTGAAATGTGAAGCTGCTTTTAAAATATTCCTTATATATTTCCAGAAATAATTTTATTAAAATACAGATATGATAAACTTAGCTCTATCAGAATATTGCCCCCCAATTATAGTACAGATAGCTAAAAAAGGGAAGGAAATCTACACACTGGATATTTTAACTTACCCTGTCTTATCAGTTATACGAACAGTGAAGTCAAGTGGGAATGGAATGAAGAAAATTGCCCTGCAATGGAAGACTATGGGAGAGCTCCAGTATTTCAGAAGGAGCCCAGCTGACTGAGTCCCTAAAAGGGATACAATCTGTAGATGGTGGTGCTGGTGATGATGATGTGTACATGTATTTTTGTACAAACGTATGTGTGTGTGTGTCTTGAATTTATTTTTAATGATGAAAACTAAGGATATATTAATTTGAAGCCTTAAAAGGAAATTCTTTGAAATGGATGAGGACTGAGCTTAGCATTTCATACTGAGAAATCCTTTGAGTCAGGACTAGAACCAGGATGCACATAGAATTTCAAGGAGGCTGTTATAGGATTGTCATACATGACCAGAAACTGCACATCCCACAGTGGACATTTACGGACCGCAGAGATGAGGAAGTCAGTGGCTATTCACTCCAATCAGCTGGAAGCTTTGTCCAGGAAAATCAAGAGTGTAGCCCCAGTCAGAGGCTGAAGGATCCCAGAGAGATGCTGGTAGAGATAGATCCTCACAGGGAGGCAGAAGAATCTGGGTTGCAGTGTCTGTGAGCGATGGCGGCAGTGGGAAAGGCTCCTGCTTGAAAAATCTTGTACATGAGTACCAGCTACCCTGCATTTTCACACTCCATGCTGTCTAGACCCCCGCTGACGGGCTGGTGCCACACAGGTTCTAGGCGGGTGTTTGCCTCTTTGTTCCTCTAGGTGCTGTGTTTCTGGAAACTGTCCTCACGGATCCACCGAAAGTGTGTTTATCTCTGAGCCCACGCCTGTTGGCCACTGAGATTAACAACCACAGAAATGAACAGCATAAATAACATAGGTGCTTGATCCATGGAGGAAGAGAGACTGTGTGAAAGTCACTTTGTGTTGATGAGTTGATGCATAATCATTGCAAGCGACATTTTTTTTCTTTTTGTGGAAGTTGAGAAAGGATAATGGCACCTTGGCTGGGAGCAGAGATTGTCCTCTCAAGCCTCAGTTTCTTCTTTTTCGAGAGCAGGATCGATAATTGTGACGACAACCTCTTAGTATGGCTGGGAAGAGTGGATTTGTTAATATATGCGGAATTAACTAGATCAGTGCCCGCCCGGTACTTAATAAATGCCTAGTGCATGGTAACTGATGTCCCTGGCCCTGGTGCTGCCATCTAGTCAGTGGGCAGATAGAAGAGAATTTCATGTGCTCAGCTTCTTACACGCTAATGGATAAACAGTGTGTACTGGTTTATATGCCACCATAGTGCGGTAGAGTATGCACATTTTCTCAAAAATCTCCCTTACTACATTTTGGTTGATAAAGATTACCTGGGCCTCTGCCGTCCTTTTAGAAGCATGCTGGGTAGAGCAGGCTTCCAGTCTGCCCCCTTTACGGATGGTTACTGTAGATTGTGTTCCCCAGAACAGCGAAGCACACAGCCACACAATGCAGTCTCATTCTTGAATTATACTGTGTCATGCTCTTAGAGCCTGCTATCACCAGGTCTTTAGAATATATGGACGCTGGTCATATTGATGAAATTTGGCCTCAAACTGGACCGAATCTTGAGCTCCCCATTTTCGAAATGACCTGCGTTTAACCAAGCACCTGCGTCCGGTGGTACCCAAACTCCCACCGTTCAGACCCAGGTTGTTATGACCGACCTCTCAGCCTGAGGCACCTAGTGACTCACTAGAAGGATTTCCAACCATCATGGGCTTGAAAATCCTTCGCATGTAAGCCTGGTTTGCATCATCTAAAGCCACAGTTGCTGGTAGTGATCAGTGACCCTCCTGATGTCTCCCGAAGGTCTGGGAAGTGATGAATGTGTTGATGCTGGAGTTTAGGGGGCTGTTCCAGAAAGGCGGGCTGTGCAGCCAGCTGCTCCAGGCAGAGTTTCCAGAAACGCCAACCTGTGCCGAGGAGGAGGAGAGGGCACTTTCCTGTGTGCCTGAAAGACTGAATATTCTGCTCACTGCACCGTCTGGCAGGAACAACTCAGAAAGTACAAAAAGGATATTGAGTTTCAACACAAGGCAATGAAAATTGACACTGTCCCCGTGAGACCACTTCCTTTGGGAGAAAAAGTTTATAAAGTTTATTGTTTGCTTTAACCCAGTGCTGTAGGCACTTTGAAGAATACTTTCAGCTTGTGAATCTTAATGTTAAGGTAAAAATAGAACTATAATGTGGGGGTGATTGTGACTTGTATATGCTGATTATCTAAGTTATAAGTTTGTAAATTGGATGTTAATTGTTGGAGCTCAGGATTATTTTGCCACGTTTGTTGGTTAGAAATACAGACTTGAAGCAAATCTAATGATTTTCACTACAGGCATTTGGGACATGGGTTTTTTATTTCACTGGTGACAAAGCCAAAGCCTGGGGGTGCCAAGTAACTAGGAAATCAGAGTCTAGGTGGGAAGACATGAACCGGTCAGTGCCTTGGCAATGCGGCACTGGTAAAATGCCTCCGTGAGATTCTCCGAAGTAAAGAAAAATGGTAAACAAATACATGTCCTGCTTTGCTTTCTTGTTTCTGCCCTTGAAGGTACCCTTGGAGATGGCAGACTTCTTGGGACATTTTGAATAGTGCTTGCTTTGGTTGGCGTGAGGTCTCATTTGAACACTTTCTGTTCTGGTATGGGGACGTGCTTATCCAGTGCTGGCTACTTACTAGAGGGAGAACCTTTGGCACTTCCAGTTAACCTCTCAGCATCCTTTCCTCCCAATCAACAAACCACACTCAGTCCTTCAGCAGCTCAGAGATGTTGAGATCTAACACTGGAACTCTCACCGGCACTTGGCACATGGTGGTGCCTAACAACCACGAGCTGGTGGGATTTACTGGTGAGAATTGTGTTCTTATAAAATCCGTCTACAGGGAAGAGTTATCTGTAGAAAGGTGTAAGTCGTCGTCAGCTGTTGGCCTGGGTTAGATTTAGAATATTGAAAGGGGCTGGGCTCTGTGGTGAACATCTGCACCTCCAGCTACTCTGACAGCCTAAGGAATGCTAGCTGAGGT
Organism: Micromys minutus; assembly: GCF_963924665.1. NCBI lineage: Eukaryota > Metazoa > Chordata > Mammalia > Rodentia > Muridae > Micromys > Micromys minutus. The sequence goes on from NC_137958.1 coordinate 27,777,662, forward strand.
GCAGCGTGGAGACCCTGTCTTTGGTAAGCAAATTGAAAGAGTCTGAAACCCTGTTCTTCAGCTTAACCTCTCCTCGGCACTGCTTTAGCACCAAATCCTTTTTATTAAGGCGTCTGGTTTTGACTTCCAAGGAGCAGTGGCATTTTCTCCGTCTCCATTCTTTCCCTATTCAGTGCTTGGGTATTGAAGTGTTATTAGCCAAATCTCCGCTTAAGGCTTTTTTTTTGGTCATATTCCCCTACTTAGCATCCCTTTCAGAACCCATTGTACCCTTCGCTCACTTTCGACTCCAATGAAACGTAATCAAATTCCCAGTCGGTTTTATGGTTGAGTAGCTCCTTGGTAACGCTGGCGTTTTACAGTACTCTCCCTCCGCAGAGGAGGAATTGGTTTGCAGAAAATAGGTTTACTTCTGTAGAAACTGAAGTCAGTAAAAATTATGTAAAATACCAACGCAGGGGCTCTTAGGAGATAATGTTTGCTCAGGCTGATATTCACATTGTATGTTTCACCTTTATTTAAGTTTAGTTCTTGCAAAAGGATGAGTTTCATTATAATATTTCAATACAGATAGATTTTCGTAGTAATTTGCTCGTACTTGCTACCTTGTGCTTGAACACTTTCCACGGGACTTTTTCCCTGGTTGCCATTAGCAGCATTCGGAAAACATTCACTGTGTTTGCTATGCTGTGTGTAGAAGGTGCTGTCCTGAGGTCACAGAATGACAAATGGCACGGCCTTGGCTTTTGCCCTCTCAGAGTTCACAGTGTAATGGAAAGTAGATTTAAAGAAAAAGAATAATGTTTTTTCTCAGGTGCAAAACTTAGGGGTGTGTGTGTGTGTGTGTGTGTGTGTGAGTGTGTGTGCACGAGCACTCGTGGAACACGAAAGCACGAAAGCAGACAGGAAGTAGAAAGGAAGGTAGAAAGGAAGGTGTTTTGAAGGAGTAAGGAGTGTCAAAAATTTTTGAAGCTTTGCTAGTTCCAAAACTAATGATTGGTAACAAACCTGTTTGAGATGGGATGATTGTTGGGCTGGGCCAGGATGAATGCACACTCCCCTTGTTTCACTCACAAGAACCGTAATACTTTATTTCTCTAAATTTTTAAATGTGTCGCCGAGTTCAAAGGCAGACATTTTCCCGAAGCCATTTGATAACTGCTGTACATGCGAACCCTTGAAGCCCACATTTTAAAATCTGGTGTGCAGCAAGTCAAGAGAAAGTAGCAAAGAGACCTCCTGCAAAGTTTGAGATGCCAAGAAGAGAAAGGCTCAGCTTTCATTTCTTCCCATCAGAACTCCGCCTCTGCCTGTGGTGCATGCTGAGCTGCTTCCTGGGTACTTATCTGATAACAGCAATGTTAGGTCCTTATAGGAGGAACCACCAAGGACAAAGCAAGCATCAGCTTGTAGCCCCTCCAAGCCCCCGCAGCCTATGCACAGTCCGATAAAAGCTGTGTCCACACTCAGTGCCAAATGGCTTTTCTTTTTCAGCTTGAGGCAGGAAATGCCTATTAGCAACTTAATATTTTTGTCTTTAGAAAAAGAATGCGGAAGCAACGGCTAATCATTTGTTATCTTAAAAAGTTAGTGGCTTTTCTTGTTTTTTTCTTCTTGTTTTATATCAGTCTTTAATTGTTTCTTAAATTATTGAGCAGTAGAATGGGTTTCTTAAGGGCATTTTTGTACACATACAGTGCTAATCTTTGTTCCCATTCCTCTCCCTCCTTGCTCTCCGCCTTCCCTGTTCCCCTTTCTTTTGCCTTCCTCCCAAGCCCTCCACTCCTCCTGGCAGCCTTGGTCACTTGGATCTTTGACCTTACTCCTCATTCCTTTAAAACCTTTTTCTTTCTACTTCCTGCCTGCTTTCATGTTCTACACACACACACACACACACACACACACACACACACCCCTAAATTTTGCACCTGAGAGAAAACATGATATTTTACTTTCTGAACCTGGCTTTTGTCGCTTAACACAAAGATCTCAGTACTTCATGGCCGAGTAACCTCCCAAGCATTGGTCCTCCTTTGCCCTCTTGGGGATAGCCATTCTACTTGGGGTGAGATGAAATCTCAAAGCAGTTTTTATTTGAAAGGGGCAAGGCGGGTTGACTTTTAGAATAGAGCAAGAGCCAGCAGAATTTAAAACTTTGATAAGCATCACCATGTCCATAAATGATTTATACCCCCCTCTTCCCTTCTTTCTCTCTCCCTCTCCCTCCCTTTCTCCTTCCCTCCCTCCCTCCCTCCCTCTTTTTCTTTCCTTTCATTTGTCTTGTCTTTTTCTTTTTAAAGATAGGGTCTCACTATGTTTCTATGGTGTTTTGAATGTGCGTGGTCCTGGGAGTGGAACTATCAGAAGATCTTGTTGGGGTAGGTATGGTATTGTTGGAGAAAGTGTGGGATTGGCTTTGAGAGAGCTCCCACCTAACTGCCTGAGCATCTGGTGTTCTCCTGTTGGCCTTCGGAGCAAGATGTAGACTCTCAACTCCTCTAGCCCCGTGTCTGCTTGCTCACTGCCATGTTTCCTGCTATGATGATTTAGAGACTGAATCTATGAACTTATAAATCAGCCCCAATTAAATTTCGTCCCTTATAAGAGTTGCCTTGGTCACGGTGTCTCTTCACAGCAATGGAAACCCTAAGATGGCTAGGTAGTTTTGAATTCACATAGATTTGCCTGCATCTTTTCCTTGGATGCTAGAATTGAAAGCCTGAACCACTGTGCACAGTTAGTTTATGGCCTTGATGTCATCCTCTCAACTTTCCTGATGCTGTGACCCTTTAATACAGTTCCTCATGTGGAGGTGCCCCAACTAAAAAATTATTTTGCTGCTACTTCATAACCACGACTTTGCTACTGTTATGAATTATAATGTAAATATCTGATATGCAGCCCCAGAGAGGTCATGACCCACATGTTGAGAACCACTGTTCAATTGTGTATAACCTACATGATAATCCACAGTAAACAGAGACCAATGCTCCTTTGTGCTTACAGAATGAATTAGTAGCAAGCCAAAGGGCAAAAAGGCAGAACTGATTCTGCTGCCAAAGTTTGAAGGTGTTCTTGCAAATCTTAGTATTTTTCTTAGGCAGCTCAGTCCTACCTTGGGACCCTGAAATAGTGACTTGAAAGAAATAATGTGATATTCTGTTTTTCCTAGAAAGGCCAGGATTCAGCAGCAGTAAGCAATGTCACTAGATGTCTGGAAGTTCTCTTTTTTTCTTTTTAACATGGCTAGTGCAAGTTTATCATCATTCATTTTTTTATGTATATAATTCAGGTGGGTGTAATTATCATTTAATAAGAATAAAATTAGGATCAGAATCAATATTAAATAAATGTAATGTGCTTTCTGTCTCTCTGCCTCTGTCACTCTCTGTCTCTGACCTTCCCCCTGCACTCTCCCCCACCTTCCGTGGTGTGTGTGTGTGTGTGTGTGTGTGTGTGTGTGTGTATGTGTGTGTGTGTACTTGGTATATTTGGAAGGTCCATCTTAAACAGGGACAAACATGAGTCAATGACACAAGCCATTTTATGTCCAGCTTTTGTATCCGTTGTATCTGTCAGGGAAGTCAAGAAATCCTGATTTCCTATAGGACTTTACATTTATTGATATATTTTTCTCCTTAAGAGCTCAGTGAATGGCAGCAAGGTAAAAGGCAGAACTGGGCCAAAAACACGGAATAACTTTTAATCTGTTACTGTCTGAGTTTATAATTAAAAATGAGACACAAAGTGTTGACTGGACTTTGTGTGTAATCAAAAAAATAAAGTAAAATAAAAGAAGAAAGAAAGAGAGAAAGAAAGGAAAAAAGAAAGGAGTTGGCTGAGGCGATGGGGGTGTAGATACATCTTTATGAAGTAAAAATGTTACAAAGTATGCCTCAGAAAAGGGACTGGAGAAAAGCTTCTGAGTAATGATGGGGAGTTCTTCCAGGTTTCAGTATGTCCTAGGTGCTTAACCTCTTTCTGGAAACATTGGTATAAGAAAAAAAGGAGAGGATTTCAAAATGGATTTTCTGGAATGTGCAACATCAAGGAGTCACATACCTGGCTCTCAGGAGCAGCAGAGTCCAGCATTGTAGAGCAACCCTCCTGTGGGCGTGTGCCACCGTCTCCTGGCCCTCGTCCCTCCATCTGTGTGCTCCTCTTTCTTCCCCTGTCAGTTCCTAAGAGCTCCCCGGGTCAGTTTCCTCTCAGGCCTTATACCTGCTAGTTCCTTTTCCTTGAGTAAACATTGCATAATCCGTCCCTTGTGCTATTTCTAGGCTTACGTCAAATGTATTTTCTTTATGGAGAAACATTTTCTCCAAGGACCCATTATGGTGGCTTGAATAGACTTGACACCCGTAGACTCTTGTGCTTCAATGCTTGGAGCATGGGAAATGGCACTATTAGGGGGTGTGTCACCGTGGGGGCCGGCATGGCAATCTCCTATGCTCAAGCTCTGCCTAGTGTGGAATTCAGTCTCCTCCTTGCTGCCCTCCGATGAAGAGGTAGAACTCTTGGCTCCTCCAGCAGCATGTCTGCCTATACACTGCCATGTGTCCTGTCATGATGATAATGGAATAAACCCCAGTCAAGCCTCAAATAAATGCTTTGCTTTATAAGAGTGGCCTCGACCACGGTGTTCCTTCACAGCAATAAAACCCAAACTTAGACATGCACATAGGGCTGAGGGAAGAGGTAGAGAGGAGGTGGACAAGGCAGATGCACTGTAATGTCCTCAGATGGGAGCCTGAGCCAGGAGGATCATAAGTTCAAGGCTAGCCTGGACTATGTACAGAGACCTCCCCCCGGGAATAAAGGTGCATGAAAGAGTGCACAGGGGTGGGGCAGGAGTGTTGTGTTCACATCAGGCTCTGGTTTTGATTCTCTGCTCCGGTTCTCTGATAAATTACTTCATGGGCTTAATAGGTAGACTGTATAAGTAAGTGAATCCTCATGCTGCCCCAGGGAGGCAGGCTGTTCCTCCTTTTGGGTGGTTCATCATACATGTGAGGGTATAAAGGGCCTGGGAGTCAGCATAACCAAGAGCTCCGATGGACTCTTTCTTGGGTTTCTTTGCTCACTTGTGTTTGAGAACATCTGTTTCTATCTTGAGAATTGTTTGCTGTTGCACACAATGCAGTTGAGGAAAATCTTGCCCTAAAATATGGTATTAATTAAGTAGAGGAAACATCTTAGAAAGGAATGTTCTAGAAGCAGTGGGGATAGCAGTCAGATTTTGTCCTTCTCTCTGAGTGGACTCCATGACTTGGCCTTTCAGTATTTACTTCATTGTCAGGAAGATCTATCTAGTCTTTGCCTTTAAAGACCTATCTCGCCTAATTGCCTTGTAATCACATGAAATGCGGTTTTAATGACAGTTTCTTAATATTTTTATTGAGAAAATATTTAATTATTTTAGAAATATTTAATTTATTTTATAAATTAATGAATTAATAAGAAATATTTAATTATTTTATCGTAAAAATTAGGACAAATTCTGTTATTACCCAAATCCAGCTGTTACCAAATTCCATGTTATTTACCATTTTTCAAACTGTTTTTAAAGCCCAATGAGAAATGTCATTTTACTTAGTTCTGAGCATGCACACTTTTAGCAGGACTTAGGCAGATGGAGAATGGAGCAGGGCCTTGTGAATAGTATACAGGAATTATCTGTGCCTCTGGGCTTCTTGGCCCCAGCCTCAGTGGCATCTTCACACACACTGCTCTGTCTCATCTCAGTGATGTCGCTGTGCCTACCTGAGTAATTTGTAAGCCTTTGTCAATATTCAATCTTGACAAGTCAAAAAAAAAAAAAAAACGTAATCTTATATTATGAAATTCACTCTTTCAGCGTTCTAGTCAGTGTCTGGCTTTCCATAGATTCATATTGCTATGTGCGATTATCACTACCGTCTAACCCCAGATCATCCTCACCACTTCTGAAAGATACTTATTAGCAGGAATGTCTCAGTTTTTCATCCCTTCTAACTGGGGTACTGTTTTTGTCTGCTTTTGTTTGTTGTGGACACTAAGTGGCCCGTTAAGACTGTATTTCCTTTATACATATCCCATTTTATGTTTTCATTAATCAATGGGGGACATTTGGGCCATTTCTACTTTCTGGCTGCTGTGAATACATTGTTGAAAACATTCACCAACAAACTTTGTGTTGACATCTGTTTCCATTTTTGGTGTATATTAGAAAAATTGATTTGGGACATTCTGTCACTGCATTTATAACCGTCAGTGGGACTGCCAAGCACTTTCCAGAGTGTACACTTAAAATCCCACCTACACTGTCAGAGATTTCTGGTTTTCCACATCCTTTCTGATGCCTGTTGTCTGTTTGATATTACCCATCACACTGGAAGAGAGGTGTACCCAGTGTTAACTTCCATTTCTGAAATGATTAAACACCATTTCCTTTTGACATCCGCTGTTGTCTGTTTTTTATTGGAGATATATCATTATGCACTTTTATGTTTCCTTTTTTTCCCTTTTACTTTTTGTTCTTGTTCTTCTTGTTTTTGTTGTTGTTGTTTCTTTTCTTCTTCCTCCTCCTCCTCCTTCTCCTCCTTCCTCTCCCCCTCCTCCTCCTTCTCCCCCCTCCCCTCCTCCTCCTCCTTCTCCCCTCTTCCCTCCCCCTCCTCCTTCTCTTCCCCTTCCCCTCCCCCTACTCCTCCTTCTCCTCTTCCTCCTCTTCCTTGTCAGGGTTTTGCCTGCCTTTGTCTCTGCCTCCCCAGTGATGGGGTCAAAGGTGTGCATTACCATACCTAGCTGAAGCATGGGCTTTAAATGTCTTGTTTTTATATTATTGACTTGCAGTCTGTCATTGATTATGGATACAACACTAGCATTGATCGTGGACACTAGTTTTGCATTAGAGATATGAGCTGCAAAGTTGTCTCCAGTTTTTGGCTTGTCTTTTAATCTGTTGATATGCTGAGACACACTAACACTTTGTTTGGGTCCAGCTTCCCGTTGGGTTCTTCGCTTTTCATGATATGATTCATATCTAAGAAGCCATTACCAAGTTTGAGATCTTATACACCTATACTTTTGATTTTTCTAAGAGCTTACTAGTTTTAAGTTTTACATTTTGAGTTAATCTTTGGATATGATGTAAGGGAAGGCCCCACTATTAAGAAAAAAAGTTTGATTTCCGCTGTGGGCTTTGCATCTCAGTGAAGAGAAGGGTCGTGGAAGAGCGCAGTACCTTAATTATTCGTTTAGATGGAAGAAAGGTTTCCGAGGAGATGGCTGGTGATGGCGGTGCAGGAGAGCATCCCGGAGGAAAGCATTTTAGCCAACTGTCCAACGGCCTAGAGGAATACTCAGAGGTGTCAGGAGAAGAACATGGCTTGCAGGGGGAACAGCCAGCTCAAAGATCTGCTGTTCTTGTCCGAGGGGGTGGGGTGTGGTGGCAGTGAGTGAGGTGATAGTGACCAGATGGGGTTGCGCTGCGTGTGTCTTATGGCCACTCACAGACGCTTCAAGGTCTTTGAATAAAAAAGTGGCAAGGCACAAAGAAACCCAGGGAACCAGCCCTACGTCCTGTTTAATTCCCCATTCTAGCAGTATATCAAATTCGCCTTTTTTAAAAAAAAATGTGCTTCAGTTTTCCAATATTTTAAAAAATTAACTCAGGTAGGTGCTTGTGGTTTCTTGTATAATTTATAAACACATACATTAGGGTATCATTCTAAACTGGTTGGGTTGCTGTCTCATCTGGAAGCAAGTAAGAGGAGATCACTAGATTAGCTGGTGCACAGATACTCGAACACCCGCTGTAACAATCCGAGATGGTGAGTCCTGTGGTCTGTCATCATGTTGCCGAAGTGCAAGCTACTTCTGTTGAACCCTAAAGCTTAGTTCCCTGTATCCCTGCACCCCCAATGTTATCAGTTCCTAAAAAACCTGAAGCTTGGGCTGTTTGTAACAGCTAATGTCAGATTCATTCTAGATCTTACTCTTATGAGGGGGCGGGTGTGTGTGTGTGTGTGTGTGTGTGTGTGTGTGTGTGTGTGTGTGTGTGTGTGTGTCAAGTGTGCCTTACAATTAGGCTTCCAAAGTCCTGTGATCATTTTCAAAGTCTTATTGTGTTGTAAGCTGTTTCTTACTTGCTTATTTAGAGGCGGCAGGGTGCTATTTCTAAGCTTGATTTCAGTTCTGTTGGGAAAGTACAACCTACTAAGCACTTAAGGGGAGGGCGCACTCTCTCTCATAGTTACCTAGTGAGTGGCTGCACCTTTTGGACATGGTGTGAGAGAATTCATATGTACTTTGTTGAGAGCTGCCCTTTCTTATGAGCCCAGAAGCTGTACTCACACACAGACAAATGAGTTTTCTCTGAAACACATGTCAGTGCCTAAGAAGATGGGGGTGATGGGTGTGTGTTTTCCTTTTGTATAACATTTGTGAATCTTGCGCCTTCATGTCAAGGAAGTTGGGGATGAGAGCTAGCTTTGGGAAGGTCTGGTCTCTGTGGGTTACACAGCAGTGCCCCACTTCATTGAGTGTTATTGTTTTAGGTTGCCAGGAAAATGGATTAAGAGGATGCCCACTGGTGCTAGCTGCATCGTTGGCAGGCAGCTGGTCCCCTGGGTGTCTCTTGGGCAGAGTCAACAGTTGGGTCAGAGAGGCTGTGACTCAGCGAGTGTAAACATTTGTTTAGTTTAAATGATTAGCTGAGCTCCTGCCTGGTTATTAGCTGATGATAAGGGTAATGTGGGGGCAGCCGCAGTGCTCTCCTGGCTGGAGAACAGTAGTGTTAGATGCAGCTCCCAGGGAGACCACTCATGTTCACAGAGTATCAGATGAAACAAGATGCTGGGTACTAAGAGGGACCAGGAGATGCGTAGGGGTGTAAGTAGCCTGACTCAGGCTTTGGGAAAGGGAAGCGTTGGCTGTTTGAGCCCCTTTATCAGTCATGGTTGGCATGGGAACAAAAGAACCCATGCTAAAGTTAAAAAAAATAAAAAGCTGGGTGGTGGTGGTGCATGTCTTTAATCCCAACAAAGGCAGGTACATATGTGAATTCGAGGCAAGCCTGATTTATAGAGAGGGAGGGAGGGGGGAGGGAGGGAGAGAGAGGAGAGAGAGAAAGAAACAGAGAGGGAGAAAGAGAGAGAGTGTGTGTGTTCCAGGATGACCAGGATGACACAGAGAAACCCTGTCTTAAAAAACAAAACCAAACAATGAGCAAGAAGAAGAAAAGGAAGAGGAGGAGGAAGAGGAGGATGAGGAGGAGGAGGAAGTGGAGGAGAAAGAAGAGGAGGAGGAGGAAGAGGAGGAGAAGGAAGAAGAGGAGGAGGAGGGAGAGGAGGAAGAGGAGGGAGAGGAGGAAGAGGAGGGAGAGGAGGAGGAGGAGAAGGAGGAAGAGGAGGAGAAAGAGGAGAAGGAGGAGGAAGAGGAAGAGGAGAAGAAAGAGGAGGAGGAAGAGGAGGGGGAGGAGGAGGAAGAGGAGGAGGAGGAGAAAGAGGAGGAGGAGGAGGAAGAGGAGGGAGAGGAGGAAGAAGAGGAGGAGGAGGGAGAGGAGGAGGAGGGAGAGGAGGAGGAGGAAGAGGAGGAAGGGAGAAAGGAAGAGGAGGAGGAGGAGAAAGAGGAGGAGGAGGAAGAGGAGGAGGAGGAAGAGGAGGAAGGGAGAAAGGCATTGTTACCATTACCACATGTATTATTATTGGTTTGGATCTTTGTCTCCCAGAATTATGGAAATGAGCTGAAAAATACACCACATTTCTCTGTAATGTCCTTCTTCAGGCTGATAGGAAGTCGTTACTTTGATGTGTTTTTGTGAGCCCATGTCACACAGTAGCACCTTCCATCCATTTAGAGGAACGGGATGGGTGTGGAATTTACTGGAGGAGTGTATATAAGGCGAAGCTCTCACTGGTTCACCACGTTTCTGTCTACTCATTCACTGCTGTGTGCTGGGACTGCCCTGTATATGCCCAGTGCTCGGAATGCAAGCACGGCTTAGTTCCCTGAGAGCAGCAGGCAGACGCTGAGACTGCTGTATTCTAGAAAATAGGGACAAGAGAATAACTGTCACCAAAACAAAAAGGAAAGGCATGACATTAGAGGGCAACGTAAAGAGAGCTGGGAACAGCTCTTTAGGGATGTAGCTTAGGGATATGTGATCAATTTAAAATCTGCTAACGGATTGCAGGGTGAATTAAAGTAAGTTGAGCTGTGTAGACAAACAGAAAGTTTCAGTTTGTTTCTTCAAATATTTTTTTTTCTTACACTTTACCAAAGCGTTTGTATTTATTTTTGAATAATGACTTGCTAAACAGGAACATACTGTCTCTTTAATGGCCCGTAGTGGAGGTTATCCTCTCTGAGCACATATGAATCTCCTTAAATTGTTTGGCAGCTGTTTCTTCCATGGACCTCTTGAAACCCAAGTCTCCAGAGCAGTTCATTTTACACGAGTGTTATAGGAAGACAAGAGTAATGTGCGCACCTGTAATCTTAATTCTTGACACATAGTCATGAAGATTACAAGTTCCAGGCCAGCCTGGGCTATATAATTCATTTTAGGCCAGCCTGGGCTATATAATTCATTTTAGGCCAACCTGGGTTATAATTCATTTTAGGCCAGCCTGGGCTGCCTACAGTGTTCCTGTATCAAACAGACAAAAAACAATGACAAACAAAACAAAACAAGCCCAAGTACTATAAGTCATGTTTCAAGCAATGGATAAACGGTCAACAGGTATAATTTTCTATATTCTGCACACTGTGAGTGTGTGAGGAACACTCACCAATGAACTGGGGGGTTTTTATCCATCAACCCATTTACTAGAAGCTGGGGTTTATGATTTTCTACGTAAATCACTGAATCTCATTTTTTTAAAAACAGTTTTTTGAAATAAGCTTTTGTTATATAGGTTCATAAGCTTTGTAGGCTACTACAGAGACCATTTTTGAGTGTTGAGGAAGGATGTCTCTTATGGAGAGAAAGAGGCCATTGTTACTATATGCTAAAGATAATTCTATGTAATTAATGAGGGATTTCTAAACATTAATATTCTTTATATTCATATATATTTGTGTATCTGTGTGATATATATTTATGCATATATATATATATATATATGTACACCATTTGCATTCATGAAACCTTTGAGGTAATTTAGAACTAAGTCAGAAAGTTTCCCCAGTAAGATAACAGTGTGTTTTAATATGTGAAATACTACTGCCTCAGCTAATGGCATTAGGTAGGCATCAGTTTCTATCTTTGTTAGATTTTTGTGACAATCTCTTTGAGATGAATTTATTAAACACAGTTTCTGATATTTAATTAAAAATACTTGGCTTATTTGAATATTATTTTAGATCACCAAGTATTAAATATAATTAAGTTTTTGGTATCTACAACACCAGGTGCATAGAAAAGCCCAAGATCTACATTGATTGGAGAAATAAACCACAGTATGAATAGTAAATATAGAACCACAGTGTAGAAGAAGCTGCGTGAAGGCCTGGAGTCAGATGGAACGAGTTTCTGTTTGTCTTGCTCTCAGTGACACGGCTCCACATTGGAAGTCTGTTGTAGAGATAATCAGGTGTCCTCTGCTGGCTCCTATGATGTAAGGCAGACCGCTGCCTCTCGTGCCTCCTTGTCACGTTCTCATGCCCAGGGTCCACACCAGCTGCTGCAGTGTTTGCAGATTTCAGTTCCTGTGGGTCCGAGGGGCAGACACGCTGATATCATCATTGTTTTATCTGCACAGGATTGTACTCTAAACATTATTGTGGTCCCAAATTAGAAGACAAAAGAACTCATTTCTCATGCTTCGAAACACGGTGGGGCAACTCAAAACCTTGTTTCATATGTACTTCTATTTTAGAACATAAATTTTTATAGACAGTTGAAGGTTTATTAAATGCTGTTGGAAAGTTAAATAGCCCCTCACATGGATTCTGTGAAAAGACAAATGGTGTGCTGTTGTGAAACACAGATTTGACCGTGTAGGTGTTTATTTTATAGAACACTAGAACAACTCTTAAATCTTTCCCCCCTGTATTTTCTATTATTCACTTTTGATTTTCCCTTTCTTCGGAGCTGGGAATGAAACTCAGGGCACCACTGAGTTTTTAAGTGAAATAATATATCTAAAACTTGACCACTTAGGGCCCACATTCCAAGCTACCTCCCATCACCTCCTTTCAGACATTTCTGTCCTGGAGTTGGTCTATAAGAAAGCAGGGGGGGGGGCTCATTAAATTGAAGGAGTGTGTAAATCTGGTCAAATGTCACTTTAATCCCTGGGCACATCTGGTGATCTGGAATGACTCACAGAATGATTAGTAGTTGTTTAAGACAAATATTTTCAGTACATCCTTCTTGGTAGATAGGACTCCATTTGATTGCCTGCCAGTTTTGCTTCCTGTCTCCCCTCAGCCCAGGAGACATAATCGCATAGTCCAGGATGGCCTGAAACCCTGGGTGATCCTCTTGGGTCAGCAAGTATGAGCCACTTTGTGGGGCTTTCCAGATACTCTCAGACGAGGTCCACTTCCCAGACTTGAGATTGACAGGCTTTCCTCTCCACTGAGAAATTGCGCTGTGAATATGTGGGATGCTGTGTCCAACTGACCATGGTCACCCTGTCTAGTAGGTAACAGGTCTATCAGCGACCATTACACCTGCATAACAAGACCACATTAATACTTTTCACACTGCTGGAATCTGATAACTCATCAAGAAAGTAACTTGAGGAAGGGTTAATTTTGGCTCCCAATCGAGGTGGCAGTCCACCGTGGCAAGGAAAATATGGTTGCAGGAGCAGTTTGTAGCTGTGGGGTGGGAGCTTGCTCACATATCTCTAGATTTGGTAGGAGCAGAGAAAGGAGAATGCAAGCACCCAATTGGATTTTCTTAATTTTCCTTTGCATTCAGAGACCACACCCACCATGGTTCACAGTGGGCTTTCCCCCTTCAATTGATCCTGGGAACTCCAAAACAGACACATCTTAGGTACAAGTCTTAGGAGATTCTAAACCAAGTCAACTTGACAATGAATATTAATTTTCACAGATACAGCTGACCAATCAATTATAAGTGTGTAAAGAAAGGGTGTACTGTTTCAATGGTCATAAATAAGTTAGAAACACAGGGGTGCAGGCATGTTATAAAATTTATTTTTCTTTGTGACTCAGTTGCAGAAGAGACAACACCAGAGACAGTACAAATTTCTTTGTTTCCGATATAGTCTTTATTTCTCCCTGTGGGTCCAGGCTAGCTTTGCGTACTGCAGCCATACTCTGTCAGCCCCCACCAACATTACACCTGCCTGTGATATCATTTAGTAGTGTTTAAATCCTTCTGTTTGAGACCTAATACTGAAATTTACAGATGGTGGTTTATAATCATAGTTAAAATGAGAGGTAGGGGTGGCTTAAATCCTGAGACTATCACAGAGAAAAACCTGACCACCTCAGAAAGACTATGAGTCAAAGGTTAGGGACGACTTGAGAAGGACACGAACTTTTGGGTTGTCAGGACCTGTGCACTAATGAACTTAAGGTCGCTGAGGCTGTCTGAACAAGATTTGCACGTTGCATGGTATCAAGTCAGCCAACATCGAGCCTGGGAAGTCGAGGGGTCATGAACTCCCAAACCTAAGTGAAGACCTATGAGGTTGATGGCTTCTGGAGGGAGGGAGAGGGCGGGTTTTTTCTGGTATAGCTCCTGGTAGGCTCACATTCTAGGGGATGAGTGTCCACTATGTGGGCAGCACCACTGGACTCCATGGTTTAAAGAAAGAGGACATGAAAGTCGGGGACAGGGAGGTGAGGGTGGATCTTATCTGAGGGACAGGGAGGTGAGGGTGGATCTTATCTGAGGGACAGGGAGGTGAGGGTGGATCTTATCTGAGGGACAGGGAGGTGAGGGTGGATCTTATCTGAGGGACAGGGAGGTGAGGGTGGATCTTATCTGAGGGACAGGGAGGTGAGGGTGGATCTTATCTGAGGGACAGGGAGGTGAGGGTGAATAAGCTCTGGAAAAAATTGAGGAGGGGAGAAATTGGGGGAGAATATGACCAAAACGCATCATATGAAATCCTCAAATAATTAATAAAATATTAAGAAGAAAGGTGAAACGTGATTGTCATGTTTATCATCTTTATATAACGATCTTTGAAGACACAGTAAGTTTTTAAAAGAAGCCATTTTTTTAAGGTTCCTGTGGGCAGAATCAAATTACTTAATAAAAAAATTGATTAAGTGAGTTAAGTGAAATGAAAGCCAGGCATTCACAACAATCCAGTTTTTAATCTTCACTTTAAAGCTGCTGTGACCATTGACAACTGGCGTTCACGGTTTTGGGGTGGTTCATAACTGTGTCTATAACAACTTGCCTGTGATCTGCTTTGTACTGATTAAAGTTTGAACCCCACTCACGTGTCATTTCTAATAATCTAGGAGCCCAGGATGTTAAAGTTTACATTTTAATATCTACCAAAAAAATCTAGAAAATGATAACACTGTAGGAAGGTTTTCAGAGGAAATATGTTTTTTTGAGACAAGGTTTTAGTTTTTCTCTGTGTAGCCCTCTCTCTCCTTGAACTTGCTTTGTAATGAGTATTTTAGCCTTTGTCTCTAATTAGTTGATGAGTTTGAACTAGAAAAGCGAATTAAACATTCATCATTTGTGTGTATAATTTGTTTTTATCTCTTGCCAATTATTGTATAGAATAAATTAAAAAAGTTTTTTTTCTTATAAGAGCCTGTTGTTTTGCTAGGAACAATAGTATATAACATAATATATGATTAATCTTCACTTTAAATCTGTTGTGACCACTGACAACTGGTGTTCACTGTATTTGTACAGTGACAATATAATATATATAATATTATTATATATAATGTATAATAATATATGATAATATTATATATTACATATATTTATATATCAAATGATTCTTTTCCATTTTATACTTTTCTTTCACTTGTATATGTTTATGTACAGATTCTTTTCATATTTAGCTGAGTCTTGTTATAGTTTCTGGGGTTAGGGTTTCTAAGACAAGTTTTCCCCATACTGAGATGAGAAAGATATTCAGCTCTGTTCTCTTCTGGTAGCTTCCTTACTAACACATTTTAAATGTTCTGAACTTCTGCCTACTACAGAGCTTTAGTACGAAATTCATCTTCTTGCTCTTTCAAATGGATTTTTACTTAGTTCAGTAGCAACGGAGTATCTATCTTTCCTTCACTGATTTAAAGTGCCACAAATATAATTTACTAATATTCAGTGAACTCACAGGGACTCTGAAGGCATGTGGAAGATCTGTACTAACTCAAGCAAGACACAGTCCCAGCAGGGGGAGTGGGCAGACAATCCTTCCAATAGCTGCAGAGCTGTGGATATTCGGTAATGTCTGAGCAAGAGACAGTTGCTTTTCTTTAAGGTCGATGACACTCTGGGGTGGGACCTGCTCCCTACTCATTGGGCAACAGAGGAAGAGGATCTGGAGGAGAAAAAGGCAGACCCAAAGGTGGGTGGGGAGGGAGGGAGATACTGCTGGAAAGGGGAGATTTGGGAGGAGTCAAACTAGAGGACTAAATACGAACAAAAGAAGTTCTACGAATTAATAAAAATTGTATTTTTAAAAATGAGAAGAAAAACACCAAGACCCTCATAGATACCAGGGAGTAGATATTAATAAGAAACTCCCAGGTCCTGTGTGATGCAAATAAAAACCAAAACCAAATAATGAAGGCATTTTTTATAAAACATATTAATGCTATACATAACAAAAAACTCATAAATGATTTTCTGAATTCAACTTTCCATCAATCAAAATCTCAATAAATATTTTAATTTGAACATATTCTAATGTTTCTTTAAAGCAAAATGCATAATCAACATATACAATGCAGCTAATAGAGCATAGACAGAAAAAAATACAAAAATACTGTGTTTACCACTGTGTTCAGCTGACTTTTGGACTGAAATATTCACTCCTTCAGCTCTAAATATGCATTTGCCTTCCCTTTCCACTCATGTAATATATAAAAGAGCCTTTAAAACCAATTTAATTCAGGGAAAATGTGTCTGGGGTTATTACTATTTTCAGTCACCTTCAACCCACTGACCAAAGTGCCTGTATCCTGATGTGAATGAACTCCGAAATCAACTTAAAAATTAAAAACGCAGGATGGTGGGGTTTTTGTTGTTGTTTTTGTTTTTGTTTCATTGAAATGATCCTGAGAGATATGGGTGGTAACAAAAGGTCCTTTATTCAGAATGGCATAGTTAAAAACAGAAGCCCCACATCGTACTGTTAAAGACTTGTGAGTCATATTGTATGCTACTTCTGGTAAACATTGCCAAGTAAATGAACAAACTATAAACTACTCTCTCTCTCTCTCTCTCTCTCTCTCTCTCTCTCTCTATATATATATATATATATATATATATATATATATATATATATATATATATATATATATATATATATATGGCAGGTGTATATCTATCATTATTTTCTAAAAAAAAAAAAAAAGTTTTGAGGGGAATGATGAATCCAAACTTCTACCTGTGGCCATTACTCCTGAGATAAAAATCAATTGTTTTGAGAGCATCGAACACGTCGTAGTGTTTGAATTGTCCTATTTATTTAACGTCATTCTGATGTACTTGAACTTAATTTTAAATGAGTAATGTGGTTCCAGTGATAGTATATGACCAAGAAAAGTTCAAATACTCCAAGCAAATAACAAATTGTTTGTGTACTGTTCTCCATGGTAGAAGAAGGAATTAAAAATTCATTCATCATGACAGGCTCTAAATAAGGGAATGGCTTCTTAAAGAAGCAGCTCCTACTTGGGAAATTTAGAAATGCTAGCTAGATGAAACCATTCATTTTGCCATTTCCACGTCACGCTCTGAGTGGGCTACAGATTCCATGTGGATGTGGGAGGTGGGGAGGTCTCACAGTATGTCTGCCGTTATGAACATGAGTTACGGTTCTGTTTATACAAATAAACTCAGAATATTGACTTCAGACATAGCTAAGCGGATCAGGGCGGGGCCCGAGCTAGTGAGAAGCTTTGAACTGCTGAGTCCAGGGAAGCTATTCCAAACAAGAACTGGGAAAAAGCTCTACCTGGGAGGGCACTTAAATTAGGCTCTTAATGGGGAGCGGGGTTTGGCTAGGCAGGAGTCAAGCAAGATTTCTTTATTTTATGTATATGAATACACTGTGGCTGTCCTCAGACACACTAGAAGAGGGCATCAGATTCCATTACAGATGGTTGTGAGCCACCATGTGGTTGCTGGGAATTGAACTCAGGACCTCTGGAAGAGCAGTCGGTGCTCTTAACCACTGAGCCATCTCTTCAGCCGAAGATTTTTTTTTTTTTTTTTTTTTTTTTTTTTTTGATAAGCGGGAATGGTGTACTGGAAGTAGGAATAACTGTGGGGCATTTGAGGCAGAACTATCCTTGATAACATAATGTACTAGACAATAGGAAAGGGAGGAGGTTGTGCTAGGTTGGAGAAAGTTTTGATACCCAGCCAGTAAAATTTTTACCCATGGTCCCTTGGGGTAATGGGTCCCCTCATCCTTAAGAAGGTACATCTTTAAAGCAGAATCTTCCCTTTATAAATAGCTGTTTTTTTCCTCCGAAGGAAATTAAAACAGGATGACATTATTAGTCCTAAAGAGACCTAGGTTATAGAAGCTGTCTCGAGACACCCTGAGGAATACCATTAGGAGGGAGGCCATGGCATTTTCCCCCCACAGAGGATGTAAACCTGGAGCAGTTACTACAGTTAGAGCAGCAGCGGCTGCTTCAGGACATATGAGGCATCCGGTAAATACTGGGTTAAGTCGGCTGTCAGATGTGACTGTTTAGAAATGGGACCTAGAATTATGATCTTTTTTTTCCCCCTCAGTCTCCCATAAATCAATGCTCACAGATGACAAAATACAGTGAGAGAGGCTGAGACTTCTGGGAACCAGAGTAAAGTTGAGGAGGTGGAGGTTGGGTGATTGTGGTCACAGCAGTCAGAGGCCATGTGTATTCCACACTCTTGGGACCCACCCCTGCATCGAGAATGGATGAAGAAAATGATTGCTTCAGAGATTTTCTTTGGAATTCAGTATCTGGTTTTGACACCTGGAATCAGTCATATAGACCAGTGAATACGGATTTCTGATGCAAGTCAGTAAAGATTACCAACAAAATGAGGAAGGGGTGGAAAAATAAAAAGCAATAACATGTACTAAAAGTCCTAACCATAATGCTTGGATTGTTTTCAAAGCCTTTCATACATGTCACTATCAATTTAGACAGGTAAATTTTTCTTTGCTCATTTCAGTCTGATAAAGAATTGCTTTTTATTATTTAAGAAATGTGTGGAAATGACCTAACAGACACGTATATTTAAACACGGAGTTGCTAATCCTTGGCAGTGTAATTGATGCGAACAACCCACCACTTATTGATTATTTTAAAAGTAAACTGGAATACAGCTATATCCTGTGCTATTTCAAGTACCATGGTGTTTAGAAAGTGTCTAATGGTAACTCAATAAAGCCTCACCTTAGTATCCCAGTGGGGCTGTGACCTAACCTGAGCTTTGTGAGACTGTGGACTGTTCATGCTACACCGCCGTAATCAGTGGTGACTTCAGACAGTTTAAATAGCATTCGTGTGAGCAACCAGTGTTTGCAGAGATGATGTCACCTCACCATCCCAGTGCCCACAATCAACTGGCAGGCTTCCCCTTCCCGCTCCTCTCATCCCACACACCCACACTGTGCTTTTAAAACCTACCTGGCTGGGTTAAGAGGTTGTTAAATAGACAGACGGGTCCCTTGCTTTGCCCGTTTGGAGTCTGAACTCTGCCCTCCTCCATCCCTCCACCCTCAGGGCCTTAGTTCTCAGACAGGTCAACAGACAGTGGGTGTACAGTGCCAATAGGAACATCACACATGAGCACGTCATCATCTTGAACTCTGCCCCATGAGGAAAGCCAGCATGGCTCCATGATGTTGGCAAAGCGGAGAGAGATGTGCC